>NC_067138.1:39860348-40484348 GCF_903995435.1 Acomys russatus | reverse complement strand
CTTCAACAAATGGTGCTGGTCTAACTGGATGCCTACATGTAGAAAAATGAAAATAGATCCATATCTATCACCCTGCACAAAACTGAAGTCCAAATGGATTAAAGACCTCAACATAAAACCAAACACACTAAGTCTGCTAGAAGAAAAAGTGGGAAAGAGCTTTGACCTCAATGGCACAGGAGAAAACTTCCTGAACATAACACCAGCAGCTCAGGCACTATTAATCAACCATTATTAAATTCTCATTTAATATGAAACTGAAAATCTTTTCTAAGGTGAAGGACAATGTCAACAAAATGAAATGACAGCCTACAGACTGGGAAATGTCTTCACCAACCCTACATCAGACAAAGGCCTAATATCCAAAATATATAAAGAACTGAAGAAATGAAACACCATAAAACCAAATAATCCAATTAAAAAATGAGAGAATTCTCAACAGAGGAAGATTGAATGGCTGAGAAACAGTTAAAGAAATGTTCAACTAGGTCTTGGTAGGGGTTCAAAGCTTACTGCCTATATTCTCCTTGGCTGGTGCCTTAGTTTGAGGAGGACCCCAGGATCCAGATCTGCCTGTCATAAAGTTCTTCTTGTAGGTTTCCAGGACCCTATTTCCTCTTTCTTCCATGCTACTCTTGCCTAAAGTCTCAATCGGATATCCTCTTCTCTGACCCACTTTCTTGGTAAGTAAAGATTTTCATGGTACGTATCCCTTGGGAGAAGGATAGCTAGTTACCAAGAAGAGACTTGATATTCTGAGAGCATATATAGGGGGAGGAGGTCTCCCCCAGTCACAGACATAGGGGAGGGGAGAAGGGGAGAAATGAGAGGGAGGGAAGAATGGGAGGAAACAGGGGAAGGGCTAGCAATCGATATGTAATATGAATAAATTAATAAAAAATGATCAACATCCCTAAATATCAGGGAACTTAATCTCAAAACTACTCTGAGATTCCATCTTAGACCTATCCAAATGGCAAAGACCAAAATCTCAGGTGACATAACATGCTGGTGTGGATGTGGAGAAAGAGGAGCACTACTCCATTTCTGGTGGAAGTACAAACTTGTACAATAACTTTGGAAATCAATCTAGTGTTTTCTTGGGAAATTTGGAATGATTCTACCTTAAGACCCAGACATACCACTCCTGGGAATATAGCCAAAGGATGCTCTACCATACAACAAGGACATTTGCTCAACTGTGTTCATATCAGCTTTATTCATAACAGCCATTCTGGAAACAACTTAGATGTCCCTCAACTGAAGAATGGATAAAGTAAATGTGCTATATTTACACAATGCAATACTATTCAGCTATTAAAACCAAGGAAAACTTGATGTTTGCAGGCAAATGAATGAAAGTAGAAAAGATCATCCTGAGTGAGGAAACCCAGACCCAGAAAGACATGCATGGTACATACTCACTCATAAGCAGATTTACCACACAATTCAGGATAACTCCACTACAACACACAGACTGATACATCAACCAAAACCATGTATGATGTGGAGCTAGACACTGTGCTCAGATTTAGCAGCACAGTGTCCTTGTGAATCCCACAATGTGGAGAGCAGGGACTACTTTTTACATGCACTTTGTCCACCAAACTTTGATCACTTCTCCCTAGCAGGACAGCTTGCCAAGCTATAGAGGAAGAGGTTACAAGTAGTACAGATGAATCTTTATAGGCTCAGGCCAGATATTAGAGGAGGAGGGCTGCCCTTATTGAGGTATAGGGAAGGGAGAAAGAGGGTATGAAGGAGGGAGGGAGATCCAGAGGAGATGAAGAAGGGGGATACAGTTGCTATGTGAAGAAAACTCCAGAACATGAGGTAAACTTATATTGCTAGTCCCACTATATGGAATAGCTCTGAGACTGGAAGAGGCATACATGTCTAAGCATAGACAAGGCTTCTTTTTTCTTATTAACTTATTCTTGTTACATCTCAATGGTTATCCCATCCCTTGTATCCGCCCATTCTTCCCTCCCTCCCATTTTCCCATTATTCCCCTCCCCTATGACTGTTCCTGAGGGGGATTACCTCCCCCTGTACATGCTCGTAGGGTATCAAGTCTCTTCTTGGAAACCTGCTGTCCTTCCTCTGAGTGCCACCAGGTCTCCCCCTCCAGGGGACATGGTCAAATGTGAGGCACCAGAGGACGTGAGAAAGTTATATCCCACTCTCCAGTAAACTGTGGAGAATGTTCTGTCCATTGGCTAGATCTGGGTAGGGGTTTAAAGTTTACCGCCTGTATTGTCCTTGGCTGGTGCCTTAGTTTGAGCGGGACCCCTGGGCCCAAATCTGCCTATCATAATGTTCTACTTGTAGGTTTCTAGGACCCTCTGGATCCTTCTACTTTGCTATTCTCCCATGCTTCTCTCATCTAGAGTCCCAATAGGATGTCCTCCCCTCTGTCCCAGTTTCCTGGTAAGTGAAGGCTTTCGTGGGACATGCCCCTTGGGCTAGTATGCAGATATAAGTGAGTATATACCATTTGAGTCTTTCTGCTTCTGGGTTAACTCACTCATTATGATCATTTCTAGCTCAATCCATTTATCCACAAATTTTGGGAATTCCTTGTTTTTAATAGCTGAGTAGTATTCCACAGCCTACAGACTGGGAAAAGATCTTCACCAACCCTACATCTGACAAAGGTCTAATATCCAAAATATATAAAGAACTCAAGAAATTAAACACCACCAA
Organism: Acomys russatus; assembly: GCF_903995435.1. NCBI lineage: Eukaryota > Metazoa > Chordata > Mammalia > Rodentia > Muridae > Acomys > Acomys russatus. The sequence continues at coordinate 40,481,642 of NC_067138.1, read as the reverse complement.
ACCAAATAACCCAATTGAGAAATGGGGCTTGGAACTAAACAGAGAATTCGCAACAGAGGAATATCAAATGGCTGAGAAACACTTAAAGAAATGCTCAACCTCCTTAGTCATCAGGGAAATGCAAATCAAAACAACTCTGAGATTCCATCTTACACCCATCAAAATGGCTAAGATCAAAAATTCAAGTGACACCACATGCTGGCGAGGGTGTGGGGAGAGAGGAACACTCCTTCATTGCTGGTGGGAATGCAAACTAGTACAGCCACTTTGGAAATCTATCTGGTGCTATCTCAGAAAAATGGGAATAAGGCTTCCTCAAGACCCAGCTATTCCACTCCTTGGAATATACCCAGAAGATGCTCCAGCACACAACAAGAAAATTTGCTCAACCATGTTCATAGCAGCCTTATTCATAATAGCCAGAACATGGAAACAGCCTAAGTTTCCATGAGTAGAAGAATGGATAAAGAAACTGTGGTGCATATACACTATGGACAAGGCTTCTTGTTGGCTACAGAACCCCTATGAATTATTGTTAGATGCCATTCTTTGTATGACATGAAGATTTACAGATGTCTTGGTTTCTGTTCATACAAAGAGCAGAAAACCAGGCTTAATTGTTCTGTGCATGACGCACACCTCATACTTGTATAATTTTAGTACTGTATAATGTTTGTGAGAAATTATGTTTTCAGAGCAAAAGAACGGGACACTGACATTTCATCAGACCTGACAGGATTTATTCCTCTCAGCATGCTAGACACTGACATCCTCCATCCTTCATGTTCCATCACCAAGTGCTTCAATTGCTGTTCCTCAAGAACAAGACATCTTACAGGATTCTTTCTAGTAAAGCTACCAATCTCAATTATTCCAGCAATTCAGCCTATCCCACACAGGAGTCTAAATAAGCCTGGACTTTCTCAACATTTATAAACTAGACCATAAATGCTATTCCAAGCTTTTTTTTTTAACTGTTTCCCCAATTTTATTTCGGCCCCTACAAAGGTATTATTCATCTCAAATCAGCTGGGAGAAACCTTAAGTGAACAATGCCTTGTTTCCTTTAAGGGGGTTTGGGTAGGTTTTTAGTTGCTTTATTGGGCTATAGACAGTTATATTTCAATGGGAATTGGTTATAAATTAATTATTGGTCTTAGTTAGAGAGAAAACAAGGTTGGACTCAGGAATGTCTCTCTTTTCCTTTATCTTCAATTCTTAGATTTGGAGATAAAGGTTGAAAAGAAAGAAGGGGGAATATAGAAATACATAGAGAAGAACAAAAAGTAGATTAGCAAAACTACTCCTAAACTTAATGCCTTAATTGTTACTCACAAGGTTATTTATACTTCACTGGTATAGAATTTTGTATGTAGATGGAAAGTAAGTTTAATTGTAGATACAGTAGTATGGAATTTAAATGTAAGGTTATTCTTCACACATCATATATCATATATATTTATAGTCTAATACAAGGTATGGTACCCATATAACTCAATTATAAAATACGGTTTACTTCCAATACTTTGAACGTGCTTTTGCAGGCTGTTTAGAATAAATAAATTATACAAGTTAATTGTTAGTTGATCAAATCATGGTCATATCAATTACTAGTCTATTTTTACCACAAGAATATACATCTTAGGTGTAACAGATACATACGATTCTATAGAAAGTTAAGGTAAATTAGATAAGGTCTTCAAAACCCTCAGAAACATGCAGAATATGGCATTTCAAATGTTTTTATTGTTTTAAAAATACATTAACAATGAGACAGGTTAACTCCAGGCAACACCCAGTCTACCTCAGAAAGGATGATAAGCATCAAAGAACCTCCTTGTGGAGATGTCTTCAAACACGGCAAACAAGCCACTGGGCAAAATGTCCTCATTTATATCACACACAGAATTCTGCCTTAAAAAGGGCAAGCTTGGATGCAAGTAGAGTCAATGGCCAAACTCTGCCAAGATGGGGTAAGCAAGTCCTCAATAGTTCCTGCCTCACAAATATGTCTGTCAGATATATTGAGTCAGATGGCTGAAGATGATGCTCAAATGTTATTGAGAGTTTTAGGTTTCTATTCAGATAGCAAACTGCCTCTGTCATCTTCTCATTTGGAAAACTACTTACCTGCACTCTGGGTATATTCAGGTAATCAATTGTTTTCCTCTCAAGTCTATGATGAGGTTGAAGACCATATAGTTTAGTTTTACAATTATGCTTAGTAGTTTAGGGGTTAAGATTTTTTAGGTCTAGATATATGTTTTAAGTTAATAATGATGAGCTATTATGGATACTGATTTACATTCAGAATTTTAGATGCACAAAGATACAAAATATGTTTGTTTTCTTCAAGGCTGCCAAATACAAATAGCCAAAACACTAAAAGTGTAACATTTATATAATTCCTGATTATGTTATGGTTCTTCTTGCTGTAGGTATTTTATTGTGTATATGTTTAATAATATAAATGTATACGTAAAAATTTAATAATAAAATAACTTCTTTAATGAAAGAACAAAAAACCTTGAGAGCTATTTACACTCACTTTTTCGACCATCTTCTTCTCTTTATTAAAAAAACTAATCCTGTCTTCTGTAAAGTCTTGCACCTCAGGCCCCATCCATACCCATAAGGCTTTGTCAAGTCCCTCTTTCTCCCCCAAAAGCCAAAAGCCAATTTCAACCTCAACTCAGTTATTCATCCATCAGTCCTTTTATTCTAAAATTGCAGCATCATATACTTGATGGCAGTCAGTCATTTGCCTTACTGTCTAAGTAGTGTAATTGACTTAAGGATGAAAGTTAAATGTACCTCCTATTCAACACAGTGATTACAAATACACTATCTTCTCAGGATTGCATTTTCTGCCTACTGTATTAATTAAATTTCTCCCAAAGTTATCATTGCTGAAAATATAGCCAGAAAACAATTAAATAACAGGAAATATATGGCCAGTAGGTGTGTGGTGAATTTTGTAGGGGCAAAAAGAACACCTGGTTTTAAAAAGTTCAAGAAAATTATTAACTCCTTCTTCCATGATTTCTTTTTTTTTTTTTTTTTTTTTTTTTTTTTTTTTTTTTTTTTTTTTTTTTTTTTTTTTTTTTTTTTTTTTTTTTTTTTTTTTTTCTTTTTTTTTTTTTTTTTTTTTTTTTTTTTTTTTTTTTTTTTTTTTTTTTTTTTTTTTTTTTTTTGATTTATTTTTTTTTTTTTTATTAATTTATTCTTGTTACATCTCAATGTTTATCCCATCCCTTGTATCCTCCCATTCCTCCCCCCCCCATTTTCCCATTATTCCCCTCCCCTATGACTGTTCCTGAGGGGGATTACGTCCCCCTATATATTCTCATAGGGTATCAAGTCTCTTCTTGGCTACTTGCTGTCCTTCCTCTGAGTGCCACCAGGTCTCCCCCTCCAGGGGACATGGTCAAATGTGAGGCACCAGAGTATGTGAGAAAGTCGTATCACACTCTCCACTCAACTGTGGAGAATATTCTGACCATTGGCTAGATCTGGGAAGGGGTTTAAAGTTTACCTCCTGTATTGTCCTTGGCTGGTGCCTTAGTTTGAGCGGGACCCCTGGGCCCAAATCTGCCTATCATATTGTTCTACTTGTAGATTTCTAGGACCCTCTGGATCCTTTTATTTTGCTGTTCTCCCATGCGTCTCTCATTTAGAGTCCCAATAGGATGCCTTCCCCTCTGTCCCAGTTTCCTGGTAAGTGAAGGCTTTCGTGGGACATGCCCCTTGGGCTAGTATGCAGATATAAGTGAGTATATACCATTTGATTCTTTCTGCTTCTGGGTTAACTCACTCATTATGATCATTTCTAGCTCAATCCATTTATCCACAAATTTCGTGAATTCCTTGTTTTTAATAGCTGAGTAGTATTCCATAGTGTATATGTACCACAGTTTCTTTATCCACTCTTCTACTGAGGGACACTTAGGCTGTTTCCATGTTCTGGCTATTATGAATAAGGCTGCTATGAACATGGTTGAGCAAATTTTCTTGTTGTGTGCTGGAGCATCTTCTGGGTATATTCCAAGGAGTGGAATAGCTGGGTCTTGAGGAAGCCCTATTCCCATTTTTCTGAGATAGCACCAGATAGATTTCCAAAGTGGCTGTACTAGTTTGCATTCCCACCAGCAATGAAGGAGTGTTCCTCTCTCCCCACATCCTCGCCAGCATGTGGTGTCGCTTGAATTTTTGATCTTAGCCATTCTGATGGGTGTAAGATGGAATCTCAGAGTTGTTTTGATTTGCATTTCCCTGATGACTAAGGAGGTTGAGCATTTCTTTAAGTGTTTCTCAGCCATTTGATACTCCTCTGTTGAGAATTCTCTGTTTAGTTCCAAGCCCCATTTCTCAATTGGGTTATTCGGTTTGGTGGTGTTTAATTTCTTAAAAACCCAGAATAGCTAAAACAATCTTGTACAATAAAAGATGCTCCGGAGGAATCTCCATACCTGATCTCAAACTGTACTATAAAGCAATAGTACTTAAAACAGCATGGTACTGGCACAGCAACAGGCTGGTTGATCAGTGGAATCGAATCGAAGACCCAGATATGAATCCACACACATATGGTCACTTGATTTTTGACAAAGAAGCCAAATCCATTCAATGGAAAAAGGATAGCATCTTCAACAAATGGTGCTGGTCTAACTGGAGGTCTATGTGTAAAAAAATGAAACTGGACCCATATTTGTCACCTTGCACAAAACTCAAATCCAAGTGGATTAAAGACCTCAACATAAAACCAGAGACACTAAGCCACTTAGAAGAAAAAGTGGGAAAGAGCCTGGAACATATTGGCACAGGAGACAACTTCCTGAACAGAACACCAACGGCCCAGGCCTTAATGTCAACCATTAATAAATGGGACCTCATGAGGCTGAGAAGCTTCTGTAAGGCAGGAGACACTGTCAAGAGAACAAAGCGACAGCCTACAGACTGGGAAAAAATCTTCACCAACCCTACATCTGACAAAGGTCTAACTTCCATGATTTCTTAGAAGACTGACTGGGCAAGAGCAGTTTTCTATGTGATAAAATTTGTTAAACAGTGTATCTGATGCCATCTGACATTGATAAGCTGCTTGAAAATTTACATTAAGAATGAAGAATGAACCACAGAATACATTGTTATTGTGTTTTAGAGTGTGGTGCTGCACATATTGTGTGAGGACATTTTTTTGTGGTGGCTAAGGGAATAAAGGTATGCGTTCTCACAGGAAATGGATGGAGAGAAAGATACACATAGAAGGCAGACAGAGGAGAAAGAAGATATATGGTGAGCATAGAGTCATCCCTGACAGGGTGACTTAGTTTTGCTTCTTTCAAATTCAGGCAATAATCTTTTATTATTCATTGGATAAAAATAGGTCAATTGAAGTTTTCCTTTACTTATCCTCTTTTCTTCCCCAGTATTTGTCTTATTTATAAGAGCAGAAATATTTCAAATCTCCACATAAATTACCATTGTCAGATTTCAGGATACCCATAGCAAACAGTAGATTGGAATCTTCTATGTGCTTTACTGCTAATTAATGAGAATCAATTTTTAGATTTTATAAGCATACAAAAATAACCTATGTTTCAGAATGTCAATGGATTCTTCCATAGTTACTAAGATATTGAGCACATGACTTGATTCACTAAAATATCTCTTAAATGCTCTAGAAATATTCTTTATGGTGAGGAAAAAAATGTACTGAATCAACATCGTATCTCTGTTTTTACTTAGTATACTAGAAGCTTTGGACTTGAAATTGTCAAATATGTCCTTTTTAATAGCTAAGTTTTAAAACTTTAAAAAGTTGATTCTTTGTAAAATTCACATCATGTACCCCAACCTTGCTCATCTCCCAGTCCTTCCATATCTGTCCTCTCCCCCTTCCAACTTCCCTCCAACCCCCAAAGAAATCAAAGAAATCAAACAAAACAAAATTAAGTCATGCTACTGAAAACTTTATGTGTTATGATGTGCCACAGAGTATACAGTTTTTTCCAAACAATTTCCCTTAAAAATGTTCATTGCAATGAATTGCTGGTCTGGTTCAAGGCTTCTGGCTTCTGCCACACTTTCAATACTGGATCCTCATCGGGACTCCTCTCTGTTATGCTGTTGTTGCCCTGTGTCATGGAGATCCTGAAGCTTTGGTCCTTTAAAACTGGCCCCTTAATGGGCAGCTCATGGATGGCAGGGATGTTTGGGTGAGCTAACTCGATGTCCCGGAACTTAGCCTGGGTGGTAGCTGAGCTGGTCTGCCCACCAGCTTTCCTACACTGACATCATCAAGTTGTGGCTAAGGCCAGGAAGAGGTATATCTCCAGTGCACACCCACTGCATGGCTACTGAGGACCAATTCCAGCTTTCCTGTACTCATACTCTCACTTGGTAGTAATATGTGCTATGGACTCTACTGCAGTAGGGCTGCAGACCCAAACATGGTACACAATGGCACATGCTGCAGTCTGTTTAACACTTCCAGTGATGTTGCTGTACCAACCAAGGAACCAATACAATTGCTATAATTTATTCTAAAGTTTTAAAGTTATCAAAATAATTAGAAGATATATCAATACATCAATCAACTTAATTTTAGTAATAGCACCTCTGATTAGAAGGTTAAAGAAAAAGTTACCAGTAAAGAAGGTTAAAGTTTTAGAGGCCCTATTTTTTTTCATAGCTGTCCTCAAGCCACATAAAGATTTTATGAACTTAAAAATAAAAGGAAACATCAGAACTAGTGATAAAAATTAACTATTTCAGTAAAAAAAAAGTCTCAAAAAAACTATAGTTTGTTTTTTTAAATTTCATACTCCTGAAATCTATTATATAAGTGCCTTAGTGTCACCTAATGTCTTTGTTTATGTTAAAGGTATGATATGTTTCAAGTACATGCTTAAATTATAGAATTCCATTTGCTATATTAATTATGTATTGGATGGAGGTGGCAGGTGTAGCTCAGGACTACGTGTGGATTGACTAACAAGTATTTTAAAGAGCCCCCAACACTTTGAGCAGTTGTTTGACAGAGAAATCCTTTGCTCCTCCAAAGACATAGCTTTTTGAAATGCTTTCATCTCCAAGTTCATGAACCTGCTATGCTCCCAAAAGTAATAAGTTCAACACAAGCTGCAGGTGACAAAAGACGCTATAGCATCTGCATGGATTCCTTCAGAGTTTGTAAATCCTTGTCTTCTATGCAAGTATCAAGCACATAGAGAAATATCAAAAGCATCAGAGGACCACAGAGAACTCTGTATTCAATGCCTGAAATGGGCATAAAAGCTCAGCAGGCTGATTCAGTTCCAATATTCCAGCATATGTAGGTGGAAACTGATTCTTTTGGTAAAAGTGGCAAGCCCAGGTTTTGCTCTATAATCCATGACATAAAGGATTCAAAACTTCATGGACAGGCTTACAAGAAAATGGAGGAAGAAGAAGAAATGAAAGAGGAAAAAGAGAAATAAAAAAGGAGAAGGAAGAAAATGAGGAAAAGAAAGAAGAAAAGGGGAAGAAAAAGAATGAGGAAAAAGACAGAAGCAGCAGCAAGAACGGCAGCATGAAGTTGGGATAAGCATGTGTTGGAGGGAATGTGAAGGACATTTGCGAAGGAAATAGGGAGTGGATAGAAAACACCTCAGTAAAGATTAGATAGAGGCTGAACGTGTTTATGTTATATACATGTACAAAATTTGCAATAAAGAAAAATCACTTAAAAATAATTAATCCACCAAAAATTCAGTCACCATGTTTCAGCATGTCTGTATAAGCAGCTCTGTGGGCAATGTTCATTTTGCCAATTATAATGCTGATTCAGCTACTCCTCTGATTTTCACAGTAGACAATTTGTATTGATATTCAGCCACAGTAGATGAGGAATTAGCCCATACAACTCCATCTCCTTGCCTGATCTATCATCTAGATTTATGTTTTCCTTTAAGATTCCGATGTTGAGACCTAACCCTCAAGGTAACACTGCTAAGAGGTAAGGCTTTTGGGAGGTGATTAGCAAATGCAGCCTCTTGTCCATAAAAACCTTATAAAAATGTCAGCATAGCTCCCTGGCATTTCCTGTCACATATAAAAGCACAGCCTTAGTCTTTCATGGCGTAGGAAGACATAGCAGAATGGCATCTTTAAAGCAGAGAAAAGCCCTTCAACAGACATTTAATATACTGACACAATGATCTTAAACTCCCCAACTCTTGAAACTATGAGATATAAGTTTATATTGTATATGAATATTCCCATTACAAAGTACCTTATCACAATGGTCCAAATGCCATCCCTACTCATTTTTTTAAAGTTATGTTATGTTGGTATCAAGAACTTCATTGCATATAATAAGTGACACTTCAAGTTTAATTTCATCTTCTGTTAGCAATGAATGATATAATCTGATTTGTCACTTGTATGAGGTAAGATGATCATATCTCCTGCTATCCTTCTTCTCTGGTGCCCCATATTTGACCACATCCGTGGATGGGTGGCACTCAGAGGAAGGATAGCAGACTATCAAGAAGAGACTTGATACCCTATGAGCATATACAGGGGGGAGGTCCCCCTCAGTCACATTAATAGGGGAGGGAGTAATGGGAAACGGGAGGGAGGGAAGAATGGGAGGATACAAAGGATGGGATAACAATTGAGATGTAATATGAATAAATTAATAAAATATATTAAAAATAAAAAAATAAAAAATAAACAGATGATCATATCTTGAAGTATCAATGGAAATATGGCAAAGTCACCATTTCTAATAAACAGAAGAGGGGAGACATTATCTTCTGCTCAGAGGACTTGGTAGAGTCAGGAGACACTGAGAAGCTAATTCTATCAGGTTCATGGGGAAGGCTTATAGGTCTTCTAATCTTCAGGGTTGTAAACTAGGGAAATGCAAACAACTAACCAAACTTTGAGTAAAATTACTGACTTTTGAATAAGAACTTAGATTTTTAGCTAGGCTATCTCATTTCCTAAATGAATCATTAACTTTATTTAGCAAGTAAAATTATGAGGTATCCAGCTACTTTGAATTTCCAATAAGCAACAAAAATTGTTATAAATAGTATTCTTATAATATCTGGAACATGATTTTGTGAAAAAGTTCTTTGTAATTTCCTCTTCAATAAGTGTCCTTTTAAGATAGGGCAACACTATTAATGATGTTATAAGCATATTATTCACTCAGTCAAAGACTGAGATGTCTACTTATATTTTATTTCAACTCATGTAGAAAAATTATATATGACATCATACTTGAACATTTTTAATCTTGTGGAACTAGAATGATGCTTCAGTTTCCAGTGTGTAATTATCTTAGAAGGGAAGTTATTTTGAGAAATCACTGCCTATGCCCATCTTCCACAAAATTCATTCATGATGAATGTAGATTTAAACTATTTATGTAACACTCCTATAAGATTCTCTATCTCAAAAAGTTATAAGAAATTATTGGTAGAGTTCCAAACTATGAAAACAACAATAAATGTTGAATTCTATACTGTTTTTATAAAGTGGTTTATATAGAAATTTTTATAAAGGCATTATATACCTTTTATAACAAAAATTATATAAATGGTTATTAAGTTTAATAAGAATATATAAAAACATAATAGTTATATATGTAAATATACAATATTTAAAACTTATATACTTCCTATGTAATTATTATGTATGGTTCTTATAAACTAAATATTTATGTATCAATGTTTTATAATTACCTTTGATTATATTGTAGATATTAATTATTTTTAAAATACCAGAGCAATGATCAAGCACATAAACAGTTGAAAATTTCAAAGGCTGCAAGGCACCTATTAGGTGTTAAAGAATAAAAACATATTTTGGATATTAGAACTTTTTCAGATGTAGGGTTGGTGAAGCTCTTTTCCCAGTCTGTAGGCTATTGCATTGTTCTGTTGACAGTGTTTTCTGCCTTAGGGAAGGTTCTCAGCCTCATAAGGTCCCATTTATTAATTGTTGAACTTAAGGCCTGGGCTGTTGGTGTTCTGTTCAGGAAGTTTTCTCCTGTACCAATCTGTTCCAGGCTATTCCCCCCTTTTTTTTCTAACCGATTTAGTGTCTCTGGTTTTATGTTGTAACACCACCAAACCAAATAACCCAGTTAAGAAATGGGGCTCAGAACTAAACAGAGAATCTCAACAGAGGAATATCAAATGGCTGAGAACACTTAAAGACATATTCAGTGTCTTTAGTCATCAGAGAAATGCAAATCAAAACGACTCTCAGATTCCATCTTACACCCATCAGAATGCCTAAGGTCAAAAACTCAAGTGACATCAGATGCTGGTGAGGATATGGAAAAAGAGGAACACTCCTTCACTGTTGGTGGGAATGCAAACTTATTTTTTTTTATTAATTTATTCTTGTTACATCTCAATGTTTATCCCATCCCTTGTATCCTCCCATTCCTCCCCCCCCCCACCATTTTCCCATTATTCCCCTCCCCTATGACTGTTCCTGAGGGGGATTACGTCCCCCTATATATTCTCATAGGGTATCAAGTCTCTTCTTGGCTACTTGTTGTCCTTCCTCTGAGTGCTACCAGGTCTCCCCCTCCAGGGGACATGGTCAAATGTGAGGCACCAGAGTACGTGAGAAAGTCGTATCACACTCTCCACTCAACTGTGGAGAATATTCTGACCATTGGCTAGATCTGGGAAGGGGTTTAAAGTTTACCTCCTGTATTGTCCTTGGCTGGTGCCTTAGTTTGAGCGGGAACCCTGGGCCCAAATCTGCCTATCATATTGTTCTACTTGTAGATTTCTAGGACCCTCTGGATCCTTTTATTTTGCTGTTCTCCCATGCGTCTCTCATTTAGAGTCCCAATAGGATGCCTTCCCCTCTGTCCCAGTTTCCTGGTAAGTGAAGGCTTTTGTGGGACATGCCCCTTGGGCTAGTATGCAGATATAAGTGGGGAATGCAAACTTATACAACCACTTTGGAAATTTATCTGGTCCTTTCTCAGAAAACTAGGAACAGGACTTTCTCAAGACACATCTATTCCACTCCTTGGAATATACCCAGAAGATGCTCCACCACACAAGGACATATGCTCAACCATGTTCACAGCAGCCTTATTCATAATAGCCAGAACCTGGAAATAGCCTAAATTTCCCTCAGTAGAAGAATGGATAAAGAAACTGTGATGCGTTGACACCATAGAATTCTACTCAGCTATTAAAAACAAAGAAATCCCAAAATTTGTGGACAAATGGATGGAACTAGTAATGATTATACTGAGTGAGTTAACCCAGAAACATGGTATATACTCACTTATAATTGGGCACTAGCCCAACCGGTATGTCCCATGAAGGTCTTCACCTACCAGGAAAGTAGGATATGTGAGGACATCCTTTTGGGACTCTAGGTGAAAGAAGTATGGAAGAATGGGGAAAAAGAAGGATCCAGAGAGTCCTAGAAAGCTACAAGAAGAACATCATGACAGGTGGATTGGGGCCTAGGGGTGTCTGCTCAAACTATTGCACTAACCAAGGACAATACAGTAGTAAACATCGAAGCCCTACTCAGATCCAGCCAATGGACAGAACATTCTCCACATTTATGTGGACAGCGGGCACTGACTCTGACATGAACTCTGGTGCCCCATATTTAACTACTTCCCCTTGGTGGGGAGGCCTGGTGACACTCAGAGAAAGAATAAGCAGGCTACCAAGATGAGACTTGATAGCCTATGACCATATAGTGGGGGAGGAGGTCCCCCTGGGTCATAGACCTAGGGGAGGGGAATAGAGTGAAAGCAGGAGGGAGAGAGGAATGGGAGGATACAAGTGATGGGATAACAATTGAGATGTAATCTGAATAAATTAATTAAATTTTTAAAAAGAATTAAAAAAAGAAAAAATAATTAATCACATCCAGTCCAAATTATATAAAAGAAACTAATAACCAAAAGTAGTGACTTTAAAAAACCCAACTTTCATTATAGGAATGTATAGTGACAAAAAGTATACTTCTAATTCCTCAAGATCCTTTGTAAGTCATTTAAAATACTATTCTGACCAGCAGAATTTGAACACAGCCATGTAGGCTGCCTTAAGACTATCTTGAGAGCTGAAAGAAATGGACACAAGTCCCCATCCCTAACACAGAAGCTATCTCCAACTGATGATCATTTGCCAAGGAGAATTTTGTTTTCACCAAGGGAGTCTTACTGGGGAAACATGCCACTATGAAGGGTAGGACAAATGTACAGCAGTAGATGGCCAATAGAAGAGAAACTCAGTGGCATCCTTCGAGGGTTCCTTGTCTCATCATGTTATGTTAAGGAATTTTTAACCTTATAGTTTCCATATATATTTCCAATTTTGTGTTTTTATGGGATTACTGCAGAGGGGGGAAGTATGTACCTTTGTGTTTGTATGTATTTCTCATGCTTTTCCTTAGTCTCCTTCTCTGTTGTTAGTTGGCATAAGCCTTTCCTAGTTTTATTTTATGTTTTGTTTTTATTTTGTTTTACTCCTTAGATGCCTGTTTCCTAACAAGAGTCAGAATGGGTATGAATCCACAAGGGAGATGGGGAGAAATTGGGGAGAGACGGGGGAGGAGAGACAGTAATATTTCATATGGAAAATGAAAAAATATTTTAGAAGAAGAAGAAGGAGGAGGAGGAAGGAGGAGGACTGCCCCTAATTGTATTGAATATAGTCTCACACAAAACACCCTTAAACCAAACCAGGAAGTTTTCTATCTACAAACTTAACACTGGGCTGAAAATTATTATTCTAAAATCTTAGTGAGGTTTAGCCATGTTTTATAAGCCTTATATTATCTTTAGATATTGTATGTAAAATGCAAAATGTAGAATATCCTAGTATAATTTATCAATATAGATATATGTGTATATGATGTATTTTAAGCTGAGTTAAGTCATTTGTTTTCTAAATACCCAATAAAGCAAACACAAGTACCATGATACAGAAATGTGCACATCACAGGCTGGATGTGTGAAATAAAGGAACTTCAGAATGCTTGGGGGTCTAGTGAATACTTATAAAAGGTTACCACCATAAATGATATCAGAAAAAGTGAAGGTTTCATTTCTTAATTTATGGACAACTTCTGACACTAAAAGTCACTGACCGAAAACAAATACTCAGGATATTGTTCATAACAGCCAATCCTATCAACTAAGGTTTCAAGTCATTTGGAAAGTATATAACTGAGTATCTGGTACAAAGAATACTGGCATCTCATCCTGGCAACCAAGGACAGAAAAAAAAAGACAGCTTGGTCAATTTCCTTTGGATGTGGAACAATCAAAATGACAACCTGAAGGAATCATGTCCTTGATTTTTCCATGGGTCACAAAAACATACATTGCAATCCCTTCAGATACAAGACTAGATTTTTCTAAATGGGCAGGCAAGGTTTAAGTTTACAGATATTAGTGTATCAATGGTAATATAACTTCCATTTATAGTCTCAGAGTAATGTAGTTTATATCATACAACATATACATACTCTGAGTGTCAGAAAAGTAAACCAACCCACTCACTGGTTACAGCAATAAGCACCCAAAATTGTGAATGAATTCTTCATTCCTCTCTACTCTCTATGTCATCCTAGACCTATGGATTATGCTTGTTAGGTAGTACAGAGTCTGTCCTCTTTGTTAGACCCCCTACTATCAACATCTGCCGTGGATTCACCAACTTTCTTGGCAAAGACTGACACAAAAGGCATCTCTATATATTCCTTTTCCTTCAGACCTTCCAGTTGTTTGTTTCTAATAACCCATCATTACTCAAAGCCTACTCATGGTTTCCCATCTTTCTGGTGATAAAAGCCAAAATCTTGTGTTGCTACATGATATAGGCTCTGTACTCCACATTAGTACTAAGGAACACTTAACACAACAGAAATGTGGATAAATCTCATTTTTTATACTCTCACAATCACTTCTATTTCTCCTTTATGATCACATTAAACTAATAATTAGCCATTTATAGAAAGTGATTATTTTCCATTACCTCTTCAACATCTGTTTCCCTGCTAAATTGTGGGCTGCTCATAACCATGATCTCTGTGTGCACTTATCAATAACTGTGTCCAGTTTCTATGGCAATGCTTAGGCTTTTGAGACAGGAGAGATAATGTACAAATAAAAGAGAAATTGTATGAATATTCATGAATACTTCTAAGAAGTTATAACAATGAAGATTTGCTCCCACATGATGCACTGGTACTTTGTATCATGAAAAAAAAAAGTTGTATTAGGATTTAGATTAGTTTAGTTCTTAAATCCTTTCTAGGAAAGTTCATTTGAATATTCACACTTTCTCCTGCCAACATATTTCAAATCACACACTATGAAAATTCTGTGAACAGCTGGCTAGCATATTTCTTTTTTTTTTTTTCCTGTTGCATATAAAATTGGTAAAGATAAAGTCCTGAAAAGCAGACCTGTGCACTGCCTTCTTAAAGAAGAGAAGACTTATTTTCACTTGAATTAGCTGGAAAGAAATCAGTTGATAATGAGATCTAGAAAATACCTCAGTAAAGATTAGATGTGGCTGGAGAAGTAGAACCATGGTGGACTACTTTCACTGCATGCACACAGCCTTGGACTTGATGCCCAAAACACCACACACACACACACACACACCACAGACATACACCCACTCACCACACACACCACACCCATACACACTACACACCACACAGATACACACACACCACAGACATATACCTACATACCGCACACATACACATATATATGAGCATATAGACATACCACACACACACATGCAAACACATACACACAAACATACACACATACACACACACATACACACATGTACTCAGACATACAGAGAGAGAGAGAGAGAGAGAGAGAGAGAGAGAGAGAGAGAGAGATCTTGTTATTAGGGCATAAGGGTTCAGGTCCTATTCTTTTGCAAGCCAAAGCAGTTAAAAATTCATTCAGTTTGGTAAAATCTAAAGATCATTTCATAAAATGGAGTTTGCATACCAGAGAGAATAAAAGGACACCATGTTGCTTTCAAATTCTAACATTATGCTCTCAGTCTAGAACTAATCATGCTAAGTTAAAAAAGAAGAAAAAGCAAAAATACAGCACTATTTAAGTAAAACATTCAAGCTTATAGAAAAATATGATAACTATACCCAATTATAAAGAATAAGATATCAAAACAAGAAATTATTTCAGGCATATTAAATATATGTGTGTATATATATATATATATATATATATATATATATATATATATATATATATATATATATATATATATATGTGTGTGTGTGTGTGTGTGTGTGTGTAGCAGTTAGCAGTTAAACAAAAGGATGCCATTTTAATAGCATTTTTTGAAGAGATGAAAACAAATGAAAAATCTGAGTAGAGAAAAGTAATGATTCTGACTCCGTAGATTACACAGCATAAAAATACATGTTGCTTCTTATAACCAGGTCCACAAGAAATCACCATGAACCACTAAAATCACAATAACATGTATATTAGATTTCTAGGATTTCCATAGTCAATTACTAAAAATTTGAAGAAATATACAACATAAAAAGACTTCTGGAGTTATAAAGACTAGAAATCCAAGATGGCAGGTCCAGCTTGCAAGTTTTGTTCTTAAAATCTCTCTTAGCTTATAGATGGAGGCCATCTTTTCTAATTATGTTCATCCTTACCTATTATGATTATCTTACTTTATGAAGACATAAACCATATTTATTAAGAACCTATTAATATGATACAGTAATCCACTCTGATCCAAGTTTTCTCAAATATTTTTGCTACCTATATTCAAGTATGCTGTAAGATTATTGTAAATAAAAAAAATAAACATTTAAGCATTAAACTGCATTTCAATCTCAGTAGCACAAATAAATTTGGTACCATTTTAATCCATCTCAGCCAGGATATAAATACTATTTGCCCATGTATCCATGGAGTATATGTCATTTGTCTGTTAGTATATCAGTAGTCATATTAGTTATGAGATCAGTTGTTAAGATATCACTGTATTTTACTAAAAGCAAACACTATGTAACAGACTAACACTGTGTTATTTATATTATTCTCTTTGCTTATTTCCATCACTTAGGCATTCTAGAAACTTATACCCTTACAAAAAAGAAGAGTAGTTATAATAATATATTTTTGAGAGAGTGAGAGACGGAGACCACATTCATATCTTCTATTACAGTATATCCATATATGTCTCCTATTTTCCTACTCTTTTAACCTAACATATTTAAAAATTAAACATTGTCATGAATTCATACATACGGGGGAAAAGATATCAAATAGGGTTCCATATTAGCTGCATTCACTGGGATTCCTGGGCTTCTAGATATCACCAAGGGTCTAGCTGGCAGCCAGTGTACCTTTAGAAAATGGCTGTGGGTCAAGCAAGCACAGTGACAGATAATTGTAATCCCAGCATCAGGAATTGGTGTAAGAGCATCACCAATAATTCAAGGCAAGATTGGACTAAAGAGACAGACCGTATCTCATAAAAATCAAATAAAAAATAAATAAACAAACATCTGCTTTCTCCAAATGCAGGAATATTTTAAACTCTTAAAAATTTGGATTTCAACATAAATTTTGGAGAGACAATTTGGCCCAATATGATGTCAGAGGGTAGAGAAATGGAGTAGATATCCTACATTTTCCATCCATTTCCTATCTTTAAAATCAACTTATAGTCACACACTATAAAAATTCACTCATAAACTATGCAAGTTTATCCCATGAGACTGTTTAAGATGTAATCTGTAAATATTTGATTTATAAAAAAAAAAATCTTGTGTTTCTTTTTTACTTTTCATTTTACTTCAGTCATTTTGAGCACTATTTAATGTTTTCTCCCAAGTATTATTATTCCTCACATGAATAACAAAAAGGTAATAATAAACAAGATATTTGAAAAGTCTTGGTCAAGGCCTTTTGAATCCATGTTTTCATTGAGGTACCGCAAAGAGCTTTCTTTGGCAAGACTCAGTTTTCTTTAATGGGCTGGCCCCTGGGAATTTGACCATCTTCCCACAAGTACATGAGCACCACAAATTAGACTTGTGTTTTTTTTTTTTTCTTTCTTTCTTTCTTTCTTCCTTCCTCTTCTCACCTAAATCTTCAAGTTTAATGAACTGATCACAGGGTAGCAAAGAGAATTCGTGTCCCAATATCTGAGCTATTTCAATTTCACAACAGAATATCACTTAGAAAGAACACATTTTGTTTTCTTTTTTTCATATTTGGCTTTTTCTGATGCATTTAGGATAAAAGAAATGTGAGTTCAACTTGAACTTGTATAAGCCATGAGGCTCATTCCTGAAGAAGCCTGATCCTCTCTCAGGAACTCTGTATCTGGGAGTAGGGCCTTCTAAGATGTTCTCTATTCACTTTAGAATCTCAACTGGTCACTGTGATAGTCTTTTCCAGGCAGTCATATGTTGAGATTTTGTGAGTATGGTTTCCTTTTTATATATAGAATACACTATATGGTAGTGCACATCTTGGTCCTCTGGCTTTTATTATATTTCTGCATCCTCTTCTGTGATGTTCCATGAACCATAGATATAGGGGTTGCATTGTCTCCACCTACTGCAAAAAGTTTTTTTTGTTTTTTTGGTAAGAGTGAAAGCTACACTTATCTGTAAGATAAGTATTGTCTTTTACAATGCAGTTAAATACTAGTTTAGGAAAGTAGAAGCAGTAAGTTTTCTTCTTAGTCCACAACGTCACTGCCACAGGCATCATGCGGGTTTTTAGTACAAGACATGAACTTCTTCCTATGGGGTAGGCAATGAAAATGTAATACAAATACAAAATAAAGTTGTTTTTGAACTCAAAATAAAATTTGCAAGAAAATGAGTGGCATTACAAAATGTTATATTAAGTACCAGTACCAGAAAGACACACGCCACAAGCCACATGTGCTCCCATTCACTGTCAATCTCAGCTGTGCACCCTTAGGTGTCAATATATAACCAAGAATAGCCACACAAAAAAAAAAACACAAGAAAATACAAAGACCATGAGGAGAGCAGGAAGGCATTCTAAAGAGGGGTTTAGTAGGACACAGCTGCTATGAAGGAAAAAATGCAAAATGTCGGCAAGACTCCAACGTAGCAAGGAGAGGGAGGTCAAAATAGAAAGAGGGGGGATACACTAATGGTGCTTGAAATATTACTATTGTTTATTAAAAATATATGTGTGGAGAGTGGGGACTGACTTTCACATGAACTCTAGTGCCTCATTTTTGACCACAATCTCTTGATGGGGAGGCCTGGTGGCACTCAGAGGAAGGATAACAGGCTACCAAGAAGAGACTTGATACCCTATGAGCATATACAGGGGAGGAAGTCCTCCTCAGTCACAGACATAGGAGAGAGGAGTAGGAGGAAAGCAGGAGGGAGGGAGGAATGGGAGGATACAAGGGATGGACTAACAATTGAGATATAATATGAACAAATTAATAAAATATTAAAATATATATGTGTGTGTGCTCATGTGTATGGAGTTGTGCCGCTTGCAGTGCTAATGTTCTCCCTATTGGCAGACTATCTAATAAAATCTTGATCACAGGCATGGGAAAACTGCTTTCAAGTTGTTGGTCAGAGGAATCCAGAAACTTCCAAAATGATACAGCTATTGCCGTTGTTATTGGTCGCTTCCCAGAGTCCACAGGTAGGGCACCACACACCTCAGACATAGAAGTTGGAGAAAGTGAACTGGAACTGACATGGAAGCCTCCTCTTTGAGAAATAGCTGTCATGGCATCTGAAGGCCCTATGCCAGCTGTCAAGGGAGGAAGACAAACAATGGTTGTTGAACTTTTATATGCTTATCAGGTTTCAAAACGACCAATCTTGTTTTCTACCTTTATAGTCTCATCCTAGTGAACATATGATTTAATTAGCTTTGGAATTCAAATACATGTGAGTTCAACTTTCAATTCAGCCACCAAATACCTCAATGAAGGCAGGATATAAAAACCAGAGATTCGATAAAGAGCAGCTTTCCTGGAGAGGTTTACACTGACTGTGAGTAAAAATGGATCTGAACTTAAATGCTGCTGAGTTTATGTTTGTTCATTACCTTGTCAATTAGAACATATTTTTAAAGTATTGCTCCCTTTTTTGTGATTGCTTTATCTGTTCTTTTTAATGTCAAGCTTTGATTTCTTTATAATAAAGAAGGTGATGTATACAATCTTCAGTAGGAAGTCAGGTATTCTATAAACATTTATGGGGGCAAAGTCCTACATTTATAGAAAATAACTATTCAGCCTAGAGGAGTGTAATCCTTTACCACTAAATTAGGAAATGGGTATTTATATGTACACACTTACAACACTTGCTTAGTTTTACAAGTAAAAGATAAACATTACTTTTGTTACTTTGCTTCATGACCATATCATTTCTATATCTTATACTTTCCAAAATAAATTTTCTGTGAGTTATGTTGATATTCTTACTAGAAAATAAGTAATCCAATTCAAAATTACTTTAAAGTAAAATATATTACTGTGGCCAAATAAAATTGTCTTTTCCTAACCCTAGAAACAAGTGATAAGATAATATGCCAATTACTATTTCTTTGTGTTTTTGCACAGGCTGCTGGTGCCCATGTGAGAGGAAAAAAGCATGCTAAATCACTGTTATTTTCCTTGATGACTCCATGGAAGACACTTAGATTAACTCCACAGGAAAATACAAAGGAGGGAGGGATGGAAGGAAGGAAGAAGGTAGGCAGGCTGGTACACATAGCCTGACTATTTCCAAACTACCTAATCTAGTTTATTTTAAAATATATTAAAAGAAAAACTTGAAAACTGCCAGAAAATGAATGGAACCAAGACCCAGAAAGACACGTTTAGTGTATACTCACTTACAGGTGGATATTAGCCCAACATAGATGTCCTCTGAGAGACTCCATCTAGTGTTGGTCCGGACAGATGCTGGAACTCAAAGCCAGATTCTGAGCAGAGAGCTGAGAATTGTATGGAAGAGTGGGGAGGATGAAAGGACCCCAAGAGGTCAGGAAACTCACAGGAAGACCATCAAGGCCAGCAGATCTGGACACAGGAGGTCCCACAGAAACTGATGTACCAACCAAGGACAATGCAAGCAGAAAACCTAGACCCTCTATTCAGATGTAACCGATGGACAGCTAATTCTCTACATGGGGAATGGGAAGGAGGGACTGCCTCAGACCCTCTGACATGCACACCTTTGATCATTTCAATGCAGCCTAGCAGGCACACAGAGGAATGGAAGGCAGGCTATCCTGATGAGACCTGATGGACTGAGGGCAAATGTTGGGGGAAGAGGGTCCCCTTGTTGGAGGTCTGGGGGAGAGTAAAGCAGTGGAAAAGGGGGGGGGGGGGAGTGTGGGAACAGGAAGGTAAGAGTGAGGGATAACAATTGGGATGTAATGTGAATAAACTGTATTTTTAAAAAGTCAATTAAAAAAGAGAAGTTTACACTAACCTCTAAAGTGGATTTTGTCCATCATGAATAATGCCTATATTAGTGGTATAATACATCAAGGAAGAAATAGCTTCTGATTGAGAGCTGAATTTCCCCCACTTTTAAAGCATTAACTCTCTTTGGTTTCTTATCAAATAGTTTCCTTTAAAATACTAATGTAATAGCTCCCAAGTGCGCCAGTCCTGCAGCCTTTTGTCCCTGACTGCCAAGTCATATCTAAATCTCCAGGGTGCTTGCTTCATTCTCCATATAGAGCAGAGGTTTCTCTGTATAGGACCCCAGCAGAGAAGCAGCCCTTTGTTCTGATGTCATAAGCCATGACTATGGGGTAAGCACACTAAAGAAAAGAGCAATGTAAGTTAGAAACGATTTCTCCCCAAGGGCTGGAGGAGGCTGGATCTTTAAATTATTTTCTTGATGTCTGTCATCTCACCAAAATAAAATAATACAGGCCATGAAGTCCACATTTTGAGAAGCCTCTCATTTGTGTGTCTGGACTTTAGAGTTAAATACGTTTCATGATTTTTCTTCTCTGGAAAATTTTTTTAAATTTTTATTTGTTCTCTCATTCACTATTACCTGTCATATCCTTCCCTTCTCCACTTCTCTCAGCCTCCTCCTGCCTTCCTTTACCCACCCCAGATCCACTGCTCCTTCATTTCTCTTCTGAAAAGAGCAGGCCTCCAAGGATATCAACTGAACACTGCTTAACAAGAAGCAATAAAGCCAGGCACAAACCCTCATACTGAGGCTAGATGAGGAACAACTGTAGGAGAAAAAGGGTCCAAAGAGCAGGCAAAGGAGGTAAAGACATCCCCTGCTATCCCACTGTTGGGAATCCCTAAAGAACATCAAGCTAAACAACCAAAACATGGAGAAGACCTGGCACAAACCCATGTAGGCACTGTGACCGTCAGTCAGTCTCTGTGAGCCCCTCTGAGCTCTGCTTAGTTAATTCTATGGGTGGTATTCTTGTGGTATCCTCTACCCCTCTGGGTCTGGGAATATTTCCTCTCCATCTTTTGTAAGGTAGCGTGGCCTCCACCTAATGTTTCACTGGGGGCTCTTAGCATCTGCTCTTTTGGAATAATTCTTACCATCTATCTGCCTCACTGTCTCTGAGAAGAACCTTTGACCCTTGCTTGGAGAATTAAGTGCAATGATACTTGGGGTAGCTTAAGTACACAAGAACTCTACAAAGAAAGAAATGATTTCTCCCCTGATGACATTGCTGTCTTGTCAAACTTTGCATAAATGTGTATGTCAACCTGCAGCAGTAATATTTGTTCCTGGGGAATCCTTAGAGCATGATGAGAAGATACTTAGCAAAAATGTCACAATTTTTGTGGGCTGTGGGGAATACTTAAGTTTAGAGGCGTGAACCTGAAGATAAATAAAAGAAGATTTACAAACTATCAGCCTAGGTTGCAAGACAGCATCACACTCTCTGGTTCCCACAGCATTCCACTATAGCATTTCTCTATGTCCCTTATAGATGCGATGACTTAGTTGAGTAATGAGTGGTGACTGAAAGCTGTGCTGCTGTTGATTGCTATGCTTACCTGCATTGGGCAACCTGGGTAATCAATGACCAGTTAATGACCTGTGTTAACCTTGCTAGCAATCAGTTCCTTATAACCACCTTCCCCATCTGTGAGCCAGTCTATCCTATCTATTTATAAAAACAGATCCATGATATTGGAACATCTTATCTGGGCAACTGTGATGTGTGGTTCTCCCCAGAAATGCATCATCCTTGTGGTTTAGATAAGCTCCAAATTCTCACACTACATGTGTTCAACATGTCTTTTAAGTGGATGAGACTAGGAGAGCACTGTGTGTGAAAATGGGGAATAAGAAATGGTAGCAATAACATTGGGACTTAAGTGTGAACCAGAATTTTTGGTGTGATTTGTTATGTCAAAAAGAAAGAGTTTCTCTTAAAAAAATAAAAAAGAAAGAAAGAAAGAAAAAGGAAAAAGGGGGAAAGCTGGTACTGTATTGCTGCTCATGTTCATTTGTCAAACTCTGCATTGGACTTTTTGTGTTTTTTTAACCTAGCATTTTCTTTACTTTCTTTATCTCGACTTTAATCGGTCTTTGTTACCCAGCAGATAATTCATAAAGCATAGAACAGCAACAATCACTGAATTATGAAGACTCTTAGAGGTGACCTCAGCAAATAAACCTATATTATTAGTAGGTTCTTACATTGTGTCCTACATTTTGCCTGTATTCTATTTTATAATTTGCTTTGTTTCTAAAATCTGTTTGGAAAAGTTAAATAATATTCAACTTTGTTTAAAATAGCATATAGATGCTGACTTACTTATCCAGTCAGTTAAAAAAATTTTTAATGATACTCTGTAGACATACGAAAGAGAAAAGTAAACACCGCCCCAGCCACAAAACCTTTGATCAACAATCTGGCCTGCCTACAAAATACGCTAGGGTGGCATATACCTTGTGGGAATAATCAACCAATGTCTGCTTCAAAGTCTTTTTTTTTTTTTTTAACATGAGCAAACTCCAGGCATAGTCTTCCTTCTTAGACATCCTTTATCTGTATCCCAAAAGCTCTGAGAAGTTGTCTGTCACTGTCATTTGATTCTATGAAGTTTTCTGTTTCTACCTTATTTTATTTTATTTATTTTAGTGTTCTCAGTTGCTTAAAAATGCATTGTTTGGTCTCCAAATATTGTATGATTCCATAGTTTCTCTTGCTACTTGCTTTTAATTTTCTTTATCATGACCTGATGAAATACAGGAAAGTGTTTGTTTCCTTTGCATCTCAGAGTTACTCTTTGACACCAAATATGGGCTATTTTAGAGTTGGAAGTTTCCCCAATCAAATTGATTCTCAAAGGTCCACTAATGAGACTGATCCTCAATTGTCCATGATAATATCCTCATGAATGTACCCTTTATTTGCTTTCCTATTTTTATGATATGGATAGGGCATTGTCCAAAGAGTATTGGATGCTGCAGTCTTGATTCCCAGTGCAGCAATGTTCATAAGTGGGATTTCCAGAAAGTGACTCCATACGGTGTTACTTGCTTTCCTTCTTATTTTGACCAAATGCCTGTCAGGAAACCATTCAAGAGAGCCAGAGTTTTCTCTTGCTTACATTTCAAAGGATTATTCCATCATGATGAGAAAGACATGGTAGGAGGTAGAGAGGCTTAGTGCTGGGAGCAAGAGCCCAGCTTGCAACATTTTATCCTTACTCAAGGCAAAGTATGTTTGTGCTGAGCTAACTTTCTTGTTTTTATGAAATCTGGGATCCCAGCCCATAAAATGCTGAAAACTATATTTCACACTATGAATCTAGTCTAGATAGCTTCCTCATGCCTCAAGGGTAATTCTAGCTCCTGTGAAATTAGCAGTCAAAGGCTCACAGCTGATGAGGGCTATTATCCCATCTGTAAACTTAGCTATTGATCAAGTGTGGCATAAAGACATTGTTGGAAGACAATATAAACATTAGCAGTTAAGGCCTAATTGGAGGAAGTTACTGGAGATGTGCTTTTGAAAGATGAATTTTTGTCTTGTCCTCCTTCCGGTTGTTCTCTGTGCTTTGTGGATGACATGAAGTGAGTATCTCTTTCTTTCAGTACACCATTTGACTATGATGTTCTGGGTCAACACAGTCTCCAAACCAGCATGCTATGATACAAAATAAAGTTGTCCTTCCTTAACTGTTACTCTCTTTTATCTCTCACAGAGATGTGAAACCTGGCTACTAAGTCTTGCCACTTCTTTTGCATTCCTACATGTGAACTTCCTTTTTATAAGTCTCAGAACAGGTATTTGGATGGAAATCAGATTCTTGGCTTGTTTTTGAAGCAACACAAGCTCCAAAAGTACATTCATTGCATTAAATACATTTTTCTTTGAAGGTTTAATTTCAATGTTCCTTTTTGGGAATGCTTTCTCTGATCTACCCCCTTTTCAACCTGTGCTTCCAAATTCTATGTATAATGTTCATTTCCTAGAACAATTAACATGAATGTATGTGTTATCTTGTAGAACATGAGTTCCTTCAACTCAAAAGCAGTGTTTTCAGTCTCTTCACTACCCCCAAGACTAAAGGCCACTTCATTACTGTTGATGAAGGCACAAATGAGAATTATTTCTCATATAGCAACTAAAGCCAGAAAAAACAGAACGGAGTTGGGGGAGACTTATTATATCACACAGATAGAGTGAACAGCTTGATATTGTAGCTTATGACCATGTAAATTCAAATTATGATAGCAAAATTCACTTTTTTATCATCTTTATTTCTTCCTCTTCCGCTCCCTTAAATTTAGTTCCACTCTTTATGTGAATGCAAAATGACTGCATCAGGAATGGTCTCTAATCCTCCAAGGCTTCTGGGCAATTGAAAAGATAAGGACTCTGAATACACCCAGAAGATGCACTACCACACAACAGGGACACATGCTCAACCATGTTCATAGCTGCCTTATTCATAATAGCCAGAACATGGAAACAGCCTATGTGTCCCTCAGTAGAAGAATGGATAAAGAAATTGTGGTACATTTACACTATGGAATACTATTCAGCTATTAAAAACAAGGAATTTCTGAAATTTGTGGACAAATGGATTGAACTAGAAATTATCATAATGAGTGAGTTCACCCAGAAGCAAAAAGAATTAAATGGTATATACTCACTTATATCGAGGCATTAGTCCAAGGGGAATGTCCCCATGAAAAACCTTACCTACCAGGAAAGTGGGTCAGAGGGGAGGACATCCTATTGAGACTTTAGGTGTCAGAAGCCTGGGAGAATGAGGAAATAGAAGGATCCAGAGGGTCCTGGAAAACTACAGGTGGGTCTGGGCCCTTGGGTCCTCCTCAAACTATGGCACCAGCCAAGGAAAATATAGGCAGTAAACTTCGAACCCCTACCCAGACTAGCCAATGGACAGGACATTCTCCACCATCAAGCAGAAAAGGAGATCTGACTTTCACACAAACTCTGGTGCCCCATATTTGACCATGTCCCTTGAATGGGGATGCCTGGTGGCACTCAGAGGAAGGATAATAGGTCACCAAGAAGAGACTCGATACCCTATGAGCATATACAGGGGGAGGAGGTCCCTCTCAGTCACAGACATAGGGAAGGAAAATGGGGGGAAGCGGGAGGGAGGGAGGAATGGGAGGTACAAGGGATGGGCTATCAACTGAAATGTAATATGAATAAATTAAAAATAAAAAAGGAAAAAATTAAAAAATAAATAAATTTTGTTAATGTTACCTTAATAATATTAAGGCCATCAAATATATAGCTATTCTAAGTGTATTGATCAACTTAAAAAATACAGTGTTTAAGAATAGTTAGTTGAGATTGAAAAATTAAAATGCAGCACATGTTGCCTCCCATGCCTACAAATTGCATCATTTGCCACAACTAATTAATTCAATAAATGCAATTACCTCACCTGTCAAGTTAGATATCGAAACAAGTCATCCCTCTTTATCTGAAAATCTGTATTGCCATTGCATTGAGTAAAAAGAATTTCAAGAATTGTTTGCAAAACACTGGAAATTCCTCTTTGCAGCTTGTGAAGTCTGTATCTTCTGCCCAATGATTAGAAAATGACATAGAAATGCACCATTCTATCATGCTATTTCACCTTTAACATTTAGAAAGTACTTTCTAAGGGAGATGAACTTTGACCCTCAAAATAATTTATGGGTTAAATATGGTTAGGCTTATCATCTCTCCAATATTTGAGTTTTAAATTTTGACTTTCTCATGGGAAAAATAAAAGCTTTTATGCTAACATAAAAAAAGAAAAGATAAGGAGCTTTTATAACAACACAGTGAAAAAGAGTTATTGATTGTACCTTATTAATTATTTAGGGATCATGTGACTACACATAAAACAATCACAGATGCTATGGGAATGCTTATTAGCTGACATCTGGACCATTTGCTTTACTCTTAACCTGCCAGAAAAGTGCATCCACAGTAAAGGCTTAAAAGAGGACTATTTCCTGCTAAAGCTACTAGGCAAGATAAAATTGTGTTACAAGCAGACAATAAATAGTTTATTATAATAGTTTACTTTGAAACTACTGTATTTTGTGTGATTTTTTGCAACTAGGTTTCACATATAATATATTATTGTATCACTTTTCATAAACATATGTATGAGTAGAATAAAGAAATAATTTTGACCCGTACATTTCCCATATTTCTCCCATTTTTATTAGTTCTTTGATGGTTTCATACAATGTGTTTTGATCTTATTCACCCTTCCCCCAACTTCTCTGAGATTCTCTCCATTTCCTACACACCCAATTTCATGTCTTCCTTTTTTTTTTTTTTTTTTTAATCATCCATCAAGCAGTAGCACTGGAATGTGATCAATCAATTTACCAGGGAAAGGACTCTTTAAAAAAAACCTCCCTCCACCAGTAGCTATCAAGAATCAATAGCTCCTAGACTAGGGGTAGAATTTCATGCCTCTCTATGCTGGGAGTTGGTCCAGCTTGAGCTTGCACAGTACTTACACACACTGTCACAATTGCTATCAGTTCATATGGACAACTGCTCAACTCTAGCTTGAAGACAATATTCATCTGTATTCCCCTAGTACACTGAGCCTTGGGAGAAGGATTAAAATGAATGTTTCATTTAGGGCTGACCATTCCACAGTCTCTTATTGTCTGTACGTTGTCCTATTGTGGGTCTCTGCGTAATCATCAAGCTTACCCAACTGTGAACCTTGATAGCACCTATAATGACAGGCCTAGAAGGACATGCCAGTTGGTACAATACTGACACAAACATCACTGGAGTAACCAATCACTTTATGATTATATTTAAGTCCACTCCATAAGATGAACCCCATACCTGGCATAATTGTGTGGTCAAGAGCCTGTAGATAGAAAGTCACAGGGACTAGGAGAAAGCCCACTATGATTTTGTTAAATGGTCAAAGTATTAAACTGCCTGATAAAAGAATCTGTTATTAAACCTATAGATTAATACATCTCTCAGCAATCATGAGAGAAACTTCTATTTTCAATAAATAGCAATTAACCAGAGACTGATAATTTCTTCTGTTTTGATTGAGGAGACTTTTGTTTCTTAATTCCAGCTCAGTGCTTTTGTTTGCCTGCTTGAATATGGACATTTATTTTAATAAAACTGGTTTAATAGTTGAAAAAATGGCAACATATTTAAATTTATTTTCAGGAAAATATTAGGTTCAGCCTCCAGGGAATAGATCTGCACCATTGACTTCAAATACGGAGACAGTTGATGTAGTGAGCATGAGTGTTAATAAGTCTTAAAATTTTTGAGAACACTTTAATGCCTATAACAAATATAAAAGAATGAAATGTGAAAATATGTTCAGAGAAATCTAAGAGCTCCTCCATGTCATATATTTCAATGAACTAAAAATAAGGCCTCAAGATATTAGTGTTACATTTAAGTGGGAAATAGAATTTCATTTAATTTATACTTCCTTGATGCAACTTTTCAAATTAGATAAAAACTTCTCACTGAACTAAATAGCATTCAACTGCATTCAAAATCATCAAATTCTTGTGATCCAAAAGGAAAATGTCAGTTAGAAATTTGAGTATGTATAATTGATTATTGAAATGTGCTTATGAAAGTATCTCCCCAAACAAAATTGTCATTTTAGAGGCCTAATCTATTTTATGCAATATATATACTTTATAAATATATACATTTCAGAAATATATCCAAAATACACCAAAACAAGGGCAATAAAAGAAAAGTTAAGTAGTTTCATGAGTTTTACTTATGTCTCCTTTTTTTCTACCCTGTAAGTGCTGCTAAGCCTTCCCACACATTCCTGGAGTGCAAAGCTGGGTCTGGCACTTTCCAATTCCATATGCATCTATGCAGTAAATTCAGCAAAGATGAGACTTTATCATTTTCTGCACAAATTAAGAATGTAACTTGCCAATATCACAGGGCAATCATCCAGGTCTTTAAAAAAACATTTTTTTTTTCGAGACAGAGTTTCTCTGTGTAGCCCTGGCTGTCTTGGACTTGCTTTATAGACCAGACTGGTCTGGAACTCACAGTGATCTACCTGACCCTGCCTCCAGAGTGCTGGGATTAGTAGGCATGCACCACCATGCTGGTCTTTAAAAGCTTTTTTTTTTCTTTAAGTGGAGGGGATTTGGAGGTATTTTGATTTTTAGTTTTTTTAATCTGTATATTGAAACGTAAGACACAAATTTAAACTAATTTGGATTACCTGTCAACTTAAATTAAAAATCCTAAGGTATTTTTGAACATGTGGAAGGAAGAAAACCTGTGACTTAGAAGATAAAAAAATTTACAAAGATCATAGCCACAGAAAAGTCCTACATAGAGGCCAAGAAACACAGGTCAAAAATGTCACAGCCCAACCATGAGTGAGGTCTAAGATTCCATAAGCATAGCCAAAACATGAGGGAATTTTTCTGCATTTTGTTCCTTTATGACTCAATTGTGAAGCTCTCAGTTGTGAACTTTGTAGAGTGTGTTGTGAATCAATATGAAAAGGCTGAGCATGCTGCAGACTCCCCTGGCTCCTCTTACACAACTTTTTCCCAACTTTATGTCACTTGAGTCACAGGAACCTGTTCAAACTTGATCATTCACATATGTATGGAAAATGGAAAAAAACTTAGTTTATATATATATATATATATATATATATATATTGATATGATAAAAGCTGACCATTCAGTGTCTTTTATGATTAAAATAAAGAGAATGATAATAGATAATAAGGTAATAAGGTACCAGATGCCAGATATTATGTTACATATAGAGAGAGACAGACAGATGAAGAGAGAGGAAGAGTAAAAAGAGTAGAGAGAGAAAGTAAAGAGAGATCAGCAGGAGGATTTGTCCTTTTATATATGCCTGGGCAGGGCCATGCCCTTGTGGCAGGTAAGCAATGACAACATAGGTAGGCAGACTGGTGCAAAATCCTCACAGTATCTATATCTATCTCGGGTATAAAGAAGCTCAGTATACACAAATCTGAGCCTAAATATGTCAGGTGCCATCTGATCCATGACAGACAAATGACATTACATGATAGCTTTGTTACACATGATCACAGTTTGTATATTTTTAGAAACCCACAATAAACTGGAAGGATTTTTAAAGAGACATCTTATATGAAGAAGATAGATTACCTACTCCAAATTGCTAAATGTTTGAAGTGTGGTTTACTTGTCATGGTTCAAGATGTAATGCCACTCTGTCAAGTCAAGTCAGGTAACCTGAGTTCAATATTCAAACAGACCCATACAGTCAAGGAGGAGAATAGAATCTCCCAAGCTGTCCTCTGACACTTACACAGTGCTGTGGCATGCACAAACCCACACACAAAGTAAATAAATACATGTATAAGAGGTTTTTTTCCTACCACAGTGCATCAGGCACCATTAGATCTGCTGGGTCAAATGCCTTGTACTAGATGGGCTTCTCCAAACCTGTGACAAGTATCTGTCACATTTAAAGCAGGAGCTGTGGGTCCTAGTTTAGACATCACAGTTCATTGTACCTGGGCTTTCTTGTTTCTGGACTGTGGTGAGGTAGAGGAGCATAGTGGTGAACATAGATGCCAACTTTTTGGCAGCGAGAATTCAGAAAGAATAGACAAGAAGCCCAGGGACAAGATATCCTCCAATGTACACCTCCAGTGACCTGCTTTGCTCAGGTCACACTTCTTATCAGCTCCCTGTATTGCTATAAAATGATGATTCTGTCAATGATCAGTCATCTCAGTGGGGTCTCCGCAGACTGACAACCATGCCTTTCCCACAGCTCAACCAGAACACAGCTTGAACCCAGATCTTCTAGATCCAAATCAAACTGCCAATCCTTGAAGTGTATAAATAATGAGATGGACACTCTCTTTATAACTTAAAGAAGCCCAAGAGACAGTGGACTGGTTTTCTTCCATAGAAAGAAGAGTCAGATACAGCAAATTCCCCATTGCTGCAGGTAAATCTTGACAAGTAGCTGGCCATTAGACACATATATAATCGTCCTGAGACACAATTTTCAGGATTTTAGAAAATGTATAGCCTCTTTATGCGTACTTTGCTACAATAAATATAGTTACTGTCTTATTCCTACTGTCTCTGCTTACTTTGAAAAGTGATCATAAATTGTAAATGTAACATATTTATGATACATGTGTTATATATGATCATATATTAGGACAACTGAATTTTCTGTGAATCACAGATAATATATAGACTGGATTATAGAGATTATGTGAAAATTGCTGTAGCTATATAATAGTGTGGGAAATACACTTAGCTGACCATGGACAATATAATAAGCTAACTCATTTTGCTGATGTCTATTAATAAACAAAGAGAAAATAAGCCTTTTTGAAATCAAGAGCTAGGGAAATATATGGATTTTTTTTCTTTTCCAATAAGAAAACCATATCTAATGAGCTGTGACATCTGAACTTAACACTCAGTTACAATATTCTTCAATACCTGTTCTCTTTTTTATTTACTTAAGTAATTTATTCAGATTACATCTCAATTGTTTTCCCCTCACTTGCATCTTCCTGTTTCCCCCTCTCTCCCTCCTTTACCCTATTCCCTTCCCCTAGGTCTGTGATAGAAGGGGACCTCCTCCCCCACCATATGATCACAGCCTGCTTACCTGGTAGCCTGCTTACCCTTCCCCTGAGTACCACCACTTGACCAAGGAGAAGTGGTCAAATAGGGGGCACATTTTCTTAACAGGCCAAAGAGTTGAATAGAAGTATATGAAAAAAATTACCATTTCTACATACTGGGTTCTCCATAGTGTTACTAATCTTGAAATCCATGCAGGAAATGAAGCACTGGCTTTGTGTGCTATCTTTTTGTAATCAGAGATAGATCCAACTGTTACTTCACTTGGCCCTTCCCATAACAGAAATCTTGAACATATATGTTAAGGAGTAAATAAAGGTTTCTTCTGAGACTGTTTCTGGGTTTGGTAACCTAGTAGTTTTCTATGAGAAAACTCAAGCTAAAATATTATTACAATACTGACCCTCTAAAGTTCCTCTGTTCATTGTGGAATCATTGTGGAAATTTTTGTATGTGAGCCTTGTATAGAGACAGTGTAAAGTAAATCCTGGTGAGCATAGAAATCCTCCTTTCATTACTTTCTCATGTATATAAACATGAGCCCTCTAGGGAAAGGCTAGAGAAAGATATCCCTGTTACGATTTTGTAAAAGTATAGCCCTTCCTTATCCAAATCCTCCTCACCTAAGATGTCCGGCAAGTGTGAAGGACCACATAAATGGAAATTGATTCTCTATATTGATGATGCTAGTCAAATTTCTGTTCACTCAACTGGGAATTTTTCCATTTCTGAAAATCAAATAAAATCTCACAAATTGTCCATGTGTGTCAGTCTTTGGGACATTATGATCAACTAACCACTGACAAAATGTGAGGGGAAAATTCTGATAGCCACTTCAGATATGCTTCTAGGCCACAGACCTTACCTAGAATGTCTCTGATGGTTAGGTATTATCACTTTGTCTCTCCTCTTTGGGATTCTAGCACCTATATTTAATTCAATAGCAGAGTTTTAGATATTTCTATTTTCTCTTTGAAATTTTCATATGTGCATGTAGTGTCTGTTTGTCATACTTACTAACCACTACGTTCTTCAAACTTCCCCAGATCCTTCAAACCTGTCTCCCCTGATATCATGGCTTGGTCTTGCAAAGGCAGCAATAGCTACTGTGAGCTAATACAGTAACTATTTTGTTTTTGTTTTTGTTTTATGAATCATATTTTATCTTATTTTATTAATTTTTATTAATTTATTCATATTACAACTCAATTGTTATCCCATCACTTGTATCCTCCCATTCCTCCCTCGCTCCCGCTTTCACCCTAATACCCTCCCCTAGGTCTATGACCAGGGGACACCTCCTCCCCTAATATATGGCCATAGGCTATCAAGTCTCATCTTGGTAGCCTTCTTATTCTTTCTTTGAGTGACACCAGGCCTCCCCATCAAAGCCAGGTGGTCAAATATGGAGCACCTAGTAACTCTATTTTGATGAAAGGATACTGTATTGCCCTTCCTCACAAGCAGAGAAGAGTGCCTCATGGGTGTTAACACTCTTGTAGGGTTATGTCATTCAAAAATTTATATGAGAGAAATTTTTAAGATAAACAGGCCTTACACCCTAAATATATTTTCTTTTCATCCTTCTAATATATATGAAGGAAGTTTTGGTAGCTTGATGTCAACCACCCCTCCAATCTAACAGGTAGAGCTATTTATCAGCCACTGTGAAAACACTATAAACAGTATCTTTGCATTCTGGCAACCTAACTCAACATATTTTATTTCATTCTGGTCAACATCCATTCAATACATTTTCATGCTTAGTTCACATGTTTTAGTGAATACAAATGAAATTATATGAATATAATTATTTTGGTGTGGCCTATATATACTTTATGCATATCATAGGCTTTATCTGATAACAGGATCATGTCTTGAGTCAGGTCACAGTTAATAAAGCCAAAGAAGATGGTGGGTATGTAGAGTGCCTCTGAATCCCACCACAGGACAAGCACTCAGGCAAGGGGATTGATGCGACTCATAGAAGAGAAAACAACAGTCTTCATTACTGAGAGAAAAGCAGTTCTCCCTGATACATGAGGCTCAACAAAGGAAAAGCTGGCCTGTTTCTGTTTGGCTTTAGCCTTTGTCTCCATTCCAATTTTCATGGCCCTGTTACTGTCAATAATTCCTAATCTAAGAAGCAGTGGAAGGTTGTTTTGAGCTGTATTTAGGTAAGTAAACTTTATCTATATAAACTTTGGGTTCAGTTTTAAGAAAATTTCCAGAAAATAGGAGTTTCTCTCAGAGAAGACACAAAAATTTTCTAATCCATTATCCAGACCTTAATCTGGGAATTTAAATTATGAGCTCATTTTTTTATGCTTTTCAGTGCAACCAATTAACATTGTTCTATTCATTTTCATTAAAGTATTCTATGGCAGCAAATACTTGTACTAGTAAATTATAGATGATAAGGATCTATTTTGTTTCTGCGTACGATGGTTTACAGGTAGTCCTTTTCCTGCTTCTCATAATAACTTTAATGATTTTATTAGATCAGCAAGCCTATTATAGATTATCATCTTTAGGTGTTCTGTTTTTCTAGAACCAGATCTCTTACAAGAAAGGTTCAATGATGGGAACAGAGCCTCTCTGAGTATTACAATGAGATGTTTATTGTGGAATAAGACAGGGCACCACTATTAGAGAAGTTGCAGAAGTAAACTAGAATGAGTAATTGGAGGATCAAAAGTATGTATTTGAAGCGTGAACAGGATAGAAAAACAGACTTTCCAATTTCTGAACACTGGTTATATACAGCTACTGGGAGCAGTGGTGGATTAAAATGAGAGACTCTAAATTCTATATTTATTTGTGGGTTAGAGTCTCAGTTGTTCAGAAATATGATTTATTACAGTCTTGATATTTATATGGACTTAAGGATATATCTGAAACTATCTTTCACTGTGAGTTAGTGACCAGAAATACCCATGTTATAATAGCTCTGGTTCAGTTCTACTTTCCAAATATCACAACATTTATCTTCTGGCAAAGTCTTATGTGGAGTCATAAGGGAATAGGATCATGGAAAATATATGTCTAGCTTAGCTGACCTAACATGCTATAAAAATACCACTGCATGTTCTCCATATTTAAATTCTATTAGATTTAAATCATATGCTATTGTTATTTAATCATAGGCCTGCTGCTTTCTAAATTGTGTGCCAACTTTGACTGAGTGAGAATGGTATTGATTATACATATATTATTTATAAGGCAAATAAATTGGTTTTGAATAGTTTGGGGTATAAGAATCATTGGAAAATTATTTTTGAGAGACTCATGAATGACATGGTGAGGTAAAGTTAGATATATAGAAGTAAGAAAGAAGTAAGAGAAAGTCACCCTTCACTCCACCATCAGAATCTTTGTCTTGGAAAGAGCAAAGGATTCTTTTCTTTAACACTTGATAACTTAGCTTAAAGTTCCAACTCTTAGAGATTAAAACATTTGTCTAGCCAAATTAAGATATATCTCATGGTTGGTCCTACTAAGACAATATTTTTTTTTTGCATAGTAGCTTGTCACAGATTCTAGAAAACCCTAATCTTCCAGAATAAAATGGTTATTGGTCTACTTTGGAAAATGGGATTCATTCAGCTTGCTTCCAAAGATTGAGAGGTAGCTGATTATAAGGAAATTAGATTCTTGTGGGAAATGGTCATAAACTAACCAAGAGATTTATAATAGCATCCCAAACTAATAAATTTTTTAAGACTTATCCAGCACTGGTTTAAAAAAATGTATCTCTACTAGAATCACATACCTATGGGCACAGAAAAGAACACTAGCTAGGCTTGCCAAACACTGGTCAGTCCTTGCTATTTGACACAGGCTCTTTAATTATATAACACAGATAATAAAAGAACATATGGACAGTACTTAAGTGTTCACTCTATTCTCCTTTGAAGGTGGACTATAGTCTAAACCCAAATTGTTCTTATTGATATTTTCAAACATCAGCTTGAGTTGTGTCAGATTATTGTAAAGACAGAAATACTTTAGAATCTGGCAGAGCTCAATTTGAATATGTTTGTTGCATTTTGCATTTTGTTTGTTTGCCATGAAACAGATTTGAGAACATTATAAATTTACTAATCCCTTTAGATAGCAGTAAACTCAACTCCATTTTTCATAGAAACATGGGGGAAATTACATTTTTGAATGTTAAAACTGGACTAAAGAGATGGCTTAGTTGGCAATGTACCTGCCATGCATGCATGAGCGTTGGGTTCAGAGTCCCCAGAATTACTAAAAAACAAAAGAAACCTGAACATGGTAGCACACATCTGTAATTTCAGTGCTTCTATAGTGATTTGAGAGACAGAGACAGGAGAATTTCCAGAAACTCAGGAGACAGACAGGTTAGTGTATACAGCATTAAACATCACGGTCTCTGTGTCAATCAAAGTAGATGTCAAGGCCGGATACTGAAGCTGTCCTGTGACCCCACACACATACTATGTGTGCGTAATCCACACTCACACACACTCACATACACACACACACACACACGCACATCACATACTCATATCAGATACACACAAAAATAGTTTTTAAAAGACAACATTAACTAACACCATTATGTAGGATGTAGGTAACACACTACACGTCCCAGCACTTTCTTTCTTTGCACTTACAGTTTTCTTTTCCAGAAAGAATACAAAAGTCCTCTAGTATTTGAATCTAATCCATGCTTTACCTTAAAGACAGTGTTCATGCAGTATTGTTCCCTTTAACATTTGTAGACAACATTTGTCTAGACTACTGTCTGCTATTGTCAGCTATTATATGATTTCTAACCTCTAGATCAAGCACGTAATCACTTGGTTTTTTAATTACTTTATTTTCTGAGTTAAGCCTCCATTATTAAGGTGGAAAAAGCTGCATATGAATTAGCACTATTTGCCAAGTAGTAGCTTGGAAATTATTAATGCAAAGATTAATAAAACTTATTGGTGAGTTGGATGCATTCTCGGTCTTTGGAAGAAGGAAATGTACTGAACAATATGGTACCATGGAGCTCTGTGCGCAGGGACTTAAGAGAACATATGGGTGGTTATTTTATCCAAACTACATTAAGGACAAGAATATCTTACGAAAAGATTAAAGTAGAACTGAACTTTGAAAAAAGTGAAATTAGCCAGGTAGTGTTTTTAAAACTCAAGAAATATTTAATAAGGTTTAAAAAATGATGAGAAATAAAAAAAGAAACTCTGAAGTTAAGAAATATGAAATAATTCACTATGAGTGGAGACTAGATCAAGGACAATAATAAGAAATGATATTAGGGAAAGCAAATGAAGCATAAGAAGCCATCTTTAATACCCCAAGCTCTATGGCTTTACCTTAAGTCTGATAGAGAAGTACAGACTAATTCAAATAGGAAGAATGATGGTAAATATTAACAACAATAATAACATAACCGTGATAATAGAGTCACCGAACACTGAACAGTATTTATATTCAAGGAATTCTGGAAAATAAATTACTCATTTAGCCCTCAGAACAAAGCTCTTAGTAATAATAATCTCAATTATCAATTAGGAAATTGAATCATAGGGCAATTAAACAACTTCCCAAAGAAGCTAGTAAGAGTTGAAACTAGTTATAAATTCAAGATTATATCACTCAAGAACCAGCACATCTTAACATCTTAACCACATACCCAAATTTATGTTTTTGAAAGATCACTTTAGCAGAAATATGGAGAATTAATTGATTGAGTTGGCCAGGAAAATACTACATTTATAATATTACTGCACAAGTACAGGGTTAAAAGCTTGAGAACTCAAAATTAGTCAGAGAGAAAGAAATAGACCTAAGCAATGTAAATAATTTCCAACCACCAAGACTTGATAACTGGCTGGATGTGTGTGATGAACAGGAGAAAGTATGGGTTTCTAGTGGTATCACCACAGGGTGTTTGACATAGGCACCTTGGAGATGACAGAAATCTCTGTGGAGGAATTGTGGTTCTAATAGAAATCTCATCTGAAACTAATTATGGAGTGAGACTTGGCAGGTCTCCGAATGTAAGCTGTACACATGGTCATTGTACTATGAGGCTCTAACTAAGACTTCAGCCATTGAGTACTTATGGAGCCAGTGAGACTGAATTTGTGAGATTAGGATGTAAAGATTGGAACATCAGTACTGGTGTGTGCTTTGAATACTAAATCAATGTTTAACTACTTAAAAGTAGATGGGAGTTCCATATAATCATAAAATGTGACTACAATAACTCTCAGAGATAAATATGGAGATGTATCTAACTTGTAAATTCTGAAGGATCACAAAACTCACAGAATAACTATATAGTAGCTGAATAGAAAATTTATAGCTGCATTCTATAGAAATCCATAGAAAATTATATTATTATTTCTACATTGTTATGATTTATTTTTAAAATATAATCCTAATTTTAAATACAGCATAAAAGTTTAAACTTCCCATCAACATTAGGATTAGATCACTGGTGATAATACAAAACACAAATACTGGGATGTTATAGCCATTGTTCATACTTTATGAACTCCTTTTGCTTCCACCTTTCTCCGTTCTTTTTACCCTTTTCACCTCCTAACACAAAATAAAAGAGATAAAATAATAGAGTGGAAATGCAGCAACTGTTATTATTAGAATACTTCCTACTATTTAGGGACATCTAATTTCCTGAAGTAAGTTTGATCTTCATTATCAGGATATCTAATTCCTCCTCCTCCTCCTCCTCCTCCTCCTCCTCCTCCTCCTCCTCCTCCTCCTGCCCTTCTTACTACTACTCCTTGTTTCTTCTTTGTGCATGACTACTTAACAAATTTCAACCAACAGCAACCAGCCACCAACCAACAACAAACCATCAGCCACCCACCTACAGGTGCTACAGCACTTATATATTCTCTGAAAAGT
Source organism: Acomys russatus (assembly GCF_903995435.1). Lineage (NCBI taxonomy): Eukaryota > Metazoa > Chordata > Mammalia > Rodentia > Muridae > Acomys > Acomys russatus. The sequence goes on along the minus strand of NC_067138.1, from coordinate 40,443,533 downwards.
TCTCAGAATTCCAACCATCACACACTTCCAGAAACTATCTGTAGCTGTCAAGACCATGCCTGTAATAGAGAGTGAGGAAGATCAGTCAGGTGCTGTGGAAAATATGAAGCAGCCCCATACCCTGTACACCTGTGATTGAAATGAAAACATTTTTATAACCTTTCTGCATTTTTCAAAGAAACCAAAATTGCAAAATTCTCACTACATGATGGTTTAAAGAATGAAGAACAGATACTGTGAGTCACTGAGAATGGGAAGAGAGAAAGTGTCTTCTTGTTTTCAACCTGAGTAAATAGGAAAAATGAGAGAGAGACTATGAGAAACGGATGGTGTTAGGAAGAATGGAATTTGTATTGAAGTTGAAAAGTACTTTAGTATGTTCATGTTGTTGATGAATAAAATGACTTATGAAAAGCAAAGCTGTGTCTACTTGCTACTCAAGGAAAAATAATGACATTCATAAAATGGGTATCCATGAGCATTCTGTGGTTGTAAAAAAGATTGTAGATAATGGTTAAAAGGACATTTATTAGGATAAATTTAAATTAGAACAATACAAAAATCTTCCTTTAATTATTACATCATGCTTTTTTATATGATACAAAAAGTTTGGCATAGAATAGTACTCTACAAACTGAGAGTCACATAAAGACAGTTTTCTGGTAGTATGTTCAGACTTGGCCCCTTTAAAAATACTATAAACAGATATAAGATTTCCTGAATACTCAGAGGGAGGCAACGTGGTAGACAGAGCTGTTTAGTGGAGCCTTGATTATAGTTACTGAGTTAGAAGGAGATCAAGTAAGGTCTCCATGATAGCCTCCACTTTCTCTAGGAAGTATAAGCTTAAACCTTTTATTAGACATAAGAAAAATATAGTCAAAGAACACATATGATTAGACACATATCTCAGCTTGCTCTGCAATTGCGTACTGAAAGCTCTAGGTCTGGAAAACACTCAGTCCTGGAGGAGCCAGTACACTGATAAGCCTGGATGGTATGTAATTGTTAAAGTTGCCTAAGAAGGTAAAGGAATAATAAAGAAAACCTAACCAAAGATTCATGATTTCAAACTATATAATCTCATAATTTAACAACATTGTATTCTAGATTTATTTCAATTTTTCAAAAAAGGTGAGAGAGTAGAAAGACAAAATGCTTTTAGGCATTTTAATTACTGAGCACTTCTCTTGTCTTTAGTTTCTCTACTTTATGTATAACAAGACAAGATGATCTGAACTAATTAAGAAGGAAAGAAAATGAAAGTTTGCGTGTTCGACAGCAAAATAAAGTGAGGAAATGCTCGTCACTACTCATTATAGAAATGAAAATTAAAATCATAGTGATATATCACCTCATATCTGTGAGAATTGCTTTTATCAAAAAGATAAGGCAGAGCTGTTGGCAAGGACTTTGAGAGAAGGAAACGTAGACTCTTTGGGTGGGAATATCAGTTAGTACATGATCTCACTTCTGGGTATATATCCAAAGGAACTAAAACCAACATGCCAAAAAGACATCTGCACCTACATGTTCACTGACACACAATTCACAATGTCCAGGATACAGAATCAATCTGAGTACTTAGAAATGAATCACTGGATAAAGAAAATGTGGCATACATGCACATTGAAATATGAATTTAGCATTAAGTACAGATATATGCTATCATTTGTGACCACACAAGTTATAAAAGTTAAAAAAAAATGAAAAGGCAAATAGTGCATGATCTTACTCACATATGGAGTCTAAAATAGCTGCGCTCACAAAAGTAATTGATGGAAGGACAGTTACACAGGCTGGGTGGTCATTAATGATCGACATTTGTATTAGACTAGGAAATGCTTGAGGAATGTAGTAAACATATATGTCTCAGTAATAGTTTCTCCAGAGATGACTACATCAGTAAGGCTGTAACCTAATGAAACTTCGAATCCTTCATTACATTCATAGCATGACAGTTGTATTGGTAAGCAATGAAATCTAGAAGGTAGGATACAGTTAGACAGCAGGGGTAGGGATAGATCACTCAAGGATCTTTTAGATTATAACTTTTTTTAGCTCTTTCTTAATTTCTATTTTCTCTGTTCTTTGTCATCAGGTAAGTAAGTGGAGAAAGTCCTCTGGCATAAGCCTCCACTTACATGTTCCACCCCAAAGCATAGGGCTGGCATTCATGGAGCCAAGATACTTAAATTAAGGTTCTAAATATATCTTTTTCCCCTTAACTTGTTAGTCATGTTGGTCATAGCAACCAAAGGTAATTAACATAGGGAAGCAAAAAGAGTTTGGGAGATTGTTGATTAAAAATAATAAACTTTGTGGAGAGACTAGTCCCCCCCCCCCCCGCCTCTGCTTGCATTTCTTTATCTAAGTTTGTGATTTCTAAGGGAATTCTTGATTCTCTGGGGTACATTTTTTCAATAGTAAGATAGTAAGGTTGAGAGATCCAAGAGTCGCTTTAGAAAATCATTTTTATTTCTACTAGGCCTATTATGACTTCCCAGCTCTCTATTAGCTCATTTGAATTGTGACATTGAATATGTATATGTCTGAAACAAAAATAATAAACAGAATACAAGTAGGGACCACAGTTAGTGCCAGGTAGCCGCCATGCATAAGAAACATTTTTAAAAGGTGTTGGCTTTTAATTAGTTTTCGAAGGGTTGGCACAAGCATTCTATCTCATTGATTAGAAACAGGGTCTAATAATAAAGACTAGGATCATTCTAAATTTATAATTCTCCTATTTCAGCCTTCCAAGTACTGCCTATCAAAACGAGATTTCCACAAGTTTTAAGAACTTGTCAGACCATCTTACAATTGAGGCAATAGCCCAGACAGCGATTGATCCTTGTACCCCAAGAAATTGGAATTTCCTCAGGAATGTCCGGATTTCATGGTGTAAAGGCTGAAATATTGTGTCAGCCTAAAGGGTAAGTTGTCTCCTAGGAAGAGACCCCATACAGTTATGATATCTTGTCATATCACCCCTCCCTGCAGGAGAGATTGGAATGAGGCAAGGGTGGGTTCATGATGTGTAGTACCACATGTTCACAAGGATTCCTTCCTTATACACAACAATTGGCTTCTGTTTAAACCTAAACCTTATAACAGGCCCTGAAAGATAAACGGAGGAATGAATATTTATGGACACTGGAACTTTTCATTTGTTCCTCTTTTCCACACGGCCACATTAAGAAGTTTTCGTTCTTTTCACTATCATGTCTGTCTTAGTAGATCTATCAAGGAAAAGTGGCAAAGCTGCCCTTGCTGTGGCTGACTAGGCATGGGCTCTGACACTAACAACACCAATAACACAATCTCAATTCATAGGGCCTGAATAAACATATGTAATGTTTTTAGACTAGAAAATCAGAATTTATCGTGTTAAAATACTCTGAAATACATTTAAAATGAATTCTTTTGGTTTGCTTGCTAATGGATACATTATACACTCAAATAATTTTTAAATTCCTTTTTGAGTGATATTGTTTTGTTTGAATCTCTTTTTTGCACAGGTTCTTTCCTTTCTGTCATTCTCAACAAGCTAACTAATATTATCAAGTTCAGTTATAATTCAGTCTCTCAAGAAATTACTGCAGGTCTAGCAGCAGAAACTGACACTGATGAGTCTGGACATCACTTTCAAGGGACTCTCTATCTTTCAAGGAAATAATTACACTACAGTGTAAATTGCATGATGTTGTACACCCCCTCATATTCAAGGTAATCTTCCAAAGATATATGTCCTGGTTAATTTTGACTGTCAAGCCGACACAATCTAGATTTACCTGGGAACAGAGAACTTCAGTTGAAGAACTGCCTCCATTAGATTGGCCTGTGGATGTGTCTGAAGAGCACTCACTTGAGTAATAACTGATAAAGAAGGGTGCAATACTGTGAGTGGTACCAAACATAAGCAGGTGGTCCTGGACTATATAAGAAACCCAGCTGAGGGCTGATGATAAAGTTCTGTGCTTACGAGGACTTGTTGCTCTTAAAGAGAGCCTGGGTTTAGTTTTCAGCATCCACATAGTAGCTAACAACTGTTTGAAACTTCAGTTCCAGAGAATCTCACAATCTTCTGCCTCTTTTACCAATGTGTACACATAGTGCACAGACATACACACAGGCAAAATATCCAAAGATATATAAAAAATAAGTCTCTTTTTAAAAGAAAGCTTGCTAAGCATAAATCAGTGAGCAAGCCAGTCACCAGCAATTCTCTATGGATTTTGCTTCAGATCATGCTTGTATTCTTGCCTGATTTCCTTCAGCGATAGATTATGGCCTGGAAATGGAGCCAAATAAACTTTTCCTCCACTACTTTGCTTTTGGTCAAATGTCTTTATCACAGTAGTAGAAAAGCAAACAAAGTCAAGAAGACCTAACAGAACAAGTAACATAAGTTGCTGTTCCCTCCACATGGGAATGACTCTGAGAAATAGGGCTCCCATTGGAATAAATGGTGCCAAATGGCATTTTTTGCCTAATAAAGACATTCTGTTCATCAACATAAGGACGCAAAATTAGGCTGGGAGATGAATATGCAAGATGCATGCTTTCCACAGCCAAACGCTTACTGAGGTGATATCTCACAATGCTCTGGGCAGTTGTCTTATCCCTTTAGACATGAGGCACTCTTGCGGGAGACAGGTGGTGGTCACATCTGGCACAAAGAGACAGAGGGGGCTTGCAGGTGGTAAAGGATGTGCCAGCCTAAGTTAGGTCTCAAAACACAAAGGCTATAAAGGTAAAGATAGCCACAGAAAATGTAGAAAGCCAGATACAAGATGCCTAGGGTGTGCGTATACATTAAATGTAAAAGGAGTTTAAAAAGAGTTGTTTTTAAAAGGTAAGGCCTTTTTTGTTGCTCTGAGCAACCAGCTTAGCCCTTTAGACATGAAATGCTCTCATGGAGGACAGATGGCAGTTTGGCCTCATGAAACTAGGCCCAAAAACCCAGACGAGGATATTCAGACAACATATACATAGCCAATAAATCCTTGGCTACAGTATCCCCAAAACTTATCATGCCATTCTTTTAAATGGCATAGATAATTTGGTTTACAATTTGGTTTACAATCCAGACTGGCTTATGAAAAGATGTCTTGTCTTCTGCTCATTCAAAGGGCAGAAATCCATCCTTAATTGATCTGTGCATCTTATATATCTCATGCATTAATGATTTTAGGGCTGTATAATGTTTGTGAGAAATTGTTTGTTTTTAGAACAAAAGAAATGGACCCTGATGATGCTAAATCAGACCTGACAAGATTCATCCATCAGCCAGGATGCTGAGACACTGACACATCTATTCTAGCTTCCTGTATGTTCCAGGTCAACTGTTTCAGTTGCTGTTGCTCATCAATAGCTGCTCCTAGGAGAACTTTGAAGAAAGCTACTGATCATAATGGGTCCAGAATTTCAGACTATTCAAACTAGAACTTCTATTATTCCTGGTATTTCTCAACATTTAGAGGCTGGATCTTAAATGTTATTGCTTAACCACTTTTCCCCATTTTCCTTTGGGCACCCAAAAAGATATCCTATGCACCAAAATTAACAGGAGGCAACCATAAGAGAACAACATCCCATTTCCCTTAAAGGGGGTTGGGTAGGTTTTTAGTTGGATGTTTTTTGGGAGGTGGGAGGTTATGGTTGTCATTAGAGGGTGGTTATAAGTTATTAATGGCCTTATTCAAAGAAAAAAACAAAGTTTAAAAACTTGGACTAAGAGATTTCCCCTTTTTCTTTTCTTTTCTCTATCTTTTTTAAGTAAGGAGAAAGGAGTTGAAAGAAAGAATATAGAAAATATTTAGAAATCATAACACAAAAGGTAGATTATTGAATCTATTCTTCAATTTAAAGCTTTAATTGTGATTCTCAATCAAGGTTATTTTTAATTCGTTGTTATAAAATTTTATATATTGATGCAAAATAAGCTTATTTTGATACAATGGCATAGAATTCAAATATAAGGTTATCTTTCACACACACACATTTCTACATTGGTATGAAATATTCGTACAACTCATTTATAATATAAGTTTCTATCACACTTGTAGAACCCACACTCAAAGCAAAATATTCATACAACTCATTTATAATATAAGTTTCTATCACACTTGTAGAACCCACACTCAAATCAACCAATTCTTTCCACGTATACTATTGTAAGAGCTTCCTGGTAGTGTCCCATACTTAATTATTTATGTACCTAAAGTTCTCATCAAGGCATCCAGAGAGGAAGCAAACCATGCCATATCTCTTCTTTCTTCATGGCTTCCCATCTCAATCCAAGGAGCAACCAAAGCTCTTCCTGAAGTTAAAGTTCCTGTATGACCAGAGTCTCTGTCTGCTTCTCTGCTCCAAGTTCATTTCACATTCTTCCCTCACTACACTACAGTACCTGATTTAAAAAAAAATAAAGCAAAACAAAAAACTTTCAGCTTCTCTTTCTTTCTTTCTGTTTGTTTTGTTCTGAGACAGTGTTTCTTTCTATAACAGCCCTGATTGTCCTAGAACTCATTTTGTAGACCATTCTAGACTCAATCCTTTTGTCTTTGCTTCCTGAGTGCTGATATTAAAAAGTGTGTACCACCATGCCCAGCTAGACTTTCAGTTTCATAAGTCTTAATTTTAAACGTTCTTATGCCCTTGCAAGTATTTGAACATTTTGCTATTTTTCTCTGTATAGAACACCCTTCCATTTAGTTTCTTCTTTCCCTTGCTGGGTAATTTTCGTATCTTCTTTAGAAATTTTTTTAAATTTTTTTTTATTAATTTATTCTTGTTACATCTCAATGGTTATCCCATCCCTTGTATCCTCCCATTCTTCCCTCCCTCCCATTTTCCCCTTATTCCCCTCCCCTATGATTGTTCCTGAGGGGGATTACCTCTCCCTGTATATGCTCATAGGGTATCAAGTCTCTTCTTGGAAACCTGCTGTCCTTCCTCTGAGTGCCACCAGGTCTCCCCCTCCAGAAGACATGGTCAAATGTGAGGCACCAGAGTATGTGAGAAAGTCATATCCCACTCTCCACTCAACTGTACAGAATGTTCTGACCATTAGCTAGATCTGGGTAGGGGTTTAAAGTTTACCGCCTATATTGTCCTTGGCTGGTGCCTTAGTTTGAGCGGGACCCCTGGGCCCAAATCTGCCTATCATAATGTTCTACTTGTAGGTTTCTAGGACCCTCTGGATCCTTCTACTTTGCTATTCTCCCATGCTTCTCTCATCTAGAGTCCCAATAGGATGTCCTCCCCTCTGTCCCAGTTTCCTGGTAAGTGAAGGGTTTCGTGGGACATGCCCCTTGGGCTAGTATGCAGATATAAATGAGTATATACCATTTGAGTCTTTCTGCTTCTGGGTTAACTCACTCATTATGATCATTTCAAGCTCAATCCGTTTATCCACAAATTTCGGGAATTCCTTGTTTTTAATAGCTGAATAGTATTCCATAGTGTATATGTACCACAGTTTCTTTATCCATTCTTCTACTGATGGACACTTAGGCTATCTCAGAAAAATGGGAATAGGGCTTCCTCAAGACCCAGCTATTCTACTCCTTGGAATATACCCAGAAGATGCTCCAGCACACAACAAGAACATTTGCTCAACCATGTTCATAGCAACTTTATTCATAATAGCCAGAACATGGAAACAGCCTAAGTGTTCTTTAGAAATTTTTGGTGACCTGAAATAGTATTCTTGTTATTACTCGTATTATTATTTCTTCATTGTTTAAACTTGGGCAGCACATATTACAAGTTAAAATGGTATATTATTCTTTCACTAGAATCCAATCCGAAACTATTATATCCATCAATTCTTGCTTAACATCTAGTCTGATATGGTTTCATAAATAGGCATTCATAAGTATTTGGTACGTGAGGTGATGAATACATAAGTGGTGCCTTAGCAAACTGAAACTACTTACTCTCATTCACCTTCACTCATAGTCTCATATCTCTTTTTTCTTTTCTTTTTCCCCTTTCCTCTCTTAAAAACATCTGCAAGCCACCAACTCTGCCTAGGGTAGCAATCATCACTTCATAATTCTCACCCTCATCATTGTTTCAGTGTTATTTTTTAACAGGAGGCATCATTCCTTTTTATTAATGAACATAATGAGACTTTATCTTTGCCTGAGGTCTAGTGTGTATATTGCATGATTGTTTCATGTACTTCCTCCTCTGCCTTACTAGACTGAGTCCCTTAAAGCCACGGCTATACCATGGTTCTGTAAACCAGGTTCTATCTGACGATGATGATTGACCTGTGAAGATAATGAATGGCTCAATTAATAACAAAACATAAAATAAAAATCTAAAAATTTTTATTGTGTCATTTTACTACAGAATCTAAATAAGTTTCTATAATATTTCGTCACATGTCTTAACTGAGCTGGGTTGTTTTTGTTGTTGTTTATTTCACACTGAAGGTTGTTACCTCTACCATATTATGTCCTCCCTAAGAAGCTATCAAAGTCCAGCAGGACCAGTCAGGAACATGCTGTTCCCTCTGTCAACAATAGCACTCTCTGTAGCTGCCTTTAAAAAGTTAGGGGGATATGTAGAAAATATAAAAGTTATTCATAACAGGAATTTCTCTAATATTTGAGAATTATTCAAGACAGATACATTGTTTGTAATTCTCTAAGTAATTCCATGTGGTTTTCTTTATTCTTGGTATTTTTAAAATTCATGAATGTATTTTTAATTATATTATTTTCCCCTCTCTCAATTTCTTTCAGGAGGTCCCTAGCTCTTTAAGCACCCAACTTTATCCTCTCTCTCTCTCTCTCTCTCTCTCTCTCTCTCTCTCTCTCTCTCTCTCTCTCTCTCTCTCTCTCTCTTCCTTCTCTTTCAAAATACAAAAACAAAAGGAAAAGAAAATCCAAACAACAAGCAAAGAAAACAAAACAATAAGACAAAAAATACCAAAAAAAAAAAAAAAAACCCACACAAATATATGAGTTCATTTTGTGTTGGCCTGTGCACAAAGCCTGTGGTGGAGTGTGGTTGACATACCCAGTGACACTCCATTGAAGAAAACTGATTATTCCCTTCTCAGAAGGTATTAATTGCAAGGATATACTTTGTGTCATACTATAGCTAAATTGATTTTCTCAGGTCCCACTATAATAGGGTTTGTGGCTTCTGGAGGAGTCACATTATCTTGGGTTTCATATTTGTGGTGTGTGTGTGTGTGTGTGTGTGTGTGTACTGGGATCTAGGCATCTGGAGTTATGAGCTTTGTGGCATTTCTTGGTGTACGCTTGTCTTGGTGTCACTCGGTGGGTGGTCTTTTCTTTGGTTGCTCTTGCTGTAATTTGGGTCCCATAAAAAATGTGGCGGCTTAATCCCACAGTAAGCAAAGCTGTAGCCCTGGGAAACAAAGGAGAAGGAGCTGAGGCCCATGGGAAGCAACAGATCTAGAAGCAGTTTGGAAAGGCTGAATGGAGAACGGTAAGCAGGGCACAGGTAGCCTACCTAGATCACAGCTAAGGGTAGCTGGTATGAGATCTCTAGTGGAGAGTGGCTTTGTGGGTAGGTAGGAGCCACACAGGAAACTATATGCTTTTTATACAGCAAACACTAAGCTCAAATCCACATTTCAGTAACCAGAGCCTGTAAGAAATACTACCTTTACTTAGCCTTATCAAGAAAGCAAAACCTAAAATTAAAAAAACAAAAAAGCTGTGATTAAAGAGACCTGGAGCAAAACGCCGTATGCACGTGTTTTCAATTAAATTTGCCTGACACATACTTTAAATCTTAAAATCCAATTTATATAACTTCTGTTCTCAGGAAATGAAAACAATAGTGGTGGTTATTTATAGCTGGAGGAGAGGTGTTAAAAGTTTAAAACATGGCAATGACCTTTATATTATTCTGTAGTACTATGCAGAAAAGACAATTTCTTCAGAGTCTATTGAATGTAGAAGCCATTTCCAGTTACATGTAGTTTAAGTGGTAAAATTGCAGAAAATTACACATAGAGTTGATAGCTTTTTTATTATTATTCCTGTTCTAAGAAAACCACCTAGGCACTTTCAATTTGGATAAAAATCACTTTCTTTTAGAATTAATGATTTCCTAAGTTATTATAAGCAGTCAGGTTTTGTAGCCATTTATGATTATTTTATGATTAAAACAGAAAGAGACGATGACTAAACAATATAAACATATTGGACGTAAACAAAATGTATATAATGTGTAGGGTCATTCCACTGCATGGGAAAGGAAGTGACGAAGAAAACTATGAAGCTACCCTTAGCACAAACCTGGCCTTTTATGGGTCTTTCATCTTTAGATTAATCTGTTTTTTATAATTTTATAAGGTATGCCCTGCTACACTCTTTCCCTCATAATTCTTTAAAATTTGCTTACAATCTGTGTAGATATCCCATAGTTCTAATTCTGTTTTGAAATATCCTTGGTAATCATTGACTCTTTGGGGATTGTGTGAACTTTAACCTGTCTCTTTTGTTAGCATCTGACTCTTTGACTGGAGTTCAGGATTGTTATTTCATCACCTTACAGCACTCAACAGTCTCACCCTCCTTGATCATTTGAATGCTCCTCACCCAAAATGTCTTAGCTCTTTAAATGTGCTATGTCTGTTCCTTTTGACTCACAGAAATCCAGGAGTTTCCTACATTTGGTATATTAGACACTAAGCTTTCAAAAGATATATACCTTCACACAGACTCATGATTCAATAGAAAATCACATCAGATATTAGAGATTACAAACTAGAAAAACAAGTAACTCCATGACTATCTATTCTGGCTGCTAATTTCTGTGCTACAATCTCATCTCAGCATGTCAAAACCACCTATCTACCTAAAATATATATTTTCTGATTGCCAAATACTATAGCCCATTTTTCCACTGATAATCCTACTACTTGAAAAGTGGTGATTGCTTCTAGGTTGGAAAGCCCGATAATGCATCCTGGTCTGATTAAAATACAATGCATCTTTCGCCCTGGAGAAATAAGTGTGCCAAACAGGCAGAATTTGATGAGACACACATGTCAAGAAATGTCTAAGCTAAGAAAAGAGATTCAAAAGTTAGTATTAGTAGGATTTATTTTGGTGATGGTGCGTAAGTAGTTGCAAGGGTTCTGAAAAAAGGCCAGGGAGGTGGCTAAGTGAAAATGGGGAGGAAAGTTACATAATATCAGAACCAGCTAAACTTAAAGTTACTATCTTTGGTGCTTTGAATGAATGTCCCCACCAAGGCTCATAGTTCTGAAAACTTGGTCCCCAGGAGATGTGACTGTTTGGGAAGGATTAAAAGGTGTGGTCTTTTTAGAAGAGGTGTGTCACTGGGTGTGGGATTTGGGGTTTCAAAATTCTCACCATCCCTGGGTAGCTCTCTTTGCTTACTGTTTATGTTTCAAGATGTAAGCCCTCAACTACTGTCCAGTGTCCTGCTTGCCTGCCTGCACCTATGCTCCCTGCTATAATGCCTATGAACTCTAGCCCTCAGGAACTAAAAGCTCCAACTAAACTTTTTCTTCTATAAGTTCCCTTGGTTATGGAGCTTTATCACAATGAAAGAAAGTAACTCAGGCACCACCAGTTAAAATATTGAAGAAACTGTGGCACATTTACACTATGGAATACTACTCTGCTCTTAAAAATGAGGAAATCATAAAATTTGTGGACAAATGATCATAATGAGTGAGTTGATGCAGAGGCAGAAAGACTCACATGGTATATACTCACTTATAATTGGGCATTAGCCCAAGAGGCATGTCCCACAAAGGTCTTCACTTACTAGAAGATTGCTATAGATGTGAGGACAGCTTACTAAGACTCTAGGTAAGAAAAATATAGGATAGGAAGAAATAGAAGGACCCAGAGGGTCCTAGAAACCTACAAGGAGAATATCATGATGGGTGGATCAGGGCCCAGGGGAGGTCTGCTCAAACTATTGAACTAACCAAGGACAATACAGTAGTAAACATCGAACCCCTACTCTGATCTACCCAATGGACAGGATATTCTCCACAGTTATGTGGAGAGTGGGGACTGACTCTGTCATGAACTCTAGTGTTCCATATTTGGCCACTTCCTCTTGGTGGGGAGGCCTGATGGTACTCCAAGAAAGAATAAGGAGGCTACCAAGATGAGACTTGACAGCCTATGACCATATAATGGGGGAGGAGTTCCCCCTCTGTCTTAGACCTAGGGCAGGGGAATAGGATGAAAGTGGGAGGGATGGAGGAACAGGAAGACACAAGAGATGGAATAACAATTGAGTTGTAATCTAAATAAATTAATAACATTAAAATTAAAAAAAATAAATAAAATATTGTTCTTAACACCAATGGCATAGTTCTATTACAGAAAATTTTATTGTTGATAAAAATAAGACAGTTACAACTAACTGCAAAAATACAAATTTTTGTAAATCTTTAGACAGCTCCTATGACATTATAATAAAAACATTGGAAAGTTATCTTTAATTGAGAAACAAATGGCTTTATATGAAAAAATATTTGTTTAAAAAAATCACTTATTACTGAAAAAAGACCCACTAATTAGGACAAGAAAAGGCAGATTTTTTTTCAACTTGAAGGGATTTACAACTATCTGAGAAAAGAAACCTCAATTTAGGAAATGCATGCATCAACTTGTCTCTGGGTAAGTCTTTAGGGCATTTTCTTGATTAATGAATGATGTGGGAATTGTCCAGCTTACTAGGGGTACACGTGGTCACGGGTGGTATAAGACAGTTTAGCTGAGTAGACCAGAGGAAGCAAGCCAATAAAGAGAACTCCTCCACAGTCTCTGTTCCAGGTTCTGCTCTGAGTTTCAGCCCTGGCTTCCTCAGTGATAGAACTACAACTGTCAACTGAAATGAACTTTTTCCTTCCCACATTTCTTTTGATCATTGTGTTCATCACAGCAACAGAAACTGAACCAAGACAGGTGGTATGTTCACCCAAAAATAACAGGTGTCTTTACAAAACTATCATTTCAGACACTTCAGCAATGCAGTCAGTAGAAATCCACAAAGCAACAAACGTTCTGTCAAATCCTTAGTTATATTCATGTACCCTTGTCCTGGGCGGTATTGTATTCTCTTAAGTGTAAAAGAAAATATGTGTTGTTAGCATTATTTAAAGAATATAAAACTATTTTTAAAAAGATATGTAAACTAGTATATTGAAAACATTAAGTGAGGTACTGTTGAAATATAAGATTTTGAAACTATTAGGAATCATTTTTATAAATTAGTGATATAGGAAAATAGCTACATAGATTATGGGAAAATAAAGAGAAATATTGAATCTGACCTGGACATAGTAGTACATTCCTGTAATGGCAGCATTAAGGAGGCTGAAGAAGGAAAATTGTTGGGGGTTCTGGGCTACTCTGGCCTACAAAGTAAGACATTGTTTCAATAAAATTAATTCAATGAGATTTCAGTAAGTATCTCAGCCCCATCCCTTATTGATAGAATTACATTTTATTTGTATTTATTTTTCTACAAAATGATCTCTTCCTTTTATGTTTTGAGAAGATAACACACTTTTAAAAGAAATGCTACTTTACTTGGAGGGGGTAAAGTCTAAGGACTTATGTTTAGTCCCCAAACACTGAAAACTAAGTTGAGTTGGACAATGTGAGAAGGCTGCAAAGACCACTTCACATGTCCAGAGGTGAGAATAGAATGAGAAATTATCAAGTGGGATTACCAAACCCAGCCCCTAGAGCAGACTTTGATCTTCCTGGCTCAGCTCAACCTGCCCTCTACTCTTGAAGGTTTACTTCACCCTTGCTTTCTCATCTGAAAAGTAAACCTTGACTGCTTGCTCATCCTACTTGTGTTCTATCTCACAGGGAAACAAGTGGATAGAATTGCTAAAAATGCAGGAGGGAAGATGTGCAAAAGAAAAAAAATTAAGTGCCACATTTTCCATGAGTGTCAAGATCAACATAGTCTAGCAACCCTCAGCCACCTGACAAGTAAAAGCATTCCAGACAAGGCACCAGAATCCGACCTGGAGGTGCCGCATGGGTACCGCTGATACTCAGAAGTTAGCAGCGTGGTGATTGTACAATTTTAAGCCGTGTGCCAAACATGTAACTTCTCTTACTCATCATAGTTTGTCACAACTCTCTGTCATAAAGGCTTAGGTCCATAAAATATGGAGATTAGTATTCATATAGTAAGCTTTTCTGAACTTCTTCACTCATGGTGATTACCTTTAATTTTTTACCTAGCTAAGCAATTGATCTAACATCATGTGTCTCAAAAGATCAATTGCATTTTAATTACAGAATCAGTTTGAAAGTGGCAACAAATACTTGGAAATACTACAGTTCATGTAATTTGTAAATTATATTTTATATAATTTTATAAATTAAATTTATATAATTTATGGGTTTGCAATCTCAAATCAGACACAAAATTTTTAGCAGGTCTATGCTAAGAGGGAACATAAACAGGTCAGGACCAGAACAAAACAAAATATGTTTTCCTGGCCTGGCCTAGCTACTCGATCAACTTTACATATATCAAGTAATCATATTTTCAAAATAAACAACAAAAAGAGAATACATAGCTTTTCGGGAGCTTTCTTTAGCTTATGTGTTCATTTCAATTCTTAGGAAAACAAAAAATCATACATAGTTTGACATGTATGGGATTCATTATATTTGCTATAGAATGCTTTAAGAATTTAATTCCAACTTAGAAAACCCGGAATCTGAGATCTACACAACAATGTTAATTCACTTTTGAGTTAAATGTGTACCTTAACAGTCAGTTTTACAGAGGACACTTAATGAACAAGGAAGTGAGTTTCAGACCAGTTTAAGAAGAAAATCTAAGGATTTTTTTAGCAATTAACATGAGCCAACTTTAAGGATTCAATTTGTAATGTTGCTGCTAGCTCACTAAAACTTTCATTACACTGAAAAGAAAGTCCAAACTCAAGTTGCTTTGCTTTGTTAATGGTAGCTTGATAGCAAATATCTAGTGTCTAGACTTCTTGAAGTATGTTCTTTATTAATGCTATGGTCCTTCTTATACTTTAGAAAATTACGGAAAAAAAATTCAGCCATTAAGGAATTGAGATAGATCATTCTGACCAACTTGCAAATGATAGGTTAAAATATTTTAAATAAATAGTCAAATGGAAGTTGAAGTAGCCCACTATTGAAACAGTGTCTGCTCCATTATTCCTTGCATTATGTTGGAAGTCTTTGAAGTCTTGTCCAGATCTACTGAAAAAAAAAAAAACTGATATGAAAGCACCACATACTGACTGTTTTTCCTCAGGAATCACTCAGCATCTTGTAGAGATTATATTCCCTATGGAAACTTTATTTTTTTCCCTTGGTATAGGATGTAAGGATCACTTTACAAAAGTGTTAACATTCATCCAATGCCATGGAATATTGTACACCCTCTGACCCTGAGTCACCTCTGACATGAGGTGACTACTTGAGGTCACTACTTAAATGTAGTGACTAAGTACATCCAGACTCCTTTTAGTTAAAAAAAAAAAATGAGATGTGATAAAATTATCTAATTACATAGAACAGCACATAGTACATATGTTTTCTCTTACATGGAAAAATCTAGATTTAAATTTTTGAATATATGTACATGTGTGTATGAATGTTCATGAACGTAGAAAGGAAACCACAGGAAGGGAAGAAGTGGGAATGAATAAATGGCAGGGAAACAGAACACGATTAGTAGGAAGGGGGCATGGAGAAAAGAGAAATGAGTAACAGCAAAGAATTATTGGCATATTTTTATGAAAATGCCATAATGAAACCCATTATAGTATATAACTTTCTTTTTATTTTAAAAGAAAGACAAGAAATTAAAGTATTTAAAAAAAAAACCCTGACTAGCTGACCTAGCAGGTAAGGGCACCTGTTGCTCTTGCACAGGGAGTGGATTTGATTCTCAGCTCAAAATCATCTGTAACTCCAGTCCAAAGGAATCTGACACACTATTCTGCCATCCATAAGCACAAGACATATATGTGCTGCACATATATGCATGCAGACAACACACACACACACACACACACACACACACACACACACACACACACTAATAGAATAAATAAATGTTAAAGTGTGGTGGTTTGAATGAGAGTGGTCTCCGTAGATGTATAGATGTGCATTCTTAGTCCCCAGTTGGTGAAGGAGCTGGAAAGATTTGGAAGTGTAGCCTTGTTGAAGAGGCATGTTGCTGGGAATGGGTTTTGAGGTTTCAAAAGCCCAAACCAATCGCAGTCTCACCCTACCTGTGACTCAGGATGCAGCTCTCGCTGCTGCTCCAGCCCCATAATTGCTGCCATGCTCCCTGCCATGTTGCCTCAGAAACTGTAAGCAAGCCCAAATTAAATACTTTCTTTTATAAGAATTGCAATAGTCATATCTCTTCACAGCAATGGAGCTGTAAGACCAAAAAAAAATAACAAAAAAAAAAAAAAAGCTTATATACAAAACCAGAGTGATAAACTGCAAACTGTGCACTGCATATCTTTCTATATACAAGAATAAATTTGCATTACCTCACACTATAATTATTGAACAAAGGTATTTCATCATTATGGTTTCTACAACTTAACAGCTACCCTTGCAAACTATTACCCGGGCCTGGAGAGATGGCTCAGAGGTTAAGAGCACTGCATGCTCTTCCGAAGGTCCTGAGTTCAATACCATCCTGGCTCATAAACATCTGTAATGAGATCTGGTGCCCTCTTCTGCCATGCAGGTGTCCATGCAGGCAAAAACACTATATACATAATAAATAAATAAATCTTTAAAACCATTAAAAAAGCTATACCCTGATGAACAATAAGCAGGGAACAAACATGATTTTGGATAATTGCATGAACTCGCCATAGGTACGGGAGAAATCATCCAGAACAACTCTCTTGTTACCTGTTTCCAAGTTTTAGATGTTTTTAAAAATTTCTCATAACTATCCCATTGTGAAAAAAAAATTACTTGCTGAGATTTATGTACACTACAATAATTCTGGGCATATTACCAGCTTCCATTATGGACACAGGTGTGGATGATTTTGTGAACATACATAAGCTTCCCTATGGAATGTTCCTCATGCCTAGAGCCATGTGGGGAGAAGCAGTTTCCAATCTCAGATAAGGTCAGTGAGAAAAAGACACGATTTGAAAATTTTATTATAATGACCTATGAAAACAATCTACTACTTTGAGGATTAGAGACAGATTGAGATGAAAAAAACTTTCTCTCACTCCCATTAGGAGATATAAGTAATGGCAAAATTCTCCAAAACAACAACCAAATGTAATCCACATTTCATTCAGCCTAATAACTATCTTTATTTTACTAGATCTAGGGTCTTCAGCACGTTCTGTGAACTTACACACTCCTTGTTTACAAAGAAGGTTCCAGTGGGTGTTTAGCATCAAATTGGAAGAATGTACAATGCACCCAGATTGTCTGTGAATCAGCAGTGCAGAGATCTTTGTACAGACATTATTGTCGCATACACAAGGGAATACTAAGACAATATTAGGAAGAGCTTCATGTTGGTAAGCTACACAAGCTAGACCAAAGAAAAATATCTTTTCCCTTTAGGCAAAAGACCAAATTACTAAATCATAAATAAAAAATATGAACAACCTATTAAGGAAATTAAAGATATAATTTAAAACACAGCCAAAAATGAAGTAGCTGAGGAATTTAACGATTTACAAAAAATAAAACACACACACACACACAAATACACACCACCACCACCACAACAACAACAACAGACAGACCTTCCAGAAGCAGAGGATCGATGACCACTACCCATCATTTCATGAGATTAGTATCATCTTGATTATTTTTTAAATCAGGCAAGAATATTACCAAAAAGGAAATTCATACATTTATCTTCCTCATGAGATATCTGTCACCCTAATTGATCTATAGATTTTCAAGCAATTTCCTTATTTAGAAAAATTGACAAACTGATTCTAAATCTCGGGAAATTACAGTACACCTAGGTGAGCCAAAACAATTTTAAGTTTTGTTCATAAATTTAAGAAACTTTTAAAGGAAAAAAATATGAATTATTTCGTTTCAAGAAATGCTACAGTTTTTTTTTGGAGGGATCCAAGATGGCGGCGAGCAGTGTGGACCGCGTTTGGAGGCTCCAGTGAACAATTCAGGGAATTGCACAGATTTCTGAGCCAGGAACACCGAGGTCCAAACATCACGGCAGCAGGAGTGCTCCACGGTTCGGAGGGACCAGGGTGCGGAGGACCTGCGTGCCCCTGCACACGGGAGGAGTGTGGTTTTTCTCTGATCGGAGCGGCAGCGGCAGAGGCAGCAGCACCAGCGGCACCAGCAGCGGCGGCTGAGGTTTGCAGCTCATAGCCTTCCGGTGGAGGCGATTGGTGTGGTGGCTGGTGGGAATTGCTGCGGGAGAGGGGACTCGGGGCAGGATTTGGGTCGCATGGAGCATTTGGACCCAGACTGGACTCGGCGGACAGTTCGGCCCCAGAGTCCCGGGTATTGGCCCGGCCCAGCAAACAATTCTGCCTGAGGCACTAACTCAGCGTGGCCATAGCTCCCCTGCTGTGGCGCAGGCTTAGTTGAGCACGCTGCTCCACACTAGGCACCACCTCAGCTCAGCGGCAGCTCCCCTGCGGTGACACAGTCCGGGCGGAGCACTTGTTCCACCACTGGCGCTAACTCAGAGCAGCTGCAGTTCTCTTGCAGTGGCGCAGGCTTGGTGACATGCTCGGTTCCATCCTAGGCACCACCTCAGCTCAGCGGCAGCTCCCCTGCGGTGACACAGTCCGGGCGGAGCACTTGTTCCACCACTGGCGCTAACTCAGAGCAGCCGCAGTTCTCCTGCTGTGGCACAGGCTGGACAGAGCTCTCGGTTCCACCAGCTCTAAGACTCTGGTTGGACACAGTGTGCAGTTTGAATCCAGAATTCCTGGCTGAGATTGGTGGTCAGTTTGGGCCCTGAGTCAATAACTGACCACAGCACGCACTTTGGGCCAAAAGGCCCTAGTGGAGCTTGGTTCATAGTCCCAGCCCAAATATTCTGGCTGGACCCTGTGTGCATTTTGGGCCCAAAATCCCTAGCTGAGCTTGGCAGACGGTTCAGGCCCTGAGAATCTAGCTGAGTTCTGCCCGTGGTTCGGTCCCAGTGCTCCTGGCTGGACTTGGCAGGGAACACAGAAGGCTGTGGATACCTTGACCTGACCCAACGCTCATTCAGAGACCCAGAACAATTGCAGGATCCACAGCAGAGGGGGACTGAGGATCACTGGCTGTGAGAGACCAGAACAACAGGGCTAACCTCCTAACATCCACACCAGTGAAGCTTTGAGCTCACAGCCTAGGGAAATCGTAAGAAAACAAGTGAATCTATCGTCAGACACCCTCCATTCAACTCTGGAAGCTACCCAACAAAAACAAAGACGGCAAGATGTCTAAAGGACAACGAAAAAGCATACGCAAAAAACCCCAAAACAACATGGCGTCTCCAGTTTCCAGCTATCCCAAAGAAAACCACCCAGAGAACTCAAATACAACGGAAATACAAGAAAATGACCTCAAATCCTTAGTAATGAGGATGATAATGGAGGAAACAAATAAAATTCATAATCAAATGCAGGAAGACGCAGACAAACAGGTGAGAGACATAAAAGAAGCACATAGAGTGGAACTGGAAAAATTGCAGGAAAATGCAAACAACCAGATGAAAGAAATAAATAAAACGGTTCAAGCTCTGAAGACCTATAAAGAGGCAATGGAAGAAACTCAGGAATATACAAAAAATCAGATGAAAGAAATCAAAAAATCAGTTCAAGATCTGAAAATGAAAATGAATTCAATGATAAACACACAGACAGAAGAAAAACGAGAACGTGAGACCTCAGAGAAGAAGGCGAGCAACACAGAGGTGAGCTTTTCTAACAGAATCCAAGAGATGGAAGAACGAATCTCAAGGCTAGAAGATACAATCACAGATATTGAATCAACCATTAAAGAAAATGCCAAATCTGGAAAACTCCTGACACAAAACATCCAAGAAATTAAGGACACCATGAAAAGAAGAAATCTGAGGATAATAGGCATTGAAGAAAGAGAAGACATCAGACTCCAGGGCCCAGAAACTATTCTCAACAAAATCATAGAAGAAAATTTCCCCAATCTAAAGAAAGAGATGCCTATAAACATACAAGAGGCCTACAGAACACCAAATAGAATTGACCAGAAAAGAAAAACTGCCCGCCACATAATAATCAAAACACAAAACATGCAGAACAAAGAAAAAATATTAAAAGCTGCAAGGGAAAAGGGCCAAATAACATTTAATGGTAAACCTATCAGAATTACACCTGACTTCTCAGCAGAGACCATAAAAGCCAGAAGGGCCTGGACAGAGATCCTGCAAAACCTAAGAGAACACAGATGCCAGGCCAGACTACTTTACCCAGCAAAATTATCAATAACCATTGATGGAGAAAACAAAATATTCCATGACAAAAACAAATTCAAACAGTACCTATCCACAAACCCAGCTTTACAGAAGGTACTAGAAGGAAAACTCCATCCCAAAGGGTCAAGCTACAACCAAAACTACCCAGGAAATAGATAACTATCCCATGGCAAAAACACAACTACACAAACGCTCGCCTAGAAACAACATCAAAATTAAGACTCTTAACAGTCACTGGTCATTAATATCTCTCAACATCAATGGCCTCAATTCTCCAATAAAAAGACACAGACTAAATGAATGGGTACATAAACAAGACCCAACATTCTTCTGCATCCAAGAAACACATCTCACCCATAATAAAAGGCATTACCTCAGGGTAAAAGGTTGGAAAAAAATATTCCAAGCAAATGGTCACAAGAAGCAAGCAGGTGTAGCCATTTTAGTATCGAACAAAATAGACTTTCAACCAAAATTAATCAAAAGGGATGAGGAAGGACACTTCATACTCATCAAAGGTAAAGTCAACCAAGATGACATCACAATTCTGAACATCTATGCTCCCAATACAAGGGCACCCACATATGTAAAAGATCTCCTAAAAAAGCTTAAACCACACATCGATCCCCACACAATAATAGTGGGAGACTTCAACACCCCACTCTCACTGAAGGATAAGTCATTGAAACAGAAACTAAGCCGAGAAATAACATCATTAACCAATGCCATGGGTCAAATGGATCTAACAGATATCTATAGAACCTTTCACCCAAACAAGAAAGAATACACCTTCTTCTCTGCACCCCATGGAACCTTCTCCAAAATTGATCACATCGTAGGTCACAAAGCAAGCCTCAACAGATACAAGAGGATTGAAATAATACCTTGTATCCTATCAGATCACCATGCTCTTAGGCTGCAATTCAACAACAACAGAAATAACAAAAAGCCTACACGTACATGGAAACTAAACAACTCTCTGCTAAATGACACCTGGGTCAGGGAAGAAATAAAGAAAGAAATCAAGGAGTTTCTGAAATTCAATGAAAATGAAGAAACAACATACCCAAATTTGTGGGATACATTGAAAGCAGTGCTAAGAGGAAAATTCATAGCACTAAGTGCCTTTAAAAAGAAATTGGAAACATCGCACATAAGCATCTTAACAACACAACTGGAAGCCCTAGAAAAAAAAAGAAGCAGAGACACCCAAGAGGAGTAGACGCCTGGAAATAATCAAACTCAGGGCTGAAATTAACAAATTAGATACTAAGAAAACAGTCCAAAGAATCAACAAAACCAAAAGCTGGTTCTTTGAGAAAATCAACAAGATAGACAGACCATTAGCCAAACTAACTAAAAGGCAGAGAGACAGTATTGAAATGAACAAAATCAGAAATGAAAAGGGAGACATAACAACAGACACTGAAGAAATTCAAAGAATCATAAGATCCTACTTTGAAGGCATATACGCCACAAAATTTGAAAATCTAAGGGAAATGGACGATTTTCTTGATCAAGTTCACTTGCCAAAGTTGAATGAAGAACAGATAAACAAGTTAAATAGTCCCATTTCCCCTACAGAAATAGAAGCAATCATCGATGGTCTCCCAACCAAAAAAAGCCCAGGGCCAGATGGTTTCAGTGCAGAATTCTACCAGACCTTTAAGGGCGAGCTAATACCGATACTCTTCAAGCTACTCCAAAAGATAGAAATGGATGGAAAATTACCAAATTCATTCTATGAGGCCATAGTCTCATTGATACCTAAACCTCACAAAGACTCAACAAAGAAAGAGAATTTCAGACCAATTTCTCTTATGAACATAGATGCAAAAATACTAAATAAAATACTTGCAAAATGAATACAGGAGCACATCAAAGATATCATTCATCATGACCAAGTAGGCTTCATTCCAGGCATGCAGGGATGGTTTAATATACGGAAATCCATCAATGTAATCCACCATATAAACAAACTGAAAATAAAAAACCACATGATCATCTCCTTGGATGCAGAGAAAGCATTTGATAAAATTCAACACCCATTCATGTTTAAAGTTTTAGAGAGATCGGGGATACAAGGCACTTTCCTCAACATAATAAAGGCTATATACAGCAAGCCAATAGCCAAAATCAAAGTAAATGGTGAGATACTCAAGGAAATTCCTCTCAAATCGGGAACAAGGCAAGGCTGCCCACTCTCTCCATATCTCTTCAATATAGTACTCGAAGTTCTAGCCAGAGCAATAAGACAACAAAAGGAGATCAAGGGTATCCAAATGGGAAAGGAGGAAGTCAAATTATCCCTCTTTGCAGATGATATGATAGTGTACATAAGTGACCCTCAAAACTCCACCAGAGAACTCCTAAAGCTGATAAACAACTTCAGCAAATTGGCAGGATACAAAATTAACTCAAAAAAGTCTGTAGCCTTCCTATACACAAATGACAAGCTTGCAGAGGAAGAAATTAGGAAAACCACACCCTTCACATTAGCCACAAGCAATATAAAATATCTAGGAGTTACCCTAACTAAGCAAGTGAAGGACTTGTATGAAAAAAATTTCAAAACTCTGAAGAAAGAGATTGAAGATGACCTGAGAAGATGGCATGATCTTCCTTGCTCATGGATCGGGAGAATTAACATAGTAAAAATGGCCATCCTACCAAAAGCAATCTACAGATTCAATGCAATCCCTATCAAAATAACTACACAATTTTTTTAAAGACATTGAAAGTTCAATTCTGAACTTCATATGGAAAAACAAAAAACCCAGAATAGCTAAAACAATCTTGTACAATAAAAGATGCTCCGGAGGAATCTCCATACCTGATCTCAAACTGTACTATAAAGCAATAGTACGTAAAACAGCATGGTACTGGCACAGCAACTGGCTGGTTGATCAGTGGAATCGAATCGAAGACCCAGATATGAATCCACACACATATGGTCACTTGATTTTTGACAAAGAAGCCAAATCCATTCAATGGAAAAAGGATAGCATCCTCAACAAATGGTGCTGGTCTAATTGGAGGTCTATGTGTAAAAAAATGCAACTGGACCCATATTTGTCACCTTGCACAA
Source organism: Acomys russatus (assembly GCF_903995435.1). Lineage (NCBI taxonomy): Eukaryota > Metazoa > Chordata > Mammalia > Rodentia > Muridae > Acomys > Acomys russatus. The sequence continues at coordinate 40,419,952 of NC_067138.1, read as the reverse complement.
AACTCAAATCCAAGTGGATTAAAGACCTCAACATAAAACCAGAGACACTAAGCCACTTAGAAGAAAAAGTGGGAAAGAGCCTGGAACATATTGGCACAGGAGACAACTTCCTGAACAGAACACCAACGGCCCAGGCCTTAATGTCAACCATTAATAAATGGGACCTCATGAGGCTGATAAGCTTCTGTAAGGCAGGAGACACTGTCAAGAGAACAAAGCGACAGCCTACAGACTGGGAAAAAATCTTCACCAACCCTACATCTGACAAAGGTCTAATATCCAAAATATATAAAGAACTCAAGAAATTAAACACCACCAAACCGAATAACCCAATTGAGAAATGGGGCTTGGAACTAAACAGAGAATTCTCAACAGAGGAGTATCAAATGGCTGAGAAACACTTAAAGAAATGCTCAACCTCCTTAGTCATCAGGGAAATGCAAATCAAAACAACTCTGAGATTCCATCTTACACCCATCAGAATGGCTAAGATCAAAAATTCAAGCGACACCACATGCTGGCGAGGATGTGGGGAGAGAGGAACACTCCTTCATTGCTGGTGGGAATGCAAACTAGTACAGCCACTTTGGAAATCTATCTGGTGCTATCTCAGAAAAATGGGAATAGGGCTTCCTCAAGACCCAGCTATTCCACTCCTTGGAATATAACCAGAAGATGCTCCAGCACACAACAAGAAAATTTGCTCAACCATGTTCATAGCAGCCTTATTCATAATAGCCAGAACATGGAAACAGCCTAAGTGTCCCTCAGTAGAAGAGTGGATAAAGAAACTGTGGTACATATACACTATGGAATACTACTCAGCTATTAAAAACAAGGAATTCCCGAAATTTGTGGATAAATGGATTGAGCTAGAAATGATCATAATGAGTGAGTTAACCCAGAAGCAGAAAGAATCAAATGGTATATACTCACTTATATCTGCATACTAGCCCAAGGGGCATGTCCCACGAAAGCCTTCACTTACCAGGAAACTGGGACAGAGGGGAAGGCATCCTATTGGGACTCTAAATGAGAGACGCATGGGAGAACAGCAAAATAAAAGGATCCAGAAGGTCCTAGAAATCTACAAGTAGAACAATATGATAGGCAGATTTGGGCCCAGGGGTCCCGCTCAAACTAAGGCACCAGCCAAGGACAATACAGGAGGTAAACTTTAAACCCCTTCCCAGATCTAGCCAATGGTCAGAATATTCTCCACAGTTGAGTGGAGAGTGTGATACGACTTTCTCACGTACTCTGGTGCCTCACATTTGACCATGTCCCCTGGAGGGGGAGACCTGGTGGCACTCAGAGGAAGGACAGCAAGTAGCCAAGAAGAGACTTGATACCCTATGAGAATATATAGGGGGACGTAATCCCCCTCAGGAACAGTCATAGGGGAGGGGAATAATGGGAAATGGGGGGGGGAGGAATGGGAGGATACAAGGGATGGGATAAACATTGAGATGTAACAAGAATAAATTAATAAAAAAAAAAAAAAGAAATGCTACAATAATTAACTCTGAGTTGTATTGATGTAAAGATGGGAATATATTTGAAACAAACAGAACAGAGATCCAGCAAAGGGCTGACTTCTCAACCTCTCTTCTCTCAAGTGTTTATAGGTCACATATACACATATACTTATTATGCATGTATATAATATATGAAATGCATTATGTATATAATAAAGTTATATATATAGAATTTTATGCACTAGCTAGATTGATTTTTCCCTCACTCATTAATATAATTTTGTGTCCTTTACACTGCATAGTAAAATGTTTTACAGAGTCACAGATATCATAAAGTTATTTTAAGAGCACAATCATTTTGCTGTTGTTAAATTAGTTTTTAATGACAATTGCGGAGATCCAAGATGGCACCATCGAACACACAGGATATCTGATATGCTGGACGGAGACTACGGACCAGGCTGAGAGCTACAGACCACAAGACCTGAAGAGCCCTAGGTGATTGGGGTCCACAAAGTACAGAAGACAGGTGGGACCAGCCTCACGCCACTCATCTGACCCAAGGAGGACCAGTATACAGTCGTCAGAAAGCGACCTGTTTCTGCCAGGGAATTGCTGCGTGCCCCTGGGTACTCAGTAACTGCGTGCCCAGACTCCGTATCTAAAACTGAACTGTGAGTGGTATAATTCCAACCAAGAGCTGTAGGCCTCAGAAAAATGCAGGAAAATGGGGAGGGGGCAGTAAGGGAGATTCTGAACTCAGACCATCCCTTGAGTCCTGAGAAAGCCCTAGAGGTTGGGAACCACACAGATACAAAATCCAAGGCCCAGCACAGCCAACTTTGCTTGGAGATCTCTATATCCCTTTCTGACTAATCCGGGACAGGTGGCCCAGGGAGACCACCCAAGGCCTACACAGGGGCTCAGGCAGCTGTCCACAGACCCGCTAGTCACACCTCCAAAGCTACACACTTGGGCTGACTGATCCGAGGCCGCTCTCTCTGATCAGATTGTGCAGAAAGTCCCATCCCAGTAGTCTGTTCCCACACAAGTAGGCAGAACTGATTTTCCCTGAATGGACCAGGCAGATGCCTAGCCAACCAGCACAGCTCAGCTGGAGTTCCCACACTTTCAAAAGGGTCTGAACTGGCCTGAGAGGGATCAGACAGAAAACTACTCATCCGCTCTAAACCAGGGAGCCATTCCAGAAAGCTCTGGCAGAGCCTGACCAGCTGCTGCAACCCAGGGAGAATGCAACTTGCCTGAAAGGATCAGGCAGTAGCCCAACCAACTCCAAGAAGCCAGAGGGCAGTATCTGCTCTCTCAAGTGGTACTGATCTTAGGCCCCATAGCCTGGATGGAGTAGGCAGAATCCTAGCCAACCCCCACAAGCCAGCAGGAGTTCAGGGCCTCCAGGGTGGACTGAGACAAGGCCCCCAAAGCCCCAGTGACCTAGGACAAGGTTTTCAAACCGAGCCAAAGGCAGGACAACCAGCTTTAACCACACTGCCTTGAACTGATCCTTGGGCTGCAGAGCACCAGCCTTTGCTGACCCAGCGGAAAGCCCAGAGTGTAGAGTAAAGTCCCCTGGAGCTGAAACCAGGTCACCTACCAGATCCAGGGAAGGACACCAGAAATTACTTCTCAATGTGAGAGACAGCAAGATGATTAGAGCTCAGCATAAAAACATAAACAGCAAAAACCAAAACAATGTGGCATCTCCAGGTCCCAGCTACTCCAAGAAATCAACCCTGAGAACTCAAACACAATTGAAACACACGAAAATGACTTCATTCACGCACTCATTATGATCATCTCTAGTCCCATCCATTTGTCCACAAATTTTTGGATTTCCTTGTTTTTAATAGCTGAGTAGTATTCCATAGTGTAAATGTACCAAACAGCAAATTTCCTGAGAACTAAAAATTAACTTTTAGGATAAAATCTAATTTCTTTTAACTTGAAATTTTCTTCCTTATGATTAGTATCGTAAAGCCTTACAGTTACAAAAAAATATTAAACAAAGCAACTCTATTTGATTTTAAGTTAGCATATAATTAGTAGATCAAAGATCAATCCCTCTACCTGATACCCTAAACTTGTCTTCCTATCTCTTAATTAATCTTTTCTTTTCCTATTTTATATTTAAAATAATGTTATCATTTTAAAAAATTATATGGCCTTTTTTACTTAGAAGCAGCTGGTCCTTTTGTCTTTCCAGAACATCAGGAAAGTCCTGGCCTGTCAAGTTTACTCAGAAGGGCAGGCAATTCACTGAGACAACATGCCTGTCTCTGCGACTTTGTCTTGAACTTCTGTATCAATATAATTTCTGTCTTTACTGTAGTTTTGTAAAGAATAGAAAACTGTTAGAACTTTAGGACTGTTTCCATTGTCTACCTTTAACCTCATCATGAACTTTTACTTCAATGCAATTTCTATCTTTATTATAATCCTGTGAAGGAACATTAGAATTTTAAAACTGTTTTCTTTTGCTTTAGGTAGGCACCAAGGTCTGCTGATAATGACATGGTCAGAATCTCTTTTCTCTCTAAACTAGTTCCTTGTTTCCGAAGATGAGCATGAAGACCTAATTATTTTAATTAATAGGTTGTCAGACTCAAAGTTTCCCTAAAATTTTCTTCTTTATTAATTCTTCTAAAATCCTCTAAATCATTTATGAAAAATCGTTTATTGGTAATCTAATAATGAATATGAACTCATTTATTAACAATCTAACAATAAATCTATATAAGTTTTACAAATGACTCCTTTTTTGCATAGCTGTATTTTCACAGGGAATCAGCAATTACTTTATTAATTTTTATTAATATCAGCTTCTCCTAATTTTTAATTCTAGCCTTTGGTGAGAAGCCTTTAACAGGAACTTCTGCAGTAAGGGTCAATCCAAGGTTTCCAGACACTGGAATTTTGTCAAGTGGTGCCCCCAGATTTCTTGGCCTTGCCAAAAAGGCATGTCCAATAAAAATCTTCACTTACCAGGAGATCAGGTTATATGTGGGGACTTTTATTGGGACTCTAGGTGAGGAAAATATGAGAGAATGGGGAAATAGAAGGATCCAGAAGGTCATAGAAACCCACAAGAAAAACATCATGATGGGAAAATCAGAATCCAGGGGGGCTCTGCTCAACCCACTGTACCAGCCAAGGACAATACACATAGTAAACACTGAACTCCTATTCAGATCTAGCCAATGTACAGGATATTCTCCACAGTTGTAGGAGAGCAGGAACTGACTCTGACATGAACTCTGGTCCCCATATTTGGCCCTTTCCCTTGGTGGGGAAGCCTGGTGGCACTCAGAAAAAGGATAAGCAGGCTACCAGGTTGAGACTTGACAGGCTGTGACCTTATGGTAGGGAAAAAGGTCCCCTTCTGTCTGAGGCCTAGGGCAAGGGAAAAGGTGAAAGAGGGAGGGAGGGAGTATGGGGAAGATAAAAGTGAGGGGATAACAATTGAGATGTAATCTGAATAAATTAATAAAAGAAATTTAAAAAAGAAATTGCTGAGAAAACTCATAAGTAAAGTATTTTAACAACTTGTGCTATGTTAACTACTTCTTTATAGTAAAAAAAAAAATGATTCTGAACTCTACCTCTTACCATACACAAAAGTATACTCAAAACAGATCACAAAACATATAACATGTTTTGTATAAAATTGTAATATTAAAGAAAGATTAGAGCAAGGATAATGCCTTACATCTAATAATCCTAGCATAAGAGATTATACAGTGAGATTTACACCAATCTGATACAGAGTAAGTAAGACCCTATCTCAAAAACGTATCAAACAAAAAGGAAGGGGGGGGAGAAAGAAGAGGAGAAGGGAGAAGAGGAGGATAAGGAAAAGACGTAGGAAACGGGGACACAAAAAAAGAAAAAAAAGAAAAAAGAAGGAGGTCAGAAACATGTGGAAAGAAAGAGGGTAAATGTAAGGAGGAAAAGAAGAGGAGAGGAGGAGGAATAAAAGGAAGAATGATGGAAGAAGGGAAGAAGTTTGAGGGGAGGAACAAAGGAAAAATTAGAGGGATGAGGAAAGAAAAAGAAGAAGAGGTAGAAAAGGAAGAGGAAGAAGGAAAAAGAAGGGTGGGAAGATGAAGTAAACAGAGAAAGAACAAGACAAGGGAGAGTGGAGGAAGAGGGAGAAGAGGAACCAAAGGATGAGGAAGAAGAAAATGAGAGGTATTTTCCATGATATTAGTGTAAGCAAAGATTTCTTAGATGCTAGTATGTAGGTGTACTTTTAAACTCTACTTTCATTTTGGTTTCTTATATCTCTTTCTCCTTTCTCCACCCCGATACTTTCCAACACCCTAAGACCAGGAAAGAGAGAAAGAAAGTTACTGAGGAAAAGGGGCATAGTGCAAGAGGTGTAGTCCTCTTTGGCTACTTCCTGCTTGCTGTTTAGGGTTGTAGGGTTCTTTGGGGCAATACAAATCTCTGTCATCAGAATATTCAGCCAGCAACAACAAACACAGCAGTGGCTATTTCTTTCTCCTCTGACCATCTCCTCCAAGCACTGCATTCTTGTAGCCCTCCTCTCTCTCTCTCTCTCTCTCTCTCTCTCTCTCTCTCTCTCTCTCTCTCTCTCACTCACTCACTCTCTTTCTGTGCTCTTGTATTTTTTCCAACTGGCAAAGACCACATCTCTGCATGAAGTAGTTTCCTCTTAACAAAGATCATGGGCTTTCTCATGAGACTGTGGACAAACTGGAGCAGCCTCCATATCCTACATCTGGGATTAAAACCAAAACATGTTTACATGAGAGTTTTTAAAGAAACTGAAATGCCCACAACACTAGTAATAATATCACAAGCCTTAACAAAATCAGTAAATAAACTTTAGTAGAAAACAACTTAAATAAATATAATTGATATGCCTAACTTCAATAAAATTAGTCACTTCTTTGGGTTAACATATAATAAAGAATCTGAGACAGCCTGGCTAATATCAGGAAAGTCCCCCACAGGAAACATGATTTAATCACAAATGCACTAATCATGCAATCATGGCCAAAAGATGAATCCTTGCTATAATAATTATACTGTTATGCCACACAGATTTTGTCCTTTCTCATCACGCAATGTTATTCTGATAGTGAAAAATTGTATGAGGTATTAAGCAATATTTTTAAAAAGTAGGAATTTTTCATAATTGAAGAGCATATGAAACAAATCATGTGACATCATGATGGATCCAGGATCTGAGTATTGAAAGTAATATTTTAGAACTGAAAATTCACTTTCTATTTACTATATTCATTTATTTCTGCCCACAATTTCTAAGTTATCAGTAGGCTTAATAGCGTGTCTAGCAGAATTTGTGCTTTGGAATGAGCTCAGAAAATATACTAAATAATGTCTTCCTCTTCCTTTCTGTTTTCTTTTTTCAAAAAAAAAAATCTATGAAGGTTCATGTGTCCCAGAATCAGAATTTTAAACTGAATTATGATGTAAATGATTCAACCCATTTTGTTCATAATCTTTTATGAGGTCTTTTATTGTTTCCTATACTCAAAATATATAGCCTTTTATGTTATCTCCCTTTCTAGAAAAATAAATATACATAGACAATGCAAACTTCACAGTCTTGCTAATGATCAGGCTTCAAGTAATGAAGTTACTTGAAAACAAAATGTTTGAATTCTTGGAAGTAAAAATGCACATAAGAATCCAATAGCTTCCAAGTCAACATATTGTATAAGATGGATGTTTACTGCTACCCGTCATTTGACAGGCACCAACATCAAGTGCTTTAAAGATACTTCCTAATGTGCTCCATAATGCCAAAGCTCATTGTAATATGATTCTATTAAAATGCAGAGGTTTGAAGGAAATAAACCTGAGCATTTCTCCAAACCCAATTTCCATTAGACAGCTATTCCAGAAACACATTACTTGATATTACTAAAAGCTCTTTTCTAGGGAGAAAGTGAAGATAAACAACACAAATAGATCTGTAAAGATTGCAGACCTTGCTGTCACGTTGAGATTTTTGCCAGCTGAAGAAGATGAAGCAAATACAAACATTTTTACCAGTAAATACTGTTTTAAGCATCCATACCATATGGGGCCTAGAAAATATTGCCATTTCTTTAAAATTAGAGTACTTTGCTCCTGCTCTCTAAATTAACAAATAATTAAGCAGAATTGTAAATGAATAGATTTTTAGGTACTGTTGTGATCTGATTATTCATCGGATAATTTCAGCCTTCCAAATAGGAAACAATAAAAATGAACTGCAAATCTAATGGCTTGTCATAGACTTTTTACTGCTAATACTTTCCTGAAGCACACAGAGAGACGCAGAATATGCCACTTCCCAGATGCCACTCAGTGTCTTTAATAGGAGAACAGCACAGTTCTCCTATTAGATGCCATAAAATAAAAGTTTGCATTATATAAAATAGTTCTATGACCAATTTACAATATGTCTATGTAGTTATAATTCACCTGAATAATTGTTCATAGATGTTATTGATGAAACAGAATATTTTAGAGAATCTTATTTTAAAAAAAAGACCAATCTCTAAAACAGAAAATTTCCAAGCAGGATTTATCGAATGTAATTCAACCATCCACAACTTAGAATAATGTATGTATATTGGGCACATATGATGAACCTGTCATTTAGGTTCACTGCAACATGGCTGAAAAAAATATTGAGTAAAAGTCAGGCACAGTTCAACTATTTAGAGTCAGGCAGTGAAGAATATAAAATAATATCAAAAATATCAACTGAGACTCTGAGAAATGTTGAAAAATAGTTATATAGGACCAGAACATGCATAATAATGGAAGCTGGCTTTATACAAGAACAGGGACATTTTGTTGATGTAAAAGTGAAAAAAAAATTAAAATCACTAGAAAAGTGAGGAAAGAAGAATTTCCAGACAAGTAAAACGACTTAGAAAGTCATAAGAAATAGGTGTGAATGGAAGAAACAAAACTAAAAATACATGCCTAGGAAGTTCTTAGAGTGGATCAGACATATGGAGGTGGTAGTTAACTAATAATCACAGAGGTAACCCACTGACGTGGCAGTGATCTGCTCTCTCTTCACACTAGCTTCTTTTTCTTTTATTTTATTGATAGATTTTTTTCCATATAATACATTTTGGTTATAGTTTCACGTCTTCCTATTCTGCCTGGTTCCTCCTTACTTCCTCTTTCCTATGGATCCATACCCTTTCTAATTCTTGTTAGAAAACAAATGGACATCTAGGGAATAATAATTAAATGATAAGTCAAACCAAGCAAATCAAAATATTGAAAAAAAAAATAGCAAAACAAGAAAAATAGCCAAAATAAAACCACAAGAAAGGCAGAGACACAAAGACACACAAGTTCTCAAACACAGGAGTTCCATTAAAAAAACTAAAACCAGGACTCATAATATATATCTATATATACAAAGAATGTGTAAGGCAAAAAAAAGGAAAAAATACCCTGACATTAATGAGGAAAAGTCCTCCAAAGATGCTCTGGAGTCTTGTGTTCTATTGGCTGTCTACTGCTTGCCATGGAGCTACCCATAAGAGTTTCCCCCTTCCATCAGATTCCCTTGGACAAAATCAAATTTTCATTTGCAAGTGGATATTTCGGGCACATACAAAATAGCCTCTGAGTAAGGAGTGAAGGTGTCACTCTGGTCCATCTTACAAAAAGGGTGAAAAGAAAAAAACATTGCTTATGGGTTGTAAAAGATGTCAAGTAAGCACAAAAAGGCAGAGCCCATCAGAATAAAAACATCCTTGAGTCTCAATACTGATATGGACACTTGGAAATAGCTACCATGTTCCAAGGTACAGGAGTTTGTCTTGGTGTTCACAATGTGAAAAATCATCTGACAATTGCGATGCTAGGCTACAGGAATTAGTCATATGCTCTGAACATGGCAAACCATCTCACAATGGAGATGAATAATTCAAACAATGACGGAGAAAGAAAGCAGTGGATGAGTGCTATCAGAATGAAATAAATAGATTGATGAGTAAAGCACAATTCAGAAATATTTCTTAAAGTTTCTAGAAACATTACATTATTTTGTTTGTTTCAGTGTGTGTCTTAGTTACATTTTTATTGAAATGAGAAATTAACATGACAGAAAGTCACTTACAAAAAAGGGTGGGCTAGTTTATTCTCACTTAAATTTCCAAAAGGAGCTTCTATAATGGGAGGCAAGACAGCAGGTGACCAGAGCAGGAAGCTGAGAGATCACATCTCCAGCCATAAATATGAAGCAAAGAATGAACTGGAAGTAAGATGTGGTTATGAACTCTTAAAGCCCACCTCCAATGACATATTTTCTCAAGCAAGATCCCATAGCTTTTCCAAGCTGTGCTACTAACCAGGGATCAAGTGTTAACATACCTGAGCCTATGAGGGATATTTCTTATTCAAACCACCACAGTATGTATGGGCACATGTATACTATAGCACATCTGTGGGCAGATGAGAGAACAACCATGAGGGTTGAAGAGATCAAATCAGGTCATCAGGTTTACAATACCCTTACCCACTGAGGAATCTTCTCAGTCCTATAGAAACATTATAAATAAATCAAACTATATGACTAAAAGTTCTAAGTAAGTAAGATTTGTTTACTCATGTATTTACCCAACATTTATTGAAGACCTGCTGAAGCTTTTTTAGCAGTAAGGAAGATACTAATGACCAGGGTATATAAAATCCGTCACATGAAGCTTGAATCTAACTTGGGAGATAGAAAATAAACTTAAAAACCCAAAATTCTGCGTTCTGATTGAGGTCCACCACAACCAAAGAGGAGATCAATGAATGATCAGTTAAAGAAACCAATAACATGAATGGAAGCCAAATCAAGTGAAGATAGACCACTTCAGTCAGAGAATGGGAAAGTACGAAGGTCTGACATTGTAGCCTGACACACATATAGAAAATCAGAAAGAAGATAGAGCAGCAAGTTGAAAGGGCATTAAGAGTTATGACAGCCTCCCCAACCACAGCAAGCAAAGTTTGGAACTTTATGTTGAATGAAAGGAGAAATTTCCAGAAAGATTCAAGCTATGCTGTGGATGACTCATGTTACTGAAGATATTTCCAGTAGTTCTGTGAAGGAGATTCAGAGATTCAGAGATTCCTGGAAACCAAGTGAAGAATCCATTTTTAGAATAAAAAAGTGACTCTCAATCATTAGCAAATTCTCCTGACAGCTGATAGTGATAGAAGTCACACTGCACTGAGTACAAGAAATGGGAAGTATGAGGCATTTAAACAGTGAACATTTTTAGGAAACATGAGAAAATTGCTGCAGGAGATGAACTTGCCGTACTTTGACATATATTAGAATATTTTGTCAAAATATTGGCATATTTTAAAATATAAAAATCATTTAAACATTCTCAAAAGCAAACTTAAAATATAAGTTTCCAAAGACCAAAGTGATAGCGCAGTGGCCAGGAGCCCTTGGCACTCTCCCAGAGGACCAAAGTTCAGTTCCCAGTACTCAAGTTGGGCAACTGACCTGTGGCAGTAACTTTAGCTCCAGGGGTCTGATGCCTTCCTCTGTACTCTTTAGTCAATTGCGCTCACTCACATGCACATCAACCCTCTACCCACATACACGTGTATGCATAGTTTTAAAAAAAAAGTGAATAAATCTGCAACAAACATTAATATATATAACATAGAGCTTTCAAAGTTTGATTAAAAAATTACCAAGTAGAAAAAAGACAAACAACTAATATCAATAAAAAATTATAACTGATTGCATAAAGAGGGAGGGAGGGAGGGAGGAACAGGACGATACAAGGGAGGGGATAACAATTGAGATGTAGTCTGAATAAATTAAATTTAAAAAAAAGAATTACACACACACACAAAGGACTGAATAAACCCTAGTTAATATACACACAAAATGTCTATAGCTTTTTCTACATGTATAAAATTAATGTGGAAGATGTGTATAATGGATTTTTCAAGAAAAATGAAATCTCAAAAGGTGTATATAATCTAATTCATTTATAGTAGATAACAAGCACAGTCTGCAAGGCATTGATCCTTACCTTTCTATGACAGGATTTTAATGACTTTCAATCATTTTCGTATTTAAGAGGAAAAGTATTGAAAGATATTTCAAGCATAGTTTAACACAAACATTATAAAGAATATTAATAGTAAACCTTAATTTATCCAGTATTAAGCATTTAGGTCAAGCAATTATTGTCAAATACTTATGCTTATAAACATATTGAATATTTTCTTCTATAAAAGTTCCTTTTAATTTTAATTAAATTTAAAAAGCAACTGAAAAATAAGAGGATAAGCATTGCCCTCATGTCAAATATAAGAAACTAGACTAATGGGGCAGGAAGGATTAATCAATTTGTAGGAAAATTTAGCAAGAGCTTTGGGTTATACGTTTTTTGAAAATAGATTCTTCTCCTATACAATACATCCCAACCAGTTTCCCCTCCATTTCTCCTATGTCTTCCCTTATCTCTCCTCTTCTGCAGATCCACTCACTGTCCATTTCCTTTTCAGAAAAGAGCATGTCTTGAAGAAACACAGCTAAACAAGACAAAAACTTATCTTGGCTGTAATTGCAAATAAACATTTGATCAATCCTTGATTTTAAAACAAACAAACAAACAACATATTTACTATTAGAATTAGAACTGTACATCTGATGTGGTCATCTGGAAGAATTCTCCAGAACAGCAATCCTAACTGATCCTTGGGCTTCATTCTATCAACCATGAAAAAGGTAGAATTTCATAAAGAATTACTTTAACCAGTCTCAGTTACTTCTGGGTTCTCCTTTTGAATATCCGTTTGTAAAGAAGTGTCTTAGTTAGGACTACTATTGCTACAATGAAACACCATAACCAAAGCAACTTGGAGAAGAAAGAGTTTATTTGGCTTATACTTCCATGTCATAATTTATCATAAAAGAAACCTTGGTCAAGGAACTGATACAGAGTCCGTAGAGGGATGCTGCTTACTGGTTTATTCCTCATGGCTTGCTCAGCCTGTAGGGCCACCTGCCCCGGGATGGCACCACCCACAATGGGTTGGGCCCTCTAATATAAATCACTAATTAGCAAAATGCTCTACAGGTCTGATTACAACTTGATCTTATGGAGGCATTTTCTCAATTGAGATTCCCTCCTCTGTGATGACTATAACATGTGTCAAGTTGACATTAAACTAGCCAGCACTCACTTATCTTCTTGGTCTTTCAAACACAATTTGATCTTATGATATATCTCTAATTTAGTTGTGGAGTATTAGAAGCTCAAAGAATAAATCAGGCCATTTAGTCTAGTCTGTTTAAATAAGAAAGTCATTATATCATAACCACCCATATTTAAAACTGCATTAGTTTTCGAGAGAATTTCAAAGTGTTTTCTACTCATATTCACTCCTTCTGCTGCCAGTTCCTTCCAGATCCACCCCACTTTTCTACCATCCCAACGTTTTGTCCTCATTTTCAAAAGATTTTTTTTATAAATATTACATTTTTGTGACATAGAGACCTATTTGATTTATTCAATAAGCTTTATGCTCTAAACCTGGGCAGGTATTAATCTGTCCTGACCCAATTATGCTAGTCCACCTACCTCCCAGCTATGTGCCCTTTTACTTGCTGTCGCAGTCTTGCCTCCTCCTGTCAATGTTTTCCTCCTTCCTCTCATTCTACCTGAGTCCCACACACTGGGCATGGAAGTCATGCTTTCGGTCTCCTGTGCCAGTTATTAGCTCTTCAGCTTCTTTAGGCAATCAAGGCTAACTGGGGAAAATATTTTTACATCAATACAGGAGATTCTTTAATAATCATGACAAGGCTTAGGTCTATATTGTAACCAGATCTTGGGTCACAGAAATCAGCATCTGAATACATGGTACACGCTGAACATTAAATAGGCAGAGAATTTGATAACTTTATTATAAGTGCATAATTGAATCACACTAATTTTCCTCACATATTGTATAAGGGATATTAGACTCTAGGTGGCTTCTCGCCCCAACTACTTCCCAAATAATTAAGACAGACTTTTTAGATTTATAAAAGCTTTAAGGCATAATAACTGGTCAGATATAAACCCTCTAAACTATTTTCTATTTCCCAGTTACAAACCCCAAGTTCCTTACCACAATTGTTCCTGTCTGGGCTGTTTCTATTCCATCAAGCCAGTTTTTATGGCCTTGTGCTCATGGTGCATGCCACCCTATGATGACTTTCTTCTCTCCAGCTTCCTCTCCTTCCTCTCTCTCCTGCCTCATGTATGGTCCCATCTGACCCCAAGCCCAGGAACTTAAGTTCCTCATATTACTCTTCAACCCAGCTAAAGGCTGTGAGCAACTTAACCAGTCAGAGAATACTGTTGTCCAAAATTTACACAATATCATTTGGTGTAATTGAGAATGTGCTCATCTGGCCTGTAACCAAATCGTGGGGGCCACGATTTAGCAACTGAATGCATATCACCAAACTAACCTCCAACACTAATAATATTGTACATCCTTCACCTCACTGTATTTCTTGAAATCTTTAATCATTCCAAATACAATCTTTTTTCATTAAGCAATGAGTGACTACTTTTTTTTACTACAGAGTAATATGTCACCTGGCCTCCCAACCTCACTTTTATAGGTATATTTTTTAGCCCATTAAGTCCAATTTATCCAGCTCATATCTCCAAGGATGCCTGGCTTTCCCTTGAAGCATGACCAACTTACCAGAGGCTACACTCTTAGAGAAAACCAATGCTCCCTCTCCTAGCAGAAAACAATTACCATTAGTTTGTAGGCAAGGGGTGGAACTTTATGCCAGCCTTGCCTCTCTGTGCCTCTTGATCATAACTGAGTTTGCCTGACCTTGTATGCATACTAACAACTACGGAAAGTTCATATGTGCAGCATATGGGTGAACAACGTTAGCCATGTGAGCATGTGTAATACAAGGTTTTGCTCTTATTGGATCGACTTTATTTAACAATGAGTAGCCTCTTTAAATGGGTAGGGCTCACTGAAATAGTGTCCTAGTGTCCCAACCAAGGACAATGCTGCAGTAAACCTTGACTCCCTGTTCAGATCTAGCCAAAATGGACAGCTCATTCTCCACAGTTATGAGCAAAGTGGGGACTGCCTCTGACATGAACTCTGGTGCCCACAAATTGATTACTTCCCCTTGGTGGGGAGCCCTGGTGGCACACAGAGGAAGGGGGAACAGGCTGTCCAGACGAGATCTGATAGGCTGAAGTCATATGGAGGAGGAGGAGGTCCCCTTCGGTCAGAGGTCTATGGGAGGGGAATAGCACAAAAGAGGGGTGGGGGAACAGGAAGATACAAATGAGGGATAACAATTGGGGTGTAATATGAATAAATTATGATAAAAATAAACTTTAAAAGAATTAAAATATCAATGAAAATAAAATATTGTATAATTAAAGAAATATAAAAACATAATCTACCCAAACCTATGGTATATAATGAAAATATTCAAGGCACAAAAATTTACAACTACAAGGGTCTATATGGAAATATCTGGGGGATTTCAAATGACAAAATCAATGATGTACCTTAGATCCCTATAAAAACAGAAGCATGAAACACAAATCAGCAGGCAGAACGAAATGGATAACATCAGGGCCGAAATCTTTGATGGAGACAGCAAAAAGTACAATTAATGGAACAAAGAGTTTTTAAAAAACAATGAAAAACCAGGCTCCCCAAAATAGAAATGGTTCAAATTAATAATGCCAGTGATGAAAAGGGAGAAATGTCAAAAAATAGCAATGAAAATAGAAAATAATTAGAATGTACCTTCAGAACTTATATTCTACTAAGTTAGAAAAAAATCTAAAAATAATATATGACATATACTATGTACTAAAATAAGACCAAGACACAAATAATTTAAACAGTTATTTAAATTCAAAAAATTATAGCAGAATATTTTTAATCTCCAAACTAAAAAATATGCAAACTTAGAACAATTCATTGCTGAAATTTATCAAATATTTAAAGAATTACTCTTATGCTATTCAATACAATAGGAAAAAAATAAGGCTTCCAAATTTCTCTTATGAAATTAGGATTACCCTGATACCGAAATCACATAAAGACAGAACATAAGATAAAAATTATAGGTGAATCTCCCTGATGAATTTAAACACAAAACTTCTAAAACAAAAACAAAAATAAAAAATAAAAACAAAGAAAAAACAACAACAAAACTGTTGCAGACTACTTGGTGATCCACCAGAACCAGATCATGAAAATCTGTTGAACATTTGTATTACAGATCATAGAGAAATCAAGCTGGAACTAAGCTGAAAGTTTTCCTCCAGCTGGCTAGTTTTCATATTGCCAGAAGGTTATATTCAAACTTCTTGCTGAGAAAAAGCATCAAAAATTCTATTTCTAGACTCAAATTACAATAATGATATGCTTGGAGACATGCGCTCACTGTTACCAATAGTAGAATGACTATTATGGAGGTAACCAATGGCTTTTATATTGACCTTGATGCCCATTCTACATGATGGGCCTCATGATGGTGCTGGAAAAGTGATCAAGAATCTGTGGCTGGGAAGGTTGTAGGCATAATGAGCATGGTTTAAAAACTGCTTTCTATTTAATGGTACTTGTTTATAAGCATAGACTCGTGAAAGGATGTTGGGCTTTGTCTGCATATATAGTCATCAGGCTTTGTAATAGAATCTTCTTTTTGAAGTGGGGTAACGAATGTAAAGAAATATAACTTGTCTACATGAAGAAAATAAATGACTTTGAAGTGATGATTCAAAATAGGCCATCTGTATCACCCCTTCCAAGACTCGAGGAAATTCACAGAAGAAAACAGGAAGAAAGCAAGAGTCAGAAGATGAGAAAGATTGCTAAGAAATAGTACTACTGTACAACACATAGACATTGTACTCATGAATTCACAGCATTTGTGGTCACCAACACAAGACCTGCACAAGACAGGGCCTATCACCATTTCATCATACTTAATAGAGAAGCTTATGATGCCCGCCCTCACTGAAAGTCTGGAGTCAAATAACAGCTGTCAAGGAAGGGACTATTTTCATGACCAGTGTAGCTACTTAAGTGTTGGCCATGTTCTAGTAAATAACCATCACAACTCATGCTTATTTGGAGAACCATAATTAAAATCAGTAGACTCAAAATAAGGCATCAAAGTAGGTGGAGGTCTTGTTGAGAAGAAGAGCTTTTTCAGGAGAGGGAGGTGTAAAATAGCCAAAAGTCACTTTAGTCATGTATGAAATTGTAAGAATTAAGAAATAGCCATTACAAATTAAAATGTTCTTCAATTAAAAAAAAGCTTGCAAGCAAAAATCAACAACACCTTGACAAGGTTGTTTGTTCACCATGATCAAGCTGGCTTAGTTTCAGGAGTGCTAAGATGATCTAATGTAGTCCAGTTAATGAACATAATAAAATGTATAATTAGACTCAGGGAAGAATGATATGATAATACCAATAGATGTAGAAAGTACATTAACAAAGCTCATCATCTATCTCTTCATGAGAAAACCTTAAAGAAACTAAGACTAATAAGTAGGAACATCTCTTAACATTGTAAAGGGTGTATATAACAAATCCATACCCAACATTATAGTTAACGGTGATATATTAAAAGTAATTTAATGAAAATCAGCATTGATATGAGAATTTCTACTTTCCCTACTCTATTCTTATACTGTTTTATGCCTTAGTAGATCAATAAGAATAAAAACAGGGAAAAAAATAAGTGACTAATTAATTGAAGGCAGTACCATCCTATAGGCAAAGGGTAATATAAACACAACAAGAAAACTCATAGAACTCATAATAACTTTCAGTAACTTATCACAATTCAAAATCAGCTCACAAAACAAGTACACTTCTTATAAATAACTAGCAAATATGGTTATGAAGAAATCAGTAAAATAAATCTCATTTATAACACATTTACTGATCACTCGGACATCACACACATTAAAATTGGATGAATACAGAAATGAACACACTCCCTGTTGAGGGTGACTTGAAAATGCCATATAAAAATGGTTATTTAAAAGAATAAAACACCTTGAAATTAATTGAACAGAGAAAGTCAGACCTCTACAATAAAAACTTTTATACACTGAAGAAATTGAGAAAGACTATAAAAGATGGAAAACCATTCTACATTTACAGTTCAGCAGAACTAATTCTATGAAAATTTCAGTGTTACCAGTTTTTCTATCTATGGATTAAGTTCCATACTCATCTAAATTCTAGTGGCATTCTTCACCGAATAGAAAAGAAACTCACTGAAATGACCCTGGATAGCTAAAGCAATCAAGTGGAAGATGAGCAACGTTAAAGGTTAACTATACCTGATTGTAAATACTACTACAAATAGCAAGATAATTTTAAAAAATCCCCTTAATTGCAAAAAAGACATGTAGAATAAAAAAGTTTCCAAAATTAAACCTACACCACTATAGCTACCTGATTTTTGACAAAGATGCCAAAAGCAAATGTACTAGAAAAGATAAACTGTCATACAATCATTCTTATAGGTCTAGGTATTCATAAGTAGATAACTGACTCTGAGTCTATATCTCTCATCTTGCATAAAAATAAATTTTGAACTGTCCAAAGACCTTAATTTAATATCTGGAACTCTTAGAGAAAAACTGATATATGAAAAAAAAGTGCCTAAAATGGACTCCAATAATGGGAAATAAAATTAAAAACTGATAATGGAATCACATTAAATTAACAAAGCCAACTGGCTGGAGACAGCCTTGAAATTCGGGATAAATTTTTTCTAGCTAATATACCAGATGGAGCATTAATATTAAAATGTATATTTAAAAACCCTTAAAAACTAAGAACAAAATCTAACAAACAATTCATTGAATATTACGCTAATAAAATAGAGAGTTTACAAAAATACAATGTATAAATGGTAAATAAAAGATGAAAAATTGTTCAGAATCATTAACCATTGGAAGAGCACAATGTACAACAGCATTGTGGTTCTATTTCATCATATAATCATGAAATCAGGGAACAAGGACTGGTGAAGATACCAGTACAAAGGGTACCCCAATACACTTTTGGTAGAAAGAAAAGCTGATGATGCCACAGTAGAAACCAATATGGAAGTTCCTCAAAAATAAAGTAAAATAAAATAAAATTACCACAGGCCCTAGCTCTTCGACTCCTGAATAAATACCTGATAGACTCTCAGTCAACATACCACAAAGTTAATTATAAATCTATGTTTACTATTCACAACAGTTAAATTATTAAATGGTTATTGGACACCTGCCTTTATGCCCATCAACCTATGAGTATACGAATAAAATATATTGTGTAAGAACAATGGAGGTTTTTTTCCTGTAATAAAAAATTTCTAATGGGAAAATAGCACAAACTATTTAACTTCGCACAGCAGATTTTAGTTTCCAAAAAGAAAAAGAAAGCATGTATACATCTAGAACAAGAATATATTAATATGCACATATGCACACAATATGGAAAATTAGCAATAAAATAGAATAAAACTTACCATTAATAGTTACATATTTTTATAATTTATGACACATGAAAATATATGCATTATTATATGTGGCTTAGCTTTATATATAAATTTACTATATATATATATATATCATGTATAACTACTTAGAAAGATCTTAATAAGTTTGACTTTAGAATTATATATTTTATTAAAATTATTTCTTTTATTCAAAAATGTATTTTTCACATAATATGTTTAGTTAAAGTCCCCCTCCTTGCTTCTTCCAGATTTCCCCCACTTCCCCTCTCAACTGTATCCACTGTTGTTCTGTCTTTCATTCAAAAACATACAGGCTTGTAAGGGATAATAATAAAATAAGATACAATAAGTTAAAACAAAAACTACCCTATCAGAATAGAACAAAACAAACAGAAAGAAGGAGCTCAATTAAAGGCACAAGAATCAGACACAGATGCAGAGACTCACTCATCCACACACTCAGAAATCACATAAAAACACAAAGCTGGAAGCCATAATAAATTTAAACTCTTAAGAAGTAAAAAAGAAAAGGCTCTGACATGACACATGACATTATGAAGCTGGGAATATCCGTTGATGCCTTTGAGTTGCTTTACTGTTAGCTTTCAACCGATGGGCACAATACCTATTCCCTCCTCCCTTTGTTGTTGTTCTTGTTAACTTTTTTTTTTATTAATTTATTCTTGTTACATCTCAATGGTTATCCCATCCCTTATATCTTCCCATTCTTCCCTCCCTCCCATTTTCCCATTATTTCCCTCCCCTATGACTGTTCTGAGGGGGATTACCTTCCCCTGTATATTCTCATAGGGTATCAAGTCTCTTCTTGGTAACCTGCTGGCCTTCCTCTGAGTGACACCAGGTCTCCCCCTCCAGGGGACATGGTCAAATGTGAGGCACCAGAGTACGTGAGAAAGTCATATCCCACTCTCCACTCAACTGTGGAGAATGTTCTGTCCAGTGGCTAGATCTGGGTGGGGAGAAAATGGAGTTTTACTCAGCCATAAATAATTAAATTGCATAATTTCCAAGAAAATGGATGGACCTAGAAGCTACCAGCTCAGTAAAAAAGTCAGACATAAAAAGATAAATATTGCATTTTCGGTCTCATTTTTATTTAAAAGGAAGACTAGAGCAAGGAATTAGAATTGAAGGAAAGAAAGGGGAGAAGAGAGAAAAGGAAAGGAGAGAAGGGGAGGAGAGAGGAGAGGAAACATACAGAGAGACAAAGACAGACAAAGAAAGATGATATGTAGATAGATGATGAAGATAGATAGATAGATAGATAGATAGATAGATAGATAGATAGATAGACAGACAGATAGATGATATATAGATAAATGATAGATGGATGATAGATAGATGATAGATAGATAGATAGATAATAGATAGATAGATAAATGAGAGAGATGAGAGTAAGATGATAGATAGACAAATAGGATAGATACAAATATATAACACATATAATAGCAATCACAAGATGGCCTTTATCCAAATACACGTAGCCAACTGAAGTACCAAAGCAGCTTGAAAATCATTTCTAATCAATGAATTTGTCACCTGTAAACAAATTAAATGACTCCTAAGGAATCACAGATTAGATATTTAGCTTTCAACACTCTGCATTGATTATATTGAAATGGAGGGGGCAAGGCATAACAAGTTTTCACTTGAACAGAGTGTATTTATTCAGCTTGATGAAAATTATGACCTAGTCCTAATAGTTTTGGATTTCCAGAAAAGATTGTATGCACTTGTCAAATTTAACATTTAGGTCATGAAAGCAAAAATGTCTTACAGAGACATTTTTCTAATTAAGCAATTCACCTCTAAATTCTGAATAGAATAACAATGTGGCTTTTATATACACCCCAACAGGTACCTCAGATGACCTTTCTCTTACTTTCCCTATGTGCTAGTTTCCTATTGTGTCGGGAAGATAAGCACCCTAACCCAAAGCAACTTGGAGAGGAAAAAGTTTATTTCAGCTTAAGGTTATAGTCTATCATCATGGGAAGCAAGGACAAAAATTCAAAGAAAGACTAACACTAGCCTGTAGTCAGGGACAGAAGCAGAGAGCACAGAGGAACACTACTTATTGGCTTACTCTGCTCTGGCTTCATCAGCTACTTTCCTTATACAACACAGGCCTGCGTTCCTAGGGATGACACTCCCCATCGAGGCCTCAATTCTTTCGATTAGCAATTGATAAATGGTCCATAGATATTCCCATAGACTTTTCCAATACCGGCAATTTCTGAATTAGGATTGTTTCTTCCCAAGTGATTCTAGTTTTATCAAGTTGACAAACACTTACTAGCGCAGGACACCAAAACTTTTGTTGTTGTTGTTGTTGTTGTTGTTGTTGTTGTTGTTGTTGTTGTTTTTAAGCTCTCAACGCTAGGTCTATATTCTAGCCTCGAGGCAACTGTCTTCTGCCTTTCTTCTCAAATCGTGCCAATATATAAATTTCAACAATTTGTATAGATCTTTCTTGTGATGTTTAGCTTAATTATTATTGATACATACCTCTCCATATTCTGAGAAAGATTATATACCATCTTTGTCTCCACTACTACAATTTTTCACAGAAAAGATGTCTGTACACGTTCAATATAAAAAAAGATAATCTTTAAATTTGTGTTCAATTTTCAGTAGATATCTAAAAACTAGAAAGAGTCCATTGGCCAGGAAAAAGAAAAATATTTTAACAGAGGGAGGGTAATAGGTGATATGAATGGGAGACATTAAGTAAATGGAGAATAATGGGGAGAGGGCTTAAGAGGCAAGAGAGATGTGATAGGCATAGGAAGATGTCAGGGGAAGGATAATTAAAAGTGCTTGAAAAGCCAAATGAAAGCCTACTATTTTATAAACTCTGTGTGCGTCTGCGTGTTGTGTGTCTGTGTGGGTGTGTTGTGTGTGTCTGTGTGTGTGTGTTTGTGTGTGTCTGTGTGTGTGTGTTCATTTAAGATAGTTTAATTGGGGCCCAGAATCCCTAGCTGAGCTCGGCAGATGGTTCAGGCCCTAAGAATCTGGCTGAATTTGGCCTGTGGTTTGGGCCCAGTGTTCCTGGCTGGACTTGGCAGGGAACACAGAAGGCTGTGGATATCTTGGCCTGACACAACCTCATTCAGAGACACAGAATGACTGCAGGACCCACAGCACAGGGGAGTTGAGGAGCACTGGCTGTGAGAGTCCAAAACGATAGGGCTAACCTCCTACCATCCACACCAGTGAAGCATTAGAGCTTCCAGCCTAGGGAAATCATGAGAAAACAAGTGAATGTATCATCAGACTCCCTTCATCCAACTCTGGAAGCTACCCAACAAAAACAAAGATGGCAAGGTGTCTAAAGGACAGCGTAAAAGCATACACAAAAAAATCCCAAAACAACATGGCGTCCCCAGTTTCCAGCTATCCCAAATAAAACAACCCAGAGAACTCAAATACAACGGAAATACAAGAAAATGACCTCAAAACCTGAGTAATGAGGATGATAATGAAGGAAACAAATAAAATTCGTAATCAAATGCAGGAAGACGCAGCCAATCAGGTGTGAGACATAAAAGAAGCACATAGAGTGGAACTGGAAAAATTGCAGGAAAATGGAAACAACCAGATGAAAGAAATAAACAAAACGGTTCAAGCTCTGAAGATCTATAAAGAGGCAATGGAAGAAACTCAGGAATATACAAACAATCAGATGAAAGAAATCAGAAAATCAGTTCAAGATCTGAAAATGAAAATGGAGTCAATGATAAACACACAGACAGAAGAAAAACAAGAACATGAGACCTCAGAGAAGAAGGCAAGCAACACAGAGCTGAGCTTTTCTAACAGAATCCAAGAGATCAAGAACGAATCTCAGGTCTAGAAGATACAATCACAGATCTTGAAGCACCCATTAAAGAAAATGCCAAATCTGGAAAACTCCTGACACAAAACATCCAAGAAATTAAGGACACCATGAAAAGAAGAAATCTGAGGATAATAGGCATTGAAGAAAGAGAAGATATCAGCCTCTGAGGCCCAGAAACTATTCTCAACAAAATCATAGAAGAAAATTTCCCCAATCTAAAGAAAGAGATGCCTATAAACATACAAGAGGCATACAGAACACCAAATAGAATTGACCAGAAAAGAAAAACTGCCTGTCACATAATAATCAAAACACAAAACATACAGAACAAAGAAAAAATATTAAAAGCTGCAAGGGAAAAGGGCCAAATAACATTTAATGGCAAACCTATCAGAATTACACCGACTTCTCAGCAGAGGTCATAAAAGCCAGAAGGGCCTGGACAGAGATCCTGCAAACCCTAAGAGACCACAGATGCCAGGCCAGACTACTTTACCCAGCAAAACTATCAATAACCACTGATGAAAAAACCAAAATATTCCATGACAAAAACAAATTCAAACAGTACCTATCCACAAATCCAGCTTTACCGAAGGCACTAGAAAGAAAACTCCATCCCAAAGAGGCAAGCTACAACCAACACTACTCAGGAAATAGATAACTATCCCATGGCAAAAACACAACTACACAAATGCTCGCCTGGAAACAACATCAAAATTAAGACTCTTAATAGTCACTGGTCATTAATATCACTCAACATCAATGGTCTCAATTCTCCAATAAAAAGACACAGACTAACTGAATGGGAGCATAAACAAGATCCAACATTCTTCTGCATTCAAGAAACACATCTCACCCATAACGATAGGCATTACCTCAGGGTAAAAGGTTGGAAAAAATATTCCAAGCAAATGGTCACAAGAAGCAAGCAAGCATAGCCATTTTAATATCGAACAAAATAGACTTTACCAAAATTAATCAAAAGGGATGAGGAAGGACACTTCATACTCATCAAAGGTAAAGTCAACCAAGATGACATCACAATTCTCAACATCTATGCTCCCAATACAAGGGCACCCACATTTGTAAAAGATCTGCTAAAAAAAGCTTAAACCACATATCGATCCCCACACAATAATAGTGGGAGACTTCAACACCCCACTCTCACTGAAGGATAAGTCATTGAAACAGAAACTAAGCCGAGAAATAACATCATTTAACCAATGCCATGGGTCAAACGGATCTAACAGATATATATAGAACCTTTCACCCAAACAAGAAAGAATATACCTTCTTCTCTGAAGCGCTGGAACCTTCTCCAAAATTGATCACATTGTAGGTCACAAAGCAAGCCTCAATGGATACAAGAGGATTGAAATAATACCTTGTATCCTATCAGATCACCATGCTCTTAGGCTGCAATTCAACAACAACAGAAATAACAAAAAGCCTACACGTACGTGGAAACAAAACAACTCTCTGCTAAATGACACCTGGGTCAGGGATAAAAGAAAGAAAGAAATCAAGGAGTTTCTGAAATTCAATGAAAATGAAGAAACAACATACCCAAATTTGTGGGATACATTGAAAGCAGTGCTAAGAGGAAAATTCATAGCACTAAGTGCCTTTAAAAAGAAATTGGAAACATCGCACATAAGCATCTTAATGACATAACTGGAAGCCCTAGAAAAAAAAAAAGAAGCAGAAAAACCCCAAAAGGAGTAGACGTCTGGAAATAATCAAACTCAGGACTGAAATTAACAAATTAGAAACTAAGAAATCATGGTCATTCTTACTAGAGTGAGAGGGTATCTCCACGGGGATTCATCTTTCACATCTTTGGTGATTAGTGAAAGTGGACACTTTGTTGAACATTTTAGGGTTTTTATTTTCTGTTGAATTATTTGTTTATCAGTATCTTCTACTTGAGTTTCTTATATATTCTGGATAGCAGGCTGTATCAAATGTAGTATTTGAAAAGTATCCCATTCTGTAATATATGTCTATAGGAATGACGTTGATTGTTTTCTTTTCTAGGAAAAAGTATTTTTAGAATAGCGCAATTACATTTGTCTATTTTAGCTTTTGTTGCCTATGCTTTGGAAATCCTGTCTAAAATTTTGTTTCAATGCATAGATTTCCTGTCCAACACCTCAAAATGTTTATCCTAAGTCTTCTAACAAATTTCTGGATCATTTTCATTGATGTGTATGTGTGCATTCTTGCATGCATTTGTGTGTGTGTGTGTGTGTGTGTGTGTGTGTGTGTGTGTGTGTGTGTGTGTGTTTAAACAAAGAAACTTGTCTGTGACATTTGAAAAGGTAAAACGTAAATGTTAATGTTAATAGAATCTTGCTCTGGCCTCCAGTTGGCTCCCTGGCCCTTGTATGCTTAGTTAAAAGACTTAAAATGAGTTGGGTGATAGTGGCACACAACTTAAATCTCAGCCCTTGGGACAAAAGGATCTCTGAGTTTGAAGTCATCCTGGTCTATATAGTGAGTTCTAGGAAAGCCATGGTTACACAGAGAGACCTTGTCTCAAAAAGCAAACAAACAAACAAACAAACAAAAACTTGTTTCTTTATTTATTGTTACTGTATTGTTATTTATTAATTATTTTACACCCCTATTGTAGCTTCCCCTCCCTTCTCTTCTCCTAGTCTCTCCCTTTCACTATACCTCCTCCCATCCACCCTTCCTCCCTTTTTTTCTTAGAAAGTGGAGGCCTCCCATGGATATCAACTAGCCTGGGAATATCAAGTTGCAGTAAGATTAGGCTTATCTTCTTCTATTGAGGCTAGATAATTCAGCCCAGTTAGTAGAAAGGGATCCAAAAACAGGCAACAGAGTCAGAGACAGCCCCACATGAAGACCAAGGTGCACAATGGTTACATATGTGCAGAGAGCTTAGGTACATCTCATGCATGCTCTCTTGCTTCCATATCTGTGAACTCCTGTGAGCCCAGGTTAGTTGATTCTGTAGATTTTCTCGTGATGTCTTGACCTGTCTGGCTCCTTCAATCTTTCCTCTGCCTCTTCTATAGGGTTACCCACCTTCCAGCTAATGTTTGGCTATAGTTCTCTGCATCTGTTTCCATCAGTTGCTGAGTGAAGCCTCCCTGATGACAATTATGTTAGGCCCTTGTCTACAAGTATAATGGAATATCATTAATAGTGTCAGAAGTAGGCTCCCTCTCATGGTATGCATCTCAAACTGGTTTCAGAAGCAAAACTAGTTACATGTATTTACTGACTTTTGATTCCTTTTTATAAAATTGAAATACTGTTATGAAGAAGACAGATCTAACTGAGACATTCTTCCTTCTCATTATTCACCAACAATGTACATAAATTCATTGATCCATAGATTATCAAACATATTTTTCTTATGTGGTTGATCACACCCAATTCACAGAACAGACACAGACCTTACTGAAACATCACCGTCTACGATATGACACCGAACATTCGTTCTCCAAACCGTGGGGTATCAGAATAAACTTCTGGCGACAGTGTTCAGTGGTACTGAGGCAGTGATGGGAATCTTCATCTCTTGAAGGTCTTTGAATATGCTGCTGCAGGGTTGAGGACTACACTAGGAAAGTCCACTGGGTGTAGGGCCACAGGACTGAGATGATATTGTCATGCAGAAGCACAGGGGCTGCTAAGTTTGGGACAAAAGGAAATTAACCCCCATTTTAAAAGTGACTTGAAAGTTTGGGATTAAAAAAAAAAAAAACACCTTATTGAGGATTATTTTAACGTCTTTGTATTGTCATCCAGAAGGAAGAAAATTTAGAACAATATTGATGTTCATAACTTCTCCCACTGGCATTTTGTCTTAATTTTTTAAATTATCCATTTTCAAATAAGTCAAGTCAGGTTCTGAATTTTTATTGGCTTACTTCTTTCAGCAAGATCTAGATGGTGGCCGGGCGGTGGTGGCGCACGCCTTTAATCCCAGCACTTGGGAGGCAGAGGCAGGCGGATCGCTGTGAGTTCGAGGCCAGCCTGGTCTACAAAGTGAGTCTAGGACAGCCAAGGCTACACAGAGAGACCCTGTCTCGAAAAACAAAAAACAAAACAAAACAAGATCTAGATGGTGGACACAGTCTCCATTGATGATACTTCATGTCAAATGTGCCATTGCTCTATTTCTACTGTTGCTGTCATGTGAGTGTTTTATTTTCAAGGGGAGGTCAGAGATAAACAGCAGTGCATTTCATCTTTATTTGCCAATGATTTTTTTATGTTACTACAAAGTGTACTTTGTGCTTTTGCAAGTAAAATCAGCTTGTTCTAATTACATTTATAAAACTTAAAAGCTTCCCTTGGTTACCTGTTTCAATATTTTTTATTGCTTTGCATCTGGGTATCCTTAGGACCTAATATTCAGTTTCATGGTTCTGCAAGAACACACTGACAACAAATATGCTTTAAAGTGGTGGGAATTTGGTTTCCTTTTGTCAAGAATATATGACAAGAGTGTTTTACATGTGAAACTACAAATATGGTTTTTAATAATAATAATAATAATAATAATAATAATAATAATAATAATAATAATAAGTAGTAGTAGTAGTAGTAGTAGTGGAAAATAACATAAAATGGTTTTAATTCTGGTTTTTTGCTCTGATTTGTTGTAATCACTTATACTAGATACTTTTTTAAAGGCTGTGGTCAAGAAATCATATGTCATTTGTCTTAATTTCTTCTTCTAAAAAAAAGTACTTCAACTCAAATTATGTATTTAAAACATTCTAATTTACTCTTATGTCTTCCTATTAAACTTCATCTCCATGGAAGGTGAAATTAACAACATCTGCATGATTTCCTTGCAGACATAAACATTTATATAGTCAGGCACTAGGCATTTTTAAATCAAGTTTTTCTGATTTCGATTTGTCAAGAACATGACAAATTCAGTTGGCATGGTGTAGTCCAAACACTCAATAATAAAGAATTTTATTCTTATTTTTCTTGTGGTGTTTGGCTTGTATGGAGAAAAGCAATTTCTCTGGCATGATTTATAACATAACCACTTTAATACTTCATTTTAAGCTTTAGAGCTTTCATAATTATTGTCCCTTGTTCTCATCTTTAATAATGGCCAGCTGTACTTCCTTCCTTAAATGACTAGAATGATTTTACTTTATCATCAGTATAATTGGGGACTTGCACTATTAATGTTAGACAGAGACAGGAAAGTATCTGTGGTAATTATGGAACCCATCAGAAATTTCAAAATTAAAATGTTTTCGCAAGTCCTGTAATATCCATTTCTGGCACAAGCTCACATCATGTTTAATTAATAAATAGGCAGTAAAGCACTTTTAACAAACCAATAATATTTTTTATCTGAAATGAACAAAGTCAGAGAATAAATAAACTTTAGCTTTCAGTGTTATACACTGTTATTGCTAATCAATACTCGAGCTAAAATACCCTATTAATCAAAATAAAACTACACTCTTTGACTTTGAAAAAGTCTTATTAAAGTCACCTAGTTTTTAATCACTTGAATTCACCTGTATTTTTATAACAAATAAGTGATTTTTGCTTTGTTATTTCCATGTTCTATATCTTTTGATTTTTATCATTAAACAACTAAGTGTAAGAAAGCTAAATTTTCCTAATCACAATTATTCATTGAAGAACAGCTTACTGTTCTCCCTATATTCAATTCTTACATATTCAACAATTCTGTCCTGTCAGTTAAAGACGATCCAATAAGATGTCACCAATCAGATGTCATATCATGTATCATTCCATATAAACATTAGTGATCAAATTCTATTTACTATTATTTTTGTTATTACCATATATACCTTTATTCAATTTCTAAAGTCAAAAATAAATTCTTCTTTCATACAATATATCCCAAACAAAGTTTCCCCTCACTCCACTCTTCTTGCCCTCCCCCACATCCCTTCTCCCCTACTTACTCTGCCTTCCATCCCCCATTAAAAAGGCAGCTTCCACTAGACAACAACTAACTAGGGAAAAAGCCCTCAAACTGAAGCTGGACAAGGCAATTCAACAGGAAGAGAAGAGTTCTGAGAAGAGGCAAAAGAAATCAGGGACACAATGCCTTCCACTGTGTAATAATATCCTCAAGACCCAGCTATCCCACTCCTTGGAATATACCCAGAAGATGCTCCAGCACACAACAAGAAAATTTGCTCAACCATGTTCATAGCAGCCTTATTCATAATAGCCAGAACATGGAAACAGCCTAAGTGTCCCTCAGTAGAAGAGTGGATAAAGAAACTGTGGTACATATACACTATGGAATACTACTCAGCTATTAAAAACAAGGAATTCCCGAAATTTGTGGATAAATGGATTGAGCTAGAAATGATCATAATGAGTGAGTTAACCCAGAAGCAGAAAGAATCAAATGGTATATACTCACTTATATCTGCATACTAGCCCAAGGGGCACGTCCCACGAAAGCCTTCACTTACCAGGAAACTGGGACAGAGGGGAAGGCATCCTATTGGGACTCTAAATGAGAGACGCATGGGAGAATAGCAAAATAAAAGGATACAGAGGGTCCTAGAAATCTGCAAGTAGAACAATATGATAGGCAGATTTGGGCCCAGGGGTCCCGCTCAAACTAAGGCACCAGCCAAGGACAATACAGGAGGTAAACTTTAAACCCCTTCCCAGATCTAGCCAATGGTCAGAATATTCTCCACAGTTGAGTGGAGAGTGTGATACGACTTTCTCACGTACTCTGGTGCCTCACATTTGACCATGTCTCCTGGAGGGGGAGACCTGGTGGCACTCAGAGGAAGGACAGCAAGTAGCCAAGAAGAGACTTGATACCCTATGAGAATATACAGGGGGACGTAATCCCCCTCAGGAACAGTCATAGGGGAGGGGAATAATGGGAAAATGGGGGTGGGGGGGAGGAATGGGAGGATACAAGGGATGGGATAAACATTGAGATGTAACAAGAATAAATTAATAAAAAAAATCTAAAAAATAAAAAATAAAAAATAAATAAAACACTAAGTTAAATATGATATCATGTATGCAAGGGACCTGGTGTAGATCCATGCAGGCCTAGTATTTTTCAATTCAGGCTCTGTGACACTATATTCTCCTGCTTAGTTCCCTCAGTGGCCATGTTCTCCTGGTGTCCCCTCTAACTCCTACAATCTTTCCTCCTCCTCTTGCAAGAAACTCCTAGAGCTGCAAGAGGAGGGTCTCTCTCTCTCTCTCTCTCTCTCTCTCTCTCTCTCTCTCTCTCTCTCTCTCTCTCTCTCTCCCTCTCTGCAGTAGTTCTCTGTATCTGTTCCTTTTTCATCTCTATAGGTAGCCCAGAGAAAATGCCTCTCTGAAAATAAGTGGACAACACACTCATCTATGAGTATAGTAGAATATCATTAAGATTCATTTCATTGCTTTTGTTTTGTTTTGTTTTGTTTATTGCCAGTAGTACTGTTTGGTTCTATCCTAGGTCTTTGAGCTTTCCAATCTCTAGTTCCTGACCATCCAAGCAGTCTCCAACATAGGCTCCCTCTTGTGGGATTGGTCTCAAGTTAAATTGGACACTGAATGGTCACTCCCACATGTTTTGCACCACTGTTTCTCCAGCACACATTGCAGGCAGGATTGATTATTGATCAAAGATTTTGTGGGTGGATTGATGTCCATGTTTCTCTTTTGCTATCCTGAAGAGTACTTTTCCTCTTTGATGAGATGAGAAAATAGGAGTGAAGGCTCCATGTACGCACGAGCTCAACTCTCCCTGCTCAATGAGCTGTGTCACTGTTCACCTAAGGAATGGGGGCTACACCATCAGTTTTCAGAAAACAATCCTCTGTCCTAGCATCAACCTGGGTTGTTTGGGGTTCTCCACAGGACATCTTTGTCCAACAATGCAAGAAAATACAATCAAGTCCCACCACTGGAGTCCTTGCCTGCCTACAAGAGACTGAAGACTCCGCATCCCCCATGTCTAGGAGTCCTCATTAAGATCACTTTCTATAGATTCCAAGGAATTTCCACTACACTGCTTTTACATCTAAACTAATTCCCCCCTCTAATTCCAAGCCATCTCTCCCCACACTTCTCCCTCCAGCATATCTCCCTCACTTTATCCCTTCTAACCCTATACCAACCCAAACTCAGTCCACCCACAAAATCTATTCTATTTCCCCTTCCCAGGAAGATCCATGCTTCCCTACATAGAGTTTTCCTCCTTACCTAAGATCTCTGGGTTTATCGATTGTAGCTAGGTTATCATTTATACACTTATATGTGAATACATATATTTGCCTTTCTGGGTCTGGGTTACTTCATTCAGGATGATTCTCTTCTAGTTCCATTACTACCTGCAAATTCACGGTGTTATTTTAACAGCTGCATACTACTGTGTAGATGTAGTATATTTTCTTCATTCATTCTTCAGTTGAGGGACATTTAGGTTGTTTCTAGTTTCTTGTTATTATGAATAAAGCTGCATGGTTGAACAAATGTCCCTGTGGCAGGATGAGGAGTTCTTTAGGTATATACCCAAGAGTGGTATAGCTGGATCTTAAGAGAGATTGATTCCCTACTTTCTGAGGAGCCGTTATATTGATTTCCATAGTGATTAAACAAGTTTGCACTGCCACCAGCAATGGGTGAGTGTTCCCTTTGTTCCACATCCTCACCAGCAAGAGTTGTCAATTGTGTTATTGATCATAGTCATTCTACAAGTAGACACAAACCCAGATACAAAATCCTCAACCTACAATATGTCCTGCCTGTAACATGTGCAGGAACAATGGTGGTGAAGAAGTTGTGAAAGTGGCCAATCAATGTCTGGTTTAACTTGAGGACCATACTGCAATCTGAGACAATCTTGGAGAATGCTCCATGAGATGCTGATTAGAAGCAATACTCTTTTGTGTTTGGGTGAAATTTTCTGTAAATATCTGATATGTGTTATATCTATTTGGTTTGGAAATCTGTTAGCTCTAATATTTCTCTGTTTAGTTTTTGTCTGGATGACCTGTCCATTGGTAAGAGTGGAATACTGAAGTCTCCCACTACCAGTGTGCAAGAGTCAAAATGCGATTAAAGCTGTAATATTTCTTTTGGAAACTTTGGTGCCTTTGTGTTTGAGACAAAGATATTAAAAATTCAAATGTCTTCTTTGTGATATTTTTCCTTTGTTGAACATGCAGTGTCATCACATATCTCTTTTGATTAGTTTTGGTTTGCATTTAAACTTGTTAGATATTAAAATGGCTATATCATAGGTCCATTTTCTTCTAATGTATTTTTCCAAGCCTTTATGCTGAGATAATGTCTGTCTTTGATATTGAGATGTATTGGTGTGTGCTTTCAATATAGCAGGATAGTGGATCCTGTTTTCACTTCCATTCCATTAGTTAGTCTTTTTAATGGGAAATTGAGTCCATTGACATTAAGAAATACTGATGACCAACGATTTTTTAATCCTGCTACTTGTTGTTTTTGTTGTTGTTGTTGTTGTTGTTGGTGGTGGTGGTGGTGGTGGTGGTGGTGGTGGTGGTGTGGTGTGGTGGTAGTGGTGGTTGGGAGGAGGTTCGTGTGTGTCTACACACCCACATGCTTCTCATGTTTTGATTTTGGTTGTTTGAGATTATTTTTTGTGTTTTCCTGGGTGTAGTTAATTTCCTTATGAATTTGTCCTTATTATTGAAAATCTTATTGTCGTCATCTATGGCAATTGAAAGTTTTGCTAGGTATTGTAGTGTGGGCTGACAGCTGTGGTTTCTTAGAGTTTGCAGCACATTTGTCAAGGTCTTTCTGGCTTTTAGAGTATCCACTGAGAAGTCATGTGTTATACTAATAGGTCTTCCTTTACATGTTACTTGCTTTTTTTTACCTTCCAGCTTTTAATATCCTTTCTTTGTTCTGTATTTTTAATGTTTTGATTATTATGTGGCAAATGGAATTTATCCACTGGTCTAATCTATTTGATGGTCTGTATGCTTCTTATACGTTTATAGG
Organism: Acomys russatus; assembly: GCF_903995435.1. Classification (NCBI taxonomy): domain Eukaryota; kingdom Metazoa; phylum Chordata; class Mammalia; order Rodentia; family Muridae; genus Acomys; species Acomys russatus. Next base: position 40,387,047 of record NC_067138.1, on the reverse strand, counting down.
CATCTCCTTTTTTTGGATTAGGAAAGGTTTTTTTGTGATATTGCTGAAAATACTTTTTGGGCATTTGAGGTAGAATTTTTCTCCTTCTATTTTGACTATTAGGTTTTGTCTTTTCATTATGTCTCAACTTTCTTGGATGTTTTGTGTCAGACATTTTTTAGATTTAGCATTTCTTTGATTGATATATCAATTTCTTGTACCATGTCTTCAGTGACTGAGATTCTCTCTTCCATCTCTTGTATTATATTAATGGTGCTTGCCTATATTCCTAATCATGTGCCTATATTTTCTATTTCTAGAATTCCTTCATTTTGTATTTGTTTTGGTTCGGTTTTGTTGTTGTTGTTGTTGTTGCTTCTATTTTAATTTTCAGGTCTTCAATAATTTTATTCATTTTCTCCATTATTTGTTTGAATTTTCCTTAATTTCTTAAGGGATTCTTTCATTTCTTCTTTGAGGACCTCTATTATCTTCATATAGTTGGTTTTAAGTTCATTTTCTTATACTTCTGCTATGTTGGAATATTTCAAGTTTCTTTGGTAAGACAGTTAGTCTTTCATGGAGACACACTGTCTTTATTATTATTGATTGTCTTCTTAGTCTGCGGTCTAGCCATCTGGGTTTATGGTGATTGTAGATCTCAGAGCTGATTTTTTTGTGTTTTTTGGGTTGGTGTTTTGTTCCGTGGTTAGTTTCCTCTCTGGATTTTCAGAGACTGTGATGAGTGTATGTTACGTATTTTCCTGGTCCTCTTGGCTATATTGTCTTTCCAGGAAATGTCTCCTGGTATTGGAGGCTAAGATGTCACAACTAGTGAGAGGAGAAAGGTCAGGAGAGTACTGTCAGTGGGATCCACAAGAGATATGGGTAGCGAGAGAAGGGAGGCCTCATTTGTGATTTGTTGCATGGCCTGTGGTTGACAAGGGGATCTCCACTTGAGTTAGGGGCTAGGAAACAGCAAAAGTTGGATGAAGGTGGGCAAGAAGAGTTGGTCTGTGGGATCTAAAAGAGATGTGGACAAGAGGAGGAAAAGAAGGCTGCAGCTAGTGTCCTTTTGCATTGCTAGTGATTAGCCTGAGGGATAGGGTCTGAAGGGACAGAGAGAGTGGTGAAGGTCTGCCCATTACTCACTTTAATGCACATCATATATCTTTAGGTGTGTATAAGTCAACAGGCAAGTTCTCATTTGAAGTTAGACATTATAAGATTAAACAAAAATTGAAGAAAGTAATTTAGAGTAATTCAACCAGCAACATGGGGAGCTTCTAAAAGTCAGAGTGAGGATGACAATTTGAATGGCAGTCTTTCGTTACTCATTGAAGTGCCCCTAAATTCCATGGTTATTTTCCACAGTTCTGATTTAATAGGTCTAGAATTGGGGCATGGAACTCATAACTTAAAATCTCAAAAGGCAATTGCACTGTGCCATCAATTTAGAAGCCATTTTTTAATTCCCATAGCTAGAAAATGGAAATAGCCTAGTTGTACATGAGTGGATTGAATGGTTAATGTTGAACACACAATGAGATTTTATTCAGCTGTAAAGAAAAAGAAAGTTATGAAACTTGCTGGCAAAGAATGGAACTAGAAACAATCAAACTGAACGACTTAAGCCAGAAACAGAAAGGTTACATGTTGTCTCTCCATGTTCTCTCTCCATCCTACCTTTCAATCTTTATATTTGTGTGTTTAAATTGGAGCACCCACAGAATCCAAAAAGCTAGGAGGTGTCATGGGGAGATAAGAGAGACAGAATATGGTACAAAGAAAGAAAGTAACAGAATCGGCAAGAGGTGTAATTTCATAAAGGTGTAGGAAAAGAGCACAAAGAGATGACGAGGGAAGAATAACTAACACTAAAGATCTTAGAAAGAAAACATGCAAGTCTGTTACTTTAGAAAGTTTTTTTAAAGATGTTTTTAAACTCATTGATTCTATATGTGTGAATGTTTGCCTGCATCCATGTATCTATACTACATGAGTGCTCAGTACCCACAGAGATCATACAAGGGTGCACTGACCTTCTGGAACTGGTGTTAAAGATGGTAGTGAATTGCCATGTGGGTGCTAAAATCTGAACCTGTGTCTTCTGCAAGGGAAAAAAGTGCATTTAACCAATTGCACCCTAGAAGCTTTTTAAAAACAATATTCCAAATGGTCAGCCCTGAAAACATACACACACACACATATACACACACATATACACATATTCACACAGACAAATAATAACAACAATTAATGAAAAAAGAAGCTTTGCATTTGAAAAGGGTATATCTGAGGGTTCTGAGGAACAAAAGAAATGAGTAATTATATAATTACATTATAATTTCAAAAATGAAAGATTTAACTTTTAAAAGCTTTACATACATACATACATACATACATACACACATACACACACACATGCACACAGCCATAAGGTTAGTGTTTAATTCAAATGCTGACTTCTTTACCCTTTATATCTGGTTGCAAGCCTGTCCTAAAAATCTCCTGTCTCGATGTTACATAAATCATGCTCCCAAATTGTCCCCTGATATGCCAATAAAGCAGCTTACATCCAAACATTGAGCAGGGGAGAAAATAGGACTGGAGTTTCTGCAAACCATGGGAGGAAGAATTAGAGGAAGAAGTAGAGGATTCAGCCATGGGCAGAGGTCCAAGAGACATCAAAAAAGGAGCTGGAGCAAGGAAAGCTACAAAGCGCAAGTATCTCTGTAAGCTGGAAGGAAACCAGATTAGCTTACAGGTTTAAAAATAGAATAGTAACTGGTCAGTTATTGTGTTGTGAAGCTTATTTTTTTTTTTGAAAATGAATAATTTAATATTCACAGGTATGTAGACAGCTAACAGTTTCCAAGATCACATGATCTTTTTTTTATTATTAATTTATTCTTGTTACATCTCAATGTTTATCCCATCCCTTGTATCCTCCCATTCCTCCCCCCCCCCATTTTCCCATTATTCCCCTCCCCTATGACTGTTCCTGAGGGGGATTACGTCCCCCTATATATTCTCATAGGGTATCAAGTCTCTTCTTGGCTACTTGCTGTCCTTCCTCTGAGTGCCACCAGGTCTCCCCCTCCAGGGCACATGGTCAGATGTGAGGCACCAGAGTACGTGAGAAAGTCGTATCACACTCTCCACTCAACTGTGGAGAATATTCTGACCATTGGCTAGATCTGGGAAGGGGTTTAAAGTTTACTTCCTGTATTGTCCTTGGCTGGTGCCTTAGTTTGAGCGGGACCCCTGGGCCCAACCACATGCTGGCAAGGATATAGGGAAAGGGGAACACTCCTTCATTGCTGGTGGGAATGCAAACTAGTACAGCCACTTTGGAAATCTATCTGGTGCTATCTCAGAAAAATGGGAATAGGGCTTCCTCAAGACCCAGCTATTCCACTCCTTGGAATATACCCAGAAGATGCTCCAGCACACAACAAGAAAATTTGCTCAACAATGTTCATAGCAGCCTTATTCATAATAGCCAGAACATGGAAACAGCCTAAGTGTCCCTCAGTAGAAGAGTGGATAAAGAAACTGTGGTACATATACACTATGGAATACTACTCAGCTATTAAAAACAAGGAATTCCCGAAATTTGTGGATAAATGGATTGAGCTAGAAATGATCATAATGAGTGAGTTAACCCAGAAGCAGAAAGAATCAAATGGTATATACTCACTTATATCTGCATACTAGCCCAAGGGGCATGTCCCACGAAAGCCTTCACTTACCAGAAAACTGGGACAGAGGGGAAGGCATCCTATTGGGACTCTAAATGAGAGACGCATGGGAGAATAGCAAAATAAAAGGATACAGAGGGTCCTAGAAATCTACAAGTGAAGCTTATTATTAAATAAATATAAGATTTTCAATTATATGTGTGTTTCGGGGTTAAAAGAAAAACTGAGAAACAAACACAATTTTATAAAAATAACTTTAACATTTTTGGCACCCCCACATTGGGATTTCAATATTGAGGTGGGATTGTTCTGAAGAAGGGATACAGGTGATGAAAGGAATTGTGGCTCAAGGCTATACTAACAATGTATAACTGAAAAGACTTGAGATGCTTAGAGAAATGAGGATAGTAATGAGTTTAAATTCATTTTCACCTCAGTAAACACAATGGAAATGTTAAAACTCAGACACTAGCTACAGCAGACAGTCTTTGGCCACATTATGAGAGGTAACTATGAGAGCAGTAGAATTGTTACTTAAACTTTCAGTGACTTCATCCTAATTACCAAACTTTGTACAAAGCTATGTCCTGAATCTCATCATGAAAGCAAATCTTTTGTCATTGGATGCTCCAAGATTACATAATTTCCCATTTACACAGACTGACCTCTGTAGTAAAGATATATGCATGTGTGTGTGTGTGTGTGTGTATATATATATATATATATATGTGTGTGTGTGTGTGTGTGTGTGTGTGTGTATATATATATATGTGTGTGTGTGTGTGTGTGTGTGTGTGTCTGTGTGTGTGTGTCTGTGTGTGGGGGGGTGTGGTGTGTGTATGTATATATATATATAAATCTCAAAAGATGTTTAAATCTCTCAATAAACACTTTTCACAAATCCTGTTCAAATATATTGATTTAAATAAATGAACAAGGGTATTCAAAAAATTCCCATCAATGTCACTAATTCAGTTTCCTTTATGTGTTTTATCATTTCACCCTCAATTAACTTTATCTGAAAAGTGCTACACTCTTTGTGATACTTCATTTTACCTATTTGATTAATTTGTTTGAAAACTACCCTAATTAAGAAAATAATAGGAAAATTATAATGATAAAAGAATAAAATATTCTTTCTTATATTTTTTCATTTTATTTTTTAGCATTATATGCCTCACAACAACAATAACAGGAAGACTTTTCAAAAGCATTCATAAATCTTTTTATCTAGAAATCTTAGCCGGATATTCAGGCCATTTGCAATCTGACCAATAGTTTTACATTTTCCAAATTCATGTCTCAGTGCTCTTCCTTCATCTATAAATTCTCACCAAACCCTCAGTACTCCATGTATTCTTTGGTATTTATTACAATATTTTTACATATACTTTTTGCTAGCCAATCTTCATGATATTTAAATGCTGACTACTTTATAAAGAAAATTGTAAATACCATTCCTTCTTTCCCTAAGTGGAAATAGTTCTTTTTATCTTCAAATTTCCACTGAGATTTTTGTTTATATGATATGAAATTTTCTAACTTAACTATAGTTTTACATGGGCATCATCTACACAGTGACACATTATTACGCTGTCAACAATTAATTGAATACATTGATGAATGCATTGGTGCATTATTGACCATGTTTCCTTTAATAGAAGATTCAATTTGAACTATTTTATTATTGGAAGCATTTAGCCCAAACACCATTTTTCCATGTCTACAAAAACTGTTTCAAAAATGCATAGTTTCTGATGGTATCCTTATTCTTGTGTGTATTACTGAAGACCCAACCAAAAGTTTCACTCATCTGAAGCAAGTCCCCATGCATTAAGCCACACCCCAGCCCTGCTAGGTGTATCATTTTTGGTCTACTTCTGATGGGCCTGTTTGAAGTTCACTGTATGTATTTAATGATAAACATTATAAAAATAAATCTAATTCCATTTTCCCATTGTGTACCTTCAGCCAGTATTTACCAGCTCTTCTCCCAATGCTCACATGCAAAAAGTAGTTATAAAAATAGACGTGCTCCAATTATGCATGTGTGGATATACGCACATATACAAACATGCATGTGCACACATGCACATGTGCACATATATGAGTGTGAGTGAAGGGGTGCATGTATACAGAGAAATTCTCTGCAATTTTCTTTATGATTGCTTTCAGAAATTCTGCCTGTTATTGCTGTTGCGTGGTATGAGTTTCTATCTTAAGAACTACTGCAAAAAAAAAAAACTACTGTAATGCAACAATTACCTTCTTATAGTTTTGTCTTATTTAAGTATGAAAAACAATATATTAGAGTTGTTTGTGTAAAGCACTTGTCAACAGCGACTTGAGAAAGAAATAATTTGAGGGCACAGCCTATCCTGACAAGGGAGACATGGTGGCAGGAACATAAAGCATCTGGTCAAAGATATCCAGAGTCAGGAAACAGAAAGGGATGAATACCAGTGCTCAGCTCTTCTATTCATCCAAGCTATAAGTTCAGCCCACTGCATGATATTGCTGACATTGAGGATGAGCACAAAGCAAATTCTACTTCTTAGCTTCCTATCAAGAAGTATTTTAAATGTTTTAAATGAAAGCAATGCCTCACTTGTAATATGATACAAACACATGACACTAGGGTATCTTTCCTAATAAAACAAGAACAAGGCTATGTTTTCCTCATAGTGTTCATTGTGAATAAAAAAGTCAAATGGCAATGGGATGTTATAGCACAGTGTTGCATTTATTAGATTGGTAATGATCACATAGTTTCCTTAAAGACTCATTTTTTGAGAGGTAACATTATCACATAAAATGCTTCAGTGAACTAGTGCACTGTAGTTCAATGACTTCCCTGGATGTTCGAACACTTGTTAAAAATTAGAGACAAACAAACATAATTGCAAAGGAGAAAAGGCAATTGTCGAGTTAAATTGTTACTCAAATGGAAACAGAAACTTCGATCAATTAGTCCATCTCCTTTTATGAACTCTTTCTGGACTTAGCAATAAATTTGATCTCTATATTTGGTGTAATTTGTGTATTCTGAGATTAGAAGACAAACTACATGAGGAAAAGAGAAACATAAAAGTAGCACACGGCCTTCACAATATTACAACAACCTTCTCAATGATAAACTGCACAATAGAGACTATGAATCTAAAGCTGACTAGCGGGGCTACAGATATGGCTTGGCTTGGTGGTTAATGGGTCTTGCTGCTGTTAAAGATGGCCATAGTTCTGCTAGCATAATTTTGGATGGCCCACAGCATTCTAACATTCTATTATTCATTCTCCACAAAATCTGGTGTCATCTGCTGGCTTGTTTGGGAACTTGAACTGATGTAAACATAACCTCTCTGCAACAAGCCACACACACACGCACACAGACACACACACACACATACACACACCTAAAAATAAATCCTTAACATTTTTTAAAATAACAGTTATGAATATAAATTTCTTACAGAAAGGATCATTGAAAATATACCAGAAATGGTATAACAAAGAGAGTGATTCAAGTGTTAAGTGGTGAGGGTAATTTGGAAATATAAATAATGAGATAACACTCCTTGAGATACCAAGGTCTTGAGAAACCAGTAAGTCAGAGCTCAGTGACTTGGGAATTCATGACTCACACTTTGTGTCCCTGGGTGTATAGAGAAACGATCTTGACACCATGTGAAATAATTTTCTTAACAGCCCTGTGCTGTCTAACATGCATGAGAATTCAGAAAAATATGTTGGTGTCCATTCAGCTAGCAATGATGCAATCCAGATGGTTACTAAGCGATAAAATTATCTTCCCGAGAGAGCTGCACAGATTGTCTTATCTGTGTCTGCAGTGTGGGTTAGCTGTTCTCAAAAATAGAAAGGAAAGTTGCCAACTTTTAAGGGAAAATTTGATGGACCAGTTCATAGAAAATTGATTTTTCAGAGCAATCTTATGTTTAGCATAATAAAGAAACTGAATGTTTTCAAGAAACATGGTTAAAAGTGAAATCTCTGAGAGCCAGCCAGTCAGAGCTGTCATCTAGAATGGGGAACTTCTCTGATGGTGCTCAGTGTGAACTGGAGTTTCTACTTTGCTGGGATCAACTAATTTGATCACAGGGCAGATTGTGATGCCCATGCAGATCAGATGGGTAATCATATTTTTATTCTTGGCAGAGAATCAGACCACCAGAATTGGGAACATTTTGACAAGATTTCTGGATGGCTCTAAACTTGTCTTTATATGACAGACATAGATTTAAATATGCTTCCTTTTAAGTCACAGGTCCTTGTCTTTTATATTTTGAAATAAAATAAGAAAATTGCCTGTTAGATGATCAGTTGTAAAGAGGGAAAAAATAGGCAAAGGTATGTTGTGGCATACAGAAGGCAAGCTCCAGCTTTGAAGGCAAACTGCTTGAGGTCTTTCTACTCTCTGTAGTACTTCCCACACATGTTGCATTCGTCACATCTTTCACTTGCATTGACCTCTCTCTCTGTCTCTCTCTGTCTCTCTCTCTGTCTCTCTGTCTCTGTCTCTCGTCTCTCTCTCTCTCTCTTTCTCTCTCTCTCTCTCTCTCTCTCTCTCTCTCTCTCTCTCTCTCTCTCTCTCCTCAATATTCTTTCATTCTTCTCTCCCCTATTACATTTCTTATGCCTGCCACCAAATATCTAACAAAATATGAAGTACTTCTACGGCAAGGGTCTATCTCATAACGATTCTACAACACCGAGGACCAAGTGTTCAAACATAGGAACTTATAGGGCAGTGTTTCTCACCCTTTTGGTCAAGGACAGAGGGAATCACATATCAGATATCCTGCATATTAGATATTTACATTATTTTTCTTAACAGAGGCAAAATTACAGTTATATAGTGGGGGTCATCACAACATGATGAACTATATTAAAGGGTCATAGCTTTGGGAAGGTTGAGAAGCACTGCTGTGAGAACTATTTCACTTTCATTCTCACTCTCTCTTACTCTAGCTCTTGCTAGATGTTTTTCTTTGTTAGTTTTGTGAGAAAGAGTTTCACACTGTAGCCCAGGCTCATAGTGAACTCACTCTTTAGTTCAAGTAGGCTTCAGATGACCAATGTTCCTCTTACCCAGGCTCTAGATGTTGGAATTACCCACCAGTGCCACTATTCCTGTCTTTGGACAGTCTCCTCTCTCTCTCTCTGTCTCTCTCTCTCTCTGTCTCTCTCTGTCTCTCTCTCTCTCTCTCTCTCTCTCTCTCTCTCTCTCTCTCTCTCTCTCTCTCTCTCTCTCTCTCTCTCTCACTTTGTCTGTGTATTACATTCACTTTAATATACAGGTACAAGAGCCCATGAGTATGAGTACTCACAGGAGGCCAGAGCCGAATTGTGATGTTTTCTCCAATTGCTCACCATCTCATTGTATTGAGACAATGTCTCTCATTGAATCAGAAACTCATAATTTTTGCTACTCTGCCCAGGTAGAGTGTTTGCAGGATCAGTTTCTAGGACGAGGCCTAAAGATAAGTGCAGTCCTTTTTTGCTTTTATTATGAATTCTGGAATATGACCTCAGGTCCTAGTGGTTGCAAAACAAGTGTTCTTACCCACTGAGCTATCTCTCCATTCCCTTAAATTTGTTTGGTACCAAAAACAACGTTGATTATAATTATTTTACAGGCCTGTGTGGTTGATTATAGATAAATAGTATGGGTACTATTTAACTTCTACACTATGTATCCTAGAAATAAATATGAATAGTTTTCCTTATTGATGTGGGGTTATGACGTAGACAGGTGTTAGTCTAATCAAATATGAAGGGAAATATTGAATATTAATATTGTGCTTCTAACATCTCTCTCATCATGGAGTTAAATTTGCTATTTCTAATAAACTACTTTAAATGATTTCCAGGCATCAATGCTTTATAAATGGATCCTCTAACTCTCATCTTCCCTCTCTCAGGATCATTAATATATGAAAGGAAACAAGACCAAATCCTGACCTGTACAGAATGCTAAAGTCTTCCAATAATTTAATGTATACCTGGTGCAATGGTAGCAAAGGAGGCTCAACCAAGGCCAAGAATAGGACCAGGTTGTGTTTTCCAAACTGTAGTGTTATACTCTATAGTAGGCAATGTTATAATTTCCAACTCTACTAGAATGAGTTGTATGAAAGGGTAATTCATAATTCTAATCTTATAATAACACTCAATTAAAATAAAGCACAGCTTAAAAGGTAAATTCTGAATGTAAAATATCCATAGTAACAAAACTTGGCATGTGTGGACCAGTTTTTAACACACATGTTGGGAGGGAAAAATGACCATATTAAACTAGTTTGGGTCAATCATAGACACTCAGTCTTGTTCTTTACAGATTTGGTCATCAGAAAAAAAAATACACAACATTTCAGTTGTAAGTGTCATAGTTAAAGAATTCAACAAAAAATGTCATTTGGGTTTCTGAACACTGGACATATAAATTTCTGTAGGATTTAATTCTACTGCCAGGAAAAATACAAGATTTCACAATAAACATGAAAAACAATATAGTTCTTTCACATAATGAAAATAATAGCTATTTGTATAAAATCAAGATGGGTAATGATGCAAAAAAAAATTGCTTTGTAAATCAGTCAGCCCTTTCTACTTGTTTTATTAAAGGATAATATACAGAGATATCATTTCAATAGCTTTTGCCAGAACTTCTTGGATATGAGACCAGCCCAAAATCTATAGCAGAACTCAAGACTTTTAAAACAAAGAATAGAAGAAAAATCCAATGCAGATGTGCACTCCCCTGACATTTAGTATATAGCAGCTGAGTTGGAGTGCTAGTCATCATGGCAACCAACTCGCCATAAACAATAAAAATCACTAAAGACAGGCTGTTGGTTTCTACTCAAGTATCTTATAACTGAGATGTATAGGCTTTATTTGCCAGAAATATATTAACTGTATATTTATTTACGGTATGTGACAGTGACTTTTATTTGGTAACATGAAGCAATGTAAAATTACATGAGAAAGGAATTTTTAATGAGAGATTTACTAGACCAGGGTGGTCTGATCCACTTTTATCAGGGATTGTTATGATTGTCCTAATTAAACGAGAAGACTCAACCTGAAAGTGCACAGCGTCCTTCCTGTTGACGTCCAGAACTGCATAAGAATAAAGAAAGGCAGCTGAGTATGAGATGCGTATGCATTCATTTCTCTCTGCTTTTGACTGTCCGTGCAGTTAAACTAGCTGCTTCCAGTTTCTGCTGCCTTGGTTTCCCCATAATAATAAGGACCCTTTCATGTTGAGCTAAAATAAACCAAGCTTCCCTATGTTGATACTTGCCAGGGTATTTTATCACACTACCAGCAATGAAACTAGGGCACAGTGCTGCAGTGGAATCTTCCATCTTAAAGTCTTAAAAAAAAAAAAAATCTGTCCAACTAGCAAAACAAAAATGTAAAAAGCGATGTATAAGTAAATCATCAATATACCCAACATAATAATAGCCTCTTTGAAGGAAATAAAATTAGAATAGCAAGATGAGTCTCAAAAACGACAACCATATCTTTTCTTTGTGCCACTTCTATGTAATTATTAGAATTATTGACTAACCTACAGGTGTTCTTGTCTTTTCAGAGAGTTATATCAATATACTGCACATAACATAAAAACGGCATAGCACTCTGGTTCTCTACTGGTGAATATTTTAAGAGAATAAAGCCCAAAAAGTAGAGTGGGGTGTTTGTAGAACATAAGCAAATACTGGAATTACATTGATACTTCACTAGGAAAGCCTATCACATACTAGACATGGATAAACCTAATCTATTCATAGAGATTTGAAAGACAGCTCAGTGATTAAGAGCACTGGCTGATGTTCAGAGGACCTGGAATTCAATTTCCAGCACCCACAGTGCAGCTCACAGCCACATGCAACTACACGAGTGCACATAAAATGAATGAATTAATCATTTTAAATCTACTTTTTCATCTAAAATTAAGAGACTAACATTAGAATGTCGACATGTTATTATTGCCAGTTATAATTCAAGATAACAAATGAAAACGTTTAGAAATTGTCATTAGTAACTTTCCAATACACTAGAATTATTTACTAGGATTGTATATGATACTGATCAAAAAGTGCATCCAGAATTTTCCTGGGATCTGTGAAAAGGGTTCTTAAACTGTAAAGATCATTTGACTTCATGAAAAACAAAATTTCTGCATCCCAAATTAAGTTTACAAGTTCAAGCACCCAAATCGAAGTCTATCAAGGCCTTTGCACATCTTACAGGGATGATTTTAATGTTCATATTGGGGATATGAGGAGATGGTATAAGACCAAGGTAGTCTTAACTTAGCCTCAGCTTCACTAACATTCCATAAGTTTCCTTGTGGCCATGTACCTTTGACCTCCCTTAGATATTTGCTTTAGAAAATACAATTGTAATCTGGGAGAGGTGGCACATACCTGTGATCACAAGACTCAGAGGCAGGCAGATCTCTATGAGTTCAAGGCTAGCCTGCTCTACAAAGCAAGTCTAGGACAGCCAAGGCTACACAGAGAAACCCTGTCTCAAAAAACAAACCAAACAACAAAACACAGTTGTAAATTCTTTTTTTTTTTTAATTAATTTATTCTTGTGACATCTCAATGTTTATCCCATCCCTTGTATCCTCCCATTCCCCCCCCCATTTTCCCATTATTCCCCTCCCTTATGACTGTTCCTGAGGGGGATTACCTCCCCCTATATATTCTCATAGGGTATCAAGTCTCTTCTTGGCTACCTGCTGTCCTTCCTCTGAGTGCCACCAGGTCTCCCCCTCCAGGGGACATGGTCAAATGTGAGGCACCATAGTATGTGAGTGAGTTAACCCAGAAGCAGAAAGAATCAAATGGTATATACTCACTTATATCTGCATACTAGCCCAAGGGGCATGTCCCACGAAAGCCTTCACTTACCAGGAAACTGGGACAGAGGGGAAGGCATCCTATTGGGACTCTAAATGAGAGACGCATGGGAGAATAGCAAAATAAAAGGATACAGAGGGTCCTAGAAATCTACAAGTAGAACAACATGATAGGCAGATTTGGGCCCAGGGGTCCCGCTCAAACTAAGGCACCAGCCAAGGACAATACAGGAGGTAAACTTTAAACCCCTTCCCAGATCTAGCCAATGGTCAGAATATTCTCCACAGTTGAGTGGAGAGTGTGATATGACTTTCTCACAGTTGTAAATTCTTATTCTACCTTTATTCCACATGTTACAGAAGGGGAAAAGTAATTATTGTCACCAAACTGTAAGCCTTTCAACCTACAAGAGCTTGATCTTAGCTTTATACCAGACACAGAAACAAACTCAGGATTCTTGGATTTATGTAGAAATTTAAGAGATAGACCCACTGGATCAAGTTTGCCTGAAGATTCTTTGCTTTAGAAAAATCACAGTATTCAGAAAATAGAACTTTGAATTTGATTACATTTAAATGTGTGTCTGCCATACCATAGTCACCAAGGTCTGTAGCCTTGTACCTGGCTTTTTCCAGGCAGTCACTTTTTGAGTCTGAAATGCCTAAAGTCCATGGGATAGAAACTTGGTCCCCAGCCTGGCCTAGCCCAACCACCCCAGGTTGGTGGTAGAAATGTTAAAACATGAGGCACTGTAGGACAGAGTAGGGCCCTGCCCCCTTCCCCTTTCCCTCTTCTGCCACTTGAAGTGAATCTGTTTACTTATGCATGATGTGCCACAGCAGACCCACAGTGTCAGGGCCAACCAATAATGGTCTGACATTTCAAAAGCAGTAAGCCAAATTAAAAAAAAGTTTTCTCTTTAATGGTTGATTGCTTCATCTGTTTGAAAATGGAATATATAGGTAATAGTCTGATATTCATGTATAGTCAAGGAATATATATATGTTCTATAATAGATAGGAATATAGAAATTAGTCTGGAAGGATAGGAAGCAAACTATCAACAGTGATTTTTCCTTAGAAAATAAAAAGCAATATTAAATTACCAGGATGCTGGTGGAAGGTTTCAATTCTTGTTCTAATATATGTACCCATTAGAATGGTCATCACACCTGTGTCAGGTGTGTCCTATTAAAGTTTCCTCTAATAAACAGATTGGGAATATTATTACCTATACTTTATGGTTAGTAAGTATTAAAGTAGTTAGTGAGTGTGAATATTAGTGCGGTATCTCACATGATATATACTCCATAAAATACATATTATTTATAAATATTCTGCAAAACTAACTGTTAGCCACTGCTCAAGATCATTTTCAGTGTTCCCATTTTTTCTATTTTCGTAATGATAATCATGATGCATTTCACTTATTTGTAACGAGATATCACACATTATAAATATTTAAGTCAAGCTGCTATAATACAGGCATGATGATCTTATAATTGGAAATATAGAATTAAAAATACTGTCATGCAGCCAGACGGTGGTGGTGCTCACCTTTAATCCCAGGTCTTGGGAGGCAGAAGCAGAGAGATGTCTGTGAGTTCAAGGCCCACCTGGCATGCACAGAATCAGGTGTGGCAGCACATGTCTGTAACCCAGCATCTCAGAAGGTGTGCTGTGGGTCTGAGACAAGCCTGCACTACCAAGGATAACCCTGTCTCATTAAAACAAAGACAAAATAAATACTGACTTGCACATGTGGTGCTCTAATCCTTCTAATGTGAAACAGGGCCCTCACACTGACACCAACATTGTATAAATGATGGGTCTGAAGGTACATATATGAGATCAGGACTGAGAATATCTAAAAGAAATCTATATTTTTCAGTTAGTTTTAAGATACCATGAACAATTACCAAATGTATGGTAAACATACATGTGAAAAACATTATACAGACTGAACATGTTATACTTAGCAGAGAGAAAGAGGGAGAGGAGAGAGAGAGAGAGAGAGAGAGAGAGAGAGAGAGAGAGAGAGAAAAGAGGCCATAAATTTGAAGAAGAGTTTGTAAGGAGGTAAGAAAAGAGAGAAATGTTATACTTAAATTTAAATAACCTCAAAAAACTAAACATGTTTTTAAAAAGATAAAAACAGCAACAACAGTGCATTCGGTAAAAGACTCTAGTAGCAAAAGTTCTTTTCCAGGGAAAAGCTATAGAACTTGAATTATAACAAGTTAAATGCAATTCCGAGATTGTTTTTTTAATTTATTCAGATTACATCTCAATTGTTGTTCCCTCACTTGTATCTTCCCATTCCCCCCTCTCTCCCTCTTTCACCCTATTCCCCGACCCTAGGCCTGTGACAGAAGAGGACCACCTCCCCCACCATATGATCACAGCCCACTATTTCTCATCTGAGTACCCTGCTTCCCTTCTTCTGAGTGCCACCAGGCCTCCCCACCAAGGGGAAGCAGTCAAATAGGGGGCAGCAGAGTTCATGTCAGAGTCAGTCCCCAATCTCCACACAACTGTGGAGAATGCACTGTCCATTGGCTGGATCTGAATAGAGGGTCTAGGTTTAATGCATGCGTTGTCCTTGGTTGGAAGTGTAGTTTGTGTATGCTCCCTTCAATCTAGATCCACCAGCCTTGATGGTCTTCTTGTAGGGTTCCAGGCTAAGATCAAAAACTCAAGTGACAGCACATGCTTTCAAGGATGTGGAGAAAGGGGAACATTCCTTCATTGCTGGTGGGAGTGCAAACTTGTACAAACACTTTGGAAATCAATCTGGTTTTGTCTCAGAAAATTGAGACTAGGGCTACCTCAAGACCCACTTATTCCCACCCGAAAGATGCCCCACCACACAACAATTCCAAGATCTTAAAGCAATAGTGCTCTTCTCAGAATAGAGGCTGTCTTAGAGTTACTATTACAATGATGAAACACCATCAGCCAAAGCAATGTGGGGAGGAAAGGGTTTATTCAGATTACACTTCCACATGATGTTTTATCAGCAAAGAAGTCAGGACAAGAGCTGAAACAGGTTAGAACATGGAGGCAGGAGCTGGTGCAAAGGCCATTGAGAAATGCTGTCTTTTGGTTTGCCTCTCATGGCTTGCTGAGCCTGCTTTCTTATTAAACTCAAGACCACCAGCCCAGGGATAACACTACCCACAATGGCCTAGGCCTTTCCCCACGACTCATCAACTAAGAAAATGCCCTACAGGCTAGCCCACGGCCCCATCTTAATAGAGGCATTTTGTCATTTGAGGTTCTCTCCCTTCAAACGACAAATGACTTTAATTTGTGTCAAATTGACATATAACTACCCAGAAAGGATGCCACTAGATATGATCCTTGTTTTTCTATTGTTGAACAGGACAAAAAAAATAAATAAATTCATAAAGAAGCCAAAAAGAACGAGAAGGAAAGGCAGGAAAGAAGGAGGGAAGGAACAAATGAATGAATGGAATAACTTAACAGTTTCCTTGTATCATGGGGGAAATATGTCACTCGCTAGGAAAGTACTTCTTAAATCCTGGCAGGCATGGTGTTCCTCCTAGGAGCTTTCAAACCACTGCCTGCTGGACCCTACTTTCCTACTTTCACCTTGTAATTCACTAGGATTAAGAGGAGTGAAGAACTGATCTAATTTCTTCTCAGATCCCAAAAACGCTATTGTGAAGACTACACTGAAAAACAACATCTAGAGCACTGTTGCTGCTTTGCCTGCTAACCTTCTTAATTCTCAACTTTCCTAATGTTGCCACCTTTTAATACAGTTGCTCATGTTGTGGTGGTCCCCATGCATGAAATTCTTTTTGATACTTCGTAACAGTAATCTTGCTACTGTTATGAATGATCACGTAAACATCTGTGTTTTCAGATAACCTTAGGCTGCCCTTGTGAAAAAGGGTCATTTGACCCCAAACAGGGTCCCAACCCAAAGGGTGAGATAGATTTTAGATTCTAAAGCATGTCATTAACATCAGTGGGTTTGGACAGCAAACCTTATTGTGTGTCTGATGAAATCTACTTTACAAATCATTGCAATTACAGGAAGCAATGAGCTTTCTCTGCTATTGATGCATGGCATGGGCTAGGCAGACATTGACAAACTTGGGCTTGCACCCCACACAGCATTCGCAATTTGAGATTACTTTGTGTTCTGATTTGTACTGTTCTATAGGGTTTCAATAACAAATTACAACAAACAAGAGAAATGTATTTTCTTAGCTGGGCCTTGTACCAGACTATAATTCCAATGATGTGGAAGGCTAAGCAAGGAGGAACACAATCCATAGATCAACAAAGACTGAGAATGAGTATCATAAGGCCAGCCTGGGAACTACTGTGAGACTCTGTATCAAATTAAAAGAGAGGGGAAATGATTCACAGTTTAGTGATAAAGTGTTTTCCTTGTCTGCCCCAAGCCTTCAAATTCAATTGTCAGCATTTAACCATGATAAGCAGACGCACGCACACACACACACACACACACACACACACACACACACACACGAGAGAGAGAGAGAGAGAGAGAGAGAGAGAGAGAGAGAGAGAGAGAGAGAAAGAGAGAGAGAAGAGATGATAGATAGATAGATAGATAGATAGATAGATAGATAGATAGATAGATAGATAGATAATGATGAAGGGCAGAAGGTAGATATTTCTTTTTTATAGTATTGAAAATTAGAACACTGAAAGCAATGTGTCAGTAAGGTTAGTTCCCACCGAATCTGAGGAATGCTTGTCCATGCTTTCCTTCTGAATTCTAGATACTGGTAGTTCCTGATGTTCACTGATGAGCCACTTGCACCTCTTCCTCCAGCAATACACATCCTTTCTCTGGTTCTCTCTTCTTCCTGTAAAAAAATAAATAAATGGTTGGAGTTAGGGTCATCCAAACTAATCTCAACTTTGCTTTACTAAGCTGTCAAAGACATAAGATTTACATGGAGACATACTCTGAAGCTCTGTGTGAATATGAATTTAGAAGCACTCTCATGAACCCTGTGCATTCTCTCTCCAACTTTCCCAACTACTTACTCATAAGTGGTTACAAGTGTAAACATTTAGTTCTTCCTCAGCCCTCAGGATGAGGATGACCAGGAAAGACAGAAAGTATATAGTCAGGGTGACTATATAAGTTTCACCCATATAAAGCCATCCACATACAAAACACTGCTGCTTTATTTCCCTAATGCGATGATGTGGAAAAAATGCAAACACTGTAGACAACCACTCTAGACAATCATGAACAGACTACAGCAGTCATTTTACTTTTCCCTTCAACGCAGTTAAGTTATGTTATCCTAAGTACTAGGAAGCAAAAATCCTTATGAACATAAAGTGAGGCCTTGTGCACTTCTTTCATGAAAAATTTAAGTTTTCTGATCTAGGAACTGTGGCATTTATAACTTATAAGGTTTGACAGCTTCAAAGCTCTGTGTGTTATATCTCAATAATCTTCCAAGAAATGATCATTTGATGACCACTGTGGGTCAGCAAAACATACAGCAATACCAAATAGAACAGAGAGTCTGTCTGTTAGGATACTGGCATTCATTAAGAACAGTTTCATGATGATCACACATGAGTTCAAACAGTGAATAATCAGGTGTCAGCTTCATCTTGATTGAGTAGCATCATTTCGAATGATCTCTCTCTCTCTCTCTCTCTCTCTCTCTCTCTCTCTCTCTCTCTCTCTCTCTCTCTCTCTCTCTCTCTCTTTCTCTCTCTCTCTCTCTCTGTGTGGTGTGTGTGTGTGTCCCTTCCTCTTAATTTCTTTCCTCACTCTATTTTGCTGCCCATTTCAGTGCCACTTTGCTTAGCCACTTCATTCATCAACTTCTAAAATGTGTCATGTGTTGGCCTCCAAGGCTCAGTCTTTCTGCTTCTCTTTATATTCATACCCATTCCCTGAAGCTCTTTGATTAATGATAGAGAGTTCATATATAAATTGCTTTCATCCTAGAGCTTTTCTACAAATTCTACTCATTTATCCAAAACCCTCTCTATCTTTTCTTACACATTTTAATACTATCATAACAAGCTTCATAAATCCACAAATAAACTTCTACTTATTCTCATAAGAATTCATATCTCCTTTGGTGACCTTCATAAGATATCTAACTCTATATATTTTTAATCAACACATAAATATCTTTTATATGATTTGAAAGACCTGATCCTTTGTGGTCAGAAAAAAACTAAGTATCACTTCACCTCAGTTAGGCAACTGACAACAGACCACTAAAATAATGAATCCACTAAATTTCAACATGGAACACTTAGAAGTAACCTGCTGAGGCAGCTCATAAGAATATAAGTGACGAGTTACTTACAGGAGCATGAACAGCTCAAAGGTATCTGCATATCAGCACAGGCCATCTCAGCCTACACAACTCACAAAATAGGTATCACTCGAGCTCTTTGAATGACTAGAAGATAGCTCAATGGGATCAGAGTCCTCTCTATCAGTCATTAGCAGTTTTGTAATCTCAGGGAGTGGCCTTGAAAATCTTGCTAGTTTCAGGAACCCCCAAAGACTTATGTGCTGTTCCCTTCCTGAGCCTTTTAAGTTGTCTTTATTCCATGAATCTTGAGAAGCCTCCCATCAAAATGGAATGTTTCATTTCAGAGGAAACTACTACACAACCATAATAATCATACCAAAGTTCTTTCTTTCTTAAATTCATGTGTTAATGATATTTTTAGGTGAGGTATTTTGGAGGCCCTTGGGATTATAGAAGGTTGTGAAGATGCTTTCTATAATAGCATGAGTGACTTTATAAAAATATTAAAAAAGAGATCCAAGATAGCATTCTTGCTTTAATCTCACCCTGTAAAGTCATCAGCTATCTTTTAACACAGGTGAAAAATCATCAAAACAAAATAAAACAAGAAACCAGCCATACTCAGATGCTAGTGTATGCCTGTAGATTTCCCCATCTTCAGAACCAGGTCCAATTACAATATAAATTCTTTATAAATTGTCATGTTTTCACTCCTTTTGTTATATAGCAACAAGTAATGGACTAAGATGTGCCTTATCATCTTCAACAGTTTTCTTTAACTTAAAAACAAAACACCATTACTTCGGGAATTGGCAAGCATGCCTTCCACGGCAGAACATTAGAAACAAATACACATTCTCCATCAAAAGATCAAGAAGAACAAGTCCCAGTTCTCTGTCCTTTCAATAGGAGTAGTTAAGTCAGGATGTTCAGGGGTGAACAGAAGATGAGGCAAAAACGCCATAAGATTGAACGTTTAAGTTCTTTATGCCTCAAAATTGATTTCAGCTTTCCAGATTTAGCTTCCCAACTTTTAAAATTCTTTCTAACATACTTTCCACCCTGACACTGATGTAGAAAAAGAAACATGTTTTTCTGTTCTTTGTAAGTACAGTTCTTAATGAAAGAAGCAACTCCTTCTCTGTAAGTGATAAATGCATGCATCTCTAGCTGCCTTCTGTTCAGTTTTCAAGGAACAAATGAGCATTTATATGACATCCTCAGTTTCTTGTTATGCAGAGGAAGTGTGTGCATGTGTGTGTGTATCTGTGTGTGTATGTGTGTTCACACATGTGCACATCTGTCTGTCTGTCTCTCTGACTGACTTCCTAAAGTAAAACATTCAGAGGTATAATAAAAACAAGAAAAATAAAGAATTCATTGATGTTAATATTGTCTTTCATTGCTTAAAGCCAATATTTCATGATTATGTTCCTGCCAATAAAATAAACATATCCTGAACTAAATCCAGAAACCCTTGCTTTTCTTAAAATGTTCTTCATTCTATGCCACCCATGGAGTCCAGGCTTTGTTCTATTCCTATTCTGTATATTTGCATATGTGTACTTAGACATATAAATCTTGGGGGATTTTTCTCATAAATAAATCATCTTTATAACTTACTCTGCAACTTGTGTTTTTCAATTTAGCATCTTGGAAACCCAACTTTGTGAGTGCATACAAAGCAATCTTATTCTTTGTAAGGACTGTTTATTATTCCAAAGTATAAATAACTCATACTGTGTTTGCTTTCGAGATTTCACATTGCTACTGCAATTTCCCACTGAAAACCTACTTTCTCCAGTGGATTCTGTTCTTACCTTCTCTTACTACTGGTTTTAAAATACACAAAACACAAGAATTGGCATTAGAAAGGCATTTATTTTTACTTCTTCTTTACTACACATCTGTCTGTATCTTTAAATGAAGCCTATTTGTTGAAGGTGCTATCCTTTTTCCATTGAAAAGATTTGACTTCTTTGTCAAAAATCAAGTGAGTATATGTGTGTGGATTCATATCTGGGTCTTTTATTCTATTCCATTGGTTTATTCCACAGAGAGTAGCCCCTACTCCCCACATTGGGGGAACCACAAGAAGATCCTGCTCCCTATCTACTACATCTGAGCAGGGGGCTAGGTCCTTGGTTGGTGCATCAGTCTCCACAGGTACATCCCATCCCATCACTGGCCCAGATTTGTAGGTTCCATTGGTCTCGTTGTAGAGCTCCTGTCCCCTCCAGTTCCTTCTATGGCCCAGCTCTTCCTGTGCTCTACCTCAAAGTTTGGCTGTGAGTCTCAGCATCTGCTTCAATGCCCCGCTGAGTGGAGTCATGCAAAGGACCTCTATGGTAGGTTCCCAGTTCCGGACCATCTCTAATTTTTTATATCCCCCCCTTAGAGAGAGCTATGGAAAATGATCATACTTCAAAGTTAATGTGTGAAGCACAAGAAACAGGGAAAATTTAATGATTTATAATGAAACCCCACCTTATTTTCTTTTCAGTTCACAACTTATTTTCATGTCTCAATTCAGAGAAAAAATGGCAAATTTCTGCACTGAAAGGATCATCATATTATAATCAGTAAGCCAGAGTTGTGCCCAGAAGGGGGAGGGGAGCAGTGGACTGTGTGCTACTTATTTTCTACAACCATGCAAAACAAGGTCAGATGGGTGACCAGACAAGAATTAATGACCTCAGTGACATAACTCCACTGGGAGCAAAGTACAGACATGGGAGGTAGACTGTTTCAGTGTTCCAACCCTAACTTTGCTAAGAATTATACTGACATAACAAATACATACTTAGAGTCTTGCCATATCTATATTAATATACATTATCACTGCTTTGTTGCTGTACTTCCAACAAACTTCTGACCAGTACTATAACGTGAATATACTTCTTTTATTATATTTATTACTACCTTCATTCTGTCTGTCCCTCTTTCTGTATTCTGTCTGGTAACATATCCTTTCTCAACTTCAATATTGTTAGAATTTGGAACTAGGTAAGTCTCTCTACAGAGCTGTTACACATCATAGAAGGTCAACGGCACCTCCAGACTCCATTCATCAGAAGGCAGTAGCCTCTGCCCAATTCTTGCTATAAAGTTCTCCAGATATTGTCATTAAATGTGATATCTCAACCAATAAAATATTATGACAAACCCCCTCCATCCACCTGTCAGATGGTGAACATAGGGTCCTCCTTAATTACTTCCAGATAGACCTCCTCTGACACTCTTATCAGCATCCAGCTTTCTTCAAGGAAGGAGAGGTTAATAGATCTATAAATAATAAAGAAATTACCAGGGTTATTCTAAAATCATTCCTTAACATAGCTCTCTGTAGTTCACCTTCTCAACATATAAAAGAATGATATAACAAAAATAACAACTTCCTAATGAGATTATTTTAAGAAATGAATTGATGTCTAAATCATTTAGTTAGGTCTGACCCTTAGTAAGCACTGTGTTAAGTAAGACTTATTTTAGACTTAGTGATATAATTTTCCTTCTAGTTTCAGATTCACAAAGATAGAACTGAGGTGAAGCTTCACATGGGAGGGCTGTCTAATACTGGAACCTGTGCTCATAGCTATTCATGCTTTAAAAGGGGAGACAATAAATGTGATTTATTAAGTATAACAGCTATAACTTCATATTTTTCACTATTCATACTTTAATAATTAAACAGGTAAAGAAACATAATGCTACTTTTCCCAAAAATTGTAACTTTACATAGACTGTTGAAATATTTTTTCATCTTTTTAAAATATTAATCTATTCTCTGACATCTTCATACATGCATGACAATCTGGTCACACTCATCCTTCTTCCTTCTCTTATCCTTTCCCATCTCAATCAGCCATGAAGTTCACATCGTACTTCACATCTTTTTCTTTTCTTTTGTGTTTAATTTGCCATCCACTGAGTTTAACAGGGACTCCTGTAGTGAGGGTGGGTGTGAAGTGATCCAGTGGAGCTGTATACTCATGTAAACTCATGTTTAATCACTGAAGACGATAATCTCCTATCCCCCAGCATCCCTGGACTGCCATGAGCAATCCTGGGTGATATTGGGTCCCATGATACATGTCCCACTCTATGATGCAATGTTTACTGGCTTTGTCTATATAGGTCCTATGTACTTGAGAGTTCCTAAGTGTCATGGCTAAGTAGTGCCCAAAAGACATCATCTCATGTCCTTCCTGCCCCATTTTTGTCTTCTGCAAGATGTGCCACCCTTAAAGGTGATCATATATGTGTTCCATTTAATGCTGGATACTCAAGATTTGTTGACAATGTTTTTAAATGGAGTATTCAGTCATCATTGCTTAAACATCTTAGTTTGACTTAGATACACTTGAAATGTTGAATAACTCCCTTTAAACTTCGTAGTAGTACAGAGAAGACAGGGTGAGTCTCTGGGCAGAGGAAATCTAAAACCACTGTCTACATAAAATGACTAACATACCATCACATGTCAGTCATATTTTAAAGTCTTGCCTTCCTAATAAATTTAGATCCTCTTTATAATAAGGTACAAAGCTCATTCATTGTACAACACACATAGCCAGAAGTGGATATATTTATGAATCAAAACAACAAATATAAAAATTAATAAGTGCATGAATAATTGACTGAAATAATATGAAAACTAGAGGCAGGTTGTATTTTTTTAGAAAAGTAGGTGAGTTTGAAAATCTAAAACCTCACAGTGAGATCCTCTGGCTTTTGGCAGAACGTCAGAAATTGCAATAGAAACATAGTTTGACTATCTTGCCCTTCTGGAAATCATATAAATTCTTAATGTTAGTACACTAAAGAAATGTACACCATAATTGTGAGTGCATTCACATCCCCCAATGCAGACAACTGACTATATAAACTTCCTTTTTAAACTTTACTGAGGCTAACAGTTAGGTAAACATTATTTTAGACAAATTCATATGAAAATTACAAAGGAATGAACAATTGTATGGATTTAAAGTATGGAGTGTGAGTAACACAGAAGTTTGAATCTGATTTAACATTCAGTTTGTGGGTGACTACACAATTCCAACTACTTGTGCTGTTTTGAGAACTACTCAAATATTCTGATTCTTCTTAGAAGGAGAAGTCCATACTAAGCACAATATTCTACGATACTAATGAGCATAGGATACTATTAACTAACAAATTCTCTGCACATGCTTTGCAGTTATAAACCTATGCATTAGACTACATTTTATTTTTATTTTTTCATTAATTAATTTTTTATTTTTACATATGCATTTATATTATTACACATAACTACAATAAACTACCTATAGCAAAAAGAACCCTATTTTCTTCCTTCCCCTATGACTGTGACTGAGGGGGGACCTCCTCCTGTCTATGATCATAGGGTATATAGTCTCTTCTTGGTAGCCTGCTATCCTTCCTCTGAGTGCCACCAGGTCTCCCCGTTAAGAGGACGTGATTAAATATGGGGCACCAGATTTCATGTGAAAGTCAGTCCCCACTCTTCACTCATCTGTGGATAATGTCCTTTCCATTGGCTAGGTCTGGGTAGGGGTTCGATGTTTATTGCACGTATTGTCCTTGGTTGGTGCCATAGTTTGAGCAGAACCCCTGGGCCTAGATCTGCCCATCATAATGTTCAAAAATTCAAGCAATACCACATGCTGGCAAAGATGTGGAGAAAGAGGAAGACTTCTTCATTACTGATGAGAACGCAAACTAGTACTACCACTTTGGTAATCTATCTGGCGCTATCTCAGAAAACTGGAAATAGAGTTCTCTCAAGACCCAGATATTCCATTCCTTGGAATATACCCAGAACATGCTCCAGCACACAACAAGGACATATGCTCAACCATGTTCATAGCAGCCTTATCATAATAGCCAGAACATGGAAACATCTTAAGTATCCCTCAGTAGAAGAATGAATAAAGAAACTGTGGTAAATTTACACTATGGAATACTACTCAGCTATTAAAAGCAAGGAATTCCCAAAATTTGTGGACAAATGGATTGAACTAGAAATGATCATAATGAGTAAGTTAACCCAGAAGCAGAAAGACTCAAATGGTATAAACTGACTTATAACTAGCCACAAGCCCAAGGGACATGTCCCAAGAAAATCTTCACCTAACAGGAGATTGGGATAGATGTGAGGACATCCTATTGGGACTCTAGGTGAGAGAAGCATGGGACAATGGGGAAATACAAGGATCCAGAGGATCCTAGAAACCTAAAAGTTCAACTACATTTTAAAGTATCACAATGTCAACTCACTTCTGAAGGCCATTGTCAGATGAAGAACTATTAGTCAGGCACTGGCTGGCTTATTTTCCTAAAAGTGTACACACCAAGGTACACATGTGTAATTAAGCCTAAACATAGAAGCATGTAAATCCTTGATAAATCTAACTAAGTTCACTGTTCATTGTAGTCTGTATTTCCAGATTTGGGGGTCAAATTTCATGTTGAGTATGACATTTGCCACATTTGTTAGTACTGACATCATTAACCTCATAAGGAACTCCACCTAAAAGATCTCCTAAAAAAGCTTAAACCACACATGGATCCACACACAATAATAGTGGGAGACTTCAACACCCCACTCTCACTGAAGGATAAGTCATTGAAACAGAAACTAAGCCAAGAAATAACATCATTAACCAATGCCATGGGTCAAATGGATCTAACAAATATCTATAGAACCTTTCACCCAAACAAGAAAGAATATACCTTCTTCTCTGCACCCCATGGAACCTTCTTCAAAATTGATCACATCGTAGGTCATAAAGTAAGCCTCAACAGATACAAGAGGATTGAAATAATACCTTGTATCCTATCAGATCACCATGCTCTTAGGCTGCAATTCAACAACAACAGAAATAACAAAAAGCCTACCAGTACATGGAAACGAAACAACTCTCTGCTAAATGACACCTGGGTCAGGGAAGAAATAAAGAAAGAAACCAAGGAGTTTCTGAAATTCAATGAAAATGAAGGAACAACATACCCAAATTTGTGGGATACATTGAAAGCAGTGCTAAGAGGAAAATTCATAGCACTAAGTGCCTTTAAAAAGAAATTGGAAACATCGCACATAAGCATCTTAACAACACAACTGGAAGCCCTAGAAAAAAAAAGAAGCAGAAACACCCAAGAGGAGTAGACGTCTGGAAATTATCAACCTCAGGGCTGAAATTACCAAATTAGAAACTAAGAAAACAGTCCAAAGAATCAACAAAACCAAGAGCTGGTTCTTTGAGAAAATCAACAAGATAGACAGACCATTAGCCAAACTAACTAAAAGGCAGAGAGACAGTATTGAAATCAACAAAATCAGAAATGAAAAGGGAGACATAAAAACAGACACTGAAAAAATACAAAGAATCATAAGATCCTACATTGAAGGCATACATGCCACAAAATTTGAAAATCTAGGGAAATGGACGATTTTCTTGATCAGTTTCACTTGCCAAAGTTGAATGAAGAACAGATAAACAAGTTAAATAGTCCCATTTCCCCTACAGAAATAGAAGCAATCATTCATAGTCTCCCAACCAAAAAAAGCCCAGGGCCAGATGGTTTCAGTGCAGAATTCTACCAGACCTTCAAGGGCGAGCTAATACCAATACTATTCAAGCCACTCCATAAGATAGAAATGGATGGAAAATTACCAAATTCATTCTATGAGGCCATAGTCTCATTGATACCTAAACCTCACAAAGATTCAACAAAGAAAGAGAATTTCAGACCAATTTCTCTTATGAACATTGATGCAAAAATACTAAATATAATACTTGCAAAACAAATACAGGAACACATCAAAGATATCATTCATCATGACCAAGTAGGCGTCATTCCAGGCATGCAGGGATGGTTTAATATACGGAAATCCATCAATGTAATCCACCATATAAACAAACTGAAAATAAAAAACCACATGATCATCTCCTTGGATGCAGAGAAAGCATTTGATAAAATTCAACACCCATTCATGTTTAAAGTTTTAGAGAGATCGGGGATACAAGGCACTTTCCTCGACATAATAAAGACTATATACAGCAAGCCAATAGCCAAAATCAAAGTTAATGGTGAGATACTCAAGGAAATTTCTCTCAAATCGGGAACAAGGCAAGGCTGCCCACTCTCTCCATATCTCTTCAATATAGTACTCGAAGTTCTAGCCAGAGCAATAAGACAACAAAAGGAGATCAAGGGTATCCAAATGGGAAAGAAGGAAGTCAAATTATCCCTCTTTGCAGATGATATGATAGTGTACATAAGTGACCCTCAAAACTCCACCAGAGAACTCCTAAAGCTGATAAACAACTTCAGCAAATTGGCTGGATACAAAATTAACTCAAAAAAGTCTGTAGCCTTTCTATACACAAATGACAAGCTTGCAGAGGAAGAAATTAGGAAAACCACACCCTTCACATTAGCCACAAGCAATATAAAATATCTAGGAGTTACCCTAACTAAGCAAGTGAAGGACTTGTATGAAAAAAATTTCAAAACTCTGAAGAAAGAGATTGAAGATGACCTGAGAAGATGGCATGATCTTCCTTGCTCATGGATCGGGAGAATTAACATAGTAAAAATGGCCATCCTACCAAAAGCAATCTACAGATTTAATACAATCCCTATCAAAATACCTACACAATTTTTTAAAGACATTGAAAGTTCAATTCTGAACTTCATATGGAAAAACAAAAAAGCCAGAATAGCTAAAACAATCTTGTACAATAAAAGGCGCTCCGGAGGAATCTCCATACCTGATCTCAAACTGTACTATAAAGCAATAGTAATTAAAACCGCATGGTACTGGCACAGCAACAGGCTGGTTGATCAGTGGAATCGAATCGAAGACCCAGATATGAATCCACACACATATGGTCACTTGATTTTTGACAAAGAAGCCAAATCCATTCAATGGAAAAAGGATAGCATCTTCAACAAATGGTGCTGGTCTAACTGGAGGTCTATGTGTAAAAAAATACAGCTGGACCCATATTCATCACCTTGCACAAAACTCAAATCCAAGTAGATTAAAGACCTCAACATAAAACCAGAGACACTAAGTCACTTAGAAGAAAAAGTGGGGAAGAGCCTGGAACATACTGGCACAGGAGACTGTGGAGAGCTGCGAAGTGCCACGCCCTGACATGGCACCAGTTTCCACCTTCCGCCTTCCCGCTGGCGAGTGCTCTCCAGGATAAACAAGTCCTCATATGGCGAAGGGCTGTGCAGGGGTAACGGACAATCTTGTGACGAGCGGCCTTGCTCTGACTTTGACCTATGAGGAGTTAGCACCTGGCAAAAGCTGATAGGTACTTGGTTGTTACTTAAGCTCTGTTCTTCCCTTCTTCGGGGCCATTCTGCTTAGCAAAATCCTGAGTAAAGATCTAGAGAAGAAGTCTGGTTGTCGGTGTCTTATTTCCGCTGGACGGTGCGGCACCGACAAGTGGTGGCCCGTACGGGGACATTAAAGTTCCCGTTGCGCCAGATTTCAGAACTCCGGATCTACAGGGTGATCGATCGGTAAGTGTCCGGGATTGTCGGACCCAAAAGGTTAGGTTCTCAGGTTGAGACAGATTACAGTCCGCGGTAAAGCAGGGGACCGCTGAGGACCCTGTAGTCATGGGGAATTCGTCATCATGTCCAATCAAAGCAGCCTTAAAAGAGCTATTGAAAGCCAAAGGCTTAAAAATGAAAGAGGAAGTCATTGTAACCTTTCTGAAAGAAGTAGATATAATTGCCCCCTGGTTTGCGGTCTCTGGGCACCTGAATGTGAACTGCTGGGATAAATTGGGCAGAGATTTAGATTTCGCCTGGGAGCAGGGGAGCTTAAAAGGAGGAGTCTGCCCCATATGGAGGCTTGTCCATACCTGTCTGGAGGACGAGAAGTGCTGTCAGGGAGTTGAGAAATCCTCCGAAGCATTAGAACAGCTGCAAGAGAGCAGGTCCAAAGGGGCTTCCAGTGAGAAGGACAAGAAAACACTGGAGGGAGGGCGCCTCTACCCCGACCTCCATGGCCTCATGACAGATGGAGAGTCCTCCTCAAAGAGTAGTTCAGAAGAGGAGGAAAAAATGGAGGAAATGGAGAAGGAGCTTGAGGTTCTCATGGCCAAGATGGAGGCATTAGCCAAGAGGCAACACAAAGGAGGGGGAAGGAACAAGAAAGCGGAAGTAGCCGCACCCAAGAACGAGGATTCGCCATCTTGGCGCGTCTCTCTGTCTGCACCTCCGCCTTATGCAGACACGTCACCGCTACAGCCATCACATTCTTTGTTCCCAGAAGTATGGAAACAGGCTAGTGCTACTTTTCCCATTTTTGTGGACGCCAATAATCAGCATTACCATGAACCACTAGATTTTAAGGAGGTCAAGAGTCTGGCTGAATCCATCCAAACTTATGGCCTTCAGGCCTCCTTCACACATGCTCAGCTGGAGCGCCTTGCCAATAAGGCCATGACCCCTGTTGATTGGTTCAGCACGGTAAAAGCCTGCATGT
This sequence comes from Acomys russatus, assembly GCF_903995435.1. Taxonomy (NCBI): domain Eukaryota; kingdom Metazoa; phylum Chordata; class Mammalia; order Rodentia; family Muridae; genus Acomys; species Acomys russatus. The sequence goes on along the minus strand of NC_067138.1, from coordinate 40,357,647 downwards.
CCATGGGCCAATACTTGGATTTTAAATCTTTTTATCAGGATCTAGCTCAACAGCAAGCTGCACAAAATCAAAGGGCTGGGAATGCAGCTTGGGATATGGATATGCTTATGGGTCAAGGGAGATTTGCTAATGCTCAAACAGGTTATCCTCCAGAGGTTTATGCACAAATTAACACTTTGGCCATTAAGGCCTGGAAGTCCTTGCCCAACCGTGACGAGGTCCGGGGGAACTTAACAAAAATCATACAAGGCACCTCAGAACCATTTTCTGATTTTGTCGCAAGAATGATGGAGGCTGCAGGCAGAATTTTTGGCGATCCAGACACTGCCATGCCTCTGGTAGAGCAGCTTATCTTTGAGCAGTGCACTAAAGAATGTCGTACTGCAATTACCCCTTGGAAAGCTAAAGGATTACAGGCCTGGTTAAAGGCCTGTAGAGAGCTGGGAGGTCCCCTTACTAATGCTGGCCTTGCCGCAGCAGTGATGCAGATGACTAGAGGAAAAGGTAGTACGCCAGGAGCATGCTTTCGGTGCGGAAAGCCTGGCCATTTGAAACGCCAATGTCCAGAGAAAGGTCAGAAAAGGGAGCCCCGTACAGGACCGGGGCTATGTCCTAGGTGCAAAAATGGGAACCATTGGGCTAATGAGTGCAGATCGGTCAAGGACATTAACGGTCAACCCCTAACTCCAGGATCTGGTGACGCCCAGCCAAAAGACGGGCAGAGGGGCCCTCGACCCCAGGGCCCTCAAATGTATGGGGCCATGGAGGACAATCAGCAGACCCCTGCACCCAGCTTCAGGCCTCCACACAACCAAGGAGAGCCACGCCAGGGTCTGCAGGACTGGACCTCTGCTGCACCACCAGAATCGTATTGACTCCACAAATGGGGGTGTAGCCAGTGGGCACTGACTTTAGAGGCCCACTACCAGAGAATTCCATGGGCCTTTTCATAGGCTGCTCTTCGTCCACACTCAGAGGTTTGATAGTTCACCCTGGGGTCATTGACAGTGATTATACTGGGGAAGTTAAGATCCTTGTTTCCTCCCCAAGAGGCATAGTTTCCATCTCTCCAGGCGATCGCATCGCTCAACTAGTTTTGTTACCAAGCCTACATGGTCAGTTTGTTTCCAAGAAAGCTAATAGAGGAGACCAAGGTTTTGGCTCCTCTGGAGGGCAAGCCATGTATTTGTCATTAGACATGGACAAAAGGCCACTGTTAGAGTTAAAGATCAATGGAAAAGGCATACTCTGTCTGTTAGATACAAGCGCCGATCGTAGTATCAAACTCCCGCTGAAAAGGCTGCAGCCTTTCACTCCTTATATCATGTCAATTCTAAAACCCTACAGATCAAATTTGACATTACTAGAGAGGCAGCACAGCACATTGTTACCCATTGCCCAAACTGTAGTATTCATCTCCACCCTGTAAGCTTGGGAGTAAATCCAAAAGGCTTACTGCCCTTGAAGATATGACAAATGGATGTTACCCATATTCCTAAATTTGGAAAGCTGAAGTATGTCCATGTCTCTGTCGACACCTGTTCTGGCATTATTTTTGCTTTGCCCCTATCTGGTGAGAAGGCTCGCAACATTATCGCTCATTGCCTTGAAGCATGGGCCGCTTGGGGAAAACCTCAATTAGTAAAAACAGATAATGGCCCAGGTTACACCGCTGCATCCTTCAATGCATTTTGTGCCCAAATGCAAGTGGCCTTAAAACATGGCTTGCTCTATAATCCTCAGGGACAAGGTATAGTAGAAAGAGCTCACCGCACCCTTAAGGAATGTCTTTTAAAACAAAAAGGGGGACTTGGGTCTGGCCGCACCCCCAAGGATCGTATCTCTCTTGCCCTATTTACCCTAAATTTTTTGACACTAAACAATGATGGTCGCTCTGCGGCGGAGCGCCATACAAATTGGAGTCCAACCTCTAAAGGTCAAGTAAAATGGAAGAATATCCTTACAGGAGAATGGGTTGGCCCTGACCCTGTACAGGCATGGGCAAGAGGATCTGTTTGTGTTTTCCCACAGAACCAGAATGAACTGATCTGGATCCCGGAACGGCTGGTACGGAAGTGTAACTCCAGTGATCCTCCTGCTCCTCCTCCTGATGATGGATCCTGCGATGACAGAACCAAGATGGGGGATCCTGTCGGTGTTCCCGAAACCGATGCCAGTGCGTCATGACGCACAAGTTTTTCCCAGATTTTTTAGTACCAATAAGAGTCTGGAACTCCCTTATCTCCCCCGAGATTTGGAGACAGCTATTGCTGATGAGAAGTTGCTTATTCCTCTAATTGGTACCCTCTGCTTTTTCAAGGTTTCTAATATTTCCCTTTCTCTTGGCTGTATCAAAATTTATGATCAGACAGCTGGTTGGTTTTGATAGAAAACCCTTTAACTTCAATAGTACTAATGCCACTTGGATAGGGAGATGGTGGCCTAGTATGGAAGATGATAATGCCACCATTCCACCTCAGCCTCGGTGGGCCCCCTTTTTGCAGAGGCATTGATACAAAAGATACCTTCTTCCCTTGGACAGGGTGCCAAAACCATAGAGCTGGTTGGGCCGTAAAGTCCTTTTTTACCTTTTCCCCTCGCATTTCAGCCATTTACAATGCTACGTGGGCAGGATACAATTTTACCTGGCAGAGTCCTAACCAAGCCTGACCGTTTGATGTCTGGTTACTTTGTGGCATCAATGGAAGTTGTTCTGATCTTTCTCCATTTGTGATGCTTGGAGGGGGCATGGCAGGTAATGCATCTTTCAGTTGGAAGGAGAGACTTTTGAAAATGTCACCAAAATTGTTGCACACAGCCGAAATATTAGTTTTGCTCCCACACCTGTATGCCTGTGGCCACCTTTTGTTTGGCTTGTGTATAATGGCTCCTCTTACAATTCCTTCTTCTTGTCTTGTTCCAATCAATCCTGCTATTATAGTCAATGTTGGGATGGGGCTCGCTTCCCTTTAGCCGTGGTCACTCGATTGCCGCGATGGATTCCGGTCCCTGCAGAGGCTCCCTCCTCCCTCTCCTTGTATCGCCCCAGGCGTGATTTTGGTATTACCGCTGCCATAATTGCGGCCACTTCCCTGGCGGCAGTTGGAGCCATGGCCACAGCTGTCTCTTTGACCACCTCAATCCAGACTGCCCAAAGGCTGAACAATCTGTCAGCCACTGTAGCCATGGCTTTGGATACTCAGTCCAGTATTAACAGTAATCTAAGAGGGGGTATCATGATCCTTAATCAGAGAGTGGACCTGATCCAAGAACAGAATGATACCCTGTAGCAATTAGCTCAACTGGGCTGTGAATGGAAGTTTTCTGGGCTATGCATAACTTCTGTGCAATATCATAATTTCACCAAAGCGGCAAAGTTATCTCGACAGTTGTCTAACTATCTTACAGGAAATTGGTCCCGGACCTTTGATTCGTTGATGACAGAGCTGCGTACTGCTATTGTTACTGTGAACTCCACTCGAGTGGACATTTCCACCGGAGAGGGCCTCGCTTCCTGGATTCAACTGGCCGTGCACCACCTTAAAGAATGGGCTGGCATCGGAGCCCTCGCTATGGCCCTTTTGATTGTCAGCTTTCTCTGCCTTGTGTTCCTCCGACGCTTGGTCATATCCCGTAATAGAGACCGTGCCCTTATTGCACAAGCCTTTTATGCCATAGAGGCTGGACAGTCCCCTCAGGCTTGGCTGGCAGCCTTAAAATCCTGATCAAGAAACCTAAGATAATGAGCTTCCCTCTACCCTTCCCTTGCTTGGCCTTTGCACCCGACTGAGCCTTGTTGCCATTGCACGTCAGAAGGCACGCTTCGCCCAAAACGCTCAATGGCCATTGCACTCCGCAGGGACTCAACCCATTGCACGCGGGATGGCATTGAGTGTTAACCCCATATTGGTCCTCGATCAGATGGGCCATAATATATGATCCAGCCTTGATCGGACTGACTTCCTTTCCCTTTGCTCATTTCTTATAAATTAAAACAGGGGGAGCTGTGGAGAGCTGCGAAGTGCCGTGCCCTGACATGGTGCCAGTTTCCGCCTTCCGCCTTCCCGCTGGCGAGTGCTCTCCAGGATAAACAAGTCCTCATATGGTGAAGGGCTGTGCAGGGGTAACGGACAATCTTGTGACGAGCGGCCTTGCTCTGACTTTGACCTATGAGGAGTTAGCACCTGGCAAAAGCTGATTGGTACTTGGTTGTTGCTTAAGCTCTGTCCTTCCCTTCTTCGGGGCCATTCTGCTTAGCAAAATCCTGAGTAAAGATCTAGAGAAGAAGTCTGGTTGTCGGTGTCTTATTTCCACTGGACGGCGCGGCGCCGACAGGAGACAACTTCCTGAACAGAACACCAACGGCCCAGGCCTTAATGTCAACCATTAATAAATGGGACCTCATGAGGCTGAGAAGTTTCTGTAAGGCAGGAGACACTGTCAAGAGAACAAAGCAACAGCCTACAGACTGGGAAAAGATCTTCATCAACCTTACATCTGACAAAGGTCTAATATCCAAAATATATAAAGAACTCAAGAAATTAAACACCACCAAACCAAATAACCCAATTGAGAAATGGGGCTTGGAACTAAACAGAGAATACTCCACAGAGGAATATCAAATGGCTGAGAAACACTTAAAGAAATGCTCAACCTCTTTAGTCATCAGGGAAATGCAAATGAAAACAACTCTGAGATTCCATCTTATACCCATCAGAATGGCTAAGATCAAAAATTCAAGCGACACCACATGCTGGTGAGGATGTGGGGAGAGAGGAAAACTCCTTCATTGCTGGTGAGAATGCAAACTAGTACAGCCACTTTGGAAATCTATCTGATGCTATCTCAGAAAACTGGGAATAGGGCTTCCTCAAGACCCAGCTATTCCACTCCTTGGAATATAACCAGAAGATGCTCCAGCACACAACAAGAAAATTTGCTCAACAATGTTCATAGCAGCCTTAATCATAATAGCCAGAACATGGAAACAGCCTAAGGGTCCATCAGTAGAAGAATGGATAAAGAAACTGTGGTACATATACACTATGGAATACTACTCGGCTATTAAAAACAAAGAATTCCTGAAATTTGTGGATAAATGGATTGAGCTAGAAATGATCATAATGAGGGAGTTAACCCAGAAGCAGAAAGAATCAAATGGTATATACTCACTTATATCTGCATACTAGCCCAAGGGGCATGTCTCACGAAAGCCTTCACTTACCAGGAAACTGGGACAGAGGGGAGGACATCCTATTGGGACTCTAAATGAGAGAAGCATGGGAGAATAGCAAAGTAGAAGGATCCAGAAGGTCCTAGAAACCTAAAAGTAGAACATTATGATAGGCAGATTTGGGCCCAGGGGTCCCGCTCAAACTAAGGCACCAGCCAAGGACAATACAGGCGGTAAACTTTAAACCCCTTCCCAGATCTAGCCAATGGTCAGAACATTCTCCCCAGTTGAGTGGAGAGTTGGATATGACTTTCTCACGTACTCTGGTGCCTCACATTTGACCATGTCCCCTGGACGGGGAGACCTGGTGGCACTCAGAGGAAGGATAGCAGACTACCAAGAAGAGACTTGATACCCTATGAGCATATACAAGGGGAGGTAATCCCCCTCAGGAACAGTCATAGGGGAGGGGAATAATGGGAAAATGGGAGAGAGGGAAGAATGGGAGGATACAAGGGATGGCATAACCGTTGAGATATAACAAGAATAAATTAATAAAAAAATTAATTAAAAAATAAAAAAATTAAAAATTAAAAATAAAAGAACTTAGGAAGCAAGTCCTTTGGGATACTACACAATGCATCAGTCCTCAAATTTCATGTGCATAAGACTTACCCCAGTGGGATCCTCTTAAATTTACACTCTGGGCTTTTCCTTCAGAAATTACAATTCTTTATATTTGGAGTAGGACCTAGGAAATAATTTTTTTAGAAATAAGCTATGGGAATAAGTAAAGAACAGCAAAATGAGAAAAAAATAACAGTAGCTATTTACTCAGAGCATGCCCTAGAAATGGAGTCAACCACTGTTGTTTGAATTTGACAGAAACTCAAAGGAAGGCAATGTCTTCATGGTTTAGGTCATAAATAAGGACTTCAAATATTCCCTGATAGGAGGCTACTGGAACCAGAAGCCAGAATGACAAACAGAAGCTGCCTATGCTACTGGAGAGGGCTTTATGCTTGGCTTCCTGCAGTTAATACACACTTGGAAGTAGGGACAAAGATTAAACCAGTCACCAGTTATGAATGGAGATCTGGACATTTGGGGACAGTTGAAATGTGGTTGTTTGGATCCCTACAATATTGGATTAGATAATGGTCTAGTTCGCTCAACTGGTCGCTTTAAGTACTAGTTTGTCTCTTGCAACTCCATTAATTACAAATCAAAGCTTTATTTTATTTTATATACAAACAGACCGTCATCCATTAGAATACAATTAGTGTGTAATTATGCTTATATGACAGTCTTGGAAATACGATACCATGAAGATGGGCAGCTTATTAGAACCATTGTCAGGGCTTGAGAAATGGGACAGAAAGAATTTTCGAAAGAATCATTTTGGTGAACACAGGACTTCACACATTTCCCAAATACGTGGAAATATAAATCACAAAGGAAATTTGTACTATTTGCAAATTTTACAGTACCTCAAAAAGAAAACCCAAGACAGAATTCAATGTGTGACAGATTAATCTAATCATATGTTAAATGAATGAAATAAGCAGGCTGGCATGAGTGGGGAAGGAAAGTCGATCTGTGTAACTTTAGGAAGCAGTGACTCAACTGGATGATATCAGGCAAAAGGTACTTTGCACCGCACGTTGGTAATGTATCTTTCACTGGAATATGGTTAGTATATTTTACAAACAATGGGTTTAAGTAAATATGCAATGAACTTCAGTTAATAAAAAATAATAACCATAGTACCTGCTCTTCAATGACAAAAGAGAAATTTGCCTAGTGGCTATGAAAGGATGTATCTATTAGGTGGGACTGTTGCAGCTTGGCCTGTGGTTCCCTGAGAATAACAAGATAGTCTGAAGAAACAAGCCACTTCCACAGATAATACTAATAGTAAAACCCTCCTCATGTTCAGCTTTTGATTTAGGATCTATCTATAGCAACAGAGGTCAATAAGATTAAAAGTTAACTACTATAATGATTTCAAAATAATTGCAATAAGTGAATTCACCAACCCCAAGAGGTAAGGCACAGCCCTCCATGTGTCAAGAGCCTCTTACTGTCTACCATTGAGTTTGCACACTGAGCCCAGTGATCAACAGGCCAATAAAAGTGCATAACGATCAGTGGTGCTGACTGTTCCAGAATTTGGTTGTTGTAAAAAGAAGAAATGGTCAGATTCTCACCAGGGCCAGCTTGATGGTTTTCTTTCAGTACTTTTCACTAGGACAAATGAAGACAGCTACATCTCGGGGTTATTTTTAGCCTGTCTTACATTGAGAAGCTCCCTCTCCTCTTCTTTCTACTTGCCCCCAAATTATGTTTATGATATAGGCTCTGCTCTGCTACTGTTCTCACATTTACTGGTGACCTAGACTCTGTAAGACACTGAAAATCTTCACTATTATTTTATAGCCCTGTATTCTTTAAGGCACAGAGCTTTCTTTAGTATAGAATCTACGAGTGTTTCATAATTCCGTGACAGTTTTCCTATGTAGGGCCTATGAGTCACAAAATAATTTTAAAGAAGGCGGCATGTAACCCTTGTTGTTTTTGGAATGTGTAAGAGTGTAGTGTATACATGCAATGTTGTCTGTATGTTGTTTGACCTGTGTCACCTGTGGGTGGAGGCCAGAGGTTGAGGTCAGGTGCCATTTTCTGTTGCTTCCCACTTCACTAACTTAGAAAAAGTCTCTCCCTTGAACTCAGTCCTCATAATTGAAATAGTCTAACTAGTAGGATTGCCTAGTGGATCCACTGTCTCTCCCTCTCATGCAATAAGATTATATGTAATTGGTCATGTACACATGCTGTTTATGCAGGTTCTGGAAATTCAAACTTTGGTTCTCATACTTGTTTAAGTAAATGCTTTATCCACTGAGTTATCTCCCCCAGTCCCACGTATAATACAGTAAGAATTACTACCTTGAATTTTGAAAGGTGCTTTTCCCAATGCCTTGTGAAAAAATAACATGCCTTCTGAGTCTGAGCAGATAAGTAAGCCATTCCATCCCACTCTTTGGAACTAAGAAAAATTTGGTAATGTTTTCAAATTATAGCTAGGTAACAGGAATATATCTAATCTTCTAGTTCTAATGAGTTAAAAAAAATTCACAACCTCTGACATTTCAGTTTATATCCTTAACTTGAAGATTTCCTTACAGAATTTTTATGTGCCAGAGTGGTAAGGAACAACATGAAATAGCAGAAAGTGGGCAGAAAGTGCATGGCTTGTCTCATAAAATAGGGAGGGAATAGGGCAGAAAGAGAAGCTGACCTTCAGTGAAACAGAATCCCTAGTCAACTAATTTCATAGGGTGGTCTGGAACTGAGATAAGCCTTCTTCATCATCTTTAAATGATAATTATATCACTTATATGTTTTTTAATGACTGAGGGTAACCAGACTGCTGATGGTCCAGACCCTGAGTAAGGCTGGATAATCCTGAATGAGGCAGCTCCCTTTAGTCAGGGACACAGGCCTGGGAGACTAAGCTGTAGTCAGTCCTGTGAGTGTCATGGTCCTAAAGACCATGTCAAAGAGGCTGGCACAGAAAACAGGAAGGAGGAGTAACAAGTAAAGGCCACCATACTCTTGCCAAGAAGAGACTTGATACCCTATGAGCATATACAGGGGGAGGTAATCTCCCTCAGGAACAGTCATAGGGGAGGGGAATAATGGGAAAATGGGGGGGGGAGGGAAGAATGGGAGGATACAAGGGATGGGATAAACATTGAGATGTAACAAGGATAAATTAATTTTTTAAAAAAAAAATTTTTAAAGGCCACCATACTCTAATCTCCATTTATGTTAGCCCCAGGGGTGAGTCAGATGTAGGAAGGGAGACAGAGAAGGAAAAGGAGCATCTTTTTGAGAGTCTCCTCCCTCATTTGACTGTGCTCTGAACTAAGGTCACACAGCCATTTCAGCTCCTTGTTAAAATGCTAGTATGCTCTTTACAAAGTGTGATACACTGTTCTAAAGGCGTCAGTGGCCACTTCTAAGAACAGAATCTGGAAATGCTTAGATGGACTGTGCAAGGGAGTGAGTGTTCTCATTAGGAAATGGCTCTCAAGGACTTGTGCTTCACTGTCGGCCAGCGTGAGGGACCTAAAAGATAACAAACTGCAAAAGTCACCTCAGGGAGTGACAGAGCATGTAAGTCAAATTTGCTATTCCTCCCTATTTTATGAGACCAGCCATGCTGTTTATGCCACATTCCGAATGTTCTAATTCTATATAGCTACTTTCAGCAATTCAGTCCCCCAATGGCAGATGCTCCATTCTTGGCAAATTCTGTGGGCAATGGAAGGCTTTGTTTACCTTTGCTCTGAAGCACTGTATCACTTGTTCCTACATTCCTATACTGAGAACAAAAGGAAAATAAATACAGGATACAGAGAAGCAACAACCATTACATCAAATATGGGCTGGCTTGATCTGTGTTTTCCCTTAACTGCAATTAAATATTTTTTGTAATAGTGAATGCCAAATAAGTGCAATGGTCCAGGAGAAAATAGGGAAAACAAATGCTAACAGCACCATGTGGCAGTCCCAGTTGTATTTGGATATAATCATTAACTTTGTTCTTCTAGCATTTACAGGAAAAAAAATAGTGTTATTCTTTAACGTTATTCAAAAACCTTGCAAATTAAGTTGCTGTCAAGTGAGTTAAACTCAAGGTATGCATTTGAAATATGTGGGTAAGGATTGGGAATTTAGAGCAGTATTGAGGCATTTTCTATTTTTCAAAATATATTCAGCTTCATTTTCTGAAGGAAATTATTGCTAACATGGGACTGAAACCTTTCAGTCAATAATCTATGGCTTCATAAAGATGTTTGTTCCTTGGAGGCCAAGGTTTCAGAAATGTTGTTTTTAATCCATGCAGACCAGCTGATTTTCAATTTCTCAGCGCAGCATATCATTGTTTGGAGTACTAAACCTCTTTCTTCTTTCCACCACCATGATAGCTTTTGACTTCTGCAAATTCAACTAAACTCACAAAGGACCCCAGCTCAGACCCACCTGTAACTTTTCTCCCAAAATAATACTATAAAATATTAGTATGACCTTATAGTGCATGAAATATGGATTATTCTCTGTACTGTTTGCATATTTCTGATGCACATGTACCTACGTGCATATATTTGTATATAATATACATATATATTTAATTACTTCTTCAATTTACTTTAATTGTTGTAAATGTTCTTTTTCAAGAGACCAAGACACATTGTGTGTGTGGTGTGTGTGTGTGTGTGTGTGTGTGTGTGTGTGTGTGTGTGTGTGTTTATATCATTTCCACCCATTTCTTCTGTCTCCACACATCTCTTGTTACCCAACTTTCTATCAAGTTCATTCATTAATGTTATTATCATCATCATTATTATTATTATTACTAAAGTGTGTGTGCATGCTATTAGAGCCTACTGATTGCATTTAATGGTGCTTTTATATTCATGTCTTTAGGTTTGACCACTTAGGATGAAGGATCTCACTCCTAGAGAAGACTCACTCTCCCTTTCTGAGCAGCCATCGATTGCCTATAGGTCTTCGCCTATGGGTGAGGCATTATGTCCCCTCCAACTGTACGGACATGTCGACAGGTATCATCATTATGGGTCTCTTCTTCAGGCAGCTATACTGTTAAGATTTCATAGGTACATCTTCACTGCTATGTCTAAAGGAAACTATTACACAGCATTTTCCCCAGTCCTCTGGCCCTTCTAATATTTCCACCCCTTATGTGATGTATCTTCTGAGCACTGGATGTAGGCCTTTCATTGTAGATGTATCAATGAGGACTTTGTGCCCTACAGACACTTTGTTTTTCCTTTGGACCAGTTGTGAATTCCTGAAGTAACCCTTATCTGCTGAAAAAAAAAATTATTTGATAAAGAATGAGAGCTACATTTACATGTGGGTATGGGGATAATTATTAAGAATACTGTTAGAAATTACATTGGTTTAGGAAAATGGATGTAATAGGTTCTCTTCCAGGGTCTATTACCTCACCAGTTTAGAGTAAATAATTGACTAGATTTACAGTACTGGCAGGGCCTTAAATCCAATTAGGCAGCTGTTATTTAGTTACAGGCTAAAAGAGCCTCTATTGCACTGTTTGATATGTCTTGCCAGGTCAGTCATTTTTGTGGGTCACAGGCTTTCTAGCCAGATAGGACTATTGATTGTTTCTCTCCGTTGGCAACTTACATAGCACCTTGAGATGCTATGACAGCTGGCCCTTCATGAGGAGGATTCTGGGTCAGTTCAAAGAAAATCACCCATGCCAAGCATGGGAAGCCTCCCTTCAAGTTGCTGGTCAAGAAAGTCCAAGAAATTCCCCCAACCAATATAAGCTATTTCCCTTGTTGCCTCCCAGAAACTATGATCCCACTGATGAAAACACTACACACTTCAGAAACAGAACCTGTAGAAATTTAGGTATTTTTATATTATTTCAGAAATGAAACTCAAGGTTTACTCACCAAAAATCTCCATTTGAATTTAGGAATAAATGCTGGATAATATGTGTTATTTTGCCTAGCTTCCTCTCTTTTATATTACCTTTCTAGTGGACTTTAATGCAACTAGAAGGTGTATCAGTGTTTCCTGTTGCTGTAGCTTATTTAACAGAACCTCAGCCCATTATCCTTCACACCTGCAATGAGCCAGGACCTCACCGTCTGTTTCACTGCTGACTCGGCTCAGTGTCTCTATAGTGGTTGCTTTACAGAAAGCCTTATAATAATGTATAATACCAATCTATCAGAGTTTGAATTTCATAAACTAAAATTTTTTATATATTCAGAAACTGCTTTTACTGACCTGATTACTATGTGGGTTAGGTTTGTTTTAAGGGTATATAATAGCTATGGATCACATCCTAGGGCAGATACATTCTATATGAATGACCTTGAACAAGTAACACTTTTTCTGTTTCCAAACTTCTAGAGACATAAAATAGTTTTATGAGAAACTAATACAATAGTAGGCATTTCATAATATGTACACCAGAGTACTTGCACCGGGGCTTGACACAGTGAAGTTACTCTATATGCTAGAACATACAACCATATGTTTGGTCACAACTTACCTATAATTACTAAACTGTTCTAAAAATCATTTTAATTGATTTACTATCTATATCCCTTATTGTTGCCTATATTACTGAAATACCTAGAATATCCTCCAGAAAAAAAACCTGCTACCCATTGTGGTGGATCAAAATTGTAATCCAAGCAGTCAGAAGACTGAAGCAGGAGGAGAGTATTGGCTACATAGAGAGCTCCTAAATAAAAACAAAAGAGAAATAAATAAATAAATAAATACATGCTACCTGCTTTTCAGGTATTAGTAATTCTATCAATTTTTTCAAAATAAGGCTTATTTTCATTGTCATTTCTAATCTTCGATCCATTTTATTTATTTATTCTTTTAAACAGCAAACCAATTAAATGTCTTCTCTATGCTGCATCTTCTTCATGAATACTAGGGCATAAAGGCATGCATATATCCTGCTCTCTGATCTATTTTCTCTTATCATTAGATTAAATGGAGAGGTGCTGTGCTTCGATGATGATGCATTGTAGGAGGAAGCTAAGTTTCCTCCACCCTAAAAAGACTGGTCACTGTCTCTTACTTTATCACATCTCCATTCATTTCAGCACATCTTTCCTTACACACATAAAGGTTAACCTCCCATATTTGGCATCTTTTGTAGATGATTCAAACTCAGCCTGGCCAACGGCCTTTTTTAGCATAATTTTTTCTTCATAAATACTTCCCACAGTGTTTTGTTATCCCCATGATATGGCGAGATAAATAACTGCCCAGTGCTATGCAGTCAAGATCACCAAAACTGAGACCAAAGCGAAAATTTTAGCTTTTCAAGTTACTGAGAATTATTGCAAAATTGACTAGCAATAATAATTATGTGTTGATTAAAGGATGCTTTCCTGAGTACAAACATGATTCCCCAAAGAAAAGATCAGTGGAGGTGCTAATTTCTAAAGATAGCTTGAAAGTTTAAGACATGGACTGATCTTGAGGAAGAGATTAGGTTAGATGACAGGTTAACTCTGGCTTTGCTTAGGACCTTGAGGAGCCCTACTGGAGCATGGGGTCTCTGCTGAGAAGCAAATGAGATATCATTGGACAAAAAGATGGTCCAGTACATGAAAGGATATGCAAGCTAACTCGGGAATTTTAATCTGTGAAAATCAACTTTTTTTAGTGAATCTTTAAACATCTTATTCACTCTGATTTTAAGATGCTCGTTTTCCTTAGATTTTTGGAAATGTTTATGTTTCCCTCAAATGTCAGCTGGGATGCTTTAATCCTCAGGATACATTCCTTACAGCCACCAATCTGTCCATAGTGGATGAAGCATTGTACCTCCTTCAGTTGTTAACCAGAGGATAGAACACTAATCTAATAATTCTCATTTTAGAACTGAAGAAACACTATGAAACAGAAAAATGATTGATTGGTTGGGTGGGTGATTGGTTGGTTGGTTGGGTGAGTGATTAGTTGATTGCTTGCTTGGATGATTGGTTGACTAGTTGCTTGATTGGATAATTGGTTGGTTACTTGGTTGCTTGGTTGCTTGGTTTTGGAACCCTAGCATTCACCTGAATCCCCAGAATACAGAGAGCACTTCACTGATGTTTACTGATTATGTGAATGAATAAATAAGTTATATGGAAGAAGGTAAATGACAATGAAAGTAAGGCTAAACTAAAAGCACACATACAAAGAATATGATGGAGCACTAGGCACTTGGCTCCAGGCAAATTGCTTAGATCTAAATTGTGTTAGAAGTATGGTTTGAAAACATTAAGAAAGTTCACTATGTTACCTGCTGATTCTGAATCATTGTGATCTGGTAAGGACAGCTCAAAATTGTGACTTTTATTCATCTGTTTAAAAGAAGTCAATAATATGAAGAATTACTTTAGCTTAAATGGGCTTCATAAAGGAGGCAAATATGATTTAGTTTGAACAAAGACTTATGAGGTAATTTCTCAGCATTTATTTTAATAAGGCTCATTTTCATATGCTAGCAGATTTGGAAAATGATTGTGAAAGGGAACTATTCAAATCTTCCTCTTTTTTGGTAGGCATATTTTGAAAAAGAATCAGAATTTACAATGTAAAAGCCCAATATTTTTCAAATATACAAATAAGTATCTTAGTCTTGTGAGACCATGGAGTTCCAGATGCTTTTCTTTCATTCTCTTTTAGTTACTTTAGTGTAAGTCTGAGTATATAGAGTTCTTTGAGGGGAGAAAAGTAAGAATGACTTCTCATGGTCTAACTCCTGTGTCCCCAAGCATGAGAGATATTTAAGGTGCCAGATAATTAAGATTCTTCACTGCACCAAATGAATTGGCCTAAATGGAATTTTGACAATCGTGCCTAGTGGGATCACTGTGTCTCCCTTGCTGAAAAATGAGCCACTTATTAGGAGCAGACTGAATGGAAATTCAAGTCAAATTAAACATTAATATTTATATTTCCCTTTAAATTTTTTACATTCATGCAATCATCCATTTTTATGTGGGGAAACGGGGTCATTTAATTGATTTTCACCATTGCTCAATGAATATCAACAGCTTCAGGCAAAATTCATTAGAGTAACATCTCTACCAGAATGAAACACGAATCCAGTGAGCACTTATATTCAACATTTGGCAATTCAAGCTCCAGGCTGATGGAAGTGATTCAAATAACTGCCTCTCATCAAATGCTGAGAGCAAAGCAGAGAGAATGTGTCACTCTAAATGAGCAACTTTTTCAACTGTTGTTCACACAGAGTTTTAGTATTGAATGTAGGAAGCTAATCCAGGGCATAAACCATCCACTATAATATGCAATGAATGCCAAAAATACATAAGTATATAAAAAACATATATACTAAAATTTGTATATAAATAAAAGGCCCATTGTTAAAAACACAGCCAGTGAATTTCATATTTATTCTTAGTATTATTTACAACTTTAAACAAGTATGTGTTTATTTGTATTTTTCTATATTGTCTAAGGAAAAGATTCTTAATTTGTGTGTTTATCATATTTATGGAATTTACTCAATGTAGCTTAAAAATATTATTTTAATTTATTTTGTTTTCAATATTTAAGCAAGCATTCTCTTTTAATTTTAGAACACTTCAATTGTATTTTAAACAATTGATCTAGGAGACAAAAAGAGTAAAGATAGGCTAATTTATATAGAGAGAGACAAAGCACATCTCAGTGACAAATTTAGAGTTTAGCCTAAGTTTTTAGTTAAATTGTCCTGTCAATCAACAAAGGAAAACGAGGAAAAGAGTGACTCCTAAATAAACTTAGAGAGGGTGTGATTTATCTAGGAAGGATTAACTAGCATGTGTGGCAGATGAAAAGTGTATCAAGAAAATAAAAAAATGTAGCCATGTTAAAAATAACATTCAAAAAGAGGGAAAGTCTAACCAAATACTCAATAAACTTTCTCTTTTTTAAATCTTTTTTATTAATTTATTCTTGTTACATCTCAATGTTTATCCCATCCCTTGTATCCTCCCATTCTTCCCTCCCTCCCATTTTCCCATTATTCCCCTCCCCTATGACTGTTCCTGAAGGGGATTACCTCGCCCTGTATATGCTCATAGGGTATCAAATCTCTTCTTGGCAATACAGGTGGTAAACTTTAAGCCCCTACCCAGATCTAGCCAATGGTCAGAACATTCTCCACAGTTGAGTGGAGAGTGGGATATGACTTTCTCACGTACTCTGGTGCCTCACATTTGACCATGTCCCCTGGAGGGGGAGACCTGGTGGCACTCAGAGGAAGGTCAGCAGGTTGCCAATAAACTGTCTCTTAAACCAAGAAATCTATAGCCTTATATCCAGGCCAGAATCATGCCATCAAACATATCTTAAAGTTTTGAAACTCTTTCATTCCTAGAGATGTTGGCCTTTCTAGAATCCATTAATATCTAATGGAGTATTTCACTATTAAGGGCTCCCAGTTGTTCCAGTTATGCACCATTTGTGTACTCCACATGCCTATGAAAGTCATGATGAGTTGCACCACAGTTCCATGTAGGACACGTGACAAATAGGACTCCCTCCTTGAGCTCATACATAGGCTGTGTGTAAAATGGGGAAAATGAAGTTTGGTGTCATTTTGTGTCTGATCCCCACTTCACATGTCACCAAAATGTGAGGAAGTGGTGCTGTATGGTCCTGCCACCATGCTTCTTCTTTCATAAGGATGCTATCCCTGAAACCATGAGCAAAGAAATATTTCCTCCATCAAATTCCTTGTATTTTACCATAGTGATGAGAAAGGTAACTAATATACCATCCCTACAATAATTCATTATGACTTCCTTATTCCTAATGTCTTTCATGCCCATAAAACTTGCACCACATGGTTATGCCAATTCCTGGTACCCTCCTCTAGACATAGCTCAGTGCACTTTGGGCAGCAGTGGCAGTGGATTCTGTGAACCTTCATGATATTGCCTGGAAAAGTACCTCCATGGGTGATACTTTTAGAGAAAGAAGCCTTTGTTATGATCATCTCAATCCAGTATCTCTCCATTCAAATACATGTCACTTTTACAGTCAGAAGCCTTTAATTTATGTGTTTTTTCATCTTGTTCCAGTGCAAAGTGTGAGGTTTCTCCTTAATTACAATAATCTTTTTCACAATTGAGACCATACTTTGGCACACTTGGTCCAAAATTTTTAAGTCAATTTTTGAGCTTTCCTTTTTCTTTTTTTTTTTTATTAATTTATTCATATTACATCTCGATTGTTAGCCCTTCCCTTGTTTCCTCCCATTCTTCCCCCCTCCCATTTCTCCCCTTTTTCCCTCCCCTATGTCTGTGACTGAGGGAGATCTCTTCCCCCTATATATGCTCTCAGAATATCAAGTCTCTTCTTGGTAACTAGCTATCCTTCCTCTGAGTGCCACCAGTTCTCCCCATCCGGGGGACATGGTCACAAAAGGGGCACCAGAGTTCGTGTGAGAGTCAGATCTCACTCTCCACTCAATGGTGGAGAATATCATGTTCGTCGGCTAGGTCCTGGTAGGGGTTCGAAGCTTACTGTCTATATTCTCCTTGGCTGGTGCCATAGTTTGAGGAGGACCCCAGGATCCAGATCTGCCTGTCATAAAGTTCTTCTTGTAGGTTTCCAGGACCCTGTGGGTCCTACTATTTCCTTTTTCTTCCATGCTACTCTTGCCTAAAGTCTCAATCGGATATCCTCTCCTCTGACCCACTTTCTTGATAAGTAAAGATTTTCATGGTATGTATCCCTTGGACTAGTGTTTTGATATAAGTGAGTATATATGAGCTTTCCTTTTTAAACTATATATGATTTATTTTCTTCTCTCTCTGTCTCTCTGTCTCTCTCTCTCTCTCTCTCTCTCTCTCTCTCTCTCTCTCTCTCTCCCTCCCTCCCTCCCTCCCTCCTCCCTCCCTTCCTTCCTCGTTCCTTCTTTCCCCCTCTCTCTGATCACTTAGCTATGTCTTAACCTGTATATCGTGCTGCCTTGAAATTTTCTTCACACAAAATATTAGTTTGTTACTTTTGAGTTCTGCCACAATCAAATTTTTAAGACACCAGTAAAATATAGCAAGATCTTGATGGAATATAATATGAACAGCCTCTAACCCATTTCCTGGTGGAATATTTGTTCCCCTCTGATACCTCAGGAACCTTTTCTCCACTGTGTATTATTATCAAACTCTTAAACATCATATTAAGCTCTGTTATCTCTCCAAGCAGCTGCAACTCTTCCACATTCTTTTTGCATATTATGTCAAAAGATTCATGAACTACATGACCAGATTTATCTCAGCAATAACTGCAGCTCTAGTACTTATTTTCCATTTTATTTACTTTTATAATAGTTGTGATAGAATACCCTGCAAATAGTAATTTAAATGAGGAAGGGTTTGTTTGGGGTAATATTTAGAAAAATATAGTCCATTATGTCAGAGAAGGCATGGCTGCATGGTAGTCAGAGTTTGCCTATACCTGGGCAGTTCAGAAAGCTGAAACAAGACAGGAAGTAAGCAGGGTTGGAGGGTAAACTTCAAGTCTTGTCCCCCAGGAACTCACTTGCCCCACTTAGACTTCACTGCCTAGAGGATGCACAACCTCCTAAACAAGCAGCACCAGTGGGTACCAAGCATATAAACTTACGAGCCTATAGGAAATATTTTACTACAAAGATACAACATGTAAGAGGATTCATCCTTGTGCCTTTCATTTCTAATAACTCTTTCAGACTCAAGTGATACCAAAGAGGAATGATTTAGATAATTTTAAGTATAATAATGGTGAAACATAGGACAATTTGAGGGTGAACATTCTATTGAACACTCAAATTTCCAGTGCCCCTCATTCCATCTACCAGACAAGATTCAGATTATCTGCTATATGTATAGATGTCAAAAATTTCTCATTCTGTAGGTAGGCTGCTGGATTAACTCTTTCCTTTGATGCACCAAAGACTTTAAGTAAAGTTGTCAATTGTTGATGTTATTTCAATGGAGTCTCATTCAGAAAGGTCTTATGTATGTAAATTCTGAAGTTTTTTCCTGACTTTTTCCTTAAATATAACAGTGTCTTGGATTTTCTCCTGAGGTCTTCAACTTATTTAGAGTTTTGTGGGTTTTTTTTTTTAACAAAATCAAAGAGAAGGATCTAGTTTAAGTTGTATACATGGATGTCCAATTTTTGGTGAAGAGGTAGTCATTTCTTCATTGTGTTTTTTGGCATATTTCTACTATCAGATAGAATACCTCCATGGTCTTATAACATGGCTGTCTATTCTAGTCCATTGCTATCTAAGGCTGTTTCATGTCACTATTAAGCTGGCTATTATGGCTATTATGCTTCTTACATGTAACTTGAAATTAAGTATAAAGATACCACCAACTTATTTTTCTTGTTTTTGCTTTGCTTTTTGGTTGGTTTGTATTGTTTTGTTTTAGTATTTAGAATAACTTTACTATCCAGGGTTTTTTGTGTTTCCAAAAAAACTATAAAAATTTTCCTGTTAAAAATATGATAGACTGACTTGCAGACGCCTCACTTCGACTCATACATTGAGGAGAAAACTAGCTTCAATTGTTCTGTGCATCCCACACACCTCATACAATTATAATGTTAAAACTGTATAATGCTTGTGAGAAATTATGTTTTCAGAACAAAATAACTGGACACTGATGCTGGTTCAGACCTGACAGGATTCATTCCCCTCAGCATGATGGATGCTGACATCCTGCATCCTCCTAGCTACATCCCCTGATGACTCTGTTGCTGTTACTCATCAGATTTTGACAGCTTCCCAGACAACATTGTAGAAAACTTCTGATCCAATTTAGACCACCATTTCAATCTCTTACTAAGCCTGGAATCTCTTAACATTTAGAAACTGGACCACAAATGCAATCCCTGGCTTGCTTAACCATTTTCTCCAATCTTTTTGTGCCCCTTCCAAGGTATTATTCACCCCAATTCAACATGAAGAAACCTTAAGAGAACAATACCCCATTCTCTCAAAATGGTGGGGGTTGTATAGGTTTCTGTTTGTTCTTTTGATCTGCAAATGCTTATTCTCATTGGAAGGTGGTCATAAGTCATTATTGGTCTTATACAGAGAAAACAACTAGGCAAAATTCAGGGATGTCTCTCTTTTCCTTTGTCTTGCATACATAGGTAAGGAGATAGGAGCTGAAGAGAAAGAAAGGGAGATATACAAACATAGAGGGAGGATAGAACAAAAGCTAGATGATTGCACCTACTCCTTAACTCAAGGCCTTAATTGTTATTCACAATGAAGGTTATGTCTAAGTCATTGGTATAAAATTTAGTGTATTGATACAAAACATGGGCATGTCAAATACTTGTCAGATTTTAGCACAAGAATATATATCCTAAGTCTAGCAGATAGATATGACTCTATCAATATATGAGGTAAATCATTGAATATGGTCTTCAAAAGCCTCAAAGATACACAGAATATGGCACTTAAAGTTGTTTTTATAATGCTAAATTTCTTTGACAACAAGACAAGTTAACTCCTGACAGTGCCCAGCTGACCTCAAAGAAGATCATGAGCATCAAAGAGCCGCCTTATGGAGATGGCTTCAACTGTGGCAAACAAGCCACTGGGCAAAATGTCCTCATACCTGCCATAAACATAATTCTGCCTAAAAATGGGCAGCTCAGACACAGGCTGAGTCGACAACCACACTCTGCCAAGACAGAGTAAGCAAGTCCTCAATAGTTCCCACCCTGTGAGTAAGTCTGGCAGAGATATTGGGCCAGAAAGCCAAAGATGAGGCTCCAACATTATAGTGTTGGGTGATTATTCAGGCAGTAAACCGTCTAAGTCAATTTGTACATTTTGGAAGCTACTAATCCACACTGCTGGTTCACTCAGGAATTTACATTTTATTCCTTCTCAAGTCTTTGATGGGTATTGAAGGCCAGATAGTACATAGCTTTACAATCAAGTTTAGTTGGTTAGGGGGTAAGATCTTTTTAGATCAAGATAAAGAAGTTAAGTTATTAGAATTGAGATAGGATAGGTATTGAATTTCATTCAGAAAAGACGTTTACTTCAAGCTGGAAAAATACAAATTGTCGCGCGCACCTTTCGCCGATAAAGGAGACGCGGCAACTCAGGATTCTTCTGGCAGCGATTTTTATTGTTACAGCTCTTCTTGATAGCAGATGGGGAAGGACCCTCTCCCCGTAAAATCCCCGGCTTATATAGGAACTATGGAGGCGTGGAGGGACGTGTCTTCTCGTGATTGGTGCTCTAGAGAATACCTAATTAGCATACCGCCTGCGTAAGCGGGTTATGTAAGGGTGACGTGCTTGCGCATGCGCACTGGCCATAAGGGCTTTTGTGAAGAATGGCGGAGCGGCTCCCGACATCTCCCCCTTAATTTTCAAATTAAAATGCCAAACTGAAGCCATGAATTGACCGATCCAGCTCTCCACTTCATCAGTAGGGAGCGATCAAGGTGGGCACATGGACGGAGACCCTGTACACCTGAAGTCCCGTGCAATGGGAACTCGAGCCCTGGGAGGTGTACAGGTCTATCCTGTAGCATCCTGGTGCAATGGGAACCTGTGCCCGTCAGGAATGCCAGAACCAAGATAGTGTCTCAGTGTTTGAGCATATTAAGCCAAATCTGGGGAGATGCCCCTTGTTTTACAGCAAGCATAGCCTGCGCAAGCACAACTCTGTCACGTTGTTGTTGTTTTCTAAATTTGCAGAGCAACCAAAGACAGAAAACTAGTCCCGCCGCCAACATAAGGCCAAATGACCCCATCCCCATCCATTCTTTAACAAAAGATACAGCTCTATTCATCCAAGAAGAAAGATTATTGGCTAGTGAAGGGTCTATGCGGGTGGAATTGACATGAATTATGGAAAGTCTCAAATTTCTCATAATTGTATCAAATTGGGATTAAAGAAGGTTCCCATTCTCACTGGCAACGGTACGGGAAAGACTGACAAGATTCCCCATCGGATCTCCTGTGTCTTCAACACCGGGCTCAGTATCAGCAGATTCAGAAGAACCAGCAGCGGGGTCTCCATCCTTCTCGTCCTTCTTCACTATCCTGGTCAGCCGCACCGGCACCCAAATTGGATTTTCTTGGTCCTGTGGAAAAACACAAACAGCTCCCCTGGATCTTATTAATATTGGATCCGGGCCTTTCCATTTGTTATCGATAACATCTTTCCATTTTACCATTTCACGCGGTGATGCATGGCCTACATGTCTGTCTGCTGCAGACCGTCCTTCAGAATCCAAATTTAAAAAATTTAAAGTAAATAGGACAAGGGAGATAGAGGGCTTTGCCCTGGGGCTTATTCCCCCTTTTTGTTTTTGTAGATAAGTTTTGACTGTGCCATGTGCACGTTCCACAATGCCCTGAGCTTGTGGATTATATGGAAGGCCAGTTACATGATGGACGCCCATCCTTTGGCAAAATTGTTGAAAAGATTTTGACGTATAGGCAGGCCCATTATCTGTTTTTAACTGTAGGGGCTTTCCCCATGCTGCCCAGGCCTCAAGGCAGTGGGTGATGACATGAGCCACCTTTTCTCCTGTAAGAGGTGTAGCATGGATAACACCCGAACAAGTGTCGATTGAAACATGAACATATTTTAACTTTCCGAATGACGGAATATGAGTCACATCCATTTGCCACACTTGTAGGGGTATAACTCCCCTAGGGTTCACCGCAACCGTTGGTGAGGATCGAAACTCAGCACAATTAGTACATTTCAAGACAATATCTCGAGCATCTGAACGAGATACTCCAAATTTGAGTCTGAGAGTATTAGCAGGCACGTGGTAGAGTTTATGAAATGTGACTGCATTTTGAACAGGATCCGAAACTAAATAGATTTGTCTGGTTGCTTTATCTGCCAAATCATTAGCCTCAGCCATCGGGCCAGGTAACAAAGTATGAGCTCTCATATGTTGAATATAAAAAGGATGTTTTCTATTTCTAATTGAACATTGTATATCCGTAAATACAGCAGCTACATTACTTTTAGAATGAATCACTCCTACAGTCTCTAAGATTTGTACTGATCTTACCACATACTGTGAATCAGAAATAATATTTAGTGGCTCATCAAAAGTTTTCAATACTACAGCTACAATAGCACATTCCACTAATTGAGGGGAAGTATGGGCAAACTGGTGTTGAACAACTTGCCCATTAACTACATAGGCACCTATGCCTGTTTTTGAGCCATCTGTAAACACATCCAGAGCATTTGAAATTGGCTTAGTTCTTGTCATTTTAGGGAAAATAAATGCATTTGTTAGTGCAAAATGCAATAAGGGATGTTTTGGATAGTGATTATCTATTTCTCCTGAATAAGAGCAGCGCAGGATAGCCCAAACGTCCAGAGTGGAACATAGTATGTGCACTTGTTGGCTGGCATAAGGCGTTATAATTACATTAGGTTCTATGCCAAAGTGGGTTAAAGCCATCTGTACTCCTTTAAGAGCAATATCTGCTACTTGAGTTGGATAATGTCCCAAAACTTTCCCTGGAGAAGTGTGTGAATGAATCCACAGTAATGGTCCGTTTTGCCACAACACCGCTGTAGGTTGTTGGGGCGATGGGATAACACACAGCTGAAAAGGACTTTTTGGATCAATGCGAGTTAAGAATGCTTCCTTTAATCTTTTCTCTACCATATCTAAAACCTTTAATGCCTCAGGTGTTAAGTGTCTGGCTGATGTAATAGTAGACTCTCCTTCTAGAATAGCAAATAAGGGCTTAAGTTCTGCAGTGGTTAAATGTAAGTAGGGTCTTATCCAATTAATATCTCCTAATAGCTTTTGAAAATCATTTAGAGTCTTTAATGTGTCTCTCCTAATGGTAATCTTTTGAGGCGTAACCATGGTTGGACTTATAGTAGTGCCTAAAAAGTTTCCTAATTCACCTTCTTGCACCTTTTCTGGGGCTATATGCAGCCCTCTATTTCTGAGGGACTCCGTTAAGAAGACGAAGGCTTGCTGTATAAGCTCCTTATCGGAATGACATAATAAGATGTCATCCATATAATGACAAATTCTTAAGCTTTTGAACTTATCCCTCACAGGTTGAATAGCATTAGCAACATACATTTGACATATGGTGGGGCTATTGGCCATCCCTTGAGGAAGGACTTTCCATTGAAATCGTTGATCAGGTTCTTCATGATTAATACTCGGTAAGGTAAAAGCGAATCTCCTCTTATCCTGCTCATGTAAGGGTATAGAAAAGAAACAATCCTTGATATCTATAATGATAAGTTCCCAATTTTTTGGTAAAGCTGACAGTAAGGGCAATCCCCTTTGAATGGGTCCCATAATTTGCATTTGTGCATTGATGGCTCTTAAATCGTGAAGTAGTCTCCATTTCCCTGATTTTTTCTTAATAACAAAAATAGGAGTATTCCATGGTGAAGTTGATTTCTCTAAATGTCCAGCATTTAATTGTTCTTGAACCAGCTCTCGCGCGGCCAGGAGCTTCTCAGAGGGAAGTGGCCATTGAGGAACCCACACTGGCCCCTCTGATTGCCAAGGTATGGGAATTGCCTCCAAAATGGCCCTTAGGAAAAACCCAGGCCGGTTCTATCTTGTTTTGGAAATACTGATATTGGACTAGTTCTGCCCTGTAATGATTTCCCTAACCCTTTTTTAGGAACACAGCCCCTATTTTTCATCATCTCTTGACTATTAGAAGAGTAATCATTGGTAAGTCTAAAATCCATTTGGCCCAATATATCTCTACCCCATAGGTTAATAGGGAGATCTAGGACATAAGGGACTACAGTGCCTGTTCTACCTTCAAAATCCTCCCAATGCAGGACTCTAGCACTGACATTGGGTGAAGCTTCATACCCTAATCCTTGTAAAGACTGTGAGGACTGGTTAACAGGCCATTCTGGGGGCCACCACTTGGTGGACATAATAGTGGTATCCGCCCCCGTGTCCAGAAGGCCCTTAAATCTTTTTCCCTGAATCTTTAACTCCATAGTGGGTCTACCATCTAATTGTAGGGATAAGAATGCATGTTGTCCTCCGGAAGATCCAAAGCCAGAGGTTCCTCTACTCTGTTCCCTACTTGGGAACATCTGGTGTAAGCTTGGCAACACAAGAAGCTGAGCTATTCTATCCCCCGGGGCCACGGCGCTGATCCCTCTAGGAGATGAGCACATAACCTTAATTTGTCCCATATAGTCCTGATCTACCACTCCTGGATGTACTATCAAACCCTGCAAGGTTGTAGAAGATCTTCCAATTACCAGGCCTACTGAGTCCTCAGGCAAAGGCCCATAAAGATCTGAAGATATAGGTTGGCATCCCATGACAGGGGTTAATACTGCTCTGGTGGCGGCACACAAATCCAATCCTGCGGATCCGGATGTTGCCCTCCTGACTGTTTTGCTCTCACAAACTCTCTGGATTTGTTCTGAGGTCTCTCTCTCTCTCTCTCTATTGCCCCATACATTTGAGGGCCCTGGGGACGGGGGCCCCTCTGTCCGTTTTTTGGATGATAATCATTAATTGGTCGGCCCTGAATGTCTTTTACGGACCTACATTCATTTGCCCAGTGCTTTCCTTTTTTGCACTTTGGGCATAACCCTGGTTGCCGGGTGCCTACTCTTTTATCGGCAAGGTTTTGTGAGCGACATTGTTTCTGGATATGACCTGGCTTTCCACATCTAAAACATCTCAAACTCGCAGCCTTTTGAGCGGATAAGACTGCTGCAGCTAAACCTGCATTAGTCAAAGGTCCTCCTATTTCCCTGCATGCTTTCATCCAGGCATTAAGCCCTTTTCCTTTCCAGGGTGTTATTGCATTTCTACATTCTCGGGTACATTGTTCAAAAATTAACTGTTCTATTAAAGGCATGGCAGTATCCGGGTCTCCAAAAATTCTTCCTGCAGCTTCCATCATCCTGGCTACAAAATCTGAAAATGGCTCATTGGATCCTTGAATAACCTTTGTCAAATTTCCTGTAACTTGTCCTTTATTAGGTAAACTCTTCCATGCCTTAACCGCTGCCTTATTAATTTGACCATAGACTTCCACTGGATACATGGTTTGATTAGCTACCCATTGTCCTTGTCCAGTAAGCATATCAAAATTCCATTGCGGATGTTGATTAGCTAGATTTTGGCGAGCTTGGGTTGCACAGAGGTCATGAAAAATAGATTTCCAGTCTAAGTATTGTCCCATAGTGAGACATGCTTTGACTGTATTATACCAGTCTTGTGGAGTCATGGCCTGATCTGCTAGCCTGTCCACCAATGCCTGAGTATAGGAAGCATTAATGCCATAAGTTTGAACTGCTTCTGCCAAGGCTTTTAGCTGTTTTAACTCTAATTGAGAATATTGTCGTTGCTGTTGTGCATCTTCCCACACGGGAAAAGCTGCTCTAATCTTTTGTCTTTCTTTCTCTGGAATTAAGGAGCTAGCCGTCTTAAGTCTTGTCGCCATCCTTTTGTTTTTTGCCGAGGTTGCCTCCTCTAGAGGAGGCGCTGACGGTCTACACCTAGGGGCGAATGGCGGATCAACCCCATATCTCTCTGATTCATATTTAGCAGCTTCCTCATCCAGTTCTATTTGTTCCTCAGGATCTAACTCGTCCTCCTCTGAGGCAGATCCCAAGTCCCCGTCCTCTGAAGACGTCTCCTCAGAGGCGGAAGATTCTACTTTAAGATTTTTAAATTCATCTAAGACGGGATACAGCCCACTGGCTTTCTCTTTCTCTCCCTCCTTCAGTTTCCCTTTTAATTCGAATCTTTTTGATTGAGGTTTCTTCCTTTTCTTTAAACCTCTTTCCTTTTCTGCTTCTGATAGACTATCTTGATGGTCGGCCAAAGCCTTTTGCCCCTTGCTAACTGTCTTTCTGTATCTTTTATCTTCTATAAGACAAAGGCAACACAGCAAGACGATAACAAAAGCAACCAGCAAGAGCGGACCGTACCACACAAAAGAAATCATACCTTGCAGAAAAGTGCCTAGGCTTCTCACGCCATCAGTTCTGAATCCTCTTCCGACGAGCAGTCGGGGGTCCTTCAAGTCGTTCCTTCACCCAGGGGTCGGCAGGTCCCGGGCTTCGGCACCACTTGTCGCGCGCACCTTTCGCCAATAAAGGAGACGCGGCAACTCAGGATTCTTCTGGCAGCGATTTTTATTGTTACAGCTCTTCTTGATAGCAGATGGGGAAGGACCCTCTCCCCGTAAAATCCCCGGCTTATATAGGAACTATGGAGGCGTGGAGGGACGTGTCTTCTCGTGATTGGTGCTCTAGAGAATACCTAATTAGCATACCGCCTGCGTAAGCGGGTTATGTAAGGGTGACGTGCTTGCGCATGCGCACTGGCCATAAGGGCTTTTGTGAAGAATGGCGGAGCGGCTCCCGACAACAAATAGCCAAACCACTACGAATGTAACATTTAAAGAACTCATGATTGTCACATGGTTCTTCCTGTTGTATGTAGTTTGTTTTATACATGTGCAATAAAATAAATGTATTTTAAAAATATGATAGATTTTTTTTAAAATTCCAGTACCCGTCTTCAGAAACTTCAAATTATAGATCACAAGAGTCCAGGCAGCTCCAAAAATAATGTTGGCTATTTATTGCTGTGGCCCTTGGTTGTCTCCTAATTTGAAAGTATGTCGCTATTGCTGAATTCTCCATGCAGTTTTGACACAAGGTCAGAACAGTCAAGGTGGATCTGACCTAGAAACCTCCTCTTTGAGGATTAGCTTTCATGGTACCAAATATGAGCTTATGAGCAACACTAAATGGACTCATCAAGTTGCACTTGTGTGTGTGTGTGTGTGTGTGTGTGTGTGTGTATAAAATGCACATGCAAAATGCTATTTTTAAAATACATGGATTTGAGAAGGAGTGAGATGAAAGGATAAAGAATAGGGGGAAATTACATAAATCCTGTACACATATATGAAATACCATAGGGATTTTGATTGGTATGGCATTGAATCTGTAGATTGTCTTTGGTAGTACAGCTGTTTCATATTAGTTTTTATAATCCATGAAAATACAAGGTTCTCCTGGTTCCTTTTGGTTTCGTTCCTCGGTTTTCTTTGTAGTGATCTTTTATTTTATTCATTAAGTTTATTGGAAGGTACTTTTTTAGATAATTATGAACAATTATCTATGAATTTTTCCCTGCATGAATGTTATAGCTATATGATGTCTAATAATTGTGTATGCTAACATTGTATCCTTCTACTTTGGTAAAAATGATTATCAGTTCCAACAGTTTTCTAGTGGAGACATTATGATATTTTATATATAGAATCATATAATCTGTTAGTATATTTTGACTTATCTCACTATTTAAATCCCTTTTATTACCTTTTCTAGTCTTACTGCTCTAGCTAAGAATTCAAGTCCTATATGAAAAAGGAGTGGATCAAGTGGACACCCACGCCTTGTTTTTGACTTTAGGAAAATGCTTTGGATTTTACTCCATTTACTGTAAATATTGGTTATAGCCTTTGTTATACTGAAACCTAATTCTTCTATTTCTGGTCTTTAATGGTTTTTATTGTGAAACGGTGTTGGATTTTCTCAAGGCCTTCCTGTATCTGTTGAGGTAATCATGTAATTTATGTCCTTAAATCAATGAATCGTGGACTCACAGATAGTTGGAGCATGTTTGAGTCTTTTGACTAAAGCCAACTGGATTGTAGTGAATGATTTTTCACATCTCTTTGGGTTAAGTATGCAAATATTTTGCTGAGAGTTATTGCATATATGTTCATCAGGAAGTTTAGCCATGTTTTCGTAATAGCGAAATAATGACTTCATAAAAAGAACTTTATGACATTCCTTCTTTTTCCATTTTATGGGCTAGTTCGAAAAGCATATTGGTATTAGATCTTTAAAAGTCAATACAATTCACTAGAAATCCATCTACACCTGAAATAGTTTTAGTTGGGATTTTTTTCTTATTGCTTCAATCATTTTGCCTGGTATGCACTTATTAAATTGTTACCTTCATCTTGGTTTGATCCTGGTAGGTCATATGTAACTAGAAATACTTCCATATTAGATTATAAGTCTTTACGTTTTCATAATGATTTCCTGAATTTCATTGTTATCTGTTTTACTGTTTTATTTTACATCTCTAATTTCAGTTAGTTTGATTGTTTGCCCATCTTGTTTGATCTATGATGGCATTTAAGTCTGGTGCTTCTCTCTTATTTTATCTGAGATGACTTCTCTGTTGGTAAGAGTGACTTACTGAGGTAATGTACTGTAATGATGTCATTTATCCTGTGACCTTACATTTAGAAGTATTTGTAATTGGATTCTCACATTCAGGGTCTATATGTTTAGGAGGTGCTCTTTGTTGATAATTCCCTTCCTTAGCACAGAGTAGTCATTTTTGTCTCTTCTGATTAGCTTTAGTTTGCAGTCTACTTCATCACATATTAGAACAGCAACACCTGATAATATTTAATTTTTTTTGTTTTGAGTGCCTTTTTCCATCCTTTTCCCAGCGACATAATTTTTCCTTTATGGAGAGCTGGAGACCATTCTCTACCCTTTACCCAAGATACTTATGCCTTTTATGGATAACTGGAGTGCTTTTTCCCATCCTTTGCCCTTGAGCAAGGAATGCCATTTGTCCTTTAGAGGGAGCTGCATTTCATGGACATAAAAAATAGAGAAATGCTGCTTTTTAATACATTCTGCTAATCTTTATCTTGTAGCTGAGTAATTGAGACCACTAATATTCAGTGCTATTATTGAAAGGTGTGTTTTAATTCTTGTAACTTTGTTAAAGTAGTAGTGGTTTGATATATTCTTATTCCTCTATTACTTAATTATGATTTTAGAATGGTTTATTCATGTTCTTTGTGTCATGCATGTGATTGTCTTTCGCCAGTTCAAAGAATTCTTCCAAGTATCTTCTATAGAACTTGTTTAGTGGTTGTGAATTACTTTTGCCCATTGTCATTGTGGGGAATTTTTTTCTTTCTCTGGCAATTATGGCAGATTTCTTGAGCAGTTTCTGTTGGGAAATATGTTATTATTCTTTTTTTTTTTAATAGAAAATTAATTTATTAACAATTTGACCAAACTGGGAGGGGGGTGTAGGTGCTATTTTCTCCACAAGCCTATGTCCATCTTATAATTTATAGAAGCACATTATTATTCTTATAAACCTACCTTCATATGACTCTGTATTTCTTTTCTGCAGCTTTTCATATACCTTATTCATTCTGTGTATGAGGTGGTTTGAATATAATGACATGGAGAGCTCTTTTCTGGACCTGTCTCTTTGGTGTTCTAAATATCTCCTGCATCTATCTTTAACCAGATTTACTAATTTTCTAGTATAATTTTATTGAATACTTTTTCAGTGTATCTAGTTTGAAGTTTTTTTTTTTTCTGTCCATGCTTCATTCAAATTAGTCTTTTTCAAGATTCCCCATAGTCTCAAATGATTGGTTCATATAGTCTTATTAATTTATCTTTGTCATTGTCTCTAGAGCTGATATGATATTCTTTCTGTGCTACCCTATATTGGTGAGGCATTCTATCAATGTTTTGTTTGCCTTGATTTCTCATTGACAATATTTCAATTTGTTTTTCCTCAATATTTCTCTAATTAGATATTTGGTTATCCTGTAGTAATTTCATTTTCATCCAGGTGTTTGTGTTCTTTTGGAATTCATTCTAAATTTTATGGTTTTTAAGTCTCTTTAATCAAACTCATTTAAGTCACTGTCATTAAAAAAATTATTATCTGGGATTGGTCATTTAGGAACAAATGAAATTGTCATATATATGTGAGAAAGAGAGAAGGAGAGAGAAAGAGAGAGAGAGAACTAAAAATAAAAGAAGATGCTGGAGAGACGGCTCAGCCTTTAAAGGCTAGGCTCACAACCAACAAATAGAAGGCAATAAAAGAAGAAAATAGAAAAGAAAGAAAAGCCAAGAACAGAGTACAATAGAGTTGGCCTGCTAAACTGACAGTGGACATTAAATAAAAGAAGAAGAAACACAAAGGAGAGAGAGAGCTGTGTGAACATATAAACTATGGATGCAGTCTTTTCTGAATGCAGGTTTCAACCTCAACTCTTTGCTGTCCCTTTCTTTGCTCCCAAATATTTGACCCACCACTGCAAAGTCAGTCAAATGTACTGATCCCATTATTGGGAGTCGCAGATGCTGGGTATATCTCTTGGCAATCTTTCAGGAGTTGAGTTCTGAACACGATTCTTGCTTCTGCAGCATCTTTCACAGATGCTGGTCCGGTTGTCAGTTCTCACCTCTGGCAGCCCTTCATGAGTTGACTGGGGACACTATTCTAACTCCCTCAGTCTTTCAATAGGGAAGGATTCAAATGTTGATCCTAGCTCCGGATAGTTCCTCCCAATTTGTGTTCCCACTGTCTGGAACCTGAGTCCATGACCCCCTGTAGGCTCTAGCTTGAACTAATTTTCTACCTCACGAAATACTAAAAGTATTCATTTGGCAGGGTTCAAGAGTGTAGTCCCATGACATTTACTCTTAGTTTCCCAGGAGTGTGGTTCCAAGGAGCCTGGGACTGCTGACTCACCAGGGGCCTTTTAAAATACCATTTCACTGTGGCTCTGGTTGAGTGCTGAAAGAATATTCTCCCGAGTGTCTGTCCTCCTCTACAGCTGCCATAGACAGCTTCCTCCGTATTCTTTTTTG
The DNA here is from genome assembly GCF_903995435.1 of Acomys russatus. NCBI lineage: Eukaryota > Metazoa > Chordata > Mammalia > Rodentia > Muridae > Acomys > Acomys russatus. The sequence goes on along the minus strand of NC_067138.1, from coordinate 40,326,175 downwards.
TTTTATCTTTCCTGTAAAATGTCACTGAGAGCAGAGTTCCACTGTTCCAAAGCTCTCCCTCCCAAGCATGGTTCAGGTCATGTTCTCTGAGGACGAAGAAGAGCTGCTTAGCCCATGTCAATCCCTGTGGGACAGACTCAGTATTTTTCCTGCTGCGCTTTTCAAAGTTTCCTGTTTTCCTTGATGCTAGAATGAATAGCTTTTTAAACTGTCACCTGCATCATCTGACAACTGTTATTCAGCTCTCCTGGAGATTCTAGCAGACCATGCCTGCATGCCATCCACCATCTTGGATTGTCAAAAATATTAAATATATTATTATAGCAACAACAACAAAGCTCTCCTTAGACATACTAAATCCAATAGACTGCCTCACCAGATACCCTATTCCCTGATGTCATTACAAACAATTGTTCCTTGTAAACATATAATATTAGAATATATTTAAAGTAAACATGCTTAGGTATCACCCAGAATTTCAAGCCTATCTCCACCGCAAATGTTAGGGAATAATAACTATATTGTCATTCTATCACAGCTTTTCATTATTTTCTTGCAACTTTTCATGCCATTAAATGCATAGACTTTTGTTTCGTTTTTGAGTCATTAGTTATTTGTTAATACCTATTTCTCATATTAGACAGAAGCCATTTATCTGCCTTATTATTGTAATATATCTCCAATTTCCAAATGGTGTGCCTTGGAGAAAACAAGCACTCAACAAAGAATATTTGCAAAATAAATAATAAAATAGATTGCTTTAATTACCTGTTATTCATAAAGCACTGTAATATAAGCTCTCTTATGCACATGGCTAGGAAGGGATTGAAATAGCAGCAACGCTTATAGGTTATGATAAATGCAATATTGTGGGTAGTAAACTAAGAACTTTACATGTCATTGCAGGACATTATCTCCACCATCCAATGAGTCATTCATTCTTATTCTTATTTACAAGTGTGTGAATACTTTGAGAGACTTGCCTAATTTCAAATAGTAACTCACCTGGTTTTAAAAAATCTAGTAAATCATAAATAACATTGAGTGAGCATTCAAAATTACAAAGATAGGAAACAGAAATGATTCAATATGATATACAATATGTAAAAGTCATCTTCAGGTTAATTCAGAGAAAAAAGGATATAAATAAGAGGTTGACTATTTTACGCTGGACAGAGGAGAGTACTCTCAGCCAACTAGGCATTTTTTTGCCCACTTAAAACCCTTGAGTATGTCAGAAAGAGAAACACTTTCCATCAAGTACATGCAGTCCTTCTTGGGACTCTCTTATGCCTCTTGTGGCCCTCTGTTTCCATGACAACTTCCATCATCCAGGTTCTTGTTTTCTCACATATTGTTAACTGCAAAAATTTTCAGAATTATTTGTCTACCTTCAGTCATTGTCTCTCTTAAGCTCTCCTGCCCTCCACTATAAGATTGAGTTTAATTGTTCTTAATTATTCTTTTCTGGCAAGAAAAAGAGAGCTTGTATCTCAGCATCCATTATAATCCCACAGTTGTAGCTTTGTATGGAGCTCAAATAAATGTAGTTCCCTCTTTGCAAAGAGGGTGTTTGATTAACGAAGTTTGTAAAATGAGGAAATGTGCTATTAAAAGCAATTTTTAATTTCTAAACTAGAGAAAATTCAACATGGCTTTTGTTTTGGTTTGGTTTTACTATGTTTGTTTGTTTGTTTGTTTGATAGCAACTGGGAATTGAGTATAGGGCTTTATGTAGGCAAGGCAAGCCTTCTGCTGTTGAGCTACAGTGCCAGCAAATACATGTGTACCAAAGAGACCATAGTGGTGCTACAAAAAGAAAACAGGAAAAAGTATTTGAAAAGTAGCTCTCAAAAACCTTGTTAAGACTTCGTTTTGTATGACATGTATAAGAAGACTATTACAACATGAAATTCTCTGGTTTTTCCAAAACAGACACTTTCATATGCAGGTCAGATTTGATTAGAAGATATGAAAATAAGGTGAAATGATCTTATGAGTGGAGATTCTATATAGAAAGAATAAAAAGTTGTTCAGTTTTGATTTAGTCCATAGAATGGGCTCAAAAAGTTGCTAGAAACAAAAACAGTCACATAAGCTAGTCCTTGCTGGACAAACAGTATCAGCATCACCAGAAGTAAAGATAATATCCCAGATCCATTATCTCTTCTCCAGATGGGCCACATCCTATCCTAAGGAATTGGAATATTGAGGAACAAAGGATGAAAAGGATGTCTCTTCCTTAACTGAGTGAACAATCTTCCTGAGAAAATGGACTAACAAATCAGTGGGTAGAAGAAAATAATGGGCACTCCCATACTGTTGGTGTCCATGGATCACGTTAGACTAGGTGGCATGATTCAGAAAGAGGAATATTCTATCCAAAGAAAGCATTTGCAGTTTTCCATGGCAGAATGCCTACACACATAGCTGATCACCCTCACCTTAAAATTCAATGTGAAAAAGATGGAGAATTATTGTACATCTTCAACCAAAATCAAACGAAGTAAAATCCTAATAGAGGAGCAGGAGAGATGGATCAGCAGATTTGGGCCCAGGGGTCCTGCTTAAACTATGGCACCAGCCAAGGACAACACATGCAGTAAACTTCGCACCCCTACCCAGATCTACCCAATAGACAGGACATTCTTCACAGTTAAGTGGAGAGGGGGGTCTGACTTTCACACAAACTCTGGTGCCCCATATTTGACCACATGCCCTGGATGGGGAGACCTGGTGGCACTCAGTGGAAGGATAGCAGGCTACCAAGAGGAGACTTGATACCCTATGAGCATATACAGGGGGAGGAGGTCCCCCTCAGTCACAGTCATAGGGGAAGGGAGTAAGGGGAAAATGGGAGGGAGGAAGGAATGGGAGGATACAAGGGATGGGATAACAATTGAGATGTAATATGAATAAATGAATAAAATATCTTTTTTAAAAAAAGAGTTCGTATCACTCTTCCTAAGGACCTAAGTTTGGATCCCAACAACCATGTCAAGTGGCACACAATCACCTGCAATGTCAGGCTCAAGAGACTTGACCTCCTTGGACACATGCACCCATGTACACATATAGATGCACACACACACACATAATTCTTTTTATACATTTTAATTAAAATATAATTAAACATAATTAACATATTATATCACTTTGCTGGTTTTGTTCCTCCCTTCAACCTCTCTCAAGTCTACTCCTTTCATATCCTCCCTCACATTAATAGCCTCTTTTCTTTTTTTAATGTTGCTATGTATGTGTATATCTATGTATGTATGTATGTATACATATGCATAAATATATAAATATACTGAGTCAATTTTTGTTGTTTGTGCATATATAGTATCTGGACTTCCCCCTTTGGAATAGATAACCAATTAGGAGGTTCATTTCTGGGAAGGGATAATTCTGCCCTCTACATTTGATTAGTTGCCTGTAGTTCTTTGTCTAGAAGTAGAACCATATGATCCATAATGCCTATAAGTACTGCCACTATTGGGGTTTTCTATATGCAGTTGTTTCAAGAAGAGCCTGTTTTACAGCAGACATTCTGGCTCTTACAATCTGCCTTCCTCCTCTTCCATGATGTTTTCTGAGCCATAGACACAGAAGCTGTGATGTAGTCTACTTCTGAGAGCTAATGAGGTCATGGATCTTCAAAAAGAATCTATGACCACCACTTTCTTAGACCATTATAATTTTTAACTACATTCTAACTATTATCCTTATACTCAGAGAGAAGTCTAACCATGTTGATAGTTACAGCCCCTTCATCAAAGAAGCTTCCTTTACAGCAAATGGAGACTATAATCCAAAACCACAACTGGACATAATTGAGAGATCAATGATCATGAGTAGCCCAGTTGCAGTGGATACATACAGAAATATTTTTAATACTAACAGAAACGTGTTTTTAAAATGTGTGGCCGTAAAAAAAAAAAAAAAAAAAAAAAAAAAAAAAAAATGTGTGGCCGTGTTAGAGTATATATTAAATATTTTAAAGCTATTATCTGATTAGATGTACATTCATGCATTAAGGATGTTTTTATCAATGCCTGTAAAGTCCTAAAATACGCTAAGGGAATTAAATCCCAAATAGCTCTTGTGGAAGTGCATAAGTGAGTTATTTATTCTTTTCCCTTCTCATGTTCTAGAGGCCAGGCTAAATTGCAAATGTGCCCTTTCTAGGAATGTAAATGTGATCAATTACAGGGCATCCTTCATCTTTGTTTTGGCAGAGACGCTGTTCTAGCTTCTCTGACTTGCTATTGAAGGAAATAAATGAGGGTACTTAGAATTCATCATAAAGAGAAGGGAGTAGAATAACAGAGAAATTGACAAATCCAAAAAAAATGACCTGAATATCAATTCTTACTAGAATAATATTTCACAAGGTGACTCTATTTTCTTTTCCCTGTAATCTTGTTCTTTTTCTTGCTGTTAATTCACAAAGCCAGGACCTTTTGAGAAGGAAAATGACAGACAGATAGGGACAGTAGGCATCAAGGGACCTAAAAGATGTACACAGTAGGGCAGTGAAATGAAGGGCAGCTTATGTGGGAGAACACACACACACACACACACACACACACACACACACACACACACACACACACACACACGTGTGCCCATGGGCACAGACAGTGGCGGTGGGAGAGTCAGGTTTCAGTTACGCATGTGGCAGTATAGCATGCTGTTCACTATAGAGGGGCCTGAGAGTTGAAGATAGAGCCAGACCAGGAACAACCTAACAAACTGAAGAAAAATTATACTGACCCTCAGCCCTTGAGGGGCGTTTGTGTCCTAAGCTTTTCCTGTTCCTCTCTTCTGATCATTCAATCTTCAACTATAATCTTTTCTATGATCAAAAAAAAAAAAAAGTCTTTTCTGACAAGTGACTATATCCCTTGTATTTTTGCCTTACTTCAGTCCCTAACTCTTATCCACTACTCACAGGGTAAAGCAGTGTACATCACACCATACCTCAAGAGGAAACTTTCAAGCTTCCAATGCACTACCAATAACACCCACATTCCCTACTGTTGCCCAAAACACCAGGGGCCAACACACCTTTCCTCTTCCTTGTTCAGTAATCTGCTTTTGTTTCTCCAATATGTCAAGGCATTTATTTTCCATGTATAATTTTATACATGTATCTAATGACATGTAATCATATCTGCCCCAATTTGCCTTCTCCAATTCCTCCCATATTCCTCCCAAACTGCCTCTCCTTCCAACTTCTTGTATTTTTTCTTTGTATAATCCACTAAGCAGATATTGTCCATATGTGCATCGTGTAGGGAAACTCATTGCAACATAGGAACCCTATTAGTATCTACATTCTCAAAAAAGGATATGATTCTACCTTCCCAGAAATTATTAACTACTAGTAACTCCCCAAAAAGGAGTGAGGTCTGGTATTTATCTGTCCTGTCTGTGTTGTGTTTTGCCTGGCTTGATCTTGTGCAGGTAGCCACAGCTCCTGTGAGTGCCTGCATGTGTTAGCAGCATTTTGCAGCATGTGCATGCATGCACATGCATGCGCCCGTGCACACACACACATACACACATACACACACACATACCCATCCTCCAGCTCTTTCACTCCCATCAACTGTGTGCAGTTGTTTTCCTGTCCCCATTGTCTCACCAGCATTTGTTTTTATTTGTATTGCTGACATAAGAAATAAACTGTTACAGAGCACTTTCATGTGGGGAGCATCATCAAGCAGTTACAAATAGCAGAAGACACTAAGCCCACCTCTCCCTTAGCTGGCAGCTGACACCTGCTATTCATACACTTTGGATGTCAGAAAGTTATAGGCGGTCTGCTAAGTAACTGAGCCCAAGATTAGAAAAGGGGGATGTCTCAAGCCCCCCAACTACTCATTAGATAAGGCTTTGTGCACTAAACCAATACTAGGGAATCTTGGAAAAGGGCAGGTCCTCACCTGTGGAGAAGATGACAGGAGTTTCTCTCCACTAAAAACTTTAAAACTACTGCCTTGTGCCCAATCAACGTGTCATCCACTTTTGCCTTTTTGCTATGCTGGTGTCTCTTTCTGCAGATTTTTATATTAAAAACTGCTTCCCCTTGTCACTGATCTTTTTAAGTTGTTAATATTTTATTCCCCAAACTGATGATGGCCACTCTAACTGGGGTCAAAAGGAATATCTAAGTAATTTTAATCTCTATTTCCCTAATGGCTAAGGATGTTGAACACTTTTTAACTATTTCCTAGCTACTTACTTTTTTTTTTTTTTTTTTTTTTTTTTTTTTTGCTACTTACTTTTCTTATTTTGAAATTTTTCTGTTGAGTTCCATGGTCTATTTTTAATTGGGTTATTTCCATAATGTTTGGTTTTTGAGGTTTTTTGTTTGTTTGTTTGTTTTTGCTTTTGAATACTAATGTTCTCTCAGATGATTAGCTAGCAAAGACTCTCATGCTGAAGGCTGCCTCTTTATTCATCCCAGTGTCAACTCGGAGTTCCTTCCTGGGTCTAAAGAGTTCTCGGACAGATATGGAACTCTTCATATACCAGCAGTCTTTACCACAATCCAGGACTAGTCCACAACCTATGTCAGCAGTTTTCTCTGAATCACTGGGAAATGTGAAAAGCCCCAGGTGTCAGTGGATCTTGCCTCACTATGGGTCCCATTCTCACACTGAGTGCCCAGAAGCCCTCATGGACTTTTCTTATCTTGGGGAATTCACATTGTTTTCTTTGCCCAACCATCTTTCTACCTCCTCTGCTGCTACACAGTTTCCAGCTTCCTTTCACTCTTTGGGTCTCATAAACTTACCATTCTCAAGTCAGACCTTCCTTGATCGTTCCATCTAAACCAGCCACCATAACGATTACAAGTATATTTCACTAGTTGATTTTATCACGCTTTTTAACACAATCCAAAGTTATGTTTCTCTGCTTGCTTGCTTTCCTGCTTGCCTAGTCACTTAACTTCTGCTCCTTGTATTACCATCTACAAGATTTCAGTAATGTAAAACAGCAACCATTCATTACACAACAGGGGCTGTGGGTAAAAGTTGAGGCAATCTTAACTGTTTCTCCTGCAGAACTCTAAATAAGCTGTCATCCAGGATGGAGGTCACGTATGGAGGTTTGAGAGGCAAAGTGTTCATGTCTAAGCTCACTTGAGGTGTTGGCAATTACCTAAGCAACACATATGGAACAGCCAGACCTCCTTATAGTCCACGTCCATATCCTGCACAGTAAAGTCAATACTCTTTACAAACTGAAAACCACATTATGTCTCAAAAATTGATCCACAGAAATTCATACAGATGATAGCAAGAACAATGGAGCGAGCTGGTGCTGCAACAAAAGTAGAAAGTATAAAGACCCCATGTGCAGGACGCACAGTACGTTAGTAGAAACTTTCTAGCATGACTTTATATTTTGAAGTAATGATTATTATCAATTGAAAAAATATAAATTATCACAATTAAAATAGTTTTGCTACTTTTAAAATGGAAGAAATATTTAAAACTATCTAGATTTTGTAATAGCAATAAGGTTTGGGGCAACATTTTGCAATTCAATAGTGATGTAGGAAAGGAAATAAGATGCAGAGATTCAGGTGAGCACCTCTCCATTCAGACTCCCATCAATTTTATGTGCCAACACAAGTGTTCTATGTGCCAGCAGAAGTTCACAGGCGCACACACATGCATACACACACAAACACGCATGCACAAACATTCATACACACACACACATACACACACGTACCATAATTGGGCATTTTTAGAACTGTTGCCTTCTAATTGGGGGTTCTTCCAAAGAAGTTGCTTTGGAAATTTGTCAAGTTCAGTGCTGTTGGCTGGGAAGCAGAGGTGCTATTCCACATTCCTGCATCTACCCTCCCCCCAATGTTACAATCCCAGCTGTACTTGCTTCTCTTGAAAGCTTCCTTGCAGGAAGTAGACACTGCTTACAATGTAGCACTCTAGTTTTCAAGCCCACCACACTCCTGTTTCCCAGAACTACCTAGCCACCTTAGAAACTTTTTCATAAAATGTGTCTCTTTTGTGTTGCCTTGTTACATACCACCTGGGTGCCAGTATGGCAGTCTGTTTTAAACCAGTTGCTATCCTCCTTTATTTCCTGAAGCAAATAAGCCTGTAAAAATGCTCCTTGATATCACAGGATAGAGTTAGCTTTTGACAGTTTTACCTACCATTCTTGTGCCTTCCTGCTGTGCCTCACAGACCTGGGAGAGAACTCTCAATTGCGATTGTGGGAAACTTCCCCTCATTCATGAATGAAATCATATTTCTTTATTTACTCAAAGCCATGTTTTCTTACTACCCTTTTTCCTTCATTCTTCTTACTTGTTGTTGTTGCTGCTGCTGCTGCTGCGGTTGCTGCTGCTGCTGTTTTGCTGTTGCTGCTATTATTGTTCCATTGATTGATTGACTGGTTGATTGATTGACTGACTGACTGACTGATTGATTAAAATAGGCAGTACATTCAGATTCTTTTTTATTCTTACCTGTGTTTCTGGAGTCATATGACCATGAAATGCACAAAGAATTGCTCACTCCCAGATGGCAGGTTTACTGTTCTCATGGAGAATGTCAGTTTACTATCACATAAGAAAAAAAAGCCATGGCTTATTAATATTATACTTTACATATGGTCATTCTATTTTTAGCATCTGTCATAAAAAATAGTATCTCCTTTCTGATGTCGTCGTGATTCAGTATTTTATTCTCTATGAATACTATGAATGTGGAAACTATTAGTGCTTTTTGGACGATTAGTCTAACAAGTGATTTACTAAAGGAGCAAGGAGTTAATGTGTGTAAAATGGTGTTATACCATGGAGCATTTTCCGGAGCTGTATATTTGTTAGCCAATGTGCTATTGAAGAATTATTAAGGATTCTGAGTTAAACCTAAGGCCTGGTATATGTGTAGCGCAATCCCTAGAATTTGTATAGATGAGGGAATTTAGAAAAAGTCACTAAATCTGGATGCACAAAGCCTTGAGACAGGCCTATATATCCCTTTACACCTCTGTATCACTTCCCATTCCTAGGAAGACTTGCCCCTGATGTGACAGGATGTGAGCATCTGTTTTACTCATCCATCCTTCACACATTGTATTAAAAAGTTAGAATACGTCAATGTCCCTCACATATCTCCTTAGAGTGTTGGAAGCTTGAGTTTTTCTTCACTTTGAAGAAATGATACAGGGTTTCGGTTAACACTATTTCTAACACCGAGTTTCACAGACCAGCAAAGCCTTTCTATAAGCAAATGGAAACACAGGGGTGTAGAAGTGGGGAAATTTTACATGGAAAACAGAATAGTAATGTAGCCATACCAGAGAAGCAAGCTTCTCTGATCACCAGACAAAGGCCAAAGAGTCTGAGACTTTGGCACTAGGAAAAGCAGTGTGGATCTAGCCAAGAATTATATTAGTGGCATTCAGTTTTGGAAGTTACCTGTAAAGTGCCTCTTTACTGGGACTTGTAGGACATCTTCAAACCTAGTATATCATAACATCTAAGATCTCAGGACATTTATAATTATGAGAATGGGGGAAACCGCTTACAAATATTTGTGTGCTAGCATAGATATGCTCTATAGCTTAAAGGAAGACAAACTACTAAGCTTGAGATACCATATATACCCCATTTTCCTCACTGAGCCTCCCTAGAACTTTGGTAGGTACAGTGCTCATACATTTCTTTTTTTATGGGTAAAATGAAGGCACAGGACAATATGGTTAGAAGCCACACACTTGGGACCAGGGAGGCTTGGACTCAGAGTCTGAGTCTTCCTGGTGGAGGCTACATATTGATAAAATTACGTTTCATTTTTATAAGTTTCTCTTTTCTGACCCACATAAAAAAAAGAAAAAATATAATAGAAACTACATTTTGAATTATTCCCTTATGTTTGTGCAAATTATTTAACTCAAGAAAAGGGCCAAAAGAAAAAAGAAAAGGGCATCGCAGAGGATAGATTATTGTCAATGTTCGGTGCATGTGAACCGTATCTGTTGAGAAAAGCAGAGATCAAAGGATGGTCCAAGGGGAGGTGGCTGTATGAAGATAATCAGAATCTCTCCAAAAGTCCATGTCCCCTCTGAAGCACAACAGGGCATCCTTCACGGGAACTCGGTCCATCAATGTAGAGGCCCTCTCAAACTCCACCAGCCTTAGCTTTAGGCCAGATCACCAGTACACATCTAATTTGTTTTGGGCTTTTCCTCACTGAAGGGCAGTCAAGCATCCAGTTTTCTTTGTCATTTCTCCTTTGTCCAACCTCTCCTTCTATGACCCATACTGGAGGAGGAGGGAGTCAATTATAATGATATGAGCTTGTATCATTTTGGATCATCTCAGTTACAAGTGAAAGAAAAAAACAATCAAATTTAATTATGTATGTAAAATATATATTAGCTCAGATAACTGAAAATCCTATGGGATGTAATTTCCTTAGGCACAGTTTGACCAGGAGGACTCAATTACATTATGATGACTTGGTTGTTTTGCCCTTTATTTGGCTCTGCTCAGAGCTGGGAGTCCATATGACGGCCAATCAATTCACATTTTCTCAAAAATACAATTTGCCTTTTTAAAAATAATGATAGAAAGTTATTATGCCCATGGTCTTGTGTTTCCCATTGAAGCCAATGCTGCTGGAATATGGAATTTTTGTGTGTGCGTTTGGTTTCCATGTTTTGAAACATTTACCCAGCTCTAGAACCTGAGGATAGTTTCAACAACTTCAGAAGCAAATTGATCCAGAGCAGGGACAAGTTTTCTCCTCTGGAATGAACCTGGAGGAATTGCATTAAAAGATAAAGCCAGAACTAGCATGGAGAAGCTCGCCTGTAATCCCAGCACTCAGGAAGGCAGAGAGACAGGTGGATCTCTGTAAGGTCGAGGCCAGCCTGGTCTACAAAGTGAGTTCAGGACAGCCAAGGTTACACAGAGAAGCCCTGTCTCAAAATAAAGAGAGGGGAAAAGAAAAAAAAAGGAAGAAAGGAAGGAAGGAGGGAAGGAAGGAAGGAAGGAAGGAAGAAAAACCCAGTAGAGAACTCTTCACTGCCAGAAGCTTTGATTTTTCTGGCCAGTAATTTTTGGATCTGTCAGGGTTCCCAAGATAATAAAACTAAGGATTTTTGACTGTAGTTACAAACTGGAACAGGTATGCTTGTCAAAGAACAAATGTGGGAAGTTGTCAACAGTCACAAGATCTTCCTAGCTTTGGTCTTGGAGGAAGAAGCGAAAGGAATGAGAACATCTGGTGAATCTGAAAACAGGAAAACCCAAAAATAGTCAATAGTCTGGACAGCACAGAAGATAACTTGGAAACATTAACAAAAATTGGAATAAAGCTATCCTCTCCAATAAAAACTGAGTACAAATAAAACCCAAGGAGCTGAAGAAGTCTAGCACATTGTACTGTCAAAACAGATTTCCTAGCACTTTTCCTCAGACAGAGGTCTTTACACGTAAAGAACCTGCTAGAATTAAATAAAAACTGAGTGGATACAGGATAGAGTAATTTCAATTTTACATAATTTAATCTTCAAAATTATTTCCCAACACTATTACTGTATTCTACCTGTTAAAAACCAGTCACTAGTTCATTGTCAAGGGGAAAGTTTTATACAATAATTGAATAACAGGAGGTGGGCGCCACTAGGTACCATTTTGTCGGCTACCTGTTGCAATGATGAGTATAAGATGTGACAGGGAATAGTTTGAGAATAGTTCATTGCATAGACCTTGAAACATAGGCAAGTTTTCATCAAACAATCAAAATGTAAAGGGGTTTGCACATAGAAAGACAATATCAGTGAAAAGAAACAGTCATAAGAGCTCTTCTTACCATGTAGAAAATCATGAACAGAAAATAAAGACCAGAAGCACAGTACTTCTGAAAGATAGGGGTAGAAATGTTAAAAAAAAATTCAATTACTTTTGGAAAATATCCATGCTACATACCTTATTATGTCCAGGCTATGGGGCATCTTTGAGAAAAGCTGAAGATCTACAACATGGCATGTTCCTGGAATGATATGAGGGTAACTGTGACTAAGACCCCTAGTATTGGGGACCATGAAGACTGAAGAGGACACCCTCGAACCATGCAGGACTCTTGGTAGAAGGAGAGGAACACCAAATCACCTACAAAGCTTCAACCCAAAATTTACCCTGCTTATAAGATGTGTGGGGATAAAGATGGGGAAGAGATGGAGGGAATGTCCAACCACTCCCTGGCACAACCTGAGACCCACCCCCTGACACTGTTAGTGGCACTCTGCTGTGCTTACGCACAAGAGTGTAGAACAGCTGACCTCTAAGAGGCTTCACACAGCAGGGGACCAAAACAAATGCTGAGACTCACAGCCAATTATTGGACAGAGCAGGGGAGTCTTATGCAAGATTGAGGGGAAGGGGAAGGATATGATGATGCAAAAGAGACAGAAGCTCCACTAGAAAATCAATGGATCCAACTAACACGGGCCGGGTGGGGGAGAGAGGTGGGCTTGTGGAGACTAAAGTACCAACTAAAGGCCATGCATGGACTGGACTTAGGCCCCCAACGCAAATGTAACCAATGAGCAGCTTGGTCATCATGTGGGTTCCCTGGTAAGGGGATTAGGGGCTATCTCTGTCAAGTACTCTGATACATGCTTTCTTATCTAAAGCCATGATCTCATAAGCAAAGATCAACATCTTTAACTATACCAGCACAGTCAATTAAGTCAATAATTAAACAATAAGAAAATATCCTATATTCAAATTATAAGATGATAAAAATTGTTTCTCTCAGCATTAAACTTTGTTTTCCTCTAAGATGTGTTGGTGGAGAAACGATGATGATGCCTATAGAATATAACTTAGAATAAATATATATCCAGTCAGGTTTTTTTTTTGAAGTACCTAAGAATAAGTGGTAGGGTAAACAATTTCTAGGACTACAGACTACCTGAGAACAACAGGCTAGCATACCATGGAGTATGACTGAATGGGTGTGCTACACTTGTAAAAGGAAAAAATCCACAGGAGTGACTTCAGGAGTTTCACTTATAATTGCATTGTATCCTGAGTATAAGTTTAGGTTACATTACTTTCCTCCCCTGTCCTCCCATGATGTTTTGATTGTTACTACATGAGAACACTTATTACAGTCCATCTTCTAAGAGATGTTCATTAGTATGCCTGCCTCTCTCAGTAGATAATGAGCCCTAGAGTGAAGAGACCTTATCACATTTGACTTTGTATCTCTGTCTAAGCATTATGCTTAACACAGAGAATACTTTCAGCAAATGTTAAGGCCAACTAGAATAGACCAGAAAAGAAAATTTTCCCACAACATGATAATCAAAACACAAAATGTACAGAACAAAGAAAAACATATTAAAAGCAGCAAGGGAAAAAAGGCCAAGTAACATAAAATGGCAAACTTATCAGAATTATACCCGACTTCTCTGCAGAGATCATAAAAGGCAGAAGGGCCTGGACAGAGGTCCTGCAAACCCTAGGAGACCACAGATGCCAGGCCATACTACTATACCCAGTGAAATTATCAATAACCATTGATAGAGAAAACAAGATACCAATGACAAAAATAAATTCAAACAGTACCTATCCACAAGCCCGCTCCCCCAACCACACACATACACACACACACACACACACACACACACACACACACACACACACACACACACACACGTAACAGATGTACAGCTTGGGACTCATGTGAAACCTCTGACAGCAGGAGCAGTAGTTGCCTCTGACTCTGTTGTGTGCCTTTGGATACCTTTTCCCCTAACTGAACAACCTTACCTAGCCTTAATAGAAGAAAATGGGCCCACTCCTACTTGACATGCCAAGGCATGTTGTTACCAATGGAAAGTCTTCCCTTCTCTAAGAAGAAAGGAAGGGGGCACAGGGGAAGAGAGATGAGGTGAGAGTGAGGGACTGGGAGGAGAAGAGGGAGGAGAACTTCCTACCATAATATAAAGTAAATATTTCTATTTATTAATTAATTAATTGGAGGGAGAAAGAAAAGAAGCTCACCTAGAGTCTCAGTAGGATGTCCTCACATCTATCCCAATCTCCTGGTAAGTGAAGGCTTTTGTGGGATATGTCTTTTGGGCTAGTGCCCAATTATAATTGAATATATACCATGTGAGTCTTTCTGCTTCTGGGTTAACTCACTTATTATGATCATTTCTAGTCCCATCCATTTGTCCACAAATTTCAGGATTTCCTTGTTTTTAATAGCTGAGTAGTATTCCATAGTGTAAATACACCACAGTTTCTTTATCCATTCTTCAACTTAGGGACATTTAGGCTGTTTCCAGGTTCTAGCTAAGTTGTAAACTCAAACCCCTACTCTGATCTACCCAATGGACCGGACACTCTCCACAGTTATATGGACAGTTGGAACTTACTCTGACATGAACCCTGGCGCCCCATATTTGACCACCTCCCTTTGGTGTGGATGCCTGGTGGCACTCAAAAAAGAATAAGCAGGCTACCAAGATGAGACTTGATAGCCTATGACCATATAGGGGAGGAGGTCCTCCTTGGTCTTAGACCTAGGGTAGGGGAATAGGGTGAAAGCGGGAGGGAGGGAGGAGTGGGAGGATACAAGTGATGGGGTAACAATTGAGTTGTAATCTGAATACATTAATAAAATAAAATTTTAAAAAAGAAAAGAAGCTTATGTTTAAAGCCAGGACTGGTGCCATGGGCCTTCCATTCAAGTTCTCAGGAAGCTCAAGCAGAGGATTGGAAGTTCAGGGACAATCTGGGCAACTCAATAACACAATATACAAAGGGGTGAGGGTGTTGTTTAGTGGCACAATTCGGGTCTATGAGTCTCTGGATATACTCTTAGTACCAAAAACAAACAAAAAGTACTTTTATTTGTGATCCTCAATTTTTATGTTCTGCTTTTGCATCTTCCACAAACCTATTTATCACTAAATCAAACTCACTGAAGTCACCCTAGTTCAGAGTCATGGGTATAACATGAGAAATCCCACCTCAGAAGACAGAGCCCCATGATCAGAAATATCACCCAGACTCACCTGTGTATCATTAAACTTCCTCTCTCAAAATGAATTGCTAATCTACAGGTATTTGTGCACAGTTCATGAGGACCTATACTTTTGAGTGTCCAATACCAATGACAATAAAAATTTGTATCAATTTTTAAAAAAGGAAAATAAAAAAAGAAAGAGGCCTTCTGAAGAGATGAGGTTAATTTGTGGATAAGTTCTTTCTTCAATATAATGGACAATAAGCATTTTATTCTACATATTTCTACAGGTTTTAAATATGAGAAATGAGTCTTTGATTTGTAATTCTTATAGTTTATAAACTAAAGGCTGTTTATAAACTTTGAATTCTGCTGAGGGACTTGACCAATGAAAAGTGAGTTTAATATAAATAATAGCTCATTACTTGAGTAACTGATTTGTGATTTACTTTGACTGTCTTTCCCTTGTGAAGCAACACACTCTAACTTAATTTTCTTGTATTCCAAACACAACTGGCCTTGTTCTATGAATATGTCACAGACAACTGTGACCTCTATCCTAGTTGCTCCTCCTCGACATTGCTTACCATATGCCACACCTCAGCTGGATGGAGAGGGATTCTGTAATTGCGGTATCCACTGCTCTCTACAAAATACTCAATATTCTTTCACTTTCTTCAACAATCACTGTATAAATTGTATTTCCATTTTCTCCACCTGTAAACAGGCTTGGCAACAGGAGATGTTAAAGTACTAACAATTTGTTTGAATAAATGGCTCAGTTGAGTCACAATTTTACTATGCACTCATTTTATTGATATCACATATGTTTGCAATTAAGAAACAGAAGATGAACTTGGGAAACATGCCAGGGTTAATGGAACTCAGTAACACGATTCAGATGGCAAGCTACAAATTGTTTCCTTAAGGTAAAATAATTATGACCCAGATTTTAGATAAATTTTAAAAGAAACTTCCTTTTAGGGACAGGAGAGAAAGCATTTAAAGACAAAACCATTTGGTACCTAGTTGATGCTTTCTTTGTAACCACCAAACTAATTCTGGCTCTCACCGTCAGATTTCAAACAGTATAAAGAAAAACGGTAACTTAAATGATCAAGTAAAAAACATGCATTCTACTTGAATATGTAAATTACAAGATAAAAAAATCAGTTTGGATTATCAATGTTGATGATAATGTTGAAAAATATATTTTTAAAATATCTCAGGTGTTTTATTATGTAAAAATGCTTTATAATGCTTGAAAATTGTGTATGCTAGAATTTTACTGCTTAGAATAATGAAGTGAACCTACTTCAACTTCTCATAAGATTCTAAGATGTTAACTCAGCAATAAAAAAAGTTTGCAGAAAGAAAGAATATGTCATTTAACATTTGTCACATTATAAAGCTTCTATTTCATTATATTTCATTCCTAAGAGAATATCGAAATGTTTGTTTTAAATAAAGAACATACTCTGCCAATTACAGCACTGTGATAAAAATAGAATTAATTGCATGTTAACGACCAAGCTAAATTCAAAATGGCAGCCAGCAGTTGCTGAAAGGAAATTTTATCTTACTTAAATAATATAATAAATATGAAGAATCACAAAATTACCATCAAACAAAAAGAGTTTGTAATCTTTTAGAATATTGGCTAAAAATCCAAAAAATGGGTAAATAGAGAGAAAGACATTTTCGGGAAGAAATGTTTATCAAATGTGTAATAGCAAGTGATAATGATAACTTGAACAAAATAAACATTGTTTTGTAGAGGAATTTTAATCCAGTAATGTGACTGCTGTGACAAGGGATCACATCCAAAGACCTAAGTCTTTGTGATTGAGCAGACATGTCACTCACCTTTAATCCATATGGCTGGAATACAAACACACCCTTAGAAGAAAGAACCCATGTTTGAATGTGACCAAACTCTATCAAGACAGGGTAAGCAACTCCTCAATAGCTCCTGCTTCACAAATATATCTGTCAGATGTATTGGGCCAGAAGGCCAAAGAAAATGCTCCAACACTGTAGAGAGTTTTGGGTGACTATTCAGGTAGAAAACTGTCTCTACCATCTTCTCATCTGGAAAGCTACTAACCTGCACTCCTGGCAGACTCAGGTAATCGGTTTTATTCTGATGGGTTGAAGACCAGGTAGTTTAGTCTTACTACGAAGTTTAGTTGTTTGGGGGTTAAGATGTTTCTAGGTCAGGGTTGATATTTTCAGTTGATAATGACAAGATGTGGTGGAAATTGATTTACAGTCAGAATTTTAGGTGCACTAAGATAGGAAAGATGTTTTCTTGAAGGCTGTCAAATACAAATAAGCAAAATACTAAGAATGTAACATTTATATAATTCCTGATTGTGTCATGGTTATTGCTATAGGTAGTTTATTGTATATATGTGTAATAATATAGATGCATATGTAAAAAATAAAAATGTTTAATTAAAAAAACAAAAAAGAGAAAGATTTGCAGAATGAGTCAGAACAGTCAGAATAGGATATGCCCAACTCTCACAAGAGCAGCAGGGAAAAGACAGGCAACTTAAGGGAGAATAGTGGGAGGGAGAGAGAGAGATAGAGAGAGAGAGAAAGATAGATAGAGAAAGAGAGAGAGAGAGAGAGAGGCAGTTTTACTGGAACCGAGACAAGTTGCAGAGACACAGCTAGACACGGGTGAAGACAGAAGGATCCAGAAATTGAGAAGGATCCAGAGGATTAGAACAAATTGCCAAAGTTAATATGAGGCCAAACAGAGCAATTCAGTCAGAAGCAGATAGAAAACAGTTTCAATCAGTCAGCTTGGAGAGGAGTTTGAGCCACAACAGCTGAGCTTAACCAGCCAAGCAGAGCTCAGAAAGAACTAGAAAGGTTGAGCATATTCCACAATAAGTCTCAGAGGCTGAAAACATTCTAGGCCTAGATTAGCTTGTAAAGAGGCTAGAAGCTTCCAGAACTAAACCTAGGTTAGCAGATGGAGGCAGTATGCCTCCAGGACAACAATTATATCAAGAGAATTAAAGTTATTTTTACGTATGGGGCTCAACATGCTTGGAAGGATAACCCAACATGATTAGAGAAGAAGAAAGCCGACCAAAGGAAGCAGAGGACATCTGACCAAAGCATCACAGAGGACAGGAGACATCTAACAGAAAGCCAAAGAGTAGAAACTCATCTGAGATTATCTCCAGAGGAAGCATCCATTCGTCCAGTCCAGCCGGATGCCCAGAGAAATTCAGAAGACTTCAGAGCTGTGGAAGCCTCAAGCCCAGAGCATGGAACAACACAGGAGCTCTGAGACATAGAGTCATCATTGAATCACAGTAAGCCATCACAAAAGACAATTTTAATTATCTAGAGAGAGTTTTCATGCAGTAAAAATATGGGAAACTCCATTTCAGATCCCTTGAGACCAAGAGTAGGAGTTGAGGGCATAGCAATGTTACTTTAAAAAGTCATGACAGCATTTCTTGCAATTGTTACCATTGACGTAAACCCCTCCTCATTTTCTTATGAAATCTCTATATTTTCTCTCTCAAAAAAGTCTGAAGAATAGCTGTACAACAACAATAAAAAAAACTATGATAATGCATAGGCTTGAGAGACAAGAGACAAAGAAAGTAAGAGAACAGGAACTGTTTAAATGTGAACCTCAGGAACCTAATGGAATTGAGGCTCTATTTTATAACCTATACGTCCTATTGTAAACAGGGTCTCACTCTGAAACACAAGCTGTCCTAGAATCCAGACTGTCCTCAAACTCATGGGGATCCTCCTGCTTCAGCCTCATTGGTGCCAGAGCTACAAGCATGAGTCACCAATCCCAACTTTAGATTTACTTGTTAGTGCCAGGCATGTGATATGTTCCTCCCAAGATGTTACTCAGAGGTATCCTGAAGATCCCCAAAACAATATGGGTTATTGCCATTTGTCTTGATTGACACCAGAACTTGATAGTAATTCTCAATAACTGAAGGAAACACACACACATTGATCACAGGTCATGGAGAAATTAAATTATTACTGACCAGAAGGCTTCCTTCCTGCTGGCTAGCTGTCCTAGTTCCTGGGGGAGCTAGGTAGACTGCTGGGGGAAATAGTCATCAACAGTTTACCTAGCTGTGGACTTGGCTGTAATTGCAACAATGACTAGAATGACAAGATATGCCAAGGGAACAACAGTGGTAAAAACAAACAAACAAACAAAACAACAACAATAAAAATCCACTCCATGAGAGTAAATGCAGGGCTGGTACTGTAACTCTTCCCAAGAAGCCATGGTTGTGGAGTTCTCAAGCCACGGAGATGAACCTACTATTATTATTCTGTAAAAATTATCATAGCATCAAACTGCTTTCTCAGTTTGTGTCCATATGGACATAGATTAGCATAGCCCTCAGACCACATCAGAGAAGTTTCTCTGTGCTGAAGGTAATGATCAGCCCAGAAACTCACAATAATTAGCCAAGATGCAGAAAATAGGTGTTTCATGTCATTTATCCTCTGGCCTATACATGCAGGATATGGCAAGAGCAGATGCACAAACAAATAAATAGATGATAGATAGATAATAGTGATGATGATGATGGTAGTGATGATGGTGATGATGATGGTAGATAGATAGAGATAGATAGATAGATAGATAGATAGATAGATAGATAGATAGATAAAATAGCATTTAAAACGAGAGAAAGAAGGAGAAGGAAAAGTACCTGGCCTTTGTCATTATGAATGGGATCTCTCTCAACGATCCAAACACACACACACACACACACACACACACACACACACACACACACACACACACACACACACTTACACATACACACAGTCCTCGTGTCCTTAAAACAAGGAAGTTCAAATTTTTCTGGTTTAAGATAGATTTGTGGCTCAGGATCAAGCAGGATTTTTTTATTATATCTCCCCCTGCCCATCAGAGACCCTCATGGAAAAGGGGTAAAAACAAGAGTTGGAAAGGACAAGAGTAAAAGATTTCTTGGAGACATGTCAGGGCTGCCATGCTCATGACCTCACAAAAGCTCTGGTGGTTTGCCAAAGACCTCCATAAGATCAAGCAGTCAGCATTCTAGACTTGAACAAGAAGGAGCTCATGCATCTCCCACCTCTAACTGAGGAGTTATGGACACATGATGTCTACTGGGAGAGGGAGAGTGACTTTTCTCCAAGGATATTTCCTCTAAAGATATCCATGTTTCAGTGGGTGGGTGCCCACCCAGGGGAGCATATACTGGAGTAGAGAGGTTTGTTTTTTATTATTTTTAAAGACAGCTTGAATTGGGGAGGTGATACTAAGTTAGGGGTGGATCTGGAAGGAGTTAGGTAAAAGAATTAAGAGTGAATATGATCAAAAGAAAAAACTAATACTTTAATAGAAATGTGTTTTTCTTGGAGCAAGCAATCATGTTACTACTGATTGGTGTGCTTGCCCCTAGAGAAGACTATTTCTTCCACTCTCAGCATTACTTAGTCACTTGTTCTTTATTTTCTAACAAGAACTGACAGTTCATTACTTCCACTTTTGCTCATTGGCCAGGACTAAGTTAAAGATATTGATGAAATTCAATCCTTTCCCAATTGGAAAGAAAGAAGATGAAATTATTTCTAAAAAGTCCTAATGGTGTTAATCTCTTTTTTGGAGAGTGGCAATTTATGTAAAATCCAATATCAAATGACAGTCTATGTAAAATAATGAGGAAACTGTTTTCATTTCTCAGTAATCCTCAAGTTACAAAGAAAAGCTTTACTGTTTTATCATTTTGTGCCAATACATTCAATTATAAATGCATTTAGACATTTTTTTATTTTCAATAATGTGTACGCAGGTAGGGTATGCGTTCATGAGTGTAGGTACCCATGAAGGCCATAGGAGAATATTGGATACCTTATAACTGGAATTACAGCGGCTATGAGCTGCCTGACATGGCTACTAGAAAAAAAAAGCTTTAATCTATAGTCTATTTTACCTATAAGTTCTTGAATAGCAGGCTTTACCATCCATCTTCAAAGCAAAACAAAATTAAATAACCTCTACAGTTTTCACATAAACTTTTACCTACCTTCATATATCTTTCTACTTTTCCCCATCCACGCATCCCTGAATGCTCTCTGCACTTCTTTCCCAATTTCCCGCTACTCTACTTAGTCTTAAACCCAAATTTTATTCATCCTACTTCATCCAGCTAAACCCGTCATAAATCCAGTGGGTCCAACACTCACCATCCTTCCTTCCATATCGTCTGACATTTCTGAGAGCTTGAATCACTGTTGCATACTGTTTTACAATGTAAAGAATTCTTTGAGCTTTTTCTGCCTTCTCATTTGTGCTATTCTGTATGTGCCTTATCTTCTAATAACAATTGACGATGGGTTGTCCTCAGGACTCTACCCTAAACATATTGCCTTCTGGATGGTATCATCCCTTCCCAACAATTTCTATTACATCCATATTCTAATCAACTTCAAATTTATATTATTAGACCACAGCTCAATACTGAGAACTGGGTCCATTTATATATCTAATTTGCATAACTTAACCTCTGCTTATGCAAAAATTCTTTCTGTATTACATAATTATAGCCAGAATCACACTCTTTCCCCAAAGGCAATCACATCCTTCACAGCTCCTCCACCACTTTCGACCACCCATCAAATCCTTTGCAAAGATCTAGTTATCCAAATTACCTATGAAATTAATGTTCTTTCCCCACAATTCTACTTCACTGCCACAGCTCAGAAATTTACAGTCTCATTTCTGGAATTCATCAGTAATTCTCAGCTAGTATCCACTCTACAAACTACAAAATACTCTTACTGAAAACAGAAAAAATTTTGTGTTGAAGCTCTTCAGTGACTTCCTTGCTTCAGAGTTATGAAGAGATTTAGAGGTACTTTTGAAATATTATGAATTTGACATATAAAGTAGAGAAGAAAGAATATACAATGTCTTAAAGACAAACTTTAGATATGAGAGAGCTTCTAAAAGATCAAGTTTATAAAGGCAATAAGGGAAAATAGGTTCAACAGAAGATCTGCTGAGTTCAAAGCATGAGAGTTTTCAGAAGAAATGAGCAGAAGGTAAAAGTTAAGGACAGATTCAGTTGTTGAAGTCATGGAAATGAACCAAGTTATCATGAATATCTATTGTGATAAAGATGATAAATGATGGAAACTGAAAGATTAGCAACATGTAAGAGGACTGATGACATTATGTAAGTAAAGGCAACTGTGAACAAGACAGAAAAGAAAAAACCAGGTAACTTAGTTTGTGAATAGGCTTACAGTGTATTTCCTGTTATTGAACAGAAAATGCAGTTCTAAGTGCCATATTTTGAAAAACGGGATGAATTAGAAACAAAGCATCTAGTGGCTTATGAATATTTTATGATTTGAATTTCAATATTATGTATTAAGCAATTAAGTTCAGTTTATCCTGCATCTTTTTGATTATTATGAATTACTATTGCTCTACATGGGAGCTTCTCTAATTCTCATATACTTATTTCCTGTTGCCACTTAACACCATTCTAATAGATGGATATTCATGTGTGTGTGTGTGTGTGTGTGTGTGTGTGTGTGTGTGTCTTTACTTAATGGTTTTTGTATATTGTATAATGTACTCAGATTGCTGAACATATATGTTTATGTGGGTTTTTTGTTCATTTGTTTGGCTTTTGCCTTTTTAATATTATTTCTAGAGAACTGAAAACATAACATGGGAAACTTACAAACATACAAACTATAGTATCAGACAAGGAATGAAAAAATAAATAAAAGCCAGAGCATGGAAAGGAAATAAAAAGTGTATTCTGGATCTGGAGTGGTCCACAGGACATGTACAGGTCATCATGGAGTGATCTGTCACTGGCATGTACTGGAGAAGATATATTTTAATTAAATAAGTGGTATTGTAGAATGTATTTCATTGTACATCTCTTTCTTATTCATTGGTATATGTTTTCACATCTTCTGACTGTTTTTATTTATAGTTTGTAGCTTCTGACTGCTATATGATAACCTGTGCTGTAAAAATGCCAACCTTTCATTTATTGCCTAGGCAGCAATAATAAAAAAAACATAGAGTGAGCTCCTAAAACAGTAAATATTTATTTCTAAGAGTTGTGAAGATTTGGAGTCCAAGATTAGGATGTTTTCAGTGAGGTGCTGGTGAGATTCTTCCTCTCATTAGAAGCTTTGGACTTCTCTCTGCCCCATCACATGGTAAAATGGCAGTTGAAAGGTATCTCCCAGTCTCTTAAAAAGTCACAAGTCCCATGCATGGAAGTTTGCAATCCTGACATAGCTACTTTCTAAAGTCCCCACCTCCTCATATTGTCACATTATGGGATATGATTTTAGCATATGAGCCTGAGAGATGAAAGCATGTTTATTTCTCCATATATGTGCCTATGGAGTTTCCAGTTCCCAACAATAGCACCTATGTTGCAGTGAAATTCATATCTACCTTAGAGGCATATGTAAGAATGCTCTGAGATATACATCTACTTTGTGTGACTATTGGCACATCGTTCCCTGAATGGCTTCCTCAGCCTTCCCCTGTCAAGCAAGACAAAAATCTTATATCTTTACAAATTGAAAAAGGTAAACAAATCTGTTTTTTTTTTCAAAATATGTCCAAGCTAAGAGTATTAAAACTGTATCATACTTTAATTGATGTTTCTGATTATAAATTATTTTAGCATTAGTTTATATTGTATATTTGGCTGCCTTATATTCAAGTTGCCCATATCTTTTCTTCACTTAGTCCCTGTTGCTTAGCAGTGTCTTCTTAGTGATTTGTTGGAAAGCCATGAACATTCTAAGTATCAGTGCTTTGTCAATTTTTAGCTTTATTTTTCTTATTCTATTAATTTTTTCAGATTACAACTCAATTGTTATCCCCTCACTTATATCCTTCCTTTCCTCCCTCCCTCCCGCTTTAACCCTATTCCTGTCCCCTACGTCTATGACCGAGGGGGACCTCCTCACCCCCTATATGGTCATAGGCTATCAAGTCTCATCTTGGTAGCCTGCTTATTCTTTCTTTGAGTGCCATCAGGCCTCCCCACCAAGGAGAGGTGGTCAGATATGGGGCACCAGAGTTCATGTCAGAGTCAGTCCTGTTCTTTCTTCATGTTATCTGACTCATATTTGTCTTCAGTGTCTCTGTTAATATTCTAAAGACATCATAATACACCACAAACTGCATAGCTTAAAACAAAAGAATTTTCTTCTTCACGGTTACTGAAGATTAAACGCACAAAGGCAAAGTATTAGTAAGGCCATGCTCCCTCCAAAGTGTCTGGGAAGAATTAGTCCTCTTTCAGATTCTTGTAGCTTCTGATGGTTCTTCTCTTATTGTGGCATAATTGCAGCCAGTGCCCCCATTTTCACCAGCTCATCTTTCCTCTACATCACCATCTGTGTGTGTCACAAATGCTTCTTATAAGACCTCAGTTCTAATGGAGTATGACTTTGTCTTAACTATTATATCTTCCCAGATCTTTTTCTAAACAAGGTCCTATTCTGAGGTTCTGGGTGGAGTAAATGCTTCTCTACACCAAGATCCCTGCTGTTCTACACTCTGTGTGCGACAACGCTCTCACTGTATTATATGTTTGTATGCTATATGGTTATATGACAACACGAGTTGTTTTTGTTGCTGCTCTCTTTGTTGTATGCTCATCTTAACAACACTTTCTGGACAGGTTGTTGTAGTTTTACAAGCAATGCAATTAATCATTATTCTTTTGTATATAGATTATTAACATTTTCTACATTTATTGCTATGAATTAACATTAATCTCTGAGTTTAGGGTCTTTCTATTGTGTCTTACATGCTATATGTAAGCTTTTACCCACAGTAACTTCTATGATTTAGATCATAGTTCTGGTACAATAAAGCTAGTCTTAAACATAATAGTATTAAAAGGAGGTAAGATGACCTTTACGAGTTGAGACCTAATTAAAAGTAACAGCATCACCACTCTCCTTGGGAAGGGACCAAACCACTGCTGTTAACACATTTTCTCTCTTTCCATGTGGTCTCATCCATACACTTATCAACACTCTTATATGTCTTCTTTCTATGTGATGTTATCTGCCACGGTATAAAATAGTCATAAGCCTTTGTCAGAAGCTAAACAGATGAAGTCACCCAGTCTTACACTTTTAATCTAAAGCTGTAATATAAATAAATAAGCCTCTTTCTTTATGAATTATCCAGCCTGGGGGACTTTGTTACAGCAACCCAAAACAGATTGAAGCAGTTTTCATCAGCGTTGGACATCCTGAAATAGACACTAGCTCTTAAAATTGCATGTATTGCAAACACACACACACACACACACACACACACATTATTGATTGTACAGAAGGCATCATGCCATGGCAGTAGCTAACTCAGTGATGAATATTATTCAGATGTGGTATTTTAAGTAAATTTGCAAGTTACATTTCTGCAAGGGTCTAGTTTTTCACAGCCTCCATCAAAGTTTACCCATCTCTATAACCATAGTAGTCTTATGATAAAACAGCTTAAGAAAAATGGTTACATTTGTTATATTGGAGCATGTGCCCTTGGTTTTCTGTTTGAAACACCAATGAATTTAGAAGAGACCTAAGAATACTGACTCTTCAAGTTCAAGAATACTGATTGTTCAAGTTCTACATATCAGTGATAAAAATTAAGAAAATTAAAGCTGATTTAAAGCTCTGATGTTCAAGTTCCAAAGTGACTATGCTAGCACAGTTGTTAATATCAGGGCTATTTATTCAAGAAGCAGACGTGTTTATTTTGTACAAAAACCAGGCCACACACTGAGAACACAGCTGTGATAATGAAAGTTTTGGGGGTGGTATGGTCTGGGACACTATCCACTACGATCAAATCAGCTCTCCACAATCTAAACATTTTTTACTTTAAGATGAAGTAACTTGGATATTCTATATTTGGAAACCATTGTTATAAAGCAATTAGTTTGGAAGGAATATGAATAAAAGAAACAAGAAAAGAATAATTACAGAAATTCTAAGCATTCAAAGCAACTGTGCTTTGAGGAGATAATGAAGGATGCCTAGACGAAAAGGAGGTCAGGGAGCAGGGCAAAAATACTGTCCTTTCCAACAGAGTTTACTGCCCTCTTATTTCAATAATAGTTTTCTTTATGATTATGATTCTACTGTTGCATGAGGCCTCTGTAACCCTGACTTATTAATATTCCCCTAACATAAAGAAAACCTGTATACCTAAAATAGAACTGTCAAAAATAAGCCACACTTGTTCCTTACCAATTTAAACAAATGAAGTAAATGCCAGTAGAATTTTAAAGATTTATTATGTTTGAGAAATATGGTTCTTTTCATGTCTAAAGTTTCATTATAACCAATCTAAGCATTTTATGACAAAGAATAAATATGTGATCTAAATGTTAAACAAAAGGATGCTCAAAAATGTCTGCAGGTAATGGGAGGAAACAGTAAGGTATTGGGAAGAAACTGAGAAAAGTTATTCATTAGAGAAGTGGACAAAACAGAACTGCACGGAGACAACAAAGGAAGAAATAAAATACAAGTACACACCCGAGGTAGCAAGAGATAAATATCTGTGTAACCAGCAAATAACTGGGTTGTCAGAGGATTTATACCAGTCTCCAGAGGCTGAAGTGGCACGTACCAACAAAAAAAAGGGAAAAGGATCAGTCACACTCATAGCTAAAAAGAAAAACACAAAAGACAGGAAGCACATACTTGATGCTTCTGTGAAAATGTTTGCAACTTACATCTATGTGTTTGCATACTTCCAGGAGGTTCCGATTTGAAGGCCTTGAGATAAAGTGCAAGAAGAAATGTTTTCCCCTACTTGAGAGAGAACTAACTCTCCTCAGAGTGACTAGGAGATAGCTCTAAGACATCCTCTGAGTTCCACTCAACTGCCTTCCTTTGTTCTATGTCTATGACCTCAGTTTCCCTTGGCTGACCCATGATCTTCCACTGTCCCCTAATAAAGCCTGTACTACCCATATTAAGAGCAAAAGAAAAAGAAAGAATTACTAGTGTAAAAAGCAAAGATGGTGTCACCTGCAGGGATGTGAGGGAGGGATTTGTTTTTACCAGAGACCACACACAGAGTCCACCTCACTGATAGCAGAGCAGTCTGTTCACCTGTCCTGAGTTTTATGGGATAGCTAGACTACTAAGCAACGCATAGATAAGTGATGAATATTGGTCTAGCTGTGTCTGCAAGGGTGTTCTTAGAGGAGATTAAAATTTCAGTTGATTGACTGAATACAAAAGACCCATCCTCACCAACCTCTATTCATAAACTCTACATCACTGAGAACCCAACGACCAAGTATAATGGCTTTCCCAGTACTCTAGTTTGGAAAAAAAAAAGCACTGCAGGGGGATTCTGGGCATCTATAGATACCTGGTTATTTCTCTGTGTGTGTGTGTCAATAGATAGATGAGAGAGAGAGAGAGAATTGCCACATTGATTCTATTTTTCTGAAGAATTTTCACTAATATACCCCATATAGCATCTATCAGTATAGACCATTCTTTGTAGTTATCACTTTATCTTAATGAAGCCAATTATCATGAATAAGTGATGTTCCTTAACATTGTGGGAAATCTCAGACCCAATAGGAAGACTAAGAATAAGGAAAGAAAAATGTTTCCTTGCAGTATATCTATTTAGTACTTCAGAGTCTATGATCTGGGTACCTACCGAATCAACAAGTGCTTTTGAGACTTTCCAGTGTTACATCAAAATCATGTGTGGCAACTAAATATGGGTCGACTGGGATCTATGTTCCAGAAACTCTACAATAAAATAGATAAGAAGATATACCATGAAACAATGAATCAGGTCATACCATACACATAGATAGCATACGGAAATAAAATTGAAGTAGGTTACTGTGGGCGAGCTACAAAGCATAGAGATGTTTTCCCAAAAGAAATAAAACAGTATGTTGGCTTGGTTAATTAGAAGAGATATTGAGCAGCACCCTCAAGTTAAGTCCTTGTAAAGTACACATGGGGTCCACTAAAACTACTTTGGTATGTAGCTACAGCCTGGCAATAGTTCATCTACAGCCAATATATCTAGCTTAATTGTGGCAAAATAAAACACATTCTGCAAATAAAAGGCATATTTAAATTGTCAGCCAAGAGTTTAATCATTTTAAAGGTTTATTTAGACAAACAACATTAGAATTGGTATGGACACTTCTTAGGCTAAAAAGGACCTTGCTAAATTAACACACAGGGGACTTCAGATTTAGTGCAATGATCACAAGACATCCTACAGTTGCCAAAAGAATGATTATAGGGTTAATACCATCACATCAATTATTCTGTAGTTCAGCCCACGTTAGCCATTAGCAATAAACTAATTGGGAGAAAGTTGTATAGAACTACAAGGCTGAAATTCCCCAACGATACAACTGGTAGGCTGTAAGTGAAGATACTAGCCCAAAGTCTAAAGTCCAAAATTAAACCCCTAAGAGAAAAGACATGGAAAGCATACTTTTGAATCTAGCTTTAAGGAAAAAAAAAAAGTTAGAGAAAACTGAAGATGTTATGAAATATCCCAATTTAAGAATGCTACAGATGCTGAAATGCACAGTGAGTAAAATATTCAGAAACACTTTCCTCACAACAAAATGTGTGATAACTTGGGCAATTAATTCATCAAATAGAATATCCAAATGATATATTTATTAAGCAGATATTCTTCTTAGTTTCAAAACTGACAAATTTTTAGGATTAGTAACCAAAGAACAATAGGTGTTGGTTGATCCCAACTTAAGCAATTCAATAAGTAAAAATTGGACTTCCCTGTTATTATATATTAATATAAAATATGCCCACAGATTCATGTGTTGAAGCCCTTGTCCTCATCTGGTGAAACTGTTTTTGAATGTGCTTCAGCTGGAGGTTCGTAAGTCTCTAGAGGCAGTTCCTCCAGTGTACTTTATGTCTGGTTCATTTTTAATTCATTTTTCTCTCTCTCTTTCTGCCTAGACCCCAGCATCTCAATCTTATTTGGACAGTGTTGGAAAACTATATGCTATAATATTTGGCTTCCTTTGTTTGGGGATCCATTTAATTTAGTAACTCATGCATTTACTTCTGTTGAGGCTTATGATTGGGTACATGTATAGTAATCATGGTTCTGGAATCTCAACTGAATGTTTGTGGGGTTCAAGGAAGAACTCATTAGAGAAAATTGGAAAACCACATTTCTGCACTGTGTATAGTCCTTTGGAGCTCCCATTGAGCTAAAGCACCTACTTGCTGTCAACCATCATGCCCCATGAAACCTTGCCTTGTAGCTACGCAAGTTACAATTTAGCTAGATATAAAGAAACATCTGTGCAGACGTTTGAAAGCCTTCTCTGCACATCTTAACTTTTTCATTTTGTTAACCATTGCAGCAACCCTGAAACTCTGATACCTTTCATCTATGTAGAAAGTCAATTAACATCTTTTATGGAGGCTACTTCTCTACCTCAGAGTTTATTTTATATTTGTCTCATCTATTAAAAAAAAAAAAAAAAAAAGAGCCAGACCTTACTTTCTCAAAAAACTGGGAATAGGGCTTCCTCAAGACTCAGCTACTCCACTCCTTGGAATATACCCAGAAAATGCTCCAGCACACAACAAGGACATATGCTCAACCATGTTCATAGCAGCCTTATCCATAATAGCCAGAACCTGGAAACAGCCTAAATGTCCCTCAATTGAAGAATGGATAAAGAAACTGTGGTACATTCACACTATGGAATACTACTCAGCTATTAAAAACAAGGAAATTTGTGGACAAATGGATGGGACTAGAAATTATCATAATGAGTGAGTTAACCCAGGACAGAAAGACCTACATGGTATACATACTCACTTATTCTTCACTTAGCAGGAGATTGGGATAGATGTGAGGACATCCTACTGAGACTCTAGGTAAGGGAAATATAGAAGATGGGGAAATAGAAGGACCCAGAGGGCCCTAGAAACCTACAAGAAAAACATTGTGATGGGTGGTCTGGGCCCAGGAGGGTCTGCTCTAACCACTGTATTAACCAAGGACAATACAATAGTAAACATTGAAGCCCTACTCTGATCTACCCAATGTACAGCACATTCTCTGCAGTTATGTGGAGAGTGGGGACTGACTTTGAAATGAACTCTGGTGCTCCATATTTGGCCACTTCCCCTTGGTGGGGGCTACCAAGATGAGACTTGATAGCCTATGACCATATAGTGGGGGAGGAGGTCCCCTTCGGTCTTAGACCTAGGGGAGGGGAATAGGGTGAAAGTGGGAGGGAGGGAGGAATGGGAGGATACAAGGGATGGGATAACAGTTGAATTGTAATCTGAATAAATTAATAAAATTAAATTTAAATTTAAAAAGTGCCAGACCTAGTGCTAGTCAGTTTGTTACTACCATGTTGAAATTCTTGACAAAGATACATCAAACGACAAATACTTATTTTAGTTTTTTGCTTTAACAGATGTAAGTTTATAAACATTGGTTCTGCCAATTCTGGACATAGGTGAGGTTAAGGGTGATGCAAGATAAGCTGTTCATCTCATGGCAGCCAAGAAGCACAGGTGAGAATCTCCTACCATGGCAGACGCTGGGGTAGGGAGAAACTAAAAAATAGGAATAGATTCCCAATGACATCTGAGAAAATGACAACAGATGCAAATGCACATAATACCAACTGAGACATCAGAACTGTGACTGCATACAAGTTCTGCAATGACATGAATGAGCTAAGCAATAGATTCGTAATCATAGCTTCCAATAAAGGTTCTAGGAAGCGTTTCATTGCATGTATGTGATGACCTAGACCCACTCAACCACTTAGACTTCTGACCTAAGAACTGTAAGCTAATTGTGAGTTAATAGCTAGGTATTGTTTTAAAACAATACATTTTCCAGGAAAAATAGAAGGATCCAGAGGGTCCTAAAAACCTACAAGAAGAACATTATGATGGGCAGATCTGGGCCTAGGGGTCCTGCTCAAACTATGGCACCAGCCAAGAACAATACGTTCAGTAAATTTTGAACCCCTACCCAGATCTAGCCAATGGACAGGACATTCTTCACAGTTGAGTGGAGAGTAGGGACTGACTTTCACACAAACCCTGGTGCTCCATATTTGACCATGTCCCCTGGATGGGGAGGCCTGGTGGCACTCAGAGGAAGGATAGCAGGCTACCAAGAAGAGACTTGATACCCTATGAGAATTTATAGGGGGAGGAGGTCCCCCTCAGTCACAGTCATAAGGGAAGGAAGTAAGGGAAAAATGGGAGGGAGGGAGGGAGGGAGGAATAGGAGGATACAATGGATGGGATGTAATATGAATAAATTAATAAAATATATTAATAAAAACAATACATTTATAGAAATTTGTGAAACATAAAAAAACTAACAAAGAAGTATACTTTATAAGGGTCTTTTATTAGACATGAAATAACACACTATTTAAAGGAAATATATTATATCATTTATGATAGAAATATGCCTAGGAAATCCTACAGCATTGTTAGAGAGAGAGAGACAGACAGACAGACAGACACACAGACAGACAGACAGAGACACAGAGAGAGGGAGAGGGGGAGAGAGAGATCCACATGCACACACATAATTATATAGCTTATAATTTAACTTGATAAATCTATAAATAGTCTTCGACTCATCACAGAAGAGAGCCAACACTTTTGCACTGAATGACTTATTTAGACAAAGAATAGTAGCTGACATAGAGTGGGGACTCACTACACATTTAGGAAACGAATAAATCCACAAATGAACAGTCAAGTACCTCAGTTAAGCTATACACTGATGGTTCTAAAGCCAAAAATATCTACATGAGGATGTATGTTGTGATAACCAAAAGATTATCAAAAATGAAATCACAACTTAAAGGGAAAAAAAGCAAGCAAAATATTGAGGTTTGTTATTGACTGTTAGTCTTTCAGATGACTAACAGAAAGTCGGTATTAGTAGTCCACCTGTATAATGGCTCAAAAATGAAGATGGAAATCAAGTGTATTTTATATAATGTAAGAAGGACTATTATAAGTTTTTTTAAAGTAGATACATCTTGGTTTTTATGAGTGAAAAGATAAATTCTGCACACAGCCCTATCTGAATTCTTTTTTTTTTTTCCTCATGTTCTACACAGTGGGAAGAATGTGTGCATATCTGCACAAGCTGCAAATCTAATTATAATATACAAGGTCAAACAGCAGCACAGAAATAGAAACTGAGATTTGAAGAAAGTGCTTATATTTTCAACCATTGCACAGACCACGGGATGAGGCAGCCGATTTAGCAGAATCAGCAGGAGTTTTATAAACCCCACATTGTTCATATTTGACCACATTTAAGACAAGCTTTCAGTACATCACAATTTCTAATAAAGAGCATGCTCAAAGGAAGGACAAAGGAAAAATGTATAGTAAATGCTTGTTTTGGATAAAAGTCAGTATCACCAGAGACTGAAATGAAGGAGATATACTTGTTGCCTTTAGGATGGTGTTTTTTTGTTTTTTGTTTTGTTTTGTTTTTAATGTAGACTAATGTTAGCACTGTTCTGATTTTTCTGGATGCAACTGCTTGAAATATTTTAATTATTTATACTTTTATCCAAATCTCTAACATGAACCATGAATACCACTGTGACAGGTCATATCTCCATATTAAAGATAGACCACTACAGAGACATTTCTTTATCCATGTTGACTGCCACTCTGTTCATAATAGCTAGAAAACAAAAACAGTCAAAATGTCCTTCAACTGATGAGTTGATAATAAAAATGTGATTCATGTGCACAGTGGAATGTTATTCAATGGCAAAGAAAAGTAAAATTGTAAAACTTAAAGGTAAATGGATGAAGCTGGAAATAGTCATGGTGAGTAAGGTAACCCAGGCTTAGAATGACAAATGTTTCATGTGCTCTTTTATTTGTGGATGCAGGATTTGAACTTTTATATATGTACGTTTTAGTCAGAATATCTGTAGATGGCAGGAAATTAATAAGGGGACTTGGGGGTGCAGATTTGAAAGGAGGGAGAACGGCATATAGGTGGAATGAAGGGTGGAAAGCGAGTAATGAATGGGACTGGAAAGGCAGGGTAGAGGAGAGAATAAGGGGAGCAACAATTCACCCTAAAGACCTCTGAAAATGCACCATAGAAATCTACTATAATAGATGCTTCCATACCTACATAGAGTTTAAATAGTTAGCATTCAATGAGACAGTACTCTCCCTTCCCCAAAGCTCAGGAACCATTATAGAAGAGTGGGTGGGAAAACTGTAAGATCCAAAGGTAGTGGATTTCTGTAGTGCACAAAACCTGTGTTTTGATCAAGTCAGCCAAACTCCTAGCATGAATGAGGAGCAAGTTCTTGAAGTTTCACTCCTAGCCCAAAAAATAATTAATTAATTAATTTATACACACACGTGTGTGTGTGTGTATACATATATATATATGTGTGTGTGTGTGTGTGTGTGTGTGTGTGTGTGTGTGTGTGTGTGTGTGTGTAATGCTGCTTAGGGAGGGTCAGTTTGCTTCAAGGATATGATGGTCTTCATAATGCTATACATGGTCCAGTAAATGAATTTATACTCAGGCACATAAAAGCAGCATTAAATAGACTCATCAGATTAAAGCAAAAATAAAATGAGAACATAAATAACAATGCAGGAACAAAATGCACCTGAGGTAAAAGTCCCTCTGTCTTTTCCTTGGGGCCTTTCTCATAGTTCCTCCAAGACACAGATCACCATGAGTTATTCCTTTGACTGTATTTTGATGGTGGCCATGGTGGTGGTTGATACAGGATCTCTCATTGTCCTGAAGCACATCGATTAAGCTAACCATGTTGGCCAGTAAGTCCCAGAGATTTACCTGTCTCTACCTCCCCAGAGCTATTACAAGCACTGGCCACCATGCCATTCTTTTTCAACATGTGTGCAGAAGTTAAGATCAGGTCCTCTTGATTACGTGGGAAATGTTATCTGATTCAGTGTCTCCCTGGCCCCTGGAGTTAACTCTATTAAAACCTCAAGTTTCATATAACCTTTTCTTTACACAGACCAAATGGAAGGTAACCATGGCTTCCAGGGTTTATGTAAACTCGAGGTCCCTAACACTAAGTGAAACTGAACCTCTAATTAACAACTAGGTCCTCGAAGAAAGGAAAGAAGGAAGAGGAGGAAGGGAGAAGTAATAATAGTAGTAGGAGGAGGAGGAGGAGAAGGAAGACTTTATTACATGTAAATCTCAAACAAAATATGACAAATGTACAACCCTTTTTAAATTAGTCATTCTAATGTATCCTGTTCTCTAAATATAACCTGTTTGGGAAATGAACACAGTCCATAACCACACTGTACATAATTCACACTAATTAAACATGTGAGTTAGGGATTTAAACACATGACATCAAATCATAAATGATGAAGTTTTAAAATTACATGAACTTTTTCTAGTAACTAAAAATGAAAGCAGGGCTCCTTGGCATTCACTTAACATATTAAACACAAACTGAGCTACGTGGTCACTTTAAATATGTAGCTAATAGCTTGGCTTTTTAAGAGGCTATTTACCTGACACACAAAAGAAACATCACCAGGATTTATTGGTTTGAAACATTAATACACACCACAATATAATACATATGCTAACTATGTGCCACCAAAAGTTGTGTGACGTGTTAGGGTTATAAAGATGAATAAATGAGGAATGCTTCTCCTTGTTGCTTCTAGTCCAAAGAGGAAGAAACAGCCTATATCAGAAAACCCAGAAATTTTGCCAGGTGCTCCAATAAGAGGGTTAGAGATTGACTTCAGAACACACAGCTGAGGCCTGAAATATAACTGTACCTTTGCAGAGGAAATTCAGTGGCAAAGTCAGCATAATATGAAGGAGCCAGCATGGAGAAGCATAGACTTGCATAGGAGAGTAGGCACATAAACATAGGAAGTAATTTGATGAGCTTCAGTCTGTAGGTGGATGAGGTGAGAACACCACAGCTGCTTCAAGGACTTGGGTCTTTTCTTAAAGCTAAACCCGAAACTACTGAAGGACTTTGAAAGCAGGTGACATTGTATTAGAGAATATCCTCACAACAGCGAGGAGGAGTGACTGGAAATGAGAGTATAGGACTGAACGTCTAATTAGAGAACAGTGGCATACTGTAATCATCAGGTAAGAGCTGATCCAAGCCTGAACAAGCAGAACAGCAATGGTGAAAGAGAAGGATGTTTCTGTTATCATTCTGTGACTAGCAGTTCTCAGGTTTTCACTAGTTATGGCTAAGTTCCTATAACTTCCAAAAGATGTCATTTGAAAGGGAGCTGCAGAGATGGCTCAGCAGTTCAGAGCACTGACTGCTCTTCCAAAGGACCCAGTTTAAATTCCCAGAACACACATGACAGCATAAAATTGTCTGTGGCTACAACTCCTGGGTACCTGACACCTTCACACAGACAAACATGCCATCAAAACACCAATGTACATAAAGTAAAAGTAAATTTACCAAATAAAAAATAAAAAGAGAATTTTTAACATAATTGACTAAATAAAAGCCAATAAAAATCGTATTTATATAGAGTGCCATGACACGGATTTATGAAGTTTTAAGATAAATTTGTTAACATCAGGAAAGATTATTTTTCTCTGTCTGCTAATCTTATTTTCTCAGATTCACTTGACTCAAGTTTGTCCACTGATGCACGTTTGGTCCTGCTCTAGACAGCAGATGCAGTGAAGTCACAACCCCTTCCTTCAGTTAGCAGGTCTACTGGTGGTACCTATTTTGCACTTCTCACGACACCGCGCAAGCACGCTCACATTTAAACATCACAATACCACTCAAGAGTGAACGGAATTATGGATTTAAAAATTATCCACCAGAGAAATTGTGAAACTTTCTCAATGTTATATCACAAAAGGCAGGGCTAAAATTCAACTTCAGGTCAGCTATTACAGAAAGAATTGGCATTCAGTCAGCTCTCAGCAGGTGTCAGGCAATGTCACACATGCCTTATCTATACAAAGCATATAAAAGGATGTTCATCTCCATCTCATGTTGACACATAAAGAGTAAGAAATAATTTGCATATATTGTCCGGTTATAAAACCAGCAACAGGTTGCCCCACATTTCAGACATGGACAATTGGACTGCAATTAATCAGGCCTAGTCACAACCGTTTGCATGGAAATCACCCTGTATCAGAAAAATGTTGCCCTTGAAGTAAACTAAAATCAGATAGAATGTTAATCTATGTATTCTTTCCTTCCTCCTTGAATGTCTATAAAGCATTCTACACTCAGCTATAAATTTTCTGACTTGATGTTGTAACTTGAATTTTTTTCCATTACAAGATCAAGTAACATATGTGATTTAAAAATAAAAAACAAAAAGGGGGAGTCTCTAGGGGAAGGAAAGAAACAAGCCAGCTGGGGCAGGGAGCACAGTGAGGGCAGGAGTGGAGGGAGTGGATTAGAACAACGTGTGTTCGCATACCTATATTAGCCTGCTGTCCTTCCTCTGGACATGGTGTGAATTTATGGCATCTGCTGCTTAGATCGTTACACAAGAACAATGACAATAACCTTTATATTTGGGAGGTGTTGGCGGGGGTGTGGGGGGGTGGAAGTGACTCTTAGACTCTCATCCTAAGAATTTCAGGTTTCCAATGTCTGGTACTGGAAATTTTGTTAGTGTGTGGCTTTGAAGGTAGAAGCATGGCTCACCCAAATGGTATGACTTTATAATGTGTGTGTGTGTGTGTGTGTGTGTGTGTGTGTGTGTGTGTGTGTGTGTGTGTGTGTAATTGTAAGTAAAAATAAAGTAATACATTCATGATGGCCTTTTCAAAAAAAGAAAGAAAATGCTGGTTCAGAGATGTGGCTCAGCTGCAAGAGTGTTGGCCTGGCAGGTGTGAAGCTCTCAGATCACCCTGCTTGTAATCCCAGAACCCAGGAAACAGAAACGGTAGCATCAGAGAGTCAAAGTCGTCCTCTGATACATACAGGGGAACTGAGCTATCCTCATATGTGTGAAATCATGTCAAAGAAAAAGGAAAACGAAAGGATAGGTGAGGGGGAGAAAGAGAAAGAGAAAAGAAAGAAAGTGCCCTACTATTACAAAATACATTACTTTGTGTGATGCTGTAGAGTACTAATTTTGAGAAGGAATACATTTCGCCTAATACTAATTTCAATGAGCCGCTCTAAGGTTTCCATGTTCCTCTTTAGACAGTAAGTAAGATAACAAACTTTCGGTCTGTGTGCAATAGTTCACACAAGCATTTTATACAGTGTGGCCTGCTGGTGATCTTCCACAAATTGCGTTTTCCAAGAAGACTAAACATTTTAGATAGAGCCTTAGGAAACTCAAACATTTAAAAATACACTTATGTAGTTTACAGCAACACTTTAAAATACAGATGTTCCTGGGTTTTACTGATGGATCTTTTAAATTATCAAAAGCACATACATAGCCTAAAATCTTAACAACATTTTCCATTATAAGTTGAGATGCAGGCGTGTGATGAGAGTGAGAGCATCTCACATATAGCCCCCTCCCTCCAGCATTTCTCTTCCTCAGCGTAACACAGGTAAGCTGCTTCGCATTCTCTATCGTCTCTGTTTATACGTATATTTTAAGGAAATTTTGCTAATTCCATAAAGCTCAGCACTAGACATGGAGAATGAGTGTAATGGGACTTATGGATGTAGGGAAATTATAAACAGCTCTGCCTGCCTGGGCCCTCCCTGGGGATGGAGTTCCTGCTGAATGGATGCTGACCTCTGCAATGTCCCTGATATGTGTATTTCCCAACTTTCCCTATTTTGTCTCTCTCATGGGAAGCACCTCAGACTGTGAACAGAGGAGGGAGGCCACAACCACAGCATCCTGAGAGGCGGGGCGGGGAGGACTCTGAGCAAAGAAAACAGGTGCAGAAGGACGCAGAAAGTATGACGTACCCATCATGTTCCACAGGCACCAACGCTTTGAGTTCATGGAATCTAGTGTATATAGCAAGTAGGTACCCTTCTCAACAGAAGCATTCTACTTGACTACTAGAGAGACCTTAAAAACAGTTCTCCTTCATAATTTCCTTCCACTGAAAATTATTTTCAACCTAAAATATGAACATTGGGTATGAGGGAACACGCTTTCACACAGATAAAAAAATATGGGCAGCTAGTAAGGCATGCTGCCAGGATGTAGCCTCACCCTCCAACACTACTGACATCTCTGAAAATGCTTGTTGGCCCAAAACATCAAACGTCTCCTCTGCAGACGCATCTAATGGATACAAATATAATATAATAACAAGACCTGGATGTATAGTAAGTTATAAAGAGAAAGCAGAAGAGAGGAGAAATTCATTGTTGTGTTTACATAGTCTAGATAACAATGAGGTAGGATTTTGAAAGCCCAATTCTGACTAAAAATACTAGTCAGGAACTAATGCTTTTTACGCTTAAAATCTGAAAGATATTTGTAAACTAAAGAAATAATAGAACACATTGGCATAAGAAAATTTCAAAGTTTATTAATTTGTATGTTTTTCGTATTTTTTCTGTAATGATAAAGATCAAACTCAAGATCATAAGCACGCTAGGAACTACATTTCCAGCACTGGAAATTCTAAGTTAAACTAATAAGATTTTAATATTCCTTACCCAATTAAAAAGATTAATCAAAAAGATACCATGAGTTGAAAAGGTATGGAGGAGGGGTGGATCTGAGAAGAGGTGAAGAAGGGTCGTAAGCATGATCAAAATACATTGTATAAAATTTTCAAAGGGTTAATAAAAATATTATTTTTAAAAGATCAAGGAATTTTAAAACTTAAGTACAATTGAGAAATCCAGACTCTTAAAATAAGCAAAATTTAAAATTTAAATCTGAACAGTGAAAGGACAAAAAGAAGACACACAAAAATTCCGATTTATCAGTTAGTACAAGAGCAAGAAGCTCAAAAGCTCTGTAGGAAATTTGGTTGGTATATGGAAGCAGATATTCTACAAGAAGGAAGCAGGCAGTTTTTGATGGTTTAGTGAAATGTCCTCAACATCCATGGTTACAGGAAAGAAAGTAAAGAAGGTTATTCTGAAAAACAATAGCAAGAATGGTAAATGATGGGTTTTCCAAAGATGCTTTCTCCTACAAACATGTCCCCGTGAAGTCCTGTCCTGACTCACACACTGCACTTTTTAACCAAGGCTGAGAAGAAGGGTAAATGAGTCATACTGTGAGTCAGCTGTTACTAATGGGTTTTTTAAGAAAGGTGATATTAGATTTTAAAATCTTGGTGACCTTTAACATTTTATAATACCTGCTACTCCAAATTAGTCTCAAAAAGCTACCAAAGCTTACACAGAAGTTGGCTACTTCATACCCAGTATGCACTGTAAGAAACTAAACACTGGCAAAAGCTTTAGCTATCTTAGTCACAAGGAATTAAGAAGTCTAAAGCTGTATAGATTTTCTTTTTGTAAGTCTGGGTCATATATTAAATTTCTCAAGAAAAGTAGTTGATTCTTAAAACTGCCACAGACAAACCACAGTCTACAGCCTCTCCCTCTAAGAACTAGGCCAAGAGCTTTCCTTTACACAAATTCAAATTTTTAACTCATAAAACCTGACAATGGTACCAAATGCATGCAGTCAGCTGGCACTAATCTAAGCTGACAGCTAGTCTCTTATTGCTAATAGCAAGTCGTGCTTGTGGAAGGGTTTCTAATACCTAAGCTTTTACTACCTAATCACCATGCCATTCAGTGAATGTTTGAAACGTGCAATCACTGCCCAGTGCAATGCACTATACTCAGAACTATGCAATATTGATGTCAATGCTTGTCACAGATAGTATGTTCTGCCTTATAGAGAAACTTGGTCAATAAAAGCCCATTTACCCAGTGCTAAATTACATAGCTAAAACAGTCATCAAGAAAACTGAAATCATTTCTAATGATCGCCTTTTGTTTTATAACTCTTAGAAGAATAGAACTTTAAAAGGTGGAACCTGATTTACATTTGTCTATATCTTCAGGCAGAGAAGCATACATATTTCTGCCTACAACAAAGTTGCAATGGAGCTTACTTACTTGAGCAAGAAACTCAACAGGAAGCTGATCACGATCAGGAAAAACTGTCAGTGTTTGGCATCTTAACGACTTCTCTGTTGCTGTAATCAAACCCCATAGCCAAGGCAACTTATAACTGACTTACAGCTCCAGAGGGCTAGAGTCCATCATGCTGGGGACAGCATGACAGCATGGAACAGGCTTCAAGGGCAGAATAAGAAGCTGAGAGCTCATATCTTGAACCTCCAGGATGAAGGAGAGAGAGCAAACTAGGGATAAGCAGGGCTTTACTCCCAAAATCCATAACCACCAGGTGCATGCTTACTCCAGCAGAGCAACACTTCCTAACACTTCCCAGACAGTATCAGCAGCTGAGAACCCAGCGTTCAAATGCCACTGACTGTAGGCAACATTTCTTATTCAAACCACCACAGTTGTGCATCAAATCAAATCTTAAATAGAATCTCAATTCCGAAGTAAAAAGTATTGAAATACAGAGAAAAATTAGTAAGCATTTCACCATATTTTAATGTCATAAAGATATAAAGACACATACACATCTGCAAATTCAACAAAAGCATGTAGAATTTTTAATTACTTAAAACTCATTATATTTAAAATAAAGAAAAATACTTTTATTACTTTTTCTATCATTAATCGTTTTTTATGTCCCTGTGTAATTTTTTTTTCCAGTTTTAGATAGGGTCTTACTATGTAGTTTGGGCCATCCTGTAACTCCCTATACAGACCAGACTAATGTCAAACTCAGAGATCTACATGTCTCTGCCTCCTCAATGCTGAGATTAAAGGAACATAAAGCTATTCCTGGTCCTATGAAAATCTTAACTAATGTTTTATACACACACACACACACACACACACACACACACACACACACACCAGATAAATAGTCTTATTTCTTCATATGAGTTCTTTCATATATGTAGGTTCCAATATGAGGTGTGGTTTTTATTTGATTAATGTCCTTATACAATGTTTAAGCATCTGTTTTATGCTTAAACAACATGACAAGGCATACAGGAGCATTTTTTCCAGAATAAATGCCACTTGCACTATCATCCAAGGCTGTAAACTGAAAGGAAAAAAAAATGATATTTGAGTGGCCTAGAAACCATGTCCAGGTTGGAACTTAGCAGATACAGAAAAGGCAGTGAATGTAACATGGGTTTCAAAACACAGGGGTACTGGTGTCCAGCATTCATTCGCTTTAGTGTAAATTTCTGAGATCAGGAAGGCACTTGAGGCTTTTAAGTGAACCCATTAATATTTAAAAACATTTGAAAGGAAAAGGACTGATAGTCACCAGTAGCTTATTATCAGCACCACACAATGATCTTTCCCCAAATTAATGCAGCTGCCATACATTTACTCCTTCGCCTTCATCGCTATTAAATTTAAGCACAGAAAACCACCTGATAGTCAGTTTCCTAGAGAATGTTGACAGTTGGGGAATAACCTAAGAGGACAAAAACGTTCCTCAGCTCTAACAGTCAAAACAACAATGTGGATGCCTAGAATTCTCACCACAGACAGGAGAATAGTGGTTTATTTATAGTGAGCATGTCGTTTATTACTCTACTAATCCATTCTTTTATCATTATGTCAAGGCACCCTGCTGCATGATGTAAAGGACAGGACACACAGGTGTCCTTTACAAACCAGTCAGGGTGGTAGCATATGACAGAAGAAACTTGTTAAGTACAAAAATAGTGTGATGACTACCTGTAAAGAGTAAACTTACACTTGGTGAGATTGCTTGCGGGAGGGACAGTGTAAAAATATTACCAGACAAGAGGATCCAAGATGGCGGCGAGCAGTGTGGACCGCGTTTGGAGGCTCCAGTGAACAATTCAGGGAATTGCACAGATTTCTGAGCCAGGAACACCGAGGTCCAAACATCACGGCAGCAGGAGTGCTCCACGGTTCGGAGGGACCAGGGTGCGGAGGACCTGCGTGCCCCTGCACACAGGAGGAGTGTGGTTTTTCTCTGATCGGAGCGGCAGCGGCAGAGGCAGCAGCACCAGCAGCACCAGCAGCGGCGGCTGAGGTTTGCAGCTCATAGCCTTCCGGTGGAGGCGATTGGTGTGGTGGCTGGTGGGAATTGCTGCGGGAGAGGGGACTCGGGGCAGGATTTGGGTCTCGTGGAGCCTTTGGACCCAGACTGGACTCGGCGGACAGTTCGGCCCCAGAGTCCCGGGTATTGGCCCGGCCCAGCAAACAATTCTGCCTGAGGCACTAACTCAGCGTGGCCATAGCTCCCCTGCTGTGGCACAGGCTTAGTTGAGCACGCTGCTCCACACTAGGCAGCACCTCAGCTCAGCGGCAGCTCCCCTGCGGTGACACAGTCTGGGCGGAGCACTTGGGTTCACCACAGGCGCTAACTCAGAGCAGCTGCAGTTCTCCTGCTGTGGCGCAGGCTTGGTGACGTGCTCGGTTCCATCCTAGGCACCACCTCAGCTCAGCGGCAGCTCCCCTGCGGTGACACAGTCCGGGCGGAGCACTTGTTCCACCACTGGCGCTAACTCAGAGCAGCCGCAGTTCTCCTGCTGTGGCGCAGGCTTGGTGACGTGCTCAGTTCCATCCTAGGCACCACCTCAGCTCAGCGGCAGCTCCCCTGCGGTGACACAGTCCGGGCGGAGCACTTGGTTTCACCACTGGCGCTAACTCAAAGCAGCCGAAGTTCTCCTGCTGTGGCACAGGCTAGACAGAGCTCTCGGTTCCACCAGCTCTAAGACTCTGGTTGGACACAGTGTGCAGTTTGAATCCAGAATTCCTGGCTGAGATTGGTGGTCAGTTCGGGCCCTGAGTCAATAACTGACCACAGCACGCACTTTGGGCCAAAAGGCCCTAGTGGAGCTTGGTGCGTAGTCCCAGCCCAAAAATTCTGGCTGGACCCTGTGTGCATTTTGGGCCCAAAATCCCTAGCTGAGCTTGGCAGACGGTTCAGGCCCTGAGAATCTAGCTGAGTTCTGCCCGTGGTTCGGTCCCAGTGCTCCTGGCTGGACTTGGCAGGGAACACAGAAGGCTGTGGATACCTTGGCCTGACCCAACACTCATTCAGAGACCCAGAACAATTGCAGGATCCACAGCAGAGGGGGACTGAGGATCACTGGCTGTGAGAGACCAGAACAACAGGGCTAACCTCCTAACATCCACACCAGTGAAGCTTTGAGCTCGCAGCCTAGGGAAATCGTAAGAAAACAAGTGAATCTATCTTCAGACACCCTCCATTCAACTCTGGAAGCTACCCAACAAAAACAAAGACGGCAAGATGTCTAAAGGACAACGAAAAAGCATACGCAAAAAACCCCAAAACAACATGGCGTCTCCAGTTTCCAGCTATCCCAAAGAAAACCACCCAGAGAACTCAAATACAACGGAAATACAAGAAAATGACCTCAAATCCTTAGTAATGAGGATGATAATGGAGGAAACAAATAAAATTCGTAATCAAATGCAGGAAGACGCAGACAAACAGGTGAGAGACATAAAAGAAGCACATAGAGTGGAACTGGAAAAATTGCAGGAAAATGCAAACAACCAGATGAAAGAAATAACTAAAACGGTTCAAGCTCTGAAGACCTATAAAGAGGCAATGGAAGAAACTCAGGAATATACAAAAAATCAGATGAAAGAAATCAAAAAATCAGTTCAAGATCTGAAAATGAAGATGGATTCAATGATAAACACACAGACAGAAGAAAAACGAGAACGTGAGACCTCAGAGAAGAAGGCGAGCAACACAGAGGTGAGCTTTTCTAACAGAATCCAAGAGATGGAAGAACGAATCTCAGGGCTAGAAGATACAATCACAGATATTGAATCAACCATTAAAGAAAATGCCAAATCTGGAAAACTCCTGACACAAAACATCCAAGAAATTAAGGACACCATGAAAAGAAGAAATTTGCGGATAATAGGCATTGAAGAAAGAGAAGACATCAGACTCCAGGGCCCAGAAACTATTCTCAACAAAATCATA
Organism: Acomys russatus; assembly: GCF_903995435.1. NCBI lineage: Eukaryota > Metazoa > Chordata > Mammalia > Rodentia > Muridae > Acomys > Acomys russatus. Next base: position 40,281,968 of record NC_067138.1, on the reverse strand, counting down.
GAAGAAAATTTCCCCAATCTAAAGAAAGAGATGCCTATAAACATACAAGAGGCCTACAGAACACCAAATAGAATTGACCAGAAAAGAAAAACTGCCCGCCACATAATAATCAAAACACAAAACATGCAGAACAAAGAAAAAATATTAAAAGCTGCAAGGGAAAAGGGCCAAATAACATTTAATGGTAAACCTATCAGAATTACACCTGACTTCTCAGCAGAGACCATAAAAGCCAGAAGGTCCTGGACAGAGATCCTGCAAACCCTAAGAGAACACAGATGCCAGGCCAGACTACTTTACCCAGCAAAATTATCAATAACCATTGATGGAGAAAACAAAATATTCCATGACAAAAACAAATTCAAACAGTACCTATCCACAAACCCAGCTTTACAGAAGGTACTAGAAGGAAAACTCCATCCCAAAGGGTCAAGCTACAACCAAAACTACCCAGGAAATAGATAACTATCCCATGGCAAAACACAACTACACAAACGCTCGACTGGAAACAACATCAAAATTAAGACTCTTAACAGTCACTGGTCATTAATATCTCTCAACATCAATGGCCTCAATTCTCCAATAAAAAGACACAGACTAACCGAATGGGTACATAAACAAGACCCAACATTCTTCTGCATCCAAGAAACACATCTCACCCATAATGAAAGGCATTACCTCAGGGTAAAAGGTTGGAAAAAAATATTCCAAGCAAATGGTCACAAGAAGCAAGCAGGTGTAGCCATTTTAGTATCGAACAAAATAGACTTTCAACCAAAATTAATCAAAAGGGATGAGGAAGGACACTTCATACTCATCAAAGGTAAAGTCAACCAAGATGACATCACAATTCTGAACATCTATGCTCCCAATACAAGGGCACCCACATATGTAAAAGATCTCCTAAAAAAGCTTAAACCACACATCGATCCCCACACAATAATAGTGGGAGACTTCAACACCCCACTCTCACTGAAGGATAAGTCATTGAAACAGAAACTAAGCCGAGAAATAACATCATTAACCAATGCCATGGGTCAAATGGATCTAACAGATATCTATAGAACCTTTCACCCAAACAAGAAAGAATACACCTTCTTCTCTGCACCCCATGGAACCTTCTCCAAAATTGATCACATCGTAGGTCACAAAGCAAGCCTCAACAGATACAAGAGGATTGAAATAATACCTTGTATCCTATCAGATCACCATGCTCTTAGGCTGCAATTCAACAACAACAGAAATAACAAAAAGCCTACACGTTTGTGGAAACTAAACAACTCTCTGCTAAATGACACCTGGGTCAGGGAAGAAATAAAGAAAGAAATCAAGGAGTTTCTGAAATTCAATGAAAATGAAGAAACAACATACCCAAATTTGTGGGATACATTGAAAGCAGTGCTAAGAGGAAAATTCATAGCACTAAGTGCCTTTAAAAAGAAATTGGAAACATCGCACATAAGCATCTTAACAACACAACTGGAAGCCCTAGAAAAAAAAGAAGCAGAAACACCCAAGAGGAGTAGACGCCTGGAAATTATCAAACTCAGGGCTGAAATTAACAAATTAGAAACTAAGAAAACAGTCCAAAGAATCAACAAAACCAAAAGCTGGTTCTTTGAGAAAATCAACAAGATAGACAGACCATTAGCCAAACTAACTAAAAGGCAGAGAGACAGTATTGAAATCAACAAAATCAGAAATGAAAAGGGAGACATAACAACAGACACTGAAGAAATTCAAAGAATCATAAGATCCTACTTTGAAGGCATATACGCCACAAAATTTGAAAATCTAAGGGAAATGGACGATTTTCTTGATCAAGTTCACTTGCCAAAGTTGAATGAAGAACAGATAAACAAGTTAAATAGTCCCATTTCCCCGACAGAAATAGAAGCAATCATCGATGGTCTCCCAACCAAAAAAAGCCCAGGGCCAGATGGTTTCAGTGCAGAATTCTACCAGACCTTTAAGGGCGAGCTAATACCGATACTCTTCAAGCTACTCCAAAAGATAGAAATGGATGGAAAATTACCAAATTCATTCTATGAGGCCATAGTCTCATTGATACCTAAACCTCACAAAGACTCAACAAAGAAAGAGAATTTCAGACCAATTTCTCTTATGAACATAGATGCAAAAATACTAAATAAAATACTTGCAAAACGAATACAGGAGCACATCAAAGATATCATTCATCATGACCAAGTAGGCTTCATTCCAGGCATGCAGGGATGGTTTAATATACGGAAATCCATCAATGTAATCCATCATATAAACAAACTGAAAATAAAAAACCACATGATTATCTCCTTGGATGCAGAGAAAGCATTTGATAAAATTCAACACCCATTCATGTTTAAAGTTTTAGAGAGATCGGGGATACAAGGCACTTTCCTCAACATAATAAAGGCTATATACAGCAAGCCAATAGCCAAAATCAAAGTAAATGGTGAGATACTCAAGGAAATTCCTCTCAAATCGGGAACAAGGCAAGGCTGCCCACTCTCTCCATATCTCTTCAATATAGTACTCGAAGTTCTAGCCAGAGCAATAAGACAACAAAAGGAGATCAAGGGTATCCAAATGGGAAAGGAGGAAGTCAAATTATCCCTCTTTGCAGATGATATGATAGTGTACATAAGTGACCCTCAAAACTCCACCAGAGAACTCCTAAAGCTGATAAACACCTTCAGCAAATTGGCTGGATACAAAATTAACTCAAAAAAGTCTGTAGCCTTCCTATACACAAATGACAAGCTTGCAGAGGAAGAAATTAGGAAAACCACACCCTTCACATTAGCCACAAGCAATATAAAATATCTAGGAGTTACCCTAACTAAGCAAGTGAAGGACTTGTATGAAAAAAATTTCAAAACTCTGAAGAAAGAGATTGAAGATGACCTGAGAAGATGGCGTGATCTTCCTTGCTCATGGATCGGGAGAATTAACATAGTAAAAATGGCCATCCTACCAAAAGCAATCTACAGATTCAATGCAATCCCTATCAAAATAACTACACAATTTTTTAAAGACATTGAAAGTTCAATTCTGAACTTCATATGGAAAAACAAAAAACCCAGAATAGCTAAAACAATCTTGTACAATAAAAGATGCTCCGGAGGAATCTCCATACCTGATCTCAAACTGTACTATAAAGCAATAGTACTTAAAACAGCATGGTACTGGCACAGCAACAGGCTGGTTGATCAGTGGAATCGAATCGAAGACCCAGATATTAATCCACACACATATGGTCACTTGATTTTTGACAAAGAAGCCAAATCCATTCAATGGAAAAAGGATAGCATCTTCAACAAATGGTGCTGGTCTAACTGGAGGTCTATGTGTAAAAAAATGAAACTGGACCCATATTTGTCACCTTGCACAAAACTCAAATCCAAGTGGATTAAAGACCTCAACATAAAACCAGAGACACTAACTCACTTAGAAGAAAAAGTGGGAAAGAGCCTGGAACATATTGGCACAGGAGACAACTTCCTGAACAGAACACCTACGGCCCAGGCCTTAATGTCAACCATTAATAAATGGGACCTCATGAGGCTGAGAAGCTTCTGTAAGGCAGGAGACACTGTCAAGAGAACAAAGCGACAGCCTACAGACTGGGAAAAAATCTTCACCAACCCTACATCTGACAAAGGTCTAATATCCAAAATATATAAAGAACTCAAGAAATTAAACACCACCAAACCGAATAACCCAATTGAGAAATGGGGCTTGGAACTAAACAGAGAATTCTCAACAGAGGAGTATCAAATGGCTGAGAAACACTTAAAGAAATGCTCAACCTCCTTAGTCATCAGGGAAATGCAAATCAAAACAACTCTGAGATTCCATCTTACACCCATCAGAATGGCTAAGATCAAAAATTCAAGCGACACCACATGCTGGCGAGGATGTGGGGAGAGAGGAACACTCCTTCATTGCTGGTGGGAATGCAAACTAGTACAGCCACTTTGGAAATCTATCTGGTGCTATCTCAGAAAAATGGGAATAGGGCTTCCTCAAGACCCAGCTATTCCACTCCTTGGAATATACCCAGAAGATGCTCCAGCACACAACAAGAAAATTTGCTCAACCATGTTCATAGCAGCCTTATTCATAATAGCCAGAACATGGAAACAGCCTAAGTGTCCCTCAGTAGAAGAGTGGATAAAGAAACTGTGGTACATATACACTATGGAATACTACTCAGCTATTAAAAACAAGGAATTCCCGAAATTTGTGGATAAATGGATTGAGCTAGAAATGATCATAATGAGTGAGTTAACCCAGAAGCAGAAAGAATCAAATGGTATATACTCACTTATATCTGCATACTAGCCAAAGGGGCATGTCCCACGAAAGCCTTCACTTACCAGGAAACTGGGACAGAGAGGAAGGCATCCTATTGGGACTCTAAATGAGAGACGCATGGGAGAACAGCAAAATAAAAGGATACAGAGGGTCCTAGAAATCTACAAGTAGAACAATATGATAGGCAGATTTGGGCCCAGGGGTCCCGCTCAAACTAAGGCACCAGCCAAGGACAATACAGGAGGTAAACTTTAAACCCCTTCCCAGATCTAGCCAATGGTCAGAATATTCTCCACAGTTGAGTGGAGAGTGTGATACGACTTTCTCACATACTCTGGTGCCTCACATTTGACCATGTCCCCTGGAGGGGGAGACCTGGTGGCACTCAGAGGAAGGACAGCAAGTAGCCAAGAAGAGACTTGATACCCTATGAGAATATATAGGGGGACGTAATCCCCCTCAGAAACAGTCATAGGGGAGGGGAATAATGGGAAAATGGGGGGGGGGAGGAATGGGAGGATACAAGGGATGGGATAAACATTGAGATGTAACAAGAATAAATTAATTAATAAAAAAAAAAAAAAAAAAAAAAAAAAAAAAAAAAAAAAGAAAATGCCAAATCTGGAAAACTCCTGACACAAAACATCCAAGAAATTAAGGACACCATGAAAAGAAGAAATCTGAGGATAATAGGCATTGAAGAAAGAGAAGACATCAGACTCCAGGGCCCAGAAACTATTCTCAACAAATCATAGAAGAAAATTTCCCCAATCTAAAGAAAGAGATGCCTATAAACATACAAGAGGCCTACAGAACACCAAATAGAATTGACCAGAAAAGAAAAACTGCCCGCCACATAATAATCAAAACACAAAACATGCAGAACAAAGAAAAAATATTAAAAGCTGCAAGGGAAAAGGGCCAAATAACATTTAATGGTAAACCTATCAGAATTACACCTGACTTCTCAGCAGAGACCATAAAAGCCAGAAGGGCCTGGACAGAGATCCTGCAAACCCTAAGAGAACACAGATGCCAGGCCAGACTACTTTACCCAGCAAAATTATCAATAACCATTGATGGAGAAAACAAAATATTCCATGACAAAACAAATTCAAACAGTACCTATCCACAACCCAGCTTTACAGAAGGTACTAGAAGTAAACTCCATCCCAAAGGGTCAAGCTACAACCAAAACTACTCAGGAAATAAATAACTATCCCATGGCAAAAACACAACTACAAAAACGCTCGACTGGAAACAACATCAAAATTAAGACTCTTAACAGTCACTGGTCATTAATATCTCTCAACATCAATGGCCTCAATTCTCCAATAAAAAGACACAGACTAACTGAATGGGTACATAAACAAGACCCAACATTCTTCTGCATCCAAGAAACACATCTCACCCATAATGAAAGGCATTACCTCAGGGTAAAAGGTTGGAAAAAAATATTCCAAGCAAATGGTCACAAGAAGCAAGCAGGCGTAGCCATTTTAGTATCGAACAAAATAGACTTTCAACCAAAATTAATCAAAAGGGATGAGGAAGGACACTTCATACTCATCAAAGGTAAAGTCAACCAAGATGACATCACAATTCTGAACATCTATGCTCCCAATAAAGGGCACCCACATATGTAAAAGATCTGCTAAAAAAGCTTAAACCACACATCGATCCCCACACAATAATAGTGGGAGACTTCACACCCCACTCTCACTGAAGGATAAGTCATTGAAACAGAAACTAAGCCGAGAAATAACATCATTAACCAATGCCATGGGTCAAATGGATCTAACAGATATCTATAGAACCTTTCACCCAAACAAGAAAGAATACACCTTCTTCTCTGCACCCCATGGAACCTTCTCCAAAATTGATCACATCGTAGGTCACAAAGCAAGCCTCAACAGATACAAGAGGATTGAAATAATACCTTGTATCCTATCAGATCACCATGCTCTTAGGCTGCAATTCAACAACAACAGAAATAACAAAAAGCCTACACGTACGTGGAAACTAAACAACTCTCTGCTAAATGACACCTGGGTCAGGGAAGAAATAAAGAAAGAAATCAAGGAGTTTCTGAAATTCAATGAAAATGAAGAAACAACATACCCAAATTTGTGGGATACATTGAAAGCAGTGCTAAGAGGAAAATTCATAGCACTAAGTGCCTTTAAAAAGAAATTGGAAACATCGCACATAAGCATCTTAACAACACAACTGGAAGCCCTAGAAAAAAAAAGAAGCAGAAACACCCAAGAGGAGTAGACGCCTGGAAATAATCAACCTCAGGGCTGAAATTACCAAATTAGATACTAAGAAAACAGTCCAAAGAATCAACAAAACCAAAAGCTGGTTCTTTGAGAAAATCAATAAGATAGACAGACCGTTAGCCAAACTAACTAAAAGGCAGAGAGACAGTATTGAAATCAACAAAATCAGAAATGAAAAGGGAGACATAACAACAGACACTGAAGAAATTCAAAGAATCATAAGATCCTACTTTGAAGGCATATACGCCACAAAATTTGAAAATCTAAGGGCAATGGACGATTTTCTTGATCAAGTTCACTTGCCAAAGTTGAATGAAGAACAGATAAACAAGTTAAATAGTCCCATTTCCCCTACAGAAATAGAAGCAATCATCGATGGTCTCCCAACCAAAAAAAGCCCAGGGCCAGATGGTTTCAGTGCAGAATTCTACCAGACCTTTAAGGGCGAGCTAATACCGATACTCTTCAAGCTACTCCAAAAGATAGAAATGGATGGAAAATTACCAAATTCATTCTATGAGGCCATAGTCTCATTGATACCTAAACCTCACAAAGACTCAACAAAGAAAGAGAATTTCAGACCAATTTCTCTTATGAACATAGATGCAAAAATACTAAATAAAATACTTGCAAAACGAATACAGGAGCACATCAAAGATATCATTCATCATGACCAAGTAGACTTCATTCCAGGCATGCAGGGATGGTTTAATATACGGAAATCCATCAATGTAATCCACCATATAAACAAACGGAAAATAAAAAACCACATGATCATCTCCTTGGATGCAGAGAAAGCATTTGATAAAATTCAACACCCATTCATGTTTAAAGTTTTAGAGAGATCGGGGATACAAGGCACTTTCCTCAACATAATAAAGGCTATATACAGCAAGCCAATAGCCAAAATCAAAGTAAATGGTGAGATACTCAAAGAAATTCCTCTCAAATCGGGAACAAGGCAAGGCTGCCCACTCTCTCCATATCTCTTCAATATAGTACTCGAAGTTCTAGCCAGAGCAATAAGACAACAAAAGGAGATCAAGGGTATCCAAATGGGAAAGGAGGAAGTCAAATTATCCCTCTTTGCAGATGATATGATAGTGTACATAAGTGACCCTCAAAACTCCACCAGAGAACTCCTAAAGCTGATAAACACCTTCAGCAAATTGGCTGGATACAAAATTAACTCAAAAAAGTCTGTAGCCTTCCTATACACAAATGACAAGCTTGCAGAGGAAGAAATTAGGAAAACCACACCCTTCACATTAGCCACAAGCAATATAAAATATCTAGGAGTTACCCTAACTAAGCAAGTGAAGGACTTGTATGAAAAAAATTTCAAAACTCTGAAGAAAGAGATTGAAGACGACCTGAGAAGATGGCGTGATCTTCCTTGCTCATGGATCGGGAGAATTAACATAGTAAAAATGGCCATCCTACCAAAAGCAATCTACAGATTCAATGCAATCCCTATCAAAATAACTACACAATTTTTTAAAGACATTGAAAGTTCAATTCTGAACTTCATATGGAAAAACAAAAAACCAGAATAGCTAAAACAATCTTGTACAATAAAAGATGCTCCGGAGGAATCTCCATACCTGATCTCAAACTGTACTATAAAGCAATAGTACTTAAAACAGCATGGTACTGGCACAGCAACAGGCTGGTTGACCAGTGAATCGAATCGAAGACCCAGATATGAATCCACACACATATGGTCACTTGATTTTTGACAAAGAAGCCAAATCCATTCAATGGAAAAAGGATAGCATCTTCAACAAATGGTGCTGGTCTAACTGGAGGTCTATGTGTAAAAAAATGAAACTGGACCCATATTTGTCACCTTGCACAAAACTCAAATCCAAGTGGATTAAAGACCTCAACATAAAACCAGAGACACTAAGCCACTTAGAAGAAAAAAGTGGGAAAGAGCCTGGAACATATTGGCACAGGAGACAACTTCCTGAACAGAACACCAACGGCCCAGGCCTTAATGTCAACCATTGATAAATGGGACCTCATGAGGCTGAGAAGCTTCTGTAAGGCAGGAGACACTGTCAAGAGAACAAAGCGACAGCCTACAGACTGGGAAAAAATCTTCACCAACCCTACATCTGACAAAGGTCTAATATCCAAAATATATAAAGAACTCAAGAAATTAAACACACCAAACCGAATAACCCAATTGAGAAATGGGGCTTGGAACTAAACAGAGAATTCTCAACAGAGGAGTATCAAATGGCTGAGAAACACTTAAAGAAATGCTCAACCTCCTTAGTCATCAGGGAAATGCAAATCAAAACAACTCTGAGATTCCATCTTACACCCATCAGAATGGCTAAGATCAAAAACTCAAGCGACACCACATGCTGGCGAGGATGTGGGGAGAGAGGAACACTCCTTCATTGCTGGTGGGAATGCAAACTAGTACAGCCACTTTGGAAATCTATCTGGTGCTATCTCAGAAAAATGGGAATAGGGCTTCCTCAAGACCCAGCTATTCCACTCCTTGGAATATACCCAGAAGATGCTCCAGCACACAACAAGAAAATTTGCTCAACCATGTTCATAGCAGCCTTATTCATAATAGCCAGAACATGGAAACAGCCTAAGTGTCCCTCAGTAGAAGAGTGGATAAAGAAACTGTGGTACATATACACTATGGAATACTACTCAGCTATTAAAAACAAGGAATTCCCGAAATTTGTGGATAAATGGATTGAGCTAGAAATGATCATAATGAGTGAGTTAACCCAGAAGCAGAAAGAATCAAATGGTATATACTCACTTATATCTGCATACTAGCCCCAAGGGCATGTCCCACGAAAGCCTTCACTTACCAGGAAACTGGGACAGAGGGGAAGGCATCCTATTGGGACTCTAAATGAGAGACGCATGGGAGAACAGCAAAATAAAAGGATCCAGAGGGTCCTAGAAATCTACAAGTAGAACAATATGATAGGCAGATTTGGGGCCAGGGGTCCCGCTCAAACTAAGGCACCAGCCAAGGACAATACAGGAGGTAAACTTTAAACCCCTTCCCAGATCTAGCCAATGGTCAGAATATTCTCCACAGTTGAGTGGAGAGTGTGATACGACTTTCTCACGTACTCTGGTGCCTCACATTTGACCATGTCCCCTGGAGGGGGAGACCTGGTGGCACTCAGAGGAAGGACAGCAAGTAGCCAAGAAGAGACTTGATACCCTATGAGAATATATAGGGGGACATAATCCCCCCTCAGGAACAGTCATAGGGGAGGGGAATAATGGGAAAATGGGGGGGAGGGAGGAATGGGAGGATACAAGGGATGGGATAAACATTGAGATGTAACAAGAATAAATTAATAAAAAAAAAATATATATTACCAGACAAAATCCAAGCCTGGAATGGAGGTAGCCAGGAAGCTGTGGCCGTAGATGAGCAGCTATGGGAAGCTGAAGTCTGCTGGAAAAGAGACTGCCCGTGGTCCAGTAGATGGACCTATGTGCAGGCCCATACTGACAGCACAAAGTGCACACTCCGTGGGGTGGGGAGAGAGAACACATGAAGGTGGCAGGGAATTGTGGTTGTAGACATAGGTGAAGAATTGGATGGGCAGAAATGGAAAGTGGACTTGATCAAAATACATGCATGAATATATCAAATTCTCAATCAGTAAAAAGAGAAAATTCAAAAATAATAGAAAAATATTTTTCACTTAACGTTTAAAAATACATGTGTAATAAAATAAATGTATAATAAAATAAAATAAATAAATAAACTGAAAAAAATAAAAATACAGTATCCTTAGTTAGCTTAAATACATCCTAGTGACTGTTACCTTTCACTGAGTCTTTTTATCTTTTCTTAATTTTTAATTTTTATGTATTTACCCTACAGGTCTTTTGTGCATATTATAGTTCCCAGTTTTGTGTCTTTATTGAATTCCTAACTATGCAAAAGAGTTGGTCTCTACATATATATCTGTTTCTTGTGTCTTTTCTTAGGCATTTTTCTTCCTGTTTGTTTGTTTTGTCCTATTTCCAAAGTGTTTGTTATTGTATTACCTTATTACATTTTATTTTCTACTATTCTTTAGATTACTGTTTGTTTTTTATGATAGGTAAAAGGTGATGGATCCAGATGGAAGGTGAGGTGGAGAATGTTAGTAAACCCAAGAACCACCCACATTCCAAAACCAGGTGCCCCCCAAGCCCACCTTCAGTGTCAACAGCCATGCTGCCAAACCAGCAGCCAAATGCAACACATTTTCACTGTTGCCTTTATGAGGTCAAACTCTCACACCTCTGTCTCTATCTCTGTCTCTGTCTCTCTCTGTCTCTGTCTCTCTCTGTCTCTGTCTCTCTGTCTCTTTCTCTCTGTCTCTCTCTGTCTCTGTGTCTCTGTGTCTCTGTCTCTCTCTCTCTCTCTCTCTCTCTCTCTCTCTCTCTCTCTCTCTCTCTCTCTCTCTCTCTCATTCCCTCTCTCTCCACCTTGTCCCAGAGTTCTTCATCTCCTCCTCATTTTTTGGCCCTCTGATTGCAGCAAAACCCTAACAGAAAGTAAGTGGGAGAAGTAGACAGAGTAGTAAATAAACTGTAATCAGGTGTATTACATGAGGAAAAAAATATTTTTCTCAGATGATGAGGAATCTTTATTCACTGCTGGTGGGATTGAAAATCAGTGTGGATGTTTCTCAAAAACCAAAAACTATGAAAAGTGTATATCATTTTTTATTGTGTATCGGAAGGAAATCTAAGTTAATACACCAAAAAGATGTTTGCTGTCTACTCTCTTTGCGTGTCATCCCAAACCTCATTAGAAGTGTGCATTCTCTGGTCTCCTTCCCAACTTCTCTAAGGCAGCCTGGAAAGCTGTGTTTCAACACACCTCCCCGTGGACTCTGTCCCGTACCATCATTTCAAAAGTTATCCTAGCTCTCGCTGATAAAGGAGCTGTGAATGTAAATCCTGTGAACTTCGTGTCGGGCACAGGGGGGTACATCCACTAAGTAGTTCGTATATTAAATAAGATGTGGTTTCCTTTTATTCCAAACAAAACAGTCCAAATGAAACAAGCCTATATATCCATCAACAAGTGAATATATCTTTAAATGAGGTATAGATACACTACTTAGTCTTATTTAGCTAGAAATGAAAATAATAATTTTATTAACTTGTAGGAAAAGCTATGCAACTAGAAAACACTGTATAAGCAACCATATAGCTTGATTCTGTTGCTGTGATCACACCATGACCAGGAGCAACTTGGGGAAGAGAAAGTTTATTTCATAATACAGCTTATAGTCTACCAAGAAGTGAATTCAGAGCAGGAACAGAAGGCCAGAGTCTACAGGCAAAATCTGAAGTAGGCCTGTGAGAGAACGTGCCCTGTTGGCTCATTCTTCATGCCATGTTCAGCTTGCTCTCTGTTGTAACCCAGGACTACCTGCCCAATAGTGACGATACACACAACAGGCTGGGCCTTCCTAAATTTATCACTAATTAAGAAAATTCCCTACAAACCCCTGTGATGGAGACATGTTTTCAATTGAGGGCCTCCCTCTTCAAAGATTGTTCTAAACTGTGTCAAATGCACAAAAAAAGCTAGTGGCACAATTAACCCCTTATCAACATGACACACAAACACATCACTGCCTGCCTTTTCTTTCTTACTCATCCACAAGATCTTATTTTAATATCACAATGTAAAATATAAATTTTTTTGCTTTTCGCCATTTTTAATTGAAAATAGATTTTTTCCCTCACACAATATATCTGACTATGGTTTTCCCTTCTTCTATTCCTTATCACCTCCCCTCCCATCTAGATCAATCCTCTTTCTATCTCTCACCAAAAAACAAGCAGGATTCTAAGGGACAACATGAAATAAAACAAATGAACAAATTTAATTCTTTTTTATTTTAAATTAATTTAATCAAAATGTGAGAGGTTTTTTTCTTTTTTGGTTTTTTTGTTTGTTTGTTTGTTTGTTTGTTTGTTTTTTGGCAAAGGCTGTAAAAACATTAATGAAGTAAACTGACAGTGACACAAAAATAAAGATTCCATGTTCACAGACCTGAAGAATTAATAGCACTAAGATAACTGGAATACCTAAATCCAACTAATGTGTCAATATTGTCCCTAAGGAAGAGCAATTCATCATAGAACTAGGGAAAATGTGTCTGATATTCATATGCAACCACAAATGACCTTCAGTATCCAAGTCAACCCTAACAAGAAGCACAAAACTAAAAATATCACACACAGACTAGTGGCAAAATATACTCACAACAACACTGCTTAAAACAGCATACAGTTATGGTACAAAATAGTCACATAGAAAATAATAAGATATTCTGACCATTGGCTAGATCTGGGAAGGGGTTTAAAGTTTACCTCCTGTATTGTCCTTGGCTGGTGCCTTAGTTTGAGCGGGACCCCTGGGCCCAAATCTGCCTATCATATTGTTCTACTTGTAGATTTCTAGGACCCTCTGGATCCTTTTATTTTGCTATTCTCCCATGCGTCTCTCATTTAGAGTCCCAAGTGGAGAGTGTGATATGACTTTCTCACGTACTCTGGTGCCTCACATTTGACCATGTCCCCTGGAGGGGGAGACCTGGTGGCACTCAGAGGAAGGACAGCAGGTAGCCAAGAAAAGACTTGCTACCCTATGAGAATATACAGGGGGAGGTAATCCTCCTCAGAAACAGTCATAGGGGAGGGGAATAATGGGAAAATGGTGGGGGGAGGAATGGGAGGATACAAGGGATGGGATAAACATTGAGATGTAACAAGAATAAATTAATTTTTAAAAAATTTAAAAAAAATGAATTTAAAAAAAATAATAATAGGATAATAAAAATAAGTGATTTTTGACAAGAGAATAAACATATATTGAGTAAAGAATAGCCACTTCAACAAACAATGCTGGGAAACATGAATTCCCATATGAAAAAAAACATATCTATCTCACACTACATAAGAAAATCCATTCATACATACACATATACACACATGCACATGCATGCACACACATACACCTTACAACTCTGAAGAAAATGTAGGTAACATATCCTATGACTGGTATTAGCAGGAAATTTTTTAAAATAATAATTCAAAGGCACAGGCCACAAAAAAGTAAAAATAGAGAAATATAATGAAATGAAAATGTGTTAGACAGTAAAAGAAACAACAGTGAAAAATAACATATATAATGAAGAAAACACTAGGGGAGTAGATATTCAATAAATGACTAGTTTCAGAGTGCGATGATCTCAAATAACAAAAATAAAAACAAAAAATGGCAAATATACATTTTTATGAGAAAACCTAAAAAGTGTCAGGAGGTTTATGAAAAACGTTAGCTATACCTATGCATTAAGAAGCTGTTCATCAAAACCGTAATGAGATTTTAATTACCCCAATTAGAATGCCTACTCTGAAAAAAAGTAAATATATGAAATATTGGTGTGGGTATGGAAAGATGAATGATATGGATAATTGATAAATAAATTAATTAATACAGTCCTTATGGAAAATACTATGGACATTATTCAAAAGATTTAAAAAAAAAAAAAAAAAAAACGGTATGCCCAAAGGATTCTACATCTACCTAGAGAGACATCTGCTCACCCATGTTTTTACTGCTGAATAACCGGAATTTGGAAAGGTCCTTGAAGTCCATCAACTGATGAATGAGATATGATAGAGGATTGGTCTTTTATGTGCAGGCCCATCTACAGGAGCACGAGCCTTGTCTTTGAAACTAGAAGTGATTTTATAAAAGAAAATAGAAACTTTATTCCAAGCAGCAGGAAAGCAGGGTGGGCTGATGTGCTACAGAGAGAATGGCCAATAGTTATGGAATTATGGTTACATAAGAATAAATAGTGGTGCTCTGCTGCCAAGTCAGATAACTAGGCTCATCAAGGCTATGTGCCCTCTGCAAAGTAACAAGAGGTCATGTTGCTATTCTCACTGCACTGAAATAATAAACATTTAAGGTGATGCTAAACCTAGGTATGATCAGCTCATATTGTATACATGTGTTAAAGCATCATACTGCGCCACATAAATATATAGGATTATAATACATGGAGGAAAACAAAACCTTGGGGCTGGAGAGTTCACTTCCAAGGCACTTCACATCCGTATCAGGTGACTCACAACTACCTGGAACTAGAGCTTTAGAACACACACACACACACACACACACACACACACACACACACACACACACACACAGTCAATTTTTTTATTAAAGCTTCTATAAAATTGCTCACAAGATAGGAAAGATGTTTTCCTCAAGGTTGCCAAATACAAATAGCCAAAACACTATGAATGTAACATTAATATGATTCCTGATTCTTTTGTGGTTCTTCTTGCTGTATGTAGTTAATTGTATAATATAAATGTATGTGTAAGAAAAAGGAAAGAAAGTAATCAAAAATGCTCACATGAACTCACTCTCATCCAGCAAAAATACAAGGCCTCTGACTGCATGAAAATCACCACACCATATAACATACTGGTCCAGAAATCAGGTTTCATTCTGCTTGTCATATAACTTCATTCAACATTTAGAAGAAATTGTCCATTAAATAATTTATGTCCTGAACGCAAAGTCCTGCTTGAGGGATTTATTTCAGAATTATAAATCAGAGAAAATATCCCCTAATGAACTGAATGCTTCTTCTAGTTCAATAATGATTCTCATTCCTCTTTTTGCTCTGGTTGCCAGAAATTGAAGATTTTTAACCTGGAAAACAATCCCAAAAGTTATTATTATGCTAACCTTGTGACTACCACAACTGTAGCTTCCATTGTTCCGAGGTTTGATGCTCCCTATCAATCTGAATCTTATTGATAGAAGGATGATTAAACAGAAATTTATTTGGTAAATTAACATAAAAAGAATAATATACTATACATGCTACACAAGTGACAAATTTCAAATACCTTTATATGTAATAGCTCACCACTCTTAAAATAAATTATTAATATATAAGATTACTTGTGAAGCCATGCCCAATGGGCATAAATAGCTCATTTCATTTATATGACTGCTTGAGTAAAACATGAGGATTTTTTAAAAGGTCTCATTTGTTCTTGATTTTACTGTTAATGCTTTTCAAAATACTTTAGATTTTAGAAAATATCCATTCTGCTACCCTAAAACAGTTGAAACCAGTATTATCACTCTAAATCACTAGTGATGCTAATTATCAATAGAACAAAAACATTTATAGAAAAAAAGAGTAATTCCTACTAAGAAACAGAAACAATTGAATTATTTGTATCAAAGTGAGACTATCTATAAATTCTTGTATCTAAAGTGACTAAGTAGAAGAATTAGTCAAAAACAGTTAATGAAGAAAATAGTTAGCCAGACATGGTGGCGCACGCCTTTAATCCTAGCACTCCAGAGGCAGAGGCAGGTGGATCACTGTGAGTTTGAGGCCAGCCTGGTCTATAAAGTGAGTCCAGGACAGCCAAGGCTACACAGAGAGACCCTGTCTCAAAAAAAAGAAAGAAAGAAAGTAGTTATGCATTTGAAAAATCCAATAAGGAGAGTATATGGCAAGGCTTGATGGGAGGAAAGGGAAGGAGAAAATGATATAATTATCTCATTATATCTCAATATAATCTCAAAAATAAAAAAGGATAATTTTTAAAGATAAAAAGTAAAATAAAAATTTTAATGCCATTGATTATATTTATGCAGGGATTTCCTAAAGAACAAATAATAAGCATGAAAATAAACTGAAGAGTACATTTCTTAATTGTTGGTTCTCTTGCATTTGTATGCATAGTAACTACGTAATGATACTGTAAGTAATGAACTCAAATAAAGTGAGTCAGCTCTTCTAATACTGTGTATACCCATAAACTAAACAAATAATCACATGCATGCTTTGGCTTAGGTTCCCCTACCCTACTTCTGAAAAATAAATACAAAAAAAGAACTACCAGAAACAATGAAAAGTTAAGCTTAAGAAACACAGCCTCATTGTCTTCCTTTGTTTTATTTTGCTATAACAATCTTATACAGGATAACTTGCAGTAAAAGCATTTTTGGGACATCATATAGAGATCTATAGCTGTTGAAGCTTTCTAAAATACATACATGTATGAAAAGAGCTTAAATGGGGTCACTTGAGAATAAATTATCAGTGTACCTACTGAACTCCACAAGCTAATAAAAACATGCCCAGTGCAGGATTAGAGCAGAAATGGCTTGTCTGTGTTGGTATTTTTGGCAAATGAGGTTCCATAGGCCCTCAAACATTGGAAGCTGTTCCCAGTGCTTCTTGGTATCCTCCAGAACTGACAAAGGTATATATTTTTAAAATCATGTGTTTGCTATTTGCCAACCTGCACTGTCTGGTAAGTTGAAGAGAAAAAAAGGAAGGAAGGAAAAAAGAAACAAAGAAGTAAAGAAAGAAAAAAAGAAGGAAGGAAGGAAGGAAAATAGTACTTTGATCCAGACAAAATTTTTGCTACACTTAATCGACTACATGTCTGAATGTACACTACTGAGTAAGGAATATATGAATGCAAGCAACTGTACATTATCAAATAAAGGAGCAGTTTTTAAGAGTATATCAGGTGATTTCAGCCAGCTTTTTAAATACTTAAGAAAACAGTGCTGAGACTGAAGTAAGAAAGATGGAGAGAATGAATGAAGTGCATTGAACAAACATTCCAGAGATATCAAACAATATATTCAAAGAAGCTAGAAGCACAGAGCCAAGAATGTAGGATGGGCAGAACTACATGAGCCTTGATAATCTGCTGGAGACAGATGTGGCAAGAGAACAGAAAGTAAATGCTAGACAGAAATGTGTCAGCTGAAACTTTGCAGGACATGCTATGCCTTTATTCTCATAGCAGTTAAAGTCATTAGGGGTTAATTTGTTTGTTTATTTGTTTTTCTTTGAATAAATGATTACTTTTGGACTCTAAATGCTAACCCTCCTTGGGTTAGTAAAACAAGGCTTCCAGTGAACAGATAAGATGCAGAAAGATCAGAAAGGAGATCACAGTCACCCAGACAAGATATGAGTTTATTCATCTAACATTGGCTTGCTCAAGGGAATTCATGTGCCTAACACATCTCATATAACCCTTACAGCAACAAGATGTGGAAAGCATGTAAAATGTTACTTGTGGATGTTTCCAGGCCTGTCCATTAGAGAGTTTTAAAAACTAGTTGATGTACTCTTCTCTGAGGAAGACTTTTTCTCCCGCTTTCAGCACTGCAGTTCTTTGTGTAGCATTGCCTATCATCTTTGTGTAGGAGTAAGGCCTCCTAGGCTTTCCTCAGTCCATATTAGCATATCTATTGTTGTACACAGTCAGGTTGATGAGACTTTATGGGTCTGCATTTCCGGTTTACATCTATGCCTTAAACACAAGGGATCAATAGACCAAAGCATGAAAACCTAGACATAAATTCACACAAATACGGAGACCTCATTTTTTATAAAGAAGCCATAAATATACAGTGGAAAAAAGAAAGCATGTTTAACAAACTTGTACAGCCGCTATAGAAATCATCATGGCTGTTCCTCAGAAAGTTGGAAATCAATCTACCTCAAGACCCAACTACACCACTTCTGGGAATATACCCAAAGACTCTTTATCCTACCCAAGAACACTTACTTGCTCAACCACATTTTCAGCATCTTTATTCATAATAGCGAGAAGCTGAAAACAACTTAGATGTCACTCAACTGAAGAATGGATAAAGAAAATGTGGTACATTTACACAATGGAGTATTACTTAGCCGTTATTTTAAAATGACATAACGAATTTTGCAGGCAAATAGATGGAACTAGAAAAACTATCTTAGTGTATTAACCCAGACCCAAAAAGATAAATGTGGCATTCATTCACTTATAAGGCTATATTAACTGCTAACTAAATTATAGCCAAGCTACAATCCAGAGAGAGCTTAGGTAAAGAGATGTCTAGGTGTCACACAGAGATCTTTCGAAGGGTGACACAGAATGGATTTTCCAGGCAAACTGGAGATAGATGGGGGTGGGATCAGAGGTATCGTGTTAAGGATGAGTTGAGATGGAGAAAGAGTACAGAGACAAACAGGTGGAAATTAGGGAGCATTTTGGGAGTGTTGTGGAAACCTAGAAAAGCAGAAGCTCATTCAAAATATGCTGGGGCAATGATGCCACAAAACTTGTAGCAGTAATCAACCAATGTCTGATTTGACCTAATACCCACTCTACAAAAAAAAAAAAAAAAAAAAAAAAAAAAAAAAAAAAAAAAAAAACATGGCAATGCTTTGGTAACCAAGAACCAGAGACCACTTAAACCAAAGAACTAAGGTAAAACTAAACAATACTGCTCTGAAACAAATCAGCAATATGATTCCTAATGATATTCTAATATACTCATAGATCAGAGAGGCTTCCTCTGGCAGCAGGTGGGAACACATGCAGAGACCCACAACCCCACATACAGAGAGAAAGCCTAAACAGAACTTGTCCATCAAATCCCTCTCCTCAGAGCTCAGAGAATCCCAAGGAAGAAGAGGCAGAAAAATCATAAGAGGCAAAAGAGATGGGTGACACCAGGAGTGGATGGCCCTCTGACTCAGTTAAACAAGGTTCCTTTGAGCTCAGAGAGATTGAAAAACCAAGCACAGAGGCCTACACCAGGTCCTCTGCATATATAATAGCTATTAGCTCAGA
Organism: Acomys russatus; assembly: GCF_903995435.1. Taxonomy (NCBI): domain Eukaryota; kingdom Metazoa; phylum Chordata; class Mammalia; order Rodentia; family Muridae; genus Acomys; species Acomys russatus. The sequence goes on along the minus strand of NC_067138.1, from coordinate 40,262,664 downwards.
TTTTTTATTGGACTCCTTGGTGGTGTCAGAACAAGTGGATCTCTAACTCTTGTGCCTGCTCTTGGGACCATTTTCCTCCTATTGGTTCAGCATGTCCAGCATTGATATGATGGTTTTTGCTTCATCTTACTACATTTAGTTTTGTCATGTTTGCCTGTTATCCCTTAGCAATATGTGTTTTCTAGTGAGAGACAGAAAGTGAGTGGGCCTGGAGGAGAGGGGAAGAACTGGGTAGAGAATTAGAGGTAGATAAAAGTATGATTTGAACATATTATATGAAAATGAATATATTTTCAATAAAAAATAGGAAAAAGTGGTCTTGTATGAATATGTTTTCAGAGCTGACCATTAGGTATGAGATAACCACTGGTGTGCTTAACCTAGGGGAGATGATTTCTTCAACCCTCAACATTCCTTAGTTGAATATAGTCCTTTTTGAAGGGTTGATGCCTCATGAGCTTTACCCTGTATTGTCAGCATGTGTTTTGTTGCTATCTTTGTTCAGCTCATATTTAAGCAGTAATGCTGGTGAAACCTTATGAGTGTAACTTCTGACATTTCTAAGAAGCACAATCTCACAGCATCCTTCCTGTTCATCTGGCTTTGTAAATCTATCAGCCCCTTTTCCAAAATGATCCCTGAGCCTTAGGTGCAGGCGTTGTATTATAGATGTATCAGTTGGGTGTGGGCAGCATAGGATGTTTTGTTTTATGAATTTTTATCAGTTGTGGTTTTCTGTAATGGTCTCTATTGCAAAAAGAAGTTTACTTGATGAAGGGCAAGGACTATAATTATCTGTCACTAAAAGGACAAGTATTTAAAGTATAGTTAAAAGAATGTGCTGGTTTACTAAAGTGGCAGTTGTATATTCTCCTCCAAGATCCATTGACTTCACTTCACTAGCCCTGGGCAGTTGGTTAGGTTTCCAATACCAGGCATGATTTCCTTCTTTTTGACTGGGTATTAGGTCCAATTAGGGAGCTGTTGGTTACTGTCAAGGTATGCATGCCACTATTTGCACTCTTAGTATTTTATCATGCCACACAAGCTGTTGTGATCCATAGGCATTTTATCTGTATAAGGCTGTTGATGGCTTCCTTCCTTTGGAGGGTCACATGATTCCTTCTGATACTATAAAAGCTATTCCTTAGGGAGGAGGAACTGACCTCAGATCCAGCTCAGGGGTTTCTGGGGTCCTGTGTCTGAAGTATCTAGTGTCTTCAGAAGAAAAAAAAAGTGATCACTATATCCTTTGATAATAAAATTGACCACAAAGTAGTAATTGTGAAAAATAAATTTCCTTCTACTAACTTCTATTTTTCCGTTGTGGCAACCAATACCTGGGCAGGTTAAAATTCTACTGTCTATGGATTTCCTACATTTTCACAAATCTTTTGACCAATGCTGGAGGTATTTCTTCAGGACTGTCTTTTCAACAAAACTTCCATTGTGGGTATTATTAAGGAAAGAGATACTGTGTACCATCTGTGAAAATGATGTGTTTATTTACTGCATGGTATAATAATAAAGACAACATCCTCCAGCAGAACAAGGTCAGGCAGCCTGTTAGCAAGCATTATTTTCTCCTAAGTTGAGCAGACCTCTCCTATAACTCAATTTACTGTGTATGCACAAGTCACCTTTTCCTCACTTTATTGAGTTTGCTGCTTGAGAACCAATAGAAATACTGACATCCTGCTTGTTATTGCTGTAGTCCATAATAAAAATCCTTTTAGCCTCAATGAGTCTCATGTCTCTTTTCAGCTTTTGTAGTAGCTGACAATCCTGTGGGCTTGCAGCAAACTATCACTTTCTAATAACTGTTCACTGTGTGAACTGGCTTTTATTCTTACAGGACCTAAGCTATGAGTGCTCCTACCTCTCCTGGCTGCTGTAGTTAGTCTTCCACTAACTTTTATCACAGATTAGACCACATTATGAGACTTCCAGAAATACTTTTGGCTCTCAATCTATTCCTCGCTGTCTGTTAGTACTACCCACTTTCCTTTGAGAACCAAGAACAAAATATAGTAACCACTTTATTAAAATCTTTGTTTCCTGGTCCGGTGACATGAAGAAAGAAAAAGAGTAAGTGATAGGCTCCATTTCTAGTTCACTGGAGCTGCTATTAAGTTTCTTTGTTAAAGTTTAATTTTCCTGGTTTTTTTTTTTTTTTTTTTTTGTGGGGTAGAAGAGAAGCTCTAGATAGAGGGTTAGCAGTACATAGATGGTGTGAAGGAGAAAACCAGAGAGGGTGCTTAACTGGGGAGGAAGAGGGGAAGATAACAGAAAAGTAAAGGGAGGAAGTATAAATAACATCAAGGATGATTTTATAACATATTAAATCTATTCTTTTATAAACTTACTTAAATATATATTATATATGCATTTGTGTATACTTTTAAATAATTTTACCCAACAAAAGATAATAGCTCTCCTTCAGGAGTCATGGAATATCTAATAAATGCTCTATGACAAGCAAAGGACACCTCCCTTCAAATTGTTAGTCAGGAGAGTCCAAGAGACCCTTCAAAAGTAACAGTCTACTCCCATTGCTCATAGCTGTCTGCCAGAACTTAAGGGTAAAATTCTATTGCTGAAGACATTGCACAGGACTTGGGGAGTACTAGCTGGTACCAACCTGGAAGATTTCCCCATGAGGACCATCTTCACAGTATACAAAGGTGGTATGTGATCTCCCAAGAAAGAAAAGCAATAGTTCTGCCCAATGGTCAAGCCTATAAAACACACACAAAAAAATGATGAGCCTGGACAGATATTTCCACTGATATATTGGTTTGATTTTTGGTAGTAAGAAAGAACTGCCTAATTGGATTTAATTTCCACACAACAGGAGGGCATTCATGCCTGTTACTGTGAACCCAGCCAACTACATTTGGATTACAGATCCTAGAGAAGAGATCCTACTAGTGTTATTTTCCTTAACCATTGTAATTTCTGACTACATTACAAACACTTATCCTTATACCTAAAGAAAAATATAGCTCTCACATTTTATTAAAGTTGCAGTAGTTGGAGGCTATTGTAGAGTTCCATAAATGGTTAAAATACATAGACCCAGTGACCATAGGGTGATCACCTCCAAATGGGACTTCTACACTACAACTCAACATAAGGGAAGAAGACCAGAAATATTTTAGGAAACAGAGGACAAGGATGACTGTATCTTATGGACATGGCAAGGATGTTGCATTAGTAAATTCTCAGCAATATGGCTGCCTTCACAAAAACATATATACCAGTAAACATGCTGACATGGATGTGGGGGACATTTCACAAAGCCCCACACATGGATGGAGAGCTACAAACAGTTAATGGCTACTAAGGAAAGAAGAATCAGTTTTTGTTAGGGACAAACCTCCTGATGGGCTGTCCAATTCTAATTGGTCACCATTAGACACATGTATTTAGGAGCAATACTAAATTGGTACACACACATATATACAAATACATATGTATATGCACATGCATATATACACACATATACATATGCACATTCATAGATATCTGCACAGCACATATATATCTTCATACAGCTTATTGCCTCGGGTGCTTATACAACTGTATTCTGGTCTTCAGTTGAGCATTCTATCATCTTCTTAGGCAAGTTGTTGATAGGTGAATGAATATATGGAAACACTAGTGAACATCCTGAATATTAATCTAATTTTCACCTCTATTCCTATCCTTTAATCATTAAGGAAAATGGCGAATAAAACACAGATGGGATTTATTTGGGCTAGAGAGGTAGCTCAGTGGGTAAGAGCAATTGCTGCAAAAACAAAAAGACTTTATTCCAGATGTAAGAGGCCACAAAAAAAAAAAAAAGCCAGGTGTGAAGTGCATGCCTTTAACCCAAGTGTCACGGGGAGCATAAACAGGATCACTGAGGCCTCTTGGCTACCAACAAAATTTCAGGACCAATGACAGATGCTGTCTGAAGAGTATAGCACAGTGGTAGAGAAAAACAGTAGACATCTCTAGGTATAGGTGCATACCTATGGAGATACGTGCATATACCAGACACAAACCCCACACTCAGACACACATATACACATAAAAATGTTTTAAATAAGGTAATAATGGTGACAATAGCAAAAATACTGTGTATTGAAAATAAATACAAATACAAAGCAAATTTTAGAAGGAAATTGGTAACAAAATTGGTGCCAATGGGCAACAGTGTTTCAATGGTAGCTCAGTTTTTTTTTTTCCTCTTGGAAATCAAATCATTCACTAGTGGCAGTAGCAAGATCAGATTTAGTGCATAGAATTTTATACTGTTGAGTCTTTGGATTCCTGACTCCTGGAAATAATGGTGATTTTGTTTACATGCAATTTCTGAGTAATTATGAAGTATAGAGAAAATGTAACTGAATGAAGTCTATGAACTAGTTGGTACAGTTGGTATTAAGCTAGTCTTCTATGATCTTTGATACAGTAGATCATTATGATATTGATACACAAAAATCTATATTCAACAGCGGTTCTGAACAATTAGTCTCATATTCCTCTTTCTATGACTGTCTAACCATCAATCCTATGTTTTTCCAAGTCCTTGGTAATGTTTTCCGAAACTACTGGCAATAACAGAGAACCAAGACATAGACTTGAACTTCTGTATCCTAGAAAGAATTTTCTTTATACTTTATCCTTCAGGGTCATCTCTAACTAGGTTAGAATGGTATACTACATTTGAGGTACTAGTCTCCTCCTTGTGATGTCATAAGCTTAAAGGTTATCTCTTAGGTTAATGGTACAGGGTCAATTATACCATCAACTGTTAACTCTTAGAGCAAATAGTTGCATTTTTTCCAAAACCATATTTGTATGCACTATAGTTCTTCTAAAGTCCCCAGATGTCCTGATATCCATCCCTTTCTGTTGTAGCTCTTTTATATATTCCAATGGATTTTGTGAGCTATATGGCAAAAACAGTAGACAATTGTACTACCTATTTTAGCTGAAAGCCTACTTTAATTTTGAGTGCCAATTAAAACTAGAACCTGAAAATGATGTGCCGACCAGAGGCTCTTTACTTGTAAAAGTTTAGTTTTGATACCTCTCATATGCCAAGAATACCATATGCTTTCTCCACTGCAAACCCAAAGAATCTCTTGATTTAGGAATCACTGGTCTCTCACCTCCTGCTATAATACTAAAAGCTCGAAGTGCCATAGTTCCATTATTTAAAAGAAAATAAATGACAAAAATCTGCTTAAGTTTCAAGCAGACACATAGAATTAATTGACATAGTTCATTTATTTCCTCATTTCCTGTAGGCCTTGTAATGTAAAGTCAGGTTGTATCACCTTTTAGCAAGATTTCTGTTTCCTGACCTTAAGTTAGAAATGACAATGATAGAAACCTTAATACAAAAATATGTTGAGATACCCAAAGGCTATGTCTCATGAAAGTCTTCACTTACCAGAAATGTGAGAAAGAGGGGAGGACATCCTATTGGGACTCTGGTTAAAAGAAGCATGGGAGAATGGGGAAATAGAAGGATCCAGAGGGTCCTAGAAACCTACAAGAAGAACATTATGATAGGCAGATCTGGGACCAGGGGTCTGGCTCAAACTATGGCATCATCCAAGGACAATACATGCAGTAAACTTCGAACCCCTACACAGATCTAGCCAATGGACAGGACATTCTCCACCGTTGAGTGGAGAGTGGGGTATGACTTTCGCATGAACTCTGGTGCCCCATATTTGACCACGTCCCCTAGAGTGGGAGACCTGGTGGCATTCAGAGGAAGGATAGCAGGCTACCAAGAAGAGACTTGATACCCTATGAGCATACACAGTGGGAGGAGTTTCCCCTCAGTCACAGCCATAGGGGAGGGGAATAAGGGGAAAATGGGAGGGAGGGAGGAATGGGAGGATATAAGGGATGGGATAACAATTTAGATGAAATATGAATAAATTAATAAAATATATTAAAACTGTGTTGAGATAGTCATGCCTTAATTGTAAGTATTGGAATTTTCATATGCATTTAAGTTTTACTGGATTATTGTGAACACTTCAGTTCCTCAGATGTTTTATGTTGGATCTAGATTGTTCTAAGATAACTGACTTAAGATAGCAGAACTAATGGCCCAATTAAATAATACAGTGGCATCATATTTTTTCTTCCATTGTGCAGATTCATTAGAATTTTTCAAATGATATGCTTATCTTAGAAATTTGTAATGAATGGCAATCCTAGGGGAAACTGGAAAATTTCACTACTCCAAAGGCTGGGATGCTCAAATAAATCACTAGACCTATTCCTTAGTACCCACTTTTGATGTATAGCAGGGTCTGGGTCATTTTAATTTATCACAAGCCAAAGCATCCCAAAGGAACTCACCTTGTAATTGCATCAGAGTACAGCATGCGACATCGGTGATGCTCAAGTGCTTCTGAGAAAAGTGTCAATAACAAGAAGCTTTCTAAGAGGTGACATTGAAAAATTACCATTTCCTTTTGATGCCACAAACAGGAAGTCTTTACTTCTAGGATACCTGCTGTCACTGGCTATCGTCATCCTAACCTATTGCCTCAGTGACTGTGTACTAATTGATACTGATTAGACTAGTAAGAACAGAAGGAATTTTCTATGTTAAATCACTCTGGCTGACTGAATCAATTTTGGGTGGGACATGAATCCCAATCTGACCCTTCTCTAACAATATTCTTTCCAGACTATATACACTTTCAAGATATGCACAAAAAGAACTCATTCTTTTTCATATATGTAAATGTGTTACACAGCATAAAATTTTAGAGAATTCATAATAGATTCTTGAGTTATTATTATCTGTCATTACAAATGATAAAGATAGCTCATGAATGGCTTATCTATGAAGAAAAACACTTCTATAGTTTTATAGTTTCATGTAGATTGTTAAACTTACTTATTTTTTTAAAAAAATTAATTTCCAATGAAAATGTTTCTACTTAGGCGTAAAAACATTAAAATAAACAATGACTGCTATGCATGAAGATGCTAATAAAATAAATATAAAATAGAAAGAAAAGAAGACTCCAAAGCCACTTGTAATGCTTCACTCTCCTGTGCATGAAATGAGCTGAATTAACTTAATAGTCAAGTTATTTGGGCATAATGTGCATGCCCTTGAAAGTTTAAAAGAACAGAATCAGATGTTTTAAATTATGTTTTGCTTATAGATTTCCAAGGTTGATTTGAAGCAGATTATGCATTCCAAATAACTTCAGCAACTGTATTAATAAAACTTGAGGGAGAAATTCCAGTATAGCTTCCTCAGATAACATGCTCTAACATGAAAGCCTTGACCAAGAAAATCTTAATTATTTATAGTAGGATTTTATGTAGTTGTCAATTGGTAAAAATGTATTCAAAAGAAATTATTTCCAAAACCAAACTCCAGTTTACATTTCATGATTGCCTACTATAGCTTTCCTCTTCTTCATCTAAGCTTTTAAGATGAAACCATAATTCTTGGAAAGATATCCTAAGACTATAATAAACTATTGTGGATATAATACCAACACCAAAAATCTTAAAACATCCTCACATGGGTCTTTATTGTAGATTTTCATTTATTACTATATGTCCCCCTAACATTTCTCCCTCCAAATTCTCCCCTTGCTGCTCCCCTTAACAAGTGTTATTCCATGCATAAGTATGTGTGTGGAAGAGAGTCTGTGGGTATAAACATATATATTCCTAAATAGACCAGGTTGGCCCATATAATGTATATAATGTATATATGTATGTTTTCGGAGCTGATTCTTTGGCACTTAACAAATAACCAACTGGTGTTATGAATGACAGTTTAGAATGACAGAAGAAGAGGAAATTTAGAAAGATAATCAGAAGCTATAATAAGTACTGGAAACAAAAATAAAATGCATAAAAATTAAAGAGTAACAAAGGAAACACTAAATTTTATTCAGTGAGTTATTAGGAAGGGGATGGATCCCAAAACAAAAAAAAAAAAAACTGGGATGACAATGACACAGGATAATGAGGAAATGGAAGACATTGGAAAAGAGCTGAGATGCTACAGAACAAAGAAACATGAATAAACAACTCATTTGATAAGGATTGCATTGAATCTGTAAATTCCTTTTGGTAAATGGCCATTTTTACTATGTTGATTCTTCCGATCCATAAGCATGGGAGATCTTTCCATTTTCTGATGTAGTCTTCAATTTTCTTCTTCAGAAACTTGAAGTTTTTTTCATGTATGTCTTTCACTTACTTGGTTAGAGTTAGACCAAGATACTTTATATTATTTATGGCTATTGTAAAAGGTGTAGTTTCCCTAATTTCTTTTTTTTTTAATTTTACTGCTAAATTTTATTCTTTTTTTTTTAATTAATTTATTCTTGTTACATAACTGGGACAGAGGGGAAGGCATTCTATTGGGACTCTAAATGAGAGACGCATAGGAGACTAGCAAAATAAAAGGATCCAGAGGGTCCTAGAAATCTACAAGTAGAACAATATGATAGGCAGATTTGGGCCCAGGGGTCCCGCTCAAACTAAGGCACCAGCCAAGGACAATACAGGAGGTAAACTTTAAACCCCTTCCCAGATCTAGCCAATGGTCAGAATATTCTCCACAGTTGAGTGGAGAGTGTGATATGACTTTCTCACGTACTCTGGTGCCTCACATTTGACCATGTCCCCTGGAGGGGGAGACCTGGTGGCACTCAGAGGAAGGACAGCAAGTAGCCAAGAAGAGACTTGATACCCTATGAGAATATATAGGGGGAGGTAATCCCCCTCAGGAACAGTCATAGGGGAGGGGAATAATGGGAAAATGGGGGGGGGGGGGGGAATGGGAGGATACAAGGGATGGGATAAACATTGAGATGTAACAAGTTTCCCTAATTTCTTTCTCAGCCTGTTTTTATCATTTGTATATAGGAGGGATATTGACTTTTTTTAGTCAGCCACTTTGCTGAAGGTGTTTATCAGCTATAGGAATGAATGAATAAACAAACAAATTCCATTTACACAGTGGAATACTACTCAGCTATTAAAAACAAGGAAATGTTGAAATTCTCAGGCAAATTGACTCAGCTAGAAATGATCATACTGAGTGAGCTAACCATGACCCAGAAAGACACGCACAGTATATACTCACTTGTAAGTGGATATTAGTCCAGTGTAGATGTCCTCTGAGAGACTCCACCCAGTGGGGCATTGAGACAGATGTTGAGACTCCCTGCTGGATTCTAGGTGAGAGTGGTATGGAAGAACTCAGAGGGTTCAAGATCCCCATAAGGAGACCATCAAGGCTGGCCGATCTGGACCCAGGGGGGTCTGCACAAACTGTTGTACTAAAGACAATGCATGCAGTAAACCTCAACCCCCAGTTCAGAACTAGCCAATGGACACTTCATTCTCCATGGTTGTGTGGAGAGTGGAGACTGCCTCTGACATGACTCTGGTGCCCCCAATTGGATCCCTTCTCCTTTGAGGGGAGGCCTTGTGGCACACAGAAGAAGGGGGAAAAGACTATCATGATGAGCCTTGGTAGACTGTGGCCATATGATGGGGGAGGAGGTCCCTTCCAATCAAAGGTCTATGGGAGGGGAATAGGGTGAAAGAAAGAAAGAGGGTGGGAGTGAACAGGAAGAAACAAGTGAGGGCATAAGAATCAGGATGTAATCTAAATAAATTATAATTAAAAAAAAAAAAGAAAAGGTAAATCTAGATGACATACTGTACCTGGAACCAGAAGGGGGAAAAAACCTGTCTGAAGGAAAAGTGAAAAGAATTAAGATTTTTAAAACCACAAAAAGAAAATTAGCAGAGAAGCATGTGTTTCTGTCAAGGCAAAAAGGAAACTGAGGTTTCAGAGAGTCAAACATGAAGAAACTACAAGTCAGATCCTAAGCAGGGGAGTCGGCAGAGGATGAGGTACACAGTGCAAAGGAAAAAAAGAGCCTAGGACCGGTTTTCAATTCAGTAATCTTTTAAGAAGGAGAATATCTCAGAACTCTAACGGAAACCAGTTGAGCTTCGCTCTATTATGATGACAAAATACCTGAGAATTCATAATTTTAAGTAATAGAAACTGACTTCATTCATTCTTCTGGAGGAGAGAGTGTGGCAAAAACATTCTGTCAGCAAATGAAGGGCTTCGTGATGAGAGAGAGATAACTCTCCCACTTCTTTAAAGCCACAAATCTGCCAGTGCATCAGGGAGGCACCACCTTCCTTATCAACCTTCCCCAACACCTATGACTAATATTAATATATGAATTGAATATTAAGTGAAACAAATTAAGTGACAACACGTATTAGACTTACGACTACCAATGTAACTGCTTGTAGGGCGGACTAATATTACTAATGTGACTAGGCTGCAAATTTTCCAATTATCACATACATCTAGATAAAGGAAATGTTATTGTTTAGTATCACATAATACAAGTACAGCCAAATGTGCCTCTTATTTGTTAACTATTCTGTCATCTTATAGAAACACACAAAAATGTTAACCCTGTAATTTATTTTATCATATTATGTTTTATCATATTATGTTATATCATATTATATTGCTTAAAACAATAGGAAAACTTTAAAATGTTATTTGTTGTGTATATTAGAGTGTCATTTCTGAAATTTGACCCACGATTGAAGGCATGTGTGGTGGACTGTAAAAACCATTATCATTTAAAGGAACATCTGTTTTCTTTACAGCAGCCAAGTTTTTATTCTGAAAAAAAAAATGCTTCTTTTTGGTTTCTAGCTTAAAATTTTTATTGATCATTTGAGAATTTCACATCCTGCACCCTTATCTTACTCACTTCTCAGTCCTCCCAGGTCCACCCACAAACCTTGTGACACGCTCTCACGCCAAAAATACAAAACACAGAACTAAGTCCTATTTGTTTTGCCAAATTCTCACTGAAGCATGGTCCATACAGCACAGAGGAGAATCCATATTGCACAGAGCAATGGTGGGCAGGTTGACGTAAGAGGCCTCTGAGAGGGGCTGGTGGTCAGCCCCGGGATCAGTTATCACTAAGCCATGACTCCCTGAAGGCTGCTTGGATCTGGTTGGTGAAGGTCCAAGTAGGAAGCGGCCAGCAATTGGAGTGGCTCCAATGACCGCAGCAAACTTCATCACAGCTCTCTGGCCAGTGTTCGTAGAAGAGACGACACTGATATCAGCAGAGTTCTCTATGGCAAGGAATTTAGGACATCCTCCTCCTTCGCCTGCAACACACCAAGGGCTCCAGACATTGTGTAAGCTTCCCTTTAAGTTACGACGGGAATCAAGAACAATGCCGTATAGACCCGTCCCTGGGCAACATGAAAGGTGGAGACGGTTCTTGATGTCTAAGCGCGTTTTCATTTTTATTTTACTTTCATGAGCCATCATTTATTTTATCCGTTTTTAAATTTTTGTTTGTTGTAACTTCGTGTGTGTTTTAGGACATGATGTGTGAGCAACCGTGGGCACGTGTCAGATGAGAACTTTAAGAGTCCGCTCTCCCTTTCCACCATGTGCTCCGGGATTTGACCTCAGATCATCAATGTGGTAGAGCTGGAGAGATGGGTCAGAGGTTAAGAGCACTGTCTGCTCTTCCAGAGGTCCTGAGCTCAATTCCCAGCAACCACATGGTGGTTCATAACCATCTGTGCCATCTAACAGCCTCTCCTTACATGCAGGGGTACATGCAGATAGAACACTCATATACATAAAATAAATAATTAAAATATATATTTAAAAAATAATGACCAACGGTGAACAATACCTGGAGTACTGTGAGAAGAACTCCAGGAAAAAAAGGTGAAGAGCCTTTTACCTCAGGTGCGTTTTGTTCCCTGAATTACTCTTGGAAGCAATTTTGTGCCTCCTGTGACAAACGTCTGCATTCGATTTATAAGACACGTTATTCTTCTTGAACGTCAAAACATAGCTATAGAACCCAATCTGGTCAGGGTCCCTTGAGTATGAATATGGCCTTCTGCCTTGCCTTCCTGCCTTCCCAGATATAATCTAAAGTACATGCCAGGAAATTGTCTTTAAATTGGTCTGACCTGAGAAAGTTCTGGAAACCATGCTGATCTGTTAATATTTAGTATGTGCTTGCTGGCATTTATTTAAATGTTTTTCTGACCATGTTTTACTGAACTCTCCTAACCTTCCTTGGATCATTGTTTTCTTTGTTACTTTCATGTATAAAGGCACACTGAGACTAAGGTATGATTGTCTGCAGCATTCGGCTGTACTCCACCCCATTCTTTCAGGTCCTCAGATCCCAGGTCCAGCAGACAAGACGTGCACAGCTCTGCTGAAAAGTTGACAATGAGTAAGCACCTTTACACTGAGCATCTTTTAAGCTCTAACTCATCATTTTTAAGAGTGAAATAGACATCTTCGGTTAACTGAGTGAGTATAATTCTCATTGTCCTTATTAGAGGGATATACTTAATTCTCTGCTGGAATACATGAATGTTGAGAGTAATAAGTGCTAAATTTTTTAAAAAATCACTTTTAAAATGTCAACGCAATGGAAATATTTGAGATAGCTTTGAGTCCACTTCTTATTATAGCTGTGTCAGTATTTCAACGAGCAATTAGCTTTCCAACTCTGAGTTCACAATTATAATCAATATGACAAAAACATTTCTGAAATATGCTTCTTTGTTTTGACTTCAGGTAATATATTCATTTGTACGCTTTTACAAGACCTGGTGAATTCTGGACTAAGTTTTTAAAAGAATATTTAACTATACATTTTTAAATAAGTGGGTCACAAGTTTGCTGAATACATGTTTTAAGAATTTCTTCCACTTTCATTAATTGCACTGGATTGCCAAACTCAGCAACTGACATAATCATCAATATTAACCATATCGTAGACATCATGTTGAACTACCAAAAAGAGGTCACATCAAAGCTCCACCTTGGTGTAATTCTGATCTAGTAACAGAAAATAAGGTAGTGCATCTGATGCAGTGGTTGTTGGAAAGGAGAAAGGGTGTGTTTAAAACCTAAAGGAATATGTAACTAGTAGAAACCAGAGTTAGAGCCCAGAAACTGGGAATGAGCCCATCAAAATTGGTTGTACTGAAGTGCACCTCCTAGAAGCTTTTCTAACAATCATTTACTTCTCCAAGTACCTTCATCTTCAAGCTATTGCATTACCAAAAATATCTTTAGAAATTATTTCCTTAGTCTTTCGTTTGGTAGTTCTCTGAATTTTGTGTATGGTGTTCAACAAATGGAACTGGACATATGACAAGATAAGAAAAAACTGATACATGCTACTTATAAGCACAGAATTCATTATCATTTAATCATCTTATGTTAAAGAGTTGACAGAAATGTGTGTGGATTCATCTCTGGGTCTTCGATTCGATTCCATTGATCCACCAGTCTATTGCTTTGCCAGTACCATGCTGTTTTAATTACTGTTGCTCTGTAGTACAGCTTGAGATCAGGTATGGAGATTCCTCCAGAGGATCTTTTGTTGTATAGGATTGTTTTTGCTATTCTGGGTTTTTTATTTCTCCATATGAATTTGAGAATTGATCTTTCAATATCTTCAAAGTATTTTGTAGGTATTTTGATAGGAATTGCGTTGAATCTGTAAATTGCTTTTGGTAAGATGGCCATTTTTCTATGTTGATTCTCCCGATCCACGAACAAGGTAAATCCCTCCATCTTCTCATGTCATCTTCAATCTCTTTCTTCAGAGGTTTGAAGTTTTTTTCGAATAAGTCCTTCACTAGCTTGGTTAGAGTTACTCCTAGATATTTTATATTCTTTGTGGCTATCGTGAAGGGAGTAGTTTTCCTAATTTCTTCCACTGCCTGTTTGTCATTTGTATACAGGAAAGCTACTGACTTTTTTGAGTTTATTTTGTATCCTACCAATTTGCTGAAGGTGTTTATCAGCTGTAGAAGTTCTCTGGTGGAATTTTGCAAGTCACTTATATACACTATCATATCATCTGCAAATAAGGATAATTTGACTTCTTCCTTTCCTATTTGGATTCCCTTGATCTCCTTTTGCTGTCTTATTGCTCTGGCTAGAACTTCAAGAACTATATTGAAGAGATAAGGGGACAGGGGGCAGCCTTGTCTGGTTCCCGATTTTAGAGGAATTTCCTTGAATATCTCTCCATTTAATTGCTGGTGGGAAAGGAAACTAGTACAACCACTTTGGAAAGCTTTCTGGCGCTTTCTCAGAAAAATGGGAATAGGGCTTCCTCAAGACCCAGCCATCCTACTCCTTGGAATATACCCAGAAAATGCCCTACCACATAACAGGGACATATGCTCAACCATGTTCATAGCTGCTCTATACATGATAGCCAGAACATGGAAACAGCCTAAGTGTCTCTCAGTAGAAGAATGGACTAAGAAACTGTGGTATATTTACACGATGGAATACTACTCAGCTATTAAAAATGAGGAATTCCCGAAATTTGTGGACAAATGGATTGATCTAGAAATTATCATAATGAGTGAGTTCACCCAGAAGCAAAAAGAGACAAATGGTATATACTCACTTATATCAAAACACTAGTCCAAGGGATACGTACCATGAAAATCTTTACTTACCAAGAAAATGGGTCAGAGGAGAGGATATCCGATTGAGACTTTAGGCAAGAGTAGCATGGAAGAAAGAGGAAATAGTAGGACCCACAGAGTCCTGGAAACCTACAAGAATAACTTTATGACAGGCAGATCTGGATCCTGGGGTCCTCCTCAAACTAAGGCACCAGCCAAGGAGAATATAGGCAGTAAGCTTCGAACCCCTACCAAGACCTAGCCAACGAACATGACACCCTCCACCGTTGAGTGGAGAGTGAGATCTGACTCTCACACGAACTCTGGTGCCCCTTTTGTGACCATGTTCCCCGGATGGGGAGACCTGGTGACACTCAGAGGAAGGATAGTTAGTTACCAAGAAGAGACTTGATATTCTGAGAGCATATATAGGGGGGTAGGTCTCCCTCAGTCACAGACATAGGGGAGGGGAGAATGGGAAAAATGGGAGGGAGGGAAGTATGGGAGGAAACAGGGGAAGGGCTAACAATGGAGATGTAATATGAATAAATTAATTAAAAAAAAGATACAAAGTCATACAATTGTGGTGATATTCTCACCGTCTGTAAGAAAAAATTGCCAGGCCAATAAATTCTGCTTATATTAAAAAAAAAAAAAAAAAAAAAAAAAAAAAAAAGAGTTGACAGAAATGTTCATGTTCAATGCCTGTGGAATCACAGTTTTATAAAAATTTAATTAAGAGTCACCACAGTAGCTGTATAATCCCATTGTGCACTATTGCCTGCCATTTTTTCTAAATGTTGTTACTAGATTTTTAGTAGCAGAAAAAAAAAGCGATGTCTCAAAACATAGAAATCAAAGCACATGGTATTCTACCACTGGACACACACACACACACACACACACACACACACACACACACACACATACACACATGAATTTCCTTACTAGAGAAATATTCTTAATAAAAAAAAAAAGAGGCAACTTTAGACATGCCATTATAAAGTCCTAGAGAATGATCCTAATTCAAGTCAGAAGAACAAAAATCATTGTTTCATTATATTACTGAAGATGCTGCATATACATCCTGAAAGGAGAAATTATTGCATATATAAACATGAAGTACTGTGTGGTTACTGAAATCTTAGAATGTAGGACATCTATACAAAATCCAGTTGTTGCTTTCCCTTGATAAAAATAATGTCATCCATTAATACTTCTTCATGCCCTTAATTCAGCTCTTTCTAACCCTCAAAGAGCATAGGATACCTTGTATCCTATCAGATCACCATGCTCTTAGGCTGCAATTCAACAACAACAGAAATAACAAAAAGCCTACCCATACATGGAAACTAAACAACTCTCTGCTAAATGACACCTGGGTCAGGGAATAAATAATGAAAGAAATCAAGGAGTTTCTGAAATTCCATGAAAATGAAGGAACAACATACCCAAATTTGTGGGATACATTGAAAGCAGTGCTAAGAGGAAAATTCATAGCACTAAGTGCCTTTAAAAAGAAATTGGAAACATCGCACATAAGCATCATAACGACACAACTGGAAATGCTAGAAAAAAAAAAAAGAAGCAGAAACACCCAAGAGGAGTAGACGCCTGGAAATAATCAAACTCAGGGCTGAAATTAACAAATTAGAAACTAAGAAAACAGTCCAAAGAATCAACAAAACCAAGAGCTGGTTCTTTGAGAAAATCAATAAGATAGACAGACCGTTAGCCAAACTAACTAAAAGTCAGAGAGACAGTATTGAAATCAACAAAATCAGAAATGAAAAGGGAGACATAACAACAGACACTGAAGAAATACAAAGAATCATAAGATCCTACGTTGAAGGCATATATGCCACAAAATTTGAAAATCTAAGGGAAATGGACGATGTTCTTGATCAATTTCACTTGCCAAAGTTGAGTGAAGAACAGATAAACAAGCTAAATAGTCCCATTTCCCCTACAGAAATAGAAGCAATCATCGATGGTTTCCCAACCAAAAAAAAGCCCAGGGCCAGATGGTTTCAGTGCAGAATTCAAGGACGAGCTAATACTGATACTATTCAATACTGATACTATTCAAGCTACTCCAAAATATAGAAATGGATAGAACATTACCAAATTCATTCTATGAGGCCATAGTCTCATTGATACCAAACCTCACAAAGACTCAACAAAAAAAGAGAATTTCAGACCAATTTCTCTTATGAAAATGGATGCAAAAATACTAAATATAATACTTGCAAAACGAATACAAGAACACATCAAAGATATCATTTAATATACAGAAATCCATCAATATAATCCACCATATAAACAAACTGAAAAGAAAAAACCACATGATCATCTCTTTAGATGCAGAGAAAGCATTTGATAAAATCCAACACCCATTCATGTTTAAAGTTTTAGAGAGATTGGGGATAAAAAGCACTTTCCTCAACATAATAAAGGCTATATACAGCAAGCCAGTAGCCAAAATCAAAGTAAATGGTGAGATACTCAAGGAAATTCCTCTAAAATCGAGAACAAGGCAAGGCTGCCCACTCTCTCCATATCTCTTCAATATAGCACTCGAAGTTCTAGCCAGAGCAATAAGACAACAAAAGGAGATCAAGGGTATCCAAATGGGAAAGGAGGAGGTCAAATTATCCCTCTTTGCAGATGTTATGATAGTGTGCATAAGTGACCCTCTAAATTCCACCAGAGAACTCCTAAAGCTGATAAACACCTTCAGCAAATTGGCGGGATACAAGATTAACTCAAAAAAGTCTGTAGCCTTCCTATACACAAATGACAAGCTTGCAGAGGAAGAAATTAGGAAAACCACACCCTTCACATTAGCCACAAGCAATATAAAATATCTAGGAGTTACCCTAACTAAGCAAGTGAAGGACTTGTATGAAAAAAATTTCAAAACTCTGAAGAAAGAGATTGAAGATGACCTGAGAAGATGGCGTGATCTTCCTTGCTCATGGATCGGGAGATTTAACATAATAAAAATGGCCATCTTACCAAAAGCAATCTACAGCTTCAATGCAATCCCTATCAAAATACCTACACAATTTTTTAAAGACATTGAAAGTTCAATTCTGAACTTCATATGGAAAAACAGAAAACCCAGAATAGCTAAAACAATCTTGTACAATAAAAGGTGCTCCGGAGGAATCTCCATACCTCATCTCAAACTGTACTATAAAGCAATAGTAATTAAAACAGCATGGTACTGGCACAGCAACAGGCTGGTTGATCAGTGGAATCGAATTGAAGACCCAGATATGAATCCACACACATATAGTCACTTGATTTTTGACAAAGGAGCCAAATCCATTCAATGGAAAAAGGATAGCATCTTCAACAAATGGTCTGGTCTAACTGGAGGTCTATGTGTAAATAAAAATGCAATTGGACCCATATTCATCACCTTGCACAAAACTCAAATCCAAGTGGATTAAAGACCTCAACATAAAACCAGAGACACTAAGCCACTTAGAAGAAAAAGTGGGAAAGAGCCTGGAACATATTGGCACAGGAGACAACTTCCTGAACAGAACACCAACGGCCCAGGCCTTAATGTCAACCATTAATAAATGGGACCTCATGAGGCTGAGAAGCTTCTGTAAGGCAGGAGACACTGTCAAGAGAACAAAGCGACAGCCTACAGACTGGGAAAAAAATCTTCACCAACCCTACATCTGACAAAGGTCTAATATCCAAAATATATAAAGAACTCAAGAAATTAAACACCACCAAACCGAATAACCCAATTGAGAAATGGGGCTTGGAACTAAACAGAGAATTCTCAACAGAGGAGTATCAAATGGCTGAGAAACACTTAAAGAAATGCTCAACCTCCTTAGTCATCAGGGAAATGCAAATCAAAACAACTCTGAGATTCTATCTTACACCCATCAGAATGGCTAAGATCAAAAATTCAAGCGACACCACATGCTGGCGAGGATGTGGGGAGAGAGGAACACTCCTTCATTGCTGGTGGGAATGCAAACTAGTACAGCCACTTTGGAAATCTATCTGGTGCTATCTCAGAAAAATGGGAATAGGGCTTTCTCAAGACCCAGCTATTCCACTCCTTGGAATATACCCAGAAGATGCTCCAGCACACAACAAGAAAATTTGCTCAACCATGTTCATAGCAGCCTTATTCATAATAGCCAGAACATGGAAACAGCCTAAGTGTCCCTCAGTAGAAGAGTGGATAAAGAAACTGTGGTACATATACACTATGGAATACTACTCAGCTATTAAAAACAAGGAATTCCCGAAATTTGTGGATAAATGGATTGAGCTAGAAATGATCATAATGAGGGAGTTAACCCAGAAGCAGAAAGAATCAAATGGTATATATTCACTTATATCTGCATACTAGCCCAAGGGGCATGACCCATGAAAGCCTTCACTTACCAGGAAACTGGGACAGAGTGGAGGACGTCCTATTGGGACTCTAGATGAGAGAAGCATGGGAGAATAGCAAAGTAGAAGGATCCAGAGGGTCCTAGAAACCTACATGTAGAACATTAGGATAGGCAGATTTGGGTCCAGGGGTTCCGCTAAAACTAAGGCACCAGCCAAGGGCAATACAGGCAGTAAACTTTAAACCCCTACCCAGATCTAGCCAATGGTCAGAACGTTCTCCACAGTTGAGTGGAGAGTTGGGTATGACTTTCACACGTACTCTGGTGCCTCATATTTGACCATGTCCCCTGGACGGGGAGACCTGGTGGCACTCAGAGGAAGGATAGCAGGCTACCAAGAAGAGACTTGAAACCGTATGAGCACATAAAGGGGGAGGAAGTCCCCCTCAGGCACAGTCATAGGGGAGGGGAATAAGGGGAAAATGGGAGGGAGAGAAGAATGGGAGGATACAAGGGATGGGATAACAATTGAGATGTAACAAGAATAAATTAATAAAAAAAGGGAGTTTACATATCAGAGAAGGGACTCTAAAGTCATGAAGTGATGCTGAATATTCAAAATACACTCCATCTTTGTTCAACAAATACTGTTTGTTCCCTAGGCAACTGATCTTCCCCCTACTCTCCTCACAATAACAATATCACTCTTATTGTCATGATCAGCTACATTTCACTCTTCCACACAAATGCTGCAAGGACAGATAATGAATTGCCTAGATTTTTATGTCATGTTTTATATCTTTTATTTTCTATATTTAATGATATTTTATTTTTGTCTATTCTCTTTTGAGATTGCAAATTGTGTCGGGAGACACACATCATGAAAACTTTCTATCCTGGGATTCTTACCCCGAGATAGAGTTTAATGGCCCAAATAAAAGATATAATTTCATTCTTGGACCATTTTCATTCTTCTTATTAAAGAGTTAAGGCATATTGTCCAAATATCCTATTTTCTAAAAGTTCCTTCATTCTATTTTTACTAAAGCAGCAGAATTTCTATAAGATGCTTGCAAATAACTTTGTGTATTTTGGTCTATAATTATTTTCCTCTTCTAAGTGGGCTGTCCAAAAAAGGCATGCAGATATAATGGGGTGTTGAGAAAAGAATATCCTGGAAGCCATACTCACTGACATCCAGACAAGTGTTCTATAAAAAATAGTTGTTTTGAAACAAAGTTGACTCTTATGAACTTTTTCTCAAGTCTAGACATCATCCTTCTCAAAACTACACACTTAGATCATTCCCTGGGTTTTGCTTGTAATCCTGTGTCAGCATCACAAATCTTCACTGATACATTGTTCAAATTGTTGTCAAATCACCCAACTCAGGATTTAGTTTGAATATAACTATCCTTAAACTATGAAGGTGACACCCAGAAATGTTGTGCTGAAAAAAATGGCTCTTCTTTTTTTAATTAGCTTTTATTTTTGAGGTTATAACTACATCATTTCCCATCTCCTTTCCTACCTCCAAATCCTCCCATATCACTCTCCTTGCTTTCTTTAAAATTCATGGCTTCTTTTTTATTAATTGTTCATATATATATATATAGATAACCTGCTCAGTCTATATAATGTTACTTGTATGTATGCTTTTTGAAGGCTGAACATTTGATTTTAGATAACCAACTGGTGTTTGTTTTGTAAAAGACTATGTTTCCCTGTTCACAGTAGTCATTAGTTCACTATAGTTCTTTGTATAGGGATAAGACCTCATAAATTTTCCCCTGTCCACATTAGCAAGTCTATTGGCATCATCCATGCGTAGCTCATGTGTAGGCAGCCATGTTATTCCCTTTCTTTACTCGCCATTAAAGAACACATTTTAAAATATTATCATATATACTTTGTAAAAAACATAAAATGATCTGATCTTATTTATGTCAGTTATGTAGCATTTACCTTCCTGGAGGAAAGTAACTTCTATTTTCCCCCAGATAAGGCACTAATGTACTAAAGGAAAGAAATTATCCAAGTCAGTTGTGGTGGAGCAGTGGGTTTTGTTGGGGTGGGCCAGAGGAGCAAGGACAAAGCATCACTAACAAGAGCACAGATGACTCTAAAGCAGTCGACTCATTGAAAAGTACAGCCCCACCACTCACAAAAACTGTGCCAACCACCAGGCACCACCAGGCAACCTTCCACTTCCTTTATTATATAGTCTGGCATAAGGCTACTTAAACTTATTCCCTTATTATCTCTTAACCCAAGACATTTTTACAAAATGTTGGGTATATAGTTTTATAAAATAGATTTACATAAGTATTTACTGATAATAAAGCATAAAGAGATTTATTTACAAATTAATTCCTTGGCACTTATACAATCTTACTACTTTAAAAGATAAAAGAAATTTACGTATCAGTGAGATGGATGTGATTGCTTATTTCTGAATAAAAGTTAAATCTTGGCTGAATATTTGACACTGAAGAAGGACATAGAAAATCTTCAAAATATTGACTGGCATTTTTACTTCATTGTATAATCATCAATGCTGAGATATCTACTTCTCATAAATATAAATACAAATTGACAGAAGTGTGTTTGGGGCCATCTGAAAATTATTGGGAAAGTCATTAATTTTTAAGGAAACTCACATAACAAATTTTGAAATTAAACATTCTGAAATAACACAATCCACAGGTATCTTATACTACTTGGTGTGTGTATACTGAGAAATGATAGTGGGAAATTTCAAGAGTTTGTTTTCCATAACTAAGCTATTACGTTTGTATAAGATAAGAAAATAGTGTGCCAGCAGTGAAAACACTGTGGTTCATAATAGTGATCTTGACTTCTAGTTAAGGTGATTCAGGAATCAAGTGTTCAGTTATGTGGCATGGTGGCACAAGCATTCTTGTGTGTTAGGACTAATATGGCAGTAAAACACCACAATGTAACAAATCTTGAATTCATTTATTTGATTAATTTTTGGTTGTTACAAATGTAAAATTCTGAATATTTTCTAATTGTACAAAACCATATGATATTATGACCTCCAGTTTAAGAAGCTATACTCTTTCTCTCTCACACACACACGCCCTGTACAGTTGGTGAGAAGGTGGGGGCGGTGGCTAGAATGTCACACATACTCCTTCCTCTTTCTTCTATAGGAACATGTTAACGCCACCATTGCTGTTAGCGTTATCATGGCTCGAGATGTACTTACCGTTCTGCTTATTTCACGCCATGACTGCAGGGCCAAGTAGTCTTCAGGTCTGCTCTGTTTCATGACGGCACTGGTCCTGTCAGGCCTGAAGGACACAGCTTCTCAACATCTGAAAACGAAGTATTACAATGCTAGTTTTTTTGTAATTTTTTTAAGTTTGCAAAAGCACACAGTTTCTTTTCCAAGCTGAAGAATTTATTAGGAAGTTCTAGGATTTATATCATCAGCTGTTTTATATCACAATGCTCATTTCTTATTATGTTTTAATTATCAATTGATCATTGTTTAGTTTTGTTTTCTTATAAACTTTAAAGTTTTCTGGTATGTCTAAAAGAATTTGCTGTCTCTACATACAAGGAAGAATTTTTCAAAAATTCTTCAAAAAAATCAATTTTTGAAGCCAATTAGGTGGAATTGATTCTCTTTGAGCTAAATGGTATTTATATGCCATAGAATATAACTAGACAGAGTCCAAAGGTATCAATTTTCTTGTGACTTTTTTTTATTATTTGATATCCATTAAGCCCATCTATTGGCATGAAACCATTTAAAAAACAAAATATATTGTTATATTTTATGGATTGATATTTTCATAAAGTAAAGCATTAAGTAAATTAGGGAACTGGTGAGCCTGCAGAAGACTTCCTAACAGATTTCTTATATACCAGGCTCACTCACAGCCTGGAG
The DNA here is from genome assembly GCF_903995435.1 of Acomys russatus. NCBI lineage: Eukaryota > Metazoa > Chordata > Mammalia > Rodentia > Muridae > Acomys > Acomys russatus. The sequence continues at coordinate 40,239,828 of NC_067138.1, read as the reverse complement.
ACTGTGCACCAGAGGGGTCTACTTGAGCTGACTGCCTCCTATGCCTCACAACAAAGCTGTGGCTGCTTAAATGGAGACAGTGCCTAAAGCAACACAACACTGTGTTCTCATGACAAAGGCTGCATTTATGAAACAGAATTTTTAAAGCCCCCAGTTTTGCCAAAACAAACCTAATTAGAGGCCCAACTCTAACAGATTTGTGTACCATAAGATAATTAAGATGATCCCAGATAATGAAACCTGAGTTGGTGACATCTTCAGATGGTCTTCTCCAATCCTTGCTCCTCTTCCTATCCCCATTTATTATGTTCCTAATATACAGATAAACTGAAACTCAAAGACATGAAAATTTTTTATTAAATCCATCCAGCCAATGACAAAATTCAAATCATCTGAAAATAACATTTCTGTGGTATTTCTGTTACCTCACCACTTACAGTAAAAGCCAAATATGGGAGGTGGGGGAGGGGCAATAAAGACTCAGCACAGATTGCTTGAGAAGAAGCAGGTCTGCAGTACAAAAATCGTATCAAAGAAGAAGCCTCATTACTATAAATATTTTCACACCACCATGATGTTCTCTAAGAAGGAAGACAGCCTTGTCCCATGTGCACAGAAGAAACATACAGTACTGCCAATTGCGTCGTTGTTAGTCTGTTGACCCAGCTCCTTTGCTCCTCTGCCTAGATCTTGTGTGTATTTTAACATTCAGACAGGAGCCTAGCGGAGTTGTGCTCTGAGAAGCCCCACCCAGATGCTGAGACTCACAGCCAAACATTGGTGAAATGTAGGGAATCTAGTGGAAAAGAGGGAAGGATAAAAAGGACCTAGAGGTGACAAGAGCTCCAAAAGAAGACTAATGGAGTCATCTAACTAGGGCCTGAAGCACCAACCAAGGATCATGCATGGAGTGGACCTAGGCCCCCTACAGAGATGTAGCAGATGGGCAGCTCAGGCTTCATGTGGGTCCTCTAGTAAGGGGAGCAGAGGCTGTTTTTGACATGAACCTGGTTGCTTGTTTTTGGATCGCTTCCTCCTGGTGGGACTGCCTTGCCAAGCTGCAGGGAAATGGATGGACTCATTCCTGATGCAACTTGATGAGCTGGAGTCAGTCTTAGTGAAGCTCCTCTTTTCTGAGGAATAGTAAAGGGGAGAGGGAGAAGGAGAGTGAGAGAGGGAGGGGAGAGAGAGAGGGAGGCGGAGGAAGAGGAGGAAGGAGAAGGGGAGGGAGAAGAGGAAGACTGGGACTATGACTGGGATAGAAAGTTAGTAAATGAATTAATTAATAATAAAATGATTCAGTTTGAGCATCTTGTCATTCAGCAAGCTCTCTCTGAATCCCACCCCAGGCTGAATTAGAGGTCTAATTTCCCCTGATAGTTTTTGCAAGTGTGTATCAGAAACACTACACGTACCAAACCCAGGAACTCACTAAGACAACTTTTTCTCCTACATGATTATGTTCCTAGCATCTTGATCAATGCCTGCCCTAAAAATGGCACTTAGTAAATTCTCAGAGGTTGAATGAAAAACATAATTTACTAGTATCTTTGTGTCTTTTCATACCTACATAACCAGTAAACCCATTGCCTGAGAAATTCTCCTTTATCTGTGGACACAATTCCAGGTGTACATTCTGTCATATAAAAGGTCTTTTATGTGCTCACTAAATAAAGCGTACTAATCATAAACGAAGTCTTTCCTAGATATTAATTAACATATTCAATATAAGGAAGTACATGTTATTAACCCTGATTACTTTGTAGACAGTGACATGAAGCAATTTGTACAGAGTCACACAGCTTGAAATTGACAACACTGGGACTACAAGTCCAGCAGCTTCCAGATTCCAGCAACTTAACTATTATGTTGTGGTGAATCAATGCACAAATGATTGAAACAGCTAATTTTTAAAAATTATACCATAGGCCATGCAATAATGTGGGAATTTTGGATCATTGTTGATGCCAATATGTTGGTGACCAGTTGTGCCTGGGGATGGCATAACTTTAACACAACAGAGAGCATCTGAGTTAAGAGATGATGAAGTCATTGGCAGCTAGTATGAGGATTTTGTGTCAGGGTACCATTCTCCATTTTGGAGAAATTACCTATGCGAAACATAAAATGTGAAGTTTTCATTTAACATAACTTATCTTTTTGCCAATTTCTTGATAAAGGCAATATTTGGAGGACGGCAGGCTTTTATCTTTGTGAAGCAGATTGTTTTTGCTGATGTTCACAAAGTGAACTAAAAGGGAGCTGGAAAATGTGCTGCGATTTTCCTTCTCTGTTTCATGAGATTTGTTTTGGCTCTGAACTCAGAGCAGCCTAAAACCGTAAATTGATCACTCCAGGGACCACCCATACATCCTACAAGGTTCACATCTGGTGTTACCAAACCTCATCCTGAGACTATGTCCCGCCACAGAGAAGTCATCAGTAAATGCTAGAAAGGGTAACAGGAAACTCGGATTGTTGTACACAATGTCATTGGAAAATAAAAGTCACCAGGGTGATGTGAAGATCAACTAAATGCCACCTGGTCGGCATTAAAGTATTTCCTTCTCCAACATGATTCCATCCAGGGGCTAGAGCTAACTCGACTCCTGCCACCTCCTAAGCAAATTTGAAAGACAGGCTTAGTTTTCAAATATCTAGTTGCTGAGCTTGCAGAGGGGGGCGAATAAAAATGATGAGAACATCTGTACGCATGCCACTCACCGAAGACCATAGCATACGTTAACTCTTATGAGTGAAAGTCAGAACTCAGTGGGCACATAAATTTTATGTGCCTCTACTTCTTTCCAAATGAGGTAAGGAGGAAATGGTACACTCAGCTTTATACCTCTGCAATATGTAGGCCCCTTTCACTTGAGAGATCACTGTGTTGAATATTTCTGACAGCAGAATTTAAACCAAATCTGGACAGAACAAAGCAACTACATCTCAGAAAATGCACCATTAAAAAAAAAAAAAAAAACACATCCTGTGAGAAATCTTTTGCTCCCTCTTGTACCATATAATGTCAGTCTGTAGTCTTTTAGAGAGGAGTAAGATTACACATTTATCCTTTAACTGCCTGCAGAAGAGAGTGAATAAAACACATGCACATGTCAAGCTGACCCACAATTGTGCAAAACTCCCTGAGGAAGCCATCCCAGCAGGACCACCGCCAACACCATGCTCTGCGTAAGGTCACAGCACTGTCCTTCATCAGGGAATGACTGTGGAAGAATTGAGATATGGACCTAGTTGAAATGATACAGTGCATTGCTAAAACATCAAGGAAATTTCAACACCTTGTCATCTTGATTTTGGACATTATTCTACTTGGCAAAGTGCAATAAAAATAAAATAAAAAGCCTCACATGAGCAAAGCATATCATTCTCCTGACCATCTCTTGGGACTTTTGAAATCAGTACTGGTTACAGCAGCCGTAGAATTTCTTCTGAGTCCATGTACGTATTATTCGATGTTGTGGTTCTTACCTTTGCCTTGTTCTTACAGGCTCCATCTTTTATTGGTGTCTCTTTGGTTTGGCCAGGCTGGCTTTGAACCCAAAATTACTTCCTCAGTGTCGTAGATGCTGGGATTACAAGTGTGTGGCATCACACTCAGTTTACAATTTACATTGTGAAAGATGATGCACATGTACACTTTCAATTTTAATTATACAAATATATAAGAGTTTAAATAAACCTATACAGACTAGTGGAAAATGTCAATCACTGAGAGAGACTCCAATGGGAAATAAAGCAAAGCAAACTTCTGCCCCTCAGAGGAACATAAAATGTTCTAATTTTTAAAACAGGTGTGATGTCAAAACTCTGGCATTTCCTGATTTAATTTTTTTTATTTTATTGGTCTATGTTAGTTATTGCTTTAGGTAATGTCTCTTATCTTGTATAATTTACATGGTATAGCTATCTAGAAAGAAAAGTATAAACCAAGACCAGATTGTAAAATAGCTGAGTTCAGAAATGACTATTTTACATGGCCCATGGAAACTAACAAGGAAAATGCAAAGATAATCTTGTTACTATTCATCTAGTAAAAACCTAAATTTTCAAGATCATGAGTCTACAAAAAGACATCAACTTGTGTATCTTTGACTATGGAGATAATTAACAATCTATTACAGTATTTATTTAAATGCAATGTTTTTATTCTTACAGGCTTATAGGCCAAATGTAAATCATCTGTATCATAGTTCAGAAAATAACCTCCCCAAATAATTCATTCATTCTTTTATCCAACAAAGGTTGACAAAGTACTTAACCTGCAATAAAATAAATGTTGGACAATATCAAAATTTAGGGACAAAGGAAAACAGCATGATGTGAAGAAGTTGGCAGCAATCAGGACCCTATGGGGCAGAGAAGCATGTCAAGAATGGTGTCTTTGAAGACATAACACCTGAGCAGAGACATGAATCATGAAGGTGAAGAGCAGCCAAGGATGTAAAATCCTGCATAAGCGAACTCTTTGAAGAAGAACAAGCAAATTCACATAATTGAAAAATAGTGGGTTAGACAAATAAACTGAAGTCATCAGTATTTTCCATATAAAACATCCCTTTTCTACTTGGTAAATGACAAACTGGGCATGAGAAACAATACAAGGCCTAACCCTATGCAAAGAGCTGGAGAAATAGTCTTCTCCAGGGAAGAACACACCAACTGATCATACAATACAAAATGGTTAGCCCTGAAAATATACATACAAGTCATATAATATAGGGTTATCAAGTTGTATTTATATATTTATAATATATAATATAATATATATATAATATAATATATATATATATTAAATATAAATATATTTATTTATAAATATATATATTTATATATATATTATCTGTGCGTGTGTTTTGTATGTGTGTATACAGATACATATATGCATATAACAACAATCAATGAAAAAATAGAGCTATGAATTTGAAAGAGAGAAAGAAGAGGTATATTAAAGGGTATGAAGGGAAGAAATGGAAGGGGTAAATGATACAACTATATTATAATATCAAAAATGAAAAAAACTTCAAAGTTTACTTCCAAAATCAAACATATTAAGACATTTATAATAAAATACTTATCTTCAATTTTCTTTTTAAAAGTTATCATTAAAAATATTCTATGCAAGATCTAAGAGTGTGTATTTACAATCAATACAAATTCATCTTAGTAGAAATAATTCATCTTTCAATAAGGCATATATTCAATATTTAGTTAAAGGTTATTTTCCTTCAAGGAGTTTTATGAAATTATCTTCGTTTGCATTGTGTGATACAAGAATGAATATAGAAACATTAAAAAGTAAAAAGCAGAATGTGCTTAATACAAACCTACAACTTTGAAAAGTATATATAACTAATACATACATTGTTATCAATAGAATAGCCAATGCTCAAATAAAGCTAATTGTAAGTTAAGAGTAGTTCAAATTCTATTGTCCATAAGCCCTCCCCAAAACTACCGAAATTAAAGTGCTCCACAAACCCATAGGAAAACGTCTCACAATGAGTATGTCCTCTCCCCCTTCTCTCGTTTTAGTAAGTTTGTAAACACTTTAATTGACAAAAAAAGAGAGGTGTATTTCAAAAAAGGTAACATGATTCCTCAACCTCAGTCTAAATCTTTTAGATTTAGGTGAAGACTCATTCTCAAAAGGAAAAAGAGTCAGCACATGCTAGCCTATACCAGGATCCAGTGAAAGATGAGCACAGCTGCACACATCTGGAACAGTAGTACAAGAGGGCAGAGATAGAAAGATCCCTTGGGCTTGTGAACCATCAAGTCTAGCTAAGATAGAGATTTTCAGTGAAGTATGGGGCATGTGGATTGAGAATCTGCTTTGACTTTGTAGATAGCCAAACTCAACCACTTAAAACTTAATTCACCTCCTTAAATTTTAGTTGTCATTTTTTTTCTCTTAAGACAATATTTTGCCACTGTCTTCTGAATACGTCATTTCCACTAAAACAATGGGCACACAGCAGCTATAGATAGCATTCCATCATGGATATGAGAGGTCCTCATGAAGCTCAAGACTTTCCTGAGGAGACATTTGCAGTTGATGGCTGCTGAAGAAAGAGGAGTCGTTCTCTTCAGTGATGTAGTCGCTGCTAAGTTGTCCATGTTCTAGTAAGTAAACCCCTACCATTTCAAATAAGCAACCTTAATTTAATTCAGTGGGTCAAAAATTAACCTGAAAATAAGAGGAAAGAAGAGAACCAGCAGCTATCCTGGTAGATTTTCTCAACTTGACACAAACTAGGAAAAGAAAATCTCAGTTGAGAAAAATATTTCATCAAATTAGTCTGTAGGCAAGCCTGTGGGGCATTTTCTTGATCAATTATTGATGTGGGAGGACCCGGCTCACTGAGATTGAAGCCAACCCTCGCAAGTGGCTGATGGAGGAAAAAGAAACAGACTTACCAAACCATGAGGAGCAAGTCAGTTACCAGTATTCCCCCATGGTATTTGTTTCAGTTCCTTCTCCTAGGTTCTGGCCTTGAGTTCCTGCCCTGTTTTTCCTCCATGATGTACTATAAACTCTAAGCTGACCGAGTTGCTTTTGGTCATAATATTATATCACAACAACAGAACCCCTAACTCAGACAGCAGGGGATAAAAAGGGATAAAAAGGAGAAATGAGTTATGTAAATTGGACCAAAATAACAGAACGAAAAAACCGTTTAAAATTATATATTTTATTTTACTAATAAATGCTAATCTTTCTTTTTTTAATTAAATATTTTTATTTTTACGTATGCATTTATATTATTACACATATATACAATAAACTACCTATAGCAAGAAGAACCATGACACAATCAGAAATTATATAAATGTCACATTCTTAGTGTTTTGGCTATTTGTATTTGACAGCCTTGAAGAAAACATCTTTCCTATCTTGGTGCTTCTAAAATTCTGAATGTAAATCAAGCTTCATCACATCTTGTCATTATTGACTTAAAGCATTTATCTAGACCTAAAAACATCTTAACCCCTAAACAACTAAGCTTCATTGTGAGACCAAATTACCAACCCCATCAGAGACTTGAGAAGGAGTAAAGTTGATTACCTGAGTATGCTGGGAGCGTACGTTACTAGCATTCCAAATGAGAAGATGATATAGACAGTTTGCTACCTGAATAGCCACCCAAAACTCTCTATAATGTTGAATCATCATCTTCAGCCTTCTGGCCCACTATATTTGACAGACATATTTGTAAGGCAGGAACTATTGAGGCCTTGGTTACCCTGTCTTGGCTGAGTTTGGCCGTCGACTCTGCCTGCATCCATGCTTGCCCATTTTTAGGGAAAATTCTGTATGTGGTACAAATGGGGACATTTTGCATAGCGGTTTGTTTGTCACATTTGAAGCCATCTCCATAAGGAGGTTTTGATGCTCATCATCCTCTTTGAGGTAGTCTGGGTGTTGCCAGGAGTTAATCTGTCTCATTGTCAGTGAATCTTTAAAATAAAAAAATAAAAATAAAAAAACATTTTTAAATGCCATATTCTGTATGTCTCTGATGTTTTTGAAGATCTTATCTAACTATTTTACCTTATCTTTCTATAGAATCATATCTATCTGTTGCACCTAAGATATATATTCTTGTGATAAAAATAGACTAGCAATTGATATGACCATGATTTGATCAACTAATAGTTAACTTGTATAACTTATTTATCCTAAACAGCCTGCAATAGCACTTTCAAAGTATTGGAGTAAACCTTGTATTATAATTGAGTTATATGGGTACAATACCTCATATTAGAGTAGATATATATATATGTATATATACATATATGTGCATATAGATACATATATAGTGTGAAGAATAATCTTACATTTCACTTCTATACTATTGTATCTAGAATTAAACTTATTTTGTGCCTGTATACAAAATTCTATACCAGTAAATTAAAAATAACCTTGTGATTGACAGTTGATGCATTAAGTTGAGGAGTAGACTCACTAATCTATTTTTTTCTATCTTCCCTATATATTCCTATATTCCCCTTCTTTCTTTTCAACCCCTAATCTCCAAACTGAAGAAGGTAAGATAAAGGAAAATAGAGAATCCCTGAGTTTAACCTTCTTTTCTCTCTAAATAAGACCAATAACAACTTGTAACCAACTCCCAATAATAATAACCCTCTATATAGCCCAAGAAAGGAATCAAACACCTACCTGGCCCCCCCTTAAAGGAACTGGGGTGTCATTCTCTTGATGTTTCTTCTGGCTGATTTGGGATGAATAATACCCTTGTAGGGGCCCAAATAAAATTGTGGAAATGGTTAAACGAGCTAGGAATAACATCTGTTGTTCAGTTTCTAAATGTGGTGGAGTACTAGGCTTAATTAAAGTCCTGTGTGGGACAATCTGAAATTCTGGACCAATTGGGATTGAAAGCTTTCTTTGAAAGTGTCCTGGGAGCTGTCTTGTTCAGGTGAGGAACAGCAACTGAAGCACTTGGTGCTGGGAATCAGCAGCACTAGTGTTTTGTAGATCTCAGTTTGGTCTTTAGGTCTCTGTGCAGTCCTGGCTGTCCTGCTAAACAGAGGCAGTGTGTGATTGGCACCGCCATCTTGGATCCTCTAATCTCTCAATCTTCAGATACCCATAGAGGTCAGAAAATTAGTAAAAGGCTATAGAGAGGAGAAATTAAAACATAAGTGTAACAGATTAAAGGAAATATTAAAACAGAAAAAGTTAATTTAACATGGGATATGAGAGAGATAATGACACTAAAGACCTTTTAAAAATTCTATTTAAACATCCTACCATAGGCGCTTTCTAAAATATGTATATATATATTTATACATGTACATGTACAAAGAGATTTAGGTTAGTTACACTAAAGCAGGGTAACATTGCCCCTACTAAGCACTGCAGGCTAACAAATAAAAATTCCAGTGTCAGAAATGAACAATCTCTTCTGGACTTGTTGGCTAGTGAGTCCTATAGACATCCCAAAAATTACAGATTATCACCAATGCTAATGTTGATATTGCCAGTAAAACTCCGTTGCTGAAGGCAACATATATTTGATACATAGAACAAAGAGAAATCAAGCTTGTGCTGACCTAGAAAGTTCATGCCTTCTGACTAGCTTTCATAATGTGGGAAGGTGGTGTGCATGTTACCACAGGGAAAAAGGAATCATCAATCTAATGTAGCTCAGAACCCTGCAAGCTACAATAATAACCAACTTGAAGAGATACGCTCTTTACTAAAATAGTGGCACAACATTCTGATAGTTGTAGCCAATCGCTTTCTGATAGGACTTAACCCAGCTCCAGAAGATGAAACTCTACCCAACACTGTTATCAGGACTAAGAACCTGCAGCTAAGCAGACTTAGTACACAGAGCAAAACCAGTAATAGTAGTCTGTTAAATGGACACAGTATTAAATTGACTCTTAATGAATTACTTTATACCCATTAATGAATATATCCCTCACATTCGTCATAGAAGTTTATTTTGTAGTATGTGTGATTAATATTGAAACCCACAATTGTAGCTGCACAGAATAAGAGACTGTAGAATATCCAACCCTAAATGGAACATTAATATCACACCTAGAAGCCCCAATGCTCAGTGATAATTGCAGAAGAGGAAGCAATATTGTGAGATCCAAAGGCTATGGATGCCTATGAAGAAATAGTGTTTTCTAGACAAGGAATTCAGATGCACACATGAACTCACAGGGGGCCTGACAGACCTGGGCAAGTTCAAGGCAGATCAAATTCCAGCATGGAGAGGAGAGGTAAACAAGCATACAGTCCCATTCCTACGTGAATACTGTTGGCAACTGATAACTTGTTGGGAAAGGGAAGTAGCCTCTGTTCAGCCAACAGTGGAAGACTACACATCCACAAATACATGGGCAGTACAAATTTGGTTTCACAGTTTCTTTTTAGTTAGGGTTTGAGTTTTTTTTTTTAAGACAACATTAGGTAACTTGGGAAAGGTAGGTGGATCTGGGGGAGGGGACAAATATGATTAATATACATTTTATGAAATCTAACAAGGAAAATAAATAAAATAGAGATAATTAAACTAAAAAAATAAAATTAAGAATTGTTGTGGTTTGAATGAAAATGGCCTCATGGGCTCATATATTTGAATACTTGGTCACCAGGAAGTGCCACTATTTGAAAGGATTAGGAGGTGTGGCCTTATTGGAGGAAATGTGTAGCTGAGGGGTCAGCTTTAACTTTTCAAAACCCTATTTGAAAGCCAGAATCTCTCTCTCTCTCTCCCTGCTGCCTGAGAATGTGGATGTAGAATCCTCATCTACCATGTCTGTCTGTGTGCCACCATGCTTCCTACCATACTGATAATAAACTAAATCCCCAAAACTGGAAGCAAGCTCCCATTAAACAATTTCCTTTATAAGAGTTGCCATGGCTGTGTTGTCTCTTCACAGCAATAAGACACTGACCTAAACAAGAATAAAGGACAGAGTTTCACAGGACCCAGGCTCGCCTCAGACTTGCTGTGCAGGTGGGATTGACCTGATCTTCTGATCTTCTGATCGTCTCATCTTCACTTCTCGGATGCTGGGAGTTCAGGCATGCGTCAGCAACCATACTCATTTTATGCCATGTTGGGAATCAAAGCTCTATTCATATTAGCTAAATGCTCCATTAACTGAGTTATCTTCCCAGGCCAAATTACAGTTTTTCTTTTTCTTTTTTTTTTTTAATTAAACATTTTTTTATTTCTTACATATACATTTATATTTTTACACATATATATAATAAACTACATATAGCAAGAAAAACCATGATATAATCAGGAATTATATAAATGTCACATTCTTAGTGTTTTGGATATTTGTATTAGAAAGCCTTGAAGAAAACATCTTTTCTATCTTAGTGCATCTAAAATTCAGAATGTAAATCAATATCATATCTCATCATTATCAACTTAAAGCATCTATCTAGACCAAAAAACATCTTAACTCCTAAACAACTAGGCTTCATTGTAAAACTAAACTATCTCGTCTTCAATCCCATCAGACACTTGAGAAGGAATAAAATTGATTACCTGAGTATACAGGGAGTGCAGGCTGGTAGCTTTCCAAATGAGAAAATGACAGAGACAGCTTGCCTCTGTCACCCAAAATCCTCTATAGCATTGGAGCATCATCTTCAGTCTTATGGCCCAATATATTCGAGAGGCAAGAACTATTGAGGACTTGCTTACCCTGTCTTGGCGGAGTTTGGCCATCGATTCTACCTGCATCCAAGCTTGCCCATTTTTAAGCAGAATTCTGTCTGTGGTAGTAATGCAGACGTTTTGCCCAGTGGCTTGTTTACAGTTTTTCAATGTATACAATAAACGTAACAATATGTTGTGTATGTCAAGAAAAATAATGTATATCAGAAAGCCATTTAAAAGTCATATTATCACATTAAACTCACTTCCTACTGCCATCATAAAACTGACCCCCTTAAGGAGTTGAACAGGAAAATAAATAGAATTCTTTAAGTCTACCTACAAAAGCCAGGAATTACATATTAAATTATGCACATTATGCATTTATATTTCATGAAACATGTTAAAAATCACTCAGATTTTACAACAGGATAATTAGAGAATTAAATTCACTTGCAATTCTAGGCTTTTGCCATTTTTTGCAGGGTGGCAACTTCAAAATTTTTCAAGTCTCTTTATCAGACCTTTTTAGTAAAAAGATTTTTTTGCTCATTTGAATTGAAATGCAATTATTACTTAGGTGAACCTGCTTGTTTTATTGTTTTGTTCTCTTCCACGTCCTGTGTGCTTGCTTGTCAGTCATTCTCACACCTCATTACCTGGAAAGATGTGCCCCGGAATGCACACCAAAGCATCTCACAGAGCTGCCCTACCTCAGCAAGCAGCAAGCCACTGTTTTCTTTCTTTCAAATGGAAATCGGCACCACATTAAGAACAGTGGGCAGCATTGTCAGTTGTCATCAGTCTTTCCTAGACAATATCAGGACCAAATTAGAATTTGTTCTTGCCTAGCTGGCTTTTGTTTTCTTCTGTAGGACTTATTTAAGGGAACAATACTGAGTTTATACTTGTTTTTCATTGATTTTTTTTTAAACACTGGGCAGCTGTGTTTTATAGAAGTGACTAACAAGTAGGCAGGCTAGTTGTCATTGGCTTTAACAGAAGAAGAATATTATTCTCCAAATCCTTAAATCCCAGAATTATATGGATAGACTGCAAAGTCTTCAAAGACAAAAACATGGCTTATTCAACTTTACATCTCTAGCATCTAGGCTGCACATGTCGCATCAATAGACACCTCCTGTACTTCCTTGAATAACCAGGGATTTTTAGAAAGTCCTTGGCATTAATAACTAAGACAGCCTACTTCTAAACAATCTGATTTTCTTGAATATTTCATCCTTTCATATTTGGGCTGAAGTATTTCAAGAACTGGATTTTTTTCACTGTCAAGCAATCTCTCATTAAAACCAAATGAATCTCAAGATCTGAAATGATGGGAGAAGCACAGATGAAGCCAGCCAGAAACTCCGGGGAATAAACTGTGGAAGGTTGCATATCATCTACTAGACAGTTGGTGTGATGCCCACGCACCTCTAATCTTAATTGTAAAGGAAAATAGGGAGTTTCACAAAGCAGGAGACAAGGTATAGGATCCATTCCAGAGACAGTGGCTCAGTTTGGGAGAGAGGGAACCTTGCAGACATCAGGCGCCAAGGATAGAAGCCATAGATAAAGAGGTCGGACCTCAAAAGATCCACACCAGGCAATCAGTAATAATCAAGGGTCAAAAACCAAAAGAGAAGCCAAGCAAGGGGTGCAAGGCATCGGTATTGGCAGAGAGGAGAGATACCAAGTAAATGTTCCCCTCAGAGTAGCTTTGGGGCACATCCTAAAAAGACTTCCACAGAGTGGGAAGCTTGGAACTGACACCTTCTGTGCCATGGGAATAGGGAGTATACATTGACACCTGGCCAGTCTGATGCCATTATACTGGGATGGGGCAGAACCTCACAGTACTCAGTGAGGTGGAAATCTAGTTGGAGGTAGAGTCTTCAAGGGATCATACAATTATGTTCCATAAAGGGCACTTAATGCAAAGTACTGCTCAGGAGCAAGGCCAGTTTGTAACCTGACCAGGGAACATAGGACCAGCATCTGTGCAAAGACTTTGCAAAGAAGTACCCAAGGAACAGATAGATCTTAAGGACCACTGAGAGGTATGGACCATCATCTGCAAATCAATCCTTAAATAATTTGATTTAACTTCATTTAAAAATATACCTGAGAGTATGACAGGCACCTGGGTGGCCCAGAAGCAATGCCAAGAGACTGGAACCGGTCACCAAGTGAGGCTGCATTCAGCCATTATAGGCATCCATACAGCCCTTCAGATATTTCCTCTTCGTTTTATACTCAATGTTAATTTAACAAACCAAGTCTATTCAAATTTTATTCCTATTGTCTCTGTTTCTTTCTCTCCCTTTTTCTCTTTTCTTTTTAATTTTATTTTTATAGGTTTTTGCAAAGAACACGGTCTTGCTTTGTGGTTGGGGTCTTTGTTTCTCAGTTTCTTGACAGCTGGAACTGTTTTAAGTAATCTGAATTCATTTCTTTGCTTTTTAAATTCTGCCTCTAGCTATATCTTCACCTTCTCTCTCTGGTTCCTATTGCTCAATCTCCTTATTTACTTTTATTTCTTCAACTTTGTCTCTATTACCCATTGCAAATTTCTAATTACTCTTTTTTATGTATTCATACCCACAGTAAATAATACAACAGTGCACACACAATACTATCAGTTTTCTTTCTTCCTAAAATGGTGTTTAGAGAATGACTGGGTTTGTTAGTGCTGTTTTTATGTTTACAGTGGGCCTACCCTTTGGAGTTATTTATTTTGCAGACAGTATTCTGATCGCCAAGAAATACTATAATTGAATCTGGTGCCCAGAACGCCAGCATATCAAAGGAAAATGACACTTCAAATCCACTACAACTAGTCCCTTTTGAGCACTGCAAACATTTCCACTGAAAAATAAATTGGTGGGAACTGGTGGTGCTGCTAATGGGTAACAGTGTTTCCCATGAGGCCCGACAAACTGAATTCAACTCCCAGGATCCACATGGTAGAATGAAAAAGAGAACCGACGCATAAAAGTTGGCCTTGGCCTTCACATGTATGCCACAACACATACATGGGTACGCATACATACAATGAATTAATATATGTAAAATATATTATATGTAAATATTATAAATATATGTGTAAATTTTTAAATGATTTTTTAAAAATCCAAGCAATGATCTAACCCGAAAGGTTTAAATTCCAGTAGTAAAACATAAGGAATGTGAAAAACCATTGCAACGCTACTCCAAAACTACAGAAACTACAGCAATGGGAGTGAAATAAATATCGTCCCAGACAAAGAATTTGAAAGAGTAATTATGAGTATGTTTGAATGGACACAGTAAACTTCTAAGTGAATTCCATGAACACAAAAACAATTGAAACAAAGAATTCAGCACATGATATCAAATTGGAACTTAATGAAGAGATAGAAATACTGAAAAATGCTGCAATATTAAAAATGAGAAGACAGGTAAATCAAATCAAAAGTTTGATATATTCTCCAATTCGGACAGGGTAACTGGATATCAAGGATTCAAGATAAAGCAGGGGAATTAGAGGAATGAGGTATGAAATCACACATTTATATATGATGAGAGCAGAAGCACAACTCTCTACGTAATAAAAGGACTCAAGGAACTTAGGGATAAGAAAAGAGTGTAATGAGTCAGTGAGCATAGAGGAATATGTTCAATGAATGATAGATGCTTCTCTGAAATGCATATTTGTAATACCCTATGTAAGTGTCTAAATATGCACAATGAAAATTTAATTCACCATCTTACACCCATCAGAATGGCTAAGATCAAAAACTCAAGTGACACCACATGCTGGCGAGGATGTGGGGAGAGAGGAACACTCCTTCATTGCTGGTGGGAATGCAAACTTGTACAGCCACTTTGGAAATCTATCTGGTGCTATCTCAGAAAAATGGGAATAGGGCTTCCTCAAGACCCAGCTATTCCACTCCTTGGAATATACCCAGAAGATGCTCCAGCACACAACAAGAAAATTTGCTCAACCATGTTCATAGCAGCCTTATTCATAATAGCCAGAACATGGAAACAGCCTAAGTGTCCCTCAGTAGAAGAGTGGATAAAGAAACTGTGGTACATATACACTATGGAATACTACTCAGCTATTAAAAACAAGGAATTCCCGAAATTTGTGGATAAATGGATTGAGCTAGAAATGATCATAATGAGTGAGTTAACCCAGAAGCAGAAAGAATCAAATGGTATATACTCACTTATATCTGCATACTAGCCCAAGGGGCATGTCCCACAAAAGCCTTCACTTACCAGGAAACTGGAACAGAGGGGAAGGCATCCTATTGGGACTCTAAGTGAGAGACGCATGGGAGAATAGCAAAATAAAAGGATACAGATGGTCCTAGAAATCTACAAGTAGAACAATATGATAGGCAGATTTGGGCCCAGGGGTCCCGCTCAAGCTAAGGCACCAGCCAAAGACAATACAGGAGGTAAACTTTAAACCCCTTCCCAGATCTAGCCAATGGTCAGAATATTCTCCACAGTTGAGTGGAGAGTGTGATACGACTTTCTCACGTACTCTGGTGCCTCACATTTGACCATGTCTCCTGGAGGGGGAGACCTGGTGGCACTCAGAGGAAGGACAGCAAGTAACCAAGAAGAGACTTGATACCCTATGAGAATATACAGGGGGACGTAATCCCCCTCAGGAACAGTCATAGGGGAGGGGAATAATGGGAAAATGGGGGGGGGGGAGGAATGGGAGGATACAAGGGATGGGATAAACATTGAGATGTAACAAGAATAAATTAATAAAAAAAAAAGAAAAGAAAATTTAATTCATAAATTTTAATTTAAAACACAATGATGGCATACATATTTCAGTGCCAATTCTCTTTTCTGAGGGAAAAATTTCTCAAATGTATGTCATAACTTAGTGATTTATGAGTTCTATCACTTTATTTTGTATGTACATATTTAAATACTTTCTGATTGTCACCTTTGTTATTTAAATGAGTAATATTTCAAAATGATGACTTATTTGTAGAAAATAGTGGCACATGGAGCATGGCTCCCTGTTGGCCTATACAACATGACACAAAGCAAAGTTACAGTCATACTTAGTTTATAACATTCTGACTTTCAACTTAACATCTATCCCTCTCAAGATCATGCCAGCCCCTTTCCCTGCATAGCGAGGCCGTTGTTGTAATAAGGAGTCTAAACAAGCACATTTTTTATATTTAACATTGAATAGTTTTCAAATCCCACTACTTCCATGTTTCCTGTCTCTCCCATGTTAGAAATGCAACAATCCCGAACAACCTTCATTTGATATCAGTGGAAATTGCAGCCCTTCAAAAATTCATCTAAATGAGTATAAATCTTGGCCTCTTTTTTTCTTCATTGACTTATTTATTTGTTCATTTTTATATCCCAACTGTAATCCCACTCCCTCCTCTCTTCCCAGATCCACCACCCCCCCACACATACTTCTCCTATACCCTGCATACTAACACCCTCTGTTGCATCAAGTCACATCAAGACTAAGTGCCTCCTCTTTCACTGAGGCAAGACAAGGCAGCCCTGGTCAGAAAAAGGGATCCAGTGGGAGGCAACAATTTCCAGGTCAGAGAGAGACCCTCCTCCAATTACTAGAGGACCAAGTAGTCCATCAGGTTCCCTATCTCTTAACCTCAGCAAAAGCCAGGCTCTATTCCACGATCTCTCCAATTTCCATACCAGCTCAGGAAGCTGTCCTGGTCTCCCAAGATAGCCTTATTATAGTAGGAAACCATTTTATACCTGTGTGATATGTGCAAAGGCATCATCAGTCTTGATAATCAAATCAAATTATGGGTGAGGGAGCCATCTCATTTTTACAAAATAACGGTGCTAAGGCAATAACTTACAGAGGCAGCATATGAGATGGCAGACATGGGAGTGACCGTGCCCTTTGTTATGTCTTTGTAAATTTCTCATTTCAATGCTGCCCATGGGGACAGTTAGTAGCAGCTTTCTAGGGAAGCTTATTTTGCAGTGACTTCCAGGTGAGCCCCTTCTTTCAGTAATTTGGTGGTAGCTTTATGTCATTCATTTTCCAACCTTTCCAAAGATTGAATAGACCCAAAATTCTCTGCCAGCACCTCCATTCTTATAATACATGGGAAACCTTTATCTGCTGGATCAAAGGAACACCAAATGATCTATTAACTTGATAATAGAAATAACTGCATCTTAGGTTTTGCATAAGAATTGGCATACGATAGAGATTTATTATAGAATGGCAGACCTCTCACAGTCTGTGTCAGTAAATCACAGTAGCATGGAGAAACTTGGTGACAGTATAAAAAGGAAGATATTATGGGATGTTAAAGGGAAATGATGACATTCCACAGGTGAGGTCAAACTGAGACTACTGCCAAAGCAGGAAGAACGTGAGGTGTCACACTGACACTGACATACATGAGGGAAACATGCATTTTTAATACAGGGATCCTTGATAAATCTATGAATCAATAATTGATTTTTTTTCAGTTAGGCCAACTTTCTAACTCTATGCTTCAATTTTATATTCTTCTTCCATGTTTTACAAGTAGTCACATGACTCTGTCTCTGCCACAACTGTCTTCTGGAATGGAGTCCACATGTACATCTATAAGAAAAGCAAATCTAAATTTGATCAAATATGCTAAGTCAAACCCAATTCCCAAATGTAAAATATTCTTCCATTAAAATTGCCAAAAATGATTACCAGAAAACAAAAGTAAATTTAAAATCACAGAATTTATACTTTTCTCATGGAATAGCCTTGGTCTTGTTTGAATAATAACTTGGACACTACTGTTGTCCAGACTTTTCTGTTTATGAATCTCAAAAGAGAAAAAAAATATATCCCAAAGATTATTCCCTAAGTTTTAGAATATTTTGGCTTACAGGCCTGCTAAAATTAGCATATCCAACACACCTCAGTCTATTAAGGTATTTGTTATAGGTATGACGACTGTAGCTGGGAATATGATAGTATTATAAATTAATGAGGCATGGGGCAAGCTGGCAGAAGCAAGCCTACGTGTTCCAGGTCCCATTCTCACCAGACCAAGTCACGGCAAGGGCTCTTACAGGATTTCAAAAGAGGAAAAGATTGACTTGTAAACTCATAAGAATGTCAGAATTGCCACAGAGCTTGTACCTCAGACTAAGATTTCTGGCCTCACATGGCCCAAAATGTGTGTTTCTGTTCATCAACAATGAGGGCAACCAGATACCCACATGCAGCCCCCATTGTCAGTATTCACTGGACCTTAGGCCCTTGAGTAGGAGTGTGATCTTCTGTGCTGTCAGTAGGCTGACTGCTGCCTTCTTAAGTAGGAGGAATCCTGAGCAGTCAAAAAGGCAGGGCACAAGGCAAGGGGCCAGCTCTGGCAAGAATGGATAGGCTCTCAAGAACTGCTGTGCTCCACTAAAGAGACAAAGGTTTTCCTTTCCCTGTGCATGATGGGAACCAATATTGTCCCAGTTTATGAATTGCAACCCAGGTATGAGAGATAGAGCAGGGAGGAAGTTATGGAAACTGACTTTCCAGGAGCCCCTTTGTAGGATGCTGCCAGCTTCAGTACCTTATTTGAACTTTCTACTAAGAATCCCTTCCCTACTAGATTATTGCTATAAATTATTGACCTCAAAAATGCTGCAAACAGACCTCATAAGCAGCGGAGTTTCCAGGGTCACTCGTTTGGTGGTGCACCATGGAACCAGACACGGAAAGGAATCTCCCTGTACCTCCACCCATCACTTATTTCCTCAAGCAGTCCCAAGCTGTCCTAAATCCATCTCATTTACAAATACTTGAAGAAAGATGGGGCATATATGTTTCTTTTCATTGGAGCAGTTAGAAGGCCATGCCCTTCATATCTGTCTTAGAACGTGGAAAGAATGCTGGTATTGCATTTATGTACTGGTCACCACCATCACTCACTCACACTGAGTTTTCTCCTGATTAGAGTTTGGATGGACACATTCAAGTAGGAATTGCAGCTATGCAGACAGCCCTCCAACGTCAGTGACTTACCCACTACTGAACTCTCCATTGAGAAGCATATAGTCTTGATATACAGTTACAGTAAACTTATTTTATGATAATTTCATTTAAAGCTTGGTTGAGAAAAGAAAATCTTCATTCTTGGTACTATGTAAGCACATGCAAAATTTGTCTGCTCGTCATCTTTTTCTGATTCCTCCTATAACCTTTAACTATGCCTACTTCATCTTCCGTTCCAAGGTCATGGACTTTATTTTTTTTCCACAACATTCAATTCACTCTGACTTTCTTAATAGTCTTCCCCTGGAAAAAAGAGAGAGAAAGGCTATAAATCTGGAGGCATTTCATAAGTCTTAAATGACTGAAACAGTGAATGTGGGAGAACAGCTTATTATAGAACTAAACTCAACTGGAAACACTGGATAGAGCAATAAAATGAGAGTTAGAGGTACCTCACTGCCTAGATCAAGTGATGCAATAAAAACTATAGGAACCACAACAACATCCAAGTGACATAAAAAAACCAAAACACAGAAAATAAAAACAATTCCAGAAACAACCAACTGGTCTTTGACAAAAGTGCCTAAAATTCACACCAAGAGAAAGATTTATCTTTAGTAAATGCTGCCTAGAAATGTAATTATATTAATATACAGGAGTGCAGAGGAATTTTGATCCAGCAACATGGTTACTCTGTCAAGGGATCATATCCAAAGACCTTCTAGTCTATGTGATCTAGCTGGAATACAGACACACCCTTAATACATACCTTTAATGTCAAACATTGGAGGTAAGGTTAGTTTATAGAAGGAAGCAGCCATATTTAAAAGTAACATCTAATTGTGAGGCAGACAAAGTGATGAATCAGAGAAAGATTTGAGAGAATGAGTCAGAGATGGGATAGCTCAGCTTTCACAATTAAAAGATGGCAAAGGAGGCTACTTGAGAGAGACAGGGGGGGGATGGAGGGGAAGGAGGGAGGGGAGGGAGGGAGGGAGGGAGAGAGAGAGGGAGAGAGAGAGAGAGAGAGAGAGAGAGAGAGAGAGAGAAAGAGGAAGTTTTTTACCAACAGTTTTATACTGCAGCAGTTTTATGGAGACAGATTACAGAGAGAACAAGCTAGACACAGGTGAACACAGAAGGAGCCAGAGAATAAGAAGGAGCAAGAAGATTAAAACATATTGCCAGAATTAGTTTGAGGCCAAGCAGAGCAATTCAGTCAGAAGCCAACTTGAATTAGTCACCTTGGAGAGAAGTTTAGGCCAGAAGAGCTGAGTTGAAGTAGACAATGAGAGATCTGAAAGAATTAAAAAGGCCTGGGAATGGCTCATATCCCATTCCCCTCATCTGAAGAAATAAAGACAACATTTACACAGAAGAATCAAGTGACACTCATTCCTCACCACATACAAAAATCAATGAAAAAAAATGGATTACCACCTTAAGTGTAAGATCTGAGGACTAAAGCTACTAGAAGAAAAGTAGTCAAGTCAAGGATGTTTGAGTTAAGTACTCAAAAATACAGACAAAAGCAACGAGGTAGGATTATATCAAACTTGTAGAGAAAATACTTGCAGACCACTCATCTGGAAGAGGGCTACAATTCAAAACACATAAGAAATGTGAAAAATTAAAGAGAAAAAAACTATCATTTATTTAATGAGCAAAAGAAAACTGAACATATTTCTCAAACCAAGACATGCAAATGATCATAAAGTATATAGAAAACTGCACAATATCATTAGTTACCATGGAAAGGCAAATCAAACCATGATAACATATCACTGAACCTTAACTAGAATTCTTATGATCAATATGACAAAAGAAACATGTTAAGATGGGCCTGGAGAAATAGAATATTCATTACTACAGCAGTAACTTAGAGTAGCACAGCTATTATGGAATATGTCATGGAAATCCCTCAGAAAAATAAAAAGAGAACAGTCATATGACTCAGTAATCACACCACTAGTTAAATATTCTAAAAGGAAATTAAATAAGTAAGTCAAAATTTCATCTGCATTCCAACATTTCTTCTAACACATTATGTAAAAGCTAAGAAATGGGTATCCAATGGGTCTATCAACTGATGAGCTGATAAAGAAAGTGTCTAAACACAATAGAATGCTATTTGGTCATATAAATGTATGAAATGCTATCATTGTGGCAGAATGGAAAATAGGCCAGGCACAGAATAACAAACACTGTATGAGCTCACTCATTGTGGAATATGAAAATATTTATATCATAGAAATAGAAAGTATAAAGTGCTAGGAAAGGTAGAAAGTGGATGATATGGAGATATTAACTGGCCCGGGGATATAAGGTTGCAATCTATTGAATAGTATAGAGGTACTATGATTCTCAATAGTGAAATAAGTATTTCAGAATATTTAGAAGAGAGGACTTTTAATTCTCTCATCACAAAGAAATATAGGTATAAGGTTACTGTGTAATTCAAATGCTAATTTCTATATCCTCATATCTGGTTGCCATCCTTGTTCTGAAAATCTCCTGTCTCAATGTTATATAAACACTGTTCCCCAATTGTACCCTGATATACCAATAGAATAGCTTATATCCAGTCACTGAGCAGGGAAAATAAAAGAGCTGGGCTTCCTACTGCCCAGGGGAGGAGGAGTTAGAGGAGGAAGTAGAGGATTCAGTGATAGGAAAGGTCCAAGAGACATCAGAAGATGGGGCTAGAACAAGAAAGCTAGAAAGTGCAAGTATCTCTGGGATGTAAGCTGGGAGGAAGCCAAATTAGCTTAAGCAAGTAAGTAAGCAAGCTCACTTACTGTGTGTTTTGTGGAGCTTATTGTTAAACAAATATAAAAGACTCTCGTTGTTTGCTTGAAGGCTGGGTCAAGGGAGAAACTGAGAAAGAAACACAGTTTTATACAAATAACCCTAACAAAGAAATGGCAAATGTATGATGTGACAGATAAGCGAAATTCCCAAAATTCATAGTTCAATATCTGTGCATGGAAACATCATGCACCACAAGTATTATATAATTATGTATCAAAAATAAAATTATATACAAATTTCTCAGTTAAATTTGATTTTCAGATTAACAGTGAATCAATTTTTAATATAGGTCTGAGACATAATTCTCTGAATGATGATTCATTCTTCATTTGAGATTAGTATTATCAGGGTATTCTTGGTTCTCTTTCTCTAAACATCTTAGTCCTACAAAACAAAAACAACTGGGTAGAGAAAGGGGATGAAATAAGAGATAGCTTTAAGAGTAAAGTCTAAATAAGCATAGGGAAAAATAGGAACTTTGTATTGCAGAAGACACAGAGGTAGGAGGAACATTCTGGGGCAACTATAGCTGTGTATAAGCACAGCATATATTAATGATATTATTAGTAAGCCAGCATTAATTTATACTTTTTATGAAGGTGAATATCCTAATTCCTAAAAGAAATTTAATAAAACCAATACATATGAAAATTCATAGTTATTATAACTAACTTTCTAATTATTCAGAAAATATAGAGGAAATGAGGGTGTGTGGATTAAAGTTTAAAAAAACAGATATTTAGGAGGAATCTTCTGGAGATTTCATTATATACAACATGATGACTGTAGTTGATAACACTCAATAGGTATAGATATATGCATGCATAAATATGTACATATACATATATATGCATATATATAATCAGTGACCTATAACTATGTGCTGCTTTTGAGCCATTAGTCCTTTGTACTTGAGAACGAGGTTGTCATTAATATTTACTTTTCATACTTGATTAATCCCCAGTCTGGGCTCACTGACACAGAACAATAACATGAGGGATATTACTTGGTGAAGGAAAGTAGCTCAAATTGGGGAATATCTATTTGGCAATTCATTTTGGTAATCAAATGTTTTATAAGTTATAAAACAAACAAGAATACAGCTTGACCCAGTGTAAATACTCAAACCTGTCTGCCTGTCTGCTCTTTAAGATAGAGGTGAACACACAAAGTCATTTTTTTCCTTTTTTTTTTTTTTTTTTTTTTTTGCTTATGGACATTCATAGGCAACAAGATAGTCAGAAACACTGTTCCCCCAACTGCACTAAATACAATTCTCCCAACTTCACTGGTCAAGACTGAGAGATGCATGCAGAGGACAAATATATGCATATCTACTGTACACCAGCGTTCATACCAACATACCACTAACAGGCAACTGCCAGCACTCAGATTCCCTCCACCATGTAAAAAGACCACTCTGCTATAGGCTCTTATGTGGAACATAATTGAGGAATTGTGATCATTTTTTCCTTAAGTATTTTTTTCTCTTGTAGCTGATTAACATTTAAGCTCCCATAGAAATTTTATTTTGACAATCATATCAAGGAAAATTCATAAGAAAATTAAAATAAAAACTGAAGTATACTTCAAACTGTGGAGTACAAAATATTGAATCATCTTTTACTGCTACGTAATTCATAAGTTACTGTTCAGTCCTCTTCTAGTACTCTTTTGAAAGTTGAATTTTCTTAAGTACTTTCAGAATACAGCATCCATTTTATTAGTAGTATTTTTCCTTGGTTCTGGATTATGGTCTACATACAAGTGCTTTGAAAACTAAGAAATAGTCCAATGCTAATTAAAGCACATAAACACTTCAGGCCAAGTGAGGCATATGAAATTGCTATTGGATTCTAAGAACTGAGTACCTTCAAGGGGAAATAAATTATGCCACTAAATAGTGTATGATTGAGAGGTTGAGAGTTAAGTAATAAAAGATGAACACAGAATAAAGTATATTTTGAGAGTTCAAAAAAAGCCCACTGTTTTGCAGAAATAAAGAACTTCAACTACAATAACAAAGCCTGGATAGAGAGATTTCTCAGCAATTATGAATGCTAGATGCTCTTCCAGAGGCTCCAGGTTAGACTCCAAGCACCCACATGCCAGCTAACAGCTGTCTATAGCTCCACTTTCAGGGGATCTGACACCCTCTTCTGATCTAAGGTCAACAGGTATGCATGTGGTGCATGGTCATACACATAGTGTCAAAAATACACACAAAAAAATAAATAAATAAGTGTATTTATTTATTTAAAAACTAATATTAACAACAAAGGTCACTGACATTGTATGCTGTGACATAACTAACATATTGCTTATCCAAAGGTCTTTGTAAATTCAATTTTTGGTTATTTGCTTTGCATTAATGTTAACTTCTTTGCATTAAAAATAGAATTTTATATGTATTAATTATACTATGTCTCTGCTGTATTTAGTACTAATACAAATTCATAAGGCTAGGTGTCCCTTTAAAAGAGTTGGTATTTCAACCTTCAATGCACCTGACTGGTCACCACATCTCTTGAAGGAGAGCAAAATTAACCTCAAAATCTAAGGCCAACGATTAATTTTATAGGCTGTTCAACACCTACACGAAAGTTGGCCTGATTATAAATTATATTCACAAGCCTCCCTCTTGCATATTTTCAGATTAAATTCTATTATAAACATGTCAAAGTTCACGGTTGGTAAAGCACCACATTTCAGTACAGTCAGTGGACCATAAAACTGCTGTGAAGCATGAATTGCTTTGTGCATTGATAAAAAGCAGGAATTGTGCAGAAAGCAAAGGTCTTACTCAGGAGAGGACTGGGGATATCAAGAAGAAAGAATTTACAAGATCAGATAATCACCACAAGGCTAAGTTACCTTTCCATTCTGTGCTCCGCAAAGTTGAAAGACCCAGGTTATAATTATTGCAATTATTTAGAATATTGACTAATAAATAGAAATTTTGGGATGACTGGATAAATCTCTATACTTTCTTCTGTCTAGTTGAGAAGCCAGAAAGCTAAGATGTACTTTCCCAATTTCCTTGCAACTAGACCTCTATAAGCACGTTAGACTTCACCCTGCTAATTGTACCTGGGTAACATGTAGAAGATAGCGCTGAGGCACAGGACTATCTCCCTTTGACTCTTGGCTGCTGCTGCTGCTGTCATAGAAGTTTAAGGCATATATAATATATATATATACATATATATAATCCATTTTTCAACATCCTGTACATCCAGAAGCAATCATCGAAGCAGCAGATTCCTAATTTAACTTCCCTAGATAATGGTTCTACTTGTCCATCCTCCAGATTCCTCAGACAGCTCAGGGAGCAGCCAAAGCTGTTCTCTCTCTGGACAAAAAGGTGAGTCCAATTGTAACACTTGCTCATATGTCTGAACCTTTCCAGTACGTATCTCAGTTGATCCCTAGATGCTTAGAACACCTGTACTGGTTTCATTCTGGGCAAGCCTTTACTGATGCCTTTCCATTTCGGTGCTGTGTGTTGTTTACAAAGCAGTCTGTGTGTAGTGTAGAAGAGTGGCCTTGAAGAGTAAGAACTCGCTGCTCTCACTGTCATATGCTGGTCACTAATGCAGGTCTCACTGTCTGCTGACTGTGAAATCATTAACTTTCCCTAGACTTGATTTCCTTATCTCTAGAGAAAAGATTAATAATTACCCTCAGAGAGAGGGCTAGATTAGAGTTTTTAAAGGCGCAGACAGAGCACACCCCCAGCATCAAGCTAGACTGAGTCTCATAATGTTAGTTTCCTACTCTTTCCCACTTCAGACAATTTATTCAAGGTCCTTCCATAAATGTTAGACACTGGTGAAACTCTATCTTCCTCTTTTCTGTTTACATAGGTGTCTTCAATCTATTATAGTTATCATAAAATAAATAAAATTTCTGATTATATAAATGTGAGTGCCTAACCAGATTCATATTGAGTTACCAGTATAGGAATTTGATTAATTGATAACAATTTCTATTATAACAAAATTATCTATTTATAAGTGCTGAATCATATCGCATCCTTACAATATCAAGGAAATGTAAAGAGAAAACTATTGTAACTGTTCAACTTTTATAAGCAAGATATCAATAAAGCACCCAAGTGACGCTGCTCATCCACTGGGCTGGGTGCAGTGAAGAGTTGAACATGGGCATTTATGGCCTTTCCTCCAGCACTTTCCAACAATCTCTGAGGTAGGCAGTAAGTAACAAGGGCACTGAGGGCATTCAACCACATGTAATGACATGACAGTGGGTGGCTTTCTAGCCTCTGTGAAGTTTGCTCTGAACATCTATATAGCAGATAATAAGAATGTCCAACAGAGCTGCTATAAGAATCAGATAAGCAATTTCAGTACTGTCATTCTCCTGATAGTGCACTCTCTGGAGTCTCTGGTTGCCAGCCTTTAATAGATGACACTATATTGAAAAAAAACACAGCTTCCTAAATACTGTTCTTTCTTGAATCTCACTGCAATCAAATTCTTCCAGTTTGTGCTGTAAAAATACAAGTGCATAGCTTCTATAATTTCTCCTGTCCCTCTCCTTTCCCTTAAGATTTTAATCTCTGTCTTGTGGTTGTCCCTATCAAGACATCCAGCTGCCATCAGGTCTTCCACTGTTCATCAGAAAGAGCAAGATGGGTGTCTGTTCTTATTGGTTTCTCTTGATTTTGCCACTGGGAATTCCATGTAGCGAATGAAGCTCAGAAGCCTGTAAGAACCAGACCGTATGAGCAGTTTGCTTTGATAATGAACCTTGCACCTAGTAGGCACTCCTATTATTAGACTTCTGTGCATCCAATCAGTTTAGGAGTGCCACCTCTGAGCAGAATTGTGCTCAGCTTTGTGTATGAAAAAGTGAGCAAACAGCCACATGCAATGACTTATGCCTTTAATCCCAGCACTCCGAAAACAGAGGCAGGTGAGTTCAGAGTCAGTTGATCTCCACAGCAAATTCCAGGCCAGCCAAGTTTGCATAACGAGACCATGCCCCAAAAGAAACAAAGGTAAGAGCAGTCAGACTCAGGGCTATTGGTCAGAAGCAGAGTGACTTGTTTACCATTTAACCTTGGGTGCATTACCAAGCAATGGAGAATTAAAAAGAGACTGATGACGTATTTTCCCTAGTCTCAAAAATAAAAGTTCTACCTCAGTGTCACATCTAAAACAATATATCTTCACTTCATTTTGTTGGCTTCATCAATGTCTAAGCAAATGAGCCATTTTTCTCTTTTTTTTTTTTTTTCTGCTTTTTTATTCTGCTTTATGTCATAACCAGGAATTCTCTAGAATAGCATTTTCCCTTTTATCCTTATAAAATCTGCATCTCTCTTCTGGTTTTTTCTTGTGTTCAGGTATTTTTTTTAGATGCCATTTACCGAAGGTAGAGGAACTTTTTTGTCCCAAGGTAGAGCTCCCCACATGTACCCTGGAAGCCCAGCCTTCCCACACCACCTTCAGTACAGACTACATTTATTGAATTTCACAATTTCATTTCCATTAGGGAAAATATTATAAAGCAAAAGCTCCATGGAATCAATATAGAGGGATGTTGGAATCATTATAATGATTAAAAGTGGAAACAGTCTCTTTCCCACCCAGATGTTACAGTCGCTGACATTTCACAACTGGAGATTCGTCCTTTGGGTTGGTTTCCTTACCAAATGCTTCAAAAGCCACACTCACTCACACTCATACTGAAGAGCCAAAGATGGTGCTCCAGCAAGGGCTTCGTTTCTATGGGTACCTTATATAAGATTTTTCTTCCCTGGTTTAGTAACATCATCAACCCCCTTATTGGGTGCCTTATTACACACCTTATTCATATGTAGTAAGTAACATACTATTCATTTCGTGCTTCTATTTCTTCATCTGTACAACACCCCAATGACAGCTGTTATTTCACCCATGATTTACAGACGAGACATTTAGGAAGAATCCAAAGGAGCAGTGGCTCTGAGAGAACATCAGCACAGTTCAGATCGCAAACCCATTACTTATCAGCAGTGTGTCCTTGGAAAACTGACAGTTCCTAACCTGCAAAGCAAGGCTAACAGTATTGTCCTGTGGAGCTTTGTCGAGTAAATAAGTGTCTGACACACTGAATCTGAAATACAAAGGCCATCAAAAAACGGAAAAGGAAACACCAATCAGAAGTCACCAGTGCATGAGATCCACGGCCTGAACATGCTCCACTGCAGTAGGATGATTTTACGAAGAATGTCCATATCTCTATACACCCATATCCTTCCAAAACAAATTGGGTAAATACATGTAAATCAAGAAGTTAATACTCACTGCAATAATAACAATGAAAACTACAAAATGAACTGGTCTTTTAGAATAACCTATCTTTCCCAGCATACATCAAGGTCAGCTGCGAATTTGGCAATAGAAGCCTCATTTTTCTTGCCTGGTTTCACCTGCCATAATCTGCCACTTCGTCTGTGTCACCAGTTCCTGCCTCTAGGCGCTCCATGAGTCAGTGCCTAGGCTCAGGCTGAGTCACGCTGGATAAGCAATGACGCAGCCTGAGATACAAGAGATAGCGATTAAAATTGGCCTTTGTTGGTGAATTAAGTATCTCGAACCCCCTGGCTCTATACCTTCAAATTAGCAAAGAAAAAAAATTGTCTGGTTCAAGAGAAGAAAAAATGCAACTGTTGAGAAAGACTATACAGTTGATGAGGGGAGAAAAAACAAGAAAGCGGTTCCTATTCATTTAGGGATTGGTATCTAACAAAAAATCCACGCCTTAAATCCACGCCTTACTTTTCAGATGTCCAGCTTAGCACAACAGAGAGAGCAGTTTATTTCCAATGCAATCTTTTAAGTGCTTATAGCCTCGCTTTCTCTTTTATTGGTATCTTTTTTTTTTCTTACCTAGCAATTTATATCACCTCCAGGCCTATTCCTTTGTATCTCATATATTGTAAGAACTATCAACATAGTCAGAAATAAGTGTTAAGAAAATGTTTGCTTCCACCTACTCTCTCCTATTACCTCCTACAGGGACACCAGGGCCTGTCTGTCTTTTCATTATCAGTGAGGGGTTATTTTAACAAGATCATTTTCTTGCAGACACTAAGGTGGTATTATAATATTCTGTAATATTATTCCTCAGCCCTGAGCAGGTCTAACAACTCCACTTCCAAAACAAGAAAAGGAAGAAGAAATCATCAGCTTGCTCTTGCTTTCACTGAACATTCTGTCTCTGGGAGGTGAAAACCTTTTCCTTTGGTGGAAAATGCCAGTTGGTTCTGACAAATACTTGCGAAACTTCTGTCTTGTTGAAAATAGCAAACATCTAAAAATTCACAAAACTTTTCACAGATTATAGGAAATTAGCTGGAATAGGTGTGCTCTTAAAGGCCAAACTTCCTGCGCTCTCAGCGCTGCTTTCCCTGTAGAACTCTCAGAGGCAGCTGATGGGAGTCCAGCCAATTCCTCACATACTAACTCAGAGTCACAGCTTCCACCAGCCCACACACACACTCAGGGTTCCTCTTATGGAAAAGTGCATCCAGCTTAACTTGCCTTGCAGGTGTTTTCAGCTGCCTCATCCTCCTACCAATTACATCCAGTTCATGCCAGTAGCTGCCAGCTCCTCACATCAATACCTCTTACCAATGTTTCTATCTATGTCGTGTGCATGTGCGGCTCTTTGACATGGGTCAACTGATCTACTGCAGGAACCGAGCTTCAGTGGCCTTCCTTCTACACCATTCAGTCCCAGCACTGTCTCTCTAGAACAGAACATTCCTATCTGTGTACAGAATGGTATCCATATGTCCTGATACCATGCTTCCTCCTTGGTTTCTTCTCATGGCATCCTTCTCAGCATCAAATGGTCCTGCCACACAGGAACATATCCTATTATCCAATATGCGTCGTGGACTCTAATCTCTCATCCTTACATGCTGAGGTCCCATTGTCGTGAAATACATAACCTCTGTGCTTCCTGCCCAAATCATCCCCATTGTTTCTCCTTATCCACGTATAACCCAGGATAAGCAGTCTACAATCATTTTCCAAAGAAAATTAGGTAATGTTTTCCCTTCTTGGGTCTTCAGGGCTTTCTAAAAACCTCATAATACTGAGCTAAACACTTCTCACTGTGGAGCACAAGGCTCTGTGTATTTTGGCGCTCACCTACATCCACAGAGACAGACGAATGCTCTTCCCCCTCTCCCGCCACCCACGCCCCGTTCTCACACAGGCTTGCTCTCACTTTTTAAAACCCCCCAATGTGTCCCCACCTCCTGGTCCTTGCACCAGATATTTCTTCTCTTTGGAGTACATGTCACATACACCTGAATGCCTCTGACTGTTTAGACCCTCCGAACATCCTGCATCAAATGCAACCTCCACCAACTTCACACACAAGCCTCTGCCTTTCCTTTTGAGGGTTCCTCTGTGACTACAATTTCTTTATGTGTGTGTTTATGTTCATATTCTGTCTCTATCCAGAAACTTATAAGCCCCCTAGGGGTGGTCTCTTATTGTTTTGTTAATCGCTGATCCTCAGAGCACAGCACTTGTGACTTACGCTTATTAAAGGAACTACACTAAAACATTGTGCTTATTGCGTTACTCTGAATTTCAGCTCAGTTCTATATATGTAAGGTCTGTGTATGCCCACCCTTCTCCCTAGACTGCTGTCTTCTTGAAACCAGAAATACATGAATTATATCAATATTCCACCATAGTAACTGTTTCATCAGATTAGGATTAATAAAACTTTCCTACTGGAATTAAACTAAACAACTACCCTAAACTACACAATATTTATCTCCCAAGTTAATAGGCAGTGAGTCTAGGAAAAGCTGTCCCAGGCCTCCAGTTTCCCACTTATAGGCCATATGACCAATATTAATTTCTCAAAACCTCTAATATGATTTTTAAATAACTCTTCTAAATTTCAAGGTAGTTGTGAAGCTTAAACTAAGTGACTTGCTTTTTTTCCTTATCCAACCACAACTAGTCAAAGGCAGAGAAAATAGAAAATAATTGCTACTTCATGCATACATTGTACCTAGACCAATCAATAATTGATATACTGTATTGAGTACCCACTATGTAGCAAATGGTGTAATACTCACTTTTTCATAATCTACCCTATTTAAATCAATCTTTAAAACAATCAGGTATGAATTTTGTATTAGTTACTTTCCTATTGCTGTAATAAAACACCAGAATCAAGGCAAGTTACAGAAGGAAAAGCTGATTTGGGGCTTACAGTTCCAAAGGGATGAGAGTTCCTCACCATCTCAGTTTAAAAAAAAAAAAAAAACTAACAGTAGGCAGGCGTTTCCACTGGAGCTGGAAGGATTATGCCCAGTTCCCCAAAGACGACTCAGGAGCCACTTGCAATGCAAGTGCACTAGGGTTGTTTATTTAAACATGGGCAGGGACTCCATCCCTCACCAATGCAGTGGATCAGAAATGGGATCCCAGAGCTTAGAAAATGTGCAGTTTTTATAGGTTTAAAACAAAGAAATGGGTTTTACAGTATATGATTGGATGACATTTGAACAGACAGACATGTCTGTCCCTGATTGGCTGTTGTTATGTGCCACATCATTTGCAGTCAGTTTGACCAGAAGAAAGTATATTTGGACTCTGGGTGTTTTCCCAAAGCAAGGTGATTGGTGTTTGATAGGTGAACACCTAAACACTGTAAGGTCAGGTTCATCTGTGGTTGCAGTAACCCTGTGCAGGGACTTTTACCTAGACCTGCAGGTATAAACAAAATTTTTTCTTAGAACATAAACATTGGCTCTTATTTATCTTGACCTCATCCAGCAAGTCCTTTCTGGGTTAGAGTTGGAGGTATTTTGTGATACAATGGAATCTTGTAGCGCTTAAACACAATGGAGTTAGTCAAACTCCACATACCCTAAAAAATGGAATTTCCTTTTCAGAAATGGGGCTACACAGGCTTCACAGAAGCTGAAAGAGGAGGGTTCATGTCTTGAGCCACAAACAAGAAGAAGAGAGAATAATTTGGGAATGGGCATGACTTTTGACACCTTGAAGCTGACCAGTGGCAAGCTTCCTGCAGCGAGGCCATACCTCCTAAGTGTCTACAAACAACTAGCAACTGAAGACCAAGAATCCAAGTTCCCAAGAAAATAGAGGGTCATCCATAATTTAAACCACCACAATAGGTAATCCCATTGTATAAATGATATAAAAATGATCACAAGGAGTGATAGAGAATTTTGGAAAGTCTAGTCACCTGATGGTGACTAGTGTGGGTAAACAGAACCTGTTATGATATGTATTGTTCAGTTGCTCTTATTATCCAATGGCCATTTCTTTCTTGAGAGTTTGTGGTGTCTTCTAAAAGACCAAGGAATCTCTGGAAGATTTTGGCTTCTATTATTCCCATTTGTGAAGTTACTACAAGTGAGAACCCAATCCTCGACCTGACTTTGGTCAGATTCTTTTCAGTGTTGATGAGAGTGACATTGGAAGAGAAGAAGCAGGAGTTTCTCTTTCCTAGTGGTGGTTGGTGTGCAGCCCTGTCCTGCAGTATGCTGCTTCTGAGACCTTTAAAGGCTGCCTTTCTGTTCTAAGTCGGCTTCTACAGTCCTCCATTCACCATAATAGGTACCTGGTGAGCTTCCCAGTCAGTTGCCTTTGTCATTAAACCAGCCTATGTCTATTGTTAGCCTAACCATAACTTCAGTTAATATAATTTTTGAAAAAGTATTTGAATTAATAATAAACAAAGAATATGGTCATGGTTATGTGGCCCATATTCACAAAGGACATAAAGTTACAAATAATAGGTTAAGAACCACATTAAAACACATCAAAGACATAAGTGACCCTCAAAATTCTACCAGAGAACGCCTACAGCTGATAAACACCTTCAGCAAATTGGCTGAATACAAAATTAACTCAAAAAAGTCTGTAGCCTTCCTATACAAAGTGACAAGCTTGTAGAGAAAGAAATTAGGAAATCCACACCCTTCACATTAGCCACAAGCAATATAAAATATTTAGTAGTTACTCTAACTAAGCAAGTGAAGGACTTATTTCAAAAAAATTTCAAAACTCGTAAGAAAAAGATTGAAGATGACATGAGAAGGTGGAATTATCTTCCTTGCTCATGGATCGGGAGATTTAACATAGTAAAAATGGCCATCTTACCAAAAGCAATCTACAGATTCAATGCAATCCCTATCAAAATACCTACACAATTTTTTAAAGACATTGAAAGTTCAATTCTGAACTTCATATGGAAAAACAAAAAACCCAGAATAGTTAAAACAATCTTGTACAATGAGAGATCCTCCGGAGGAATCTCTATACCTGTTCTCAAACTGTACTATAAAGCAATAGTAATTAAAACAGCATGGTACTGGCACAGCAACAGGCTGGTTGATCAGTGGAATCGAATTGAAGACCCAGATATGAATCCACACACATATGGTCACTTGATTTTTGACAAAGAAGCCAAATCCATTCAATGGAAAAAGGATAGCATCTTCAATAAATGGTGCTGGTCTAACTGGATGTCTATGTGATAAAAAAAAATGCAACTGGACCCATATTTGTCACCTTGCACAAAACTCAAATCCAAGTGGATTAAAGACCTCAGCATAAAACCAGAGACACTAAGTCACTTAGAAGGAAAAGTGGGGAAGAGCCTGAAACATATTGGCACAGGAGACAACTTCCTGAACAGAACACCAACAGCCCAGGCCTTAATGTCAACAATTAATAAATGAGACCTCATGAGGCTGAGAAGCTTCTGAAAGGCAAGAGACATCGTCAAGAGAACAAAGCGATAGCCTACAGACTGGGAAAAGATCTTCACCAACCCTACATCTGACAAAGGTCTAATATCCAAAATATATAAAGAACTCAAGAAATTAAACACCACCAAACCGAATAACCCAATTGAGAAATGGGGCTTGGAACTAAACAGAGAATTCTCAACAGAGGAATATCAAATGGCTGAGAAACACTTAAAGAAATGCTCAAACTCCTTAGTCATCAGGGAAATGCAAATCAAAACAACTCTGAGATTCCATCTTACACCCATCAGAATGGCTAAAATCAAAAATTCAAGCGACACCACATGCTGGCGAGGATGTGGAGAGAGGGGAACACTCCTTCATTGCTGATGGGAATGCAAACTAGTACAGCCACTTTGGAAATCTATCTGGTGCTATCTCAGAAAAATGGGAATAGGGTTTCCTCAAGACCCAGCTACTCCACTCCTTGGAATATACCCAGAAGATGCTACAGCACACAACAAGAAAATTTGCTCAACCATGTTCATAGCAGCCTTACTCATAATAGCCAGAACATGAAAACAGCCTAAGTGTCCCTCAGTAGAAAATGGATAAAGAAACGGTGGTACATATACACTATGGAATACTATTCAGCTATTAAAAACAAGGAATTCCCAAAATTTGTGGACAAATGGATTGAGCTAGTAATGATCATAGTGAGTGAGTTAACTCAGAAGCAGAAAGAATCAAATGGTATATACTCACTTATATCTGCATACTAGCCCAAAAGGCATGTCCCATGAAAGTCTTCACTTACCAGGAAATTGGGACAGAGGTGAGGACATCCTATTAGGACTCTAGATGAGAGAAGCATGGGAGAATAGCAAAGTAGAATGATCCAGATGGTCCTAGAAACCTACAAGTAGAACATTATAATAGGCAGATTTGGGCCCAGGGGTCCTGCTCAAACTATGGCACCAGCCAAGGACAACACAGGCTGTAAACTTCAAACCCCACCCAGATCTAGCCAACGGACAGGACATTCTCCACAGTTGAGTGGAGAGTTGGGTATGACTTTCACATGTACTCTGGTGCCTCATATTTGACCATGTCCCCTGGAGGGGGAGACCGGTGGCACTCAAAGTAAGGATAGCAGGCTACCAAGAAGAGACTTGAAACCCTATGAGCACATAAAAGGGGAGGAAGTCCCCCTCAGGCACAGTCATAGGGGAGGGGAGTAAGGGGAAAATGGGAGGGAGGGAAGAATGGGAGGATACAAGGGATGGGATAACCATTGAGATGTAACAAGAATAAATTTTTAAAAAGAGAAAAAAACACATCAAAGAGAATAAATACCACAAAACAGTATCTCATGATTGAATAAATGACTAATAGCCTAGGCTGTAAATGTTGGGGGATCATAGAGAAGAAAGCAGCACAAGTTTGAATTACTGAAAGCCTACATAAATAAACAAATATTATTACATAAGCCTCTGGTAATATCACCTGGTAAAGCTGAACAACATTATGAAGGTAGTTCCCCTCCTTACACAAAGAATGGAATGTGAGAATGATTCTGCACCTAGGCTGTGAAGTACTCTACTCCCAGACTATGAAAATAAACACTAGCATGTTACAGAAAGACAGATCCACCACCACCACCACCACCCCACACACACACACATAAGTCCTAAATAACTTGTATCAGATGAGCAGTTAACTTACTATGAACACATTTGTGTGGTTTAATTCAGACACCGGAAGGGCACATTGTAAGTGGTGAAGAGCCATCAGTGAAAAATAATGAACAAATTGTATAAAGTCAACCAAAAGACTGCCCAGAGTTTGCAGAATCATTCCAAAGGATTACCTTACCCAAGACAGGAGCACGAAAGATAATTAGCCAAGTCTTAAAATATAGATGAGTTTACAAAGGAAGAGATAAAAGAGGAGCATTCTAGGAAGTTTGGTCAATAGAAGTAAATAATGAAAAACAGTAACATAAGCCAAACCACCACAGTAGGTACAGGTGTGATGTGCAAGGCTCACAGAGGAACCAGGACTAGGCCCAGATGGAAACAGGAAATGGCCATGGAAGGTGTGGTTGGTGTAACACTACAAATAATGGGATGCAAAATCCTTCTTGATCTGATCTAAGTCATACACTTATCTTTGTAGACTAGGAGGTCATCTGTCTCTCTCCAAACATGTGTGCTGAAAATAAAAAGGGGAGATGAGGAGAAGGAGGATTATCAAGAAGGTAAGAAAATACTAAGATGACCTCATAATTGTCTATCTGCCTAAGAACTCAATAATGATGTTATCTCTCATACACTCGAAAAGTAGTCTAAAATTTACAATGTTTAGAAATCGGTGTGTGTCTGCTAGATTAAAAGCACAATCAAAGGTAGGTTCATGCACATGTCTGTCTGGTATCTACCATAGCCAGAACATTTAACGCATAAATTAATGCAGCGATTTCATGCTTACTGTTTATTTTATAAAGTAAGTATTTTCATTTCTTTCATATACAATGATATTATGTAGTTAATGGAATTTTTGGTAAGGAAATATCTGTAATCCAACTATTTTTCTGAACATTTACTAAAAATAAATGACTCAGGACTTCAAAGATGGCTCTGTGGTTAAGAGCATGCACTGTTCTTGCAGACGACCCACGTTTGGTCCCCAACACCTGAGTCACGTGGCTCACAACAGCCTATACCTCCAGCTCCAGGGACCCAACACCTCTGGCTTCCAGAAGTATCTGTACTGATGTACATGTACTCATACGCAGACACATACACATAACTGAAGATAAGTTAGATGTTTTAAAAAATAAATAGCTCAAAATCTAGAATATGGAATTTTAAGTGTACTCATAAAGTTTGGTTCATAAAAATTAGAATTACCTTTCCAGGAGGGATGAAAATTTCCTGTGTCAAAGATGTTTGGGGCTAAGTTAGATATTAGGTTAAATGAAAACTGCCTTCATCAGTATAGGGAAATGGACACATTGAGCTCCAACAAGTCAGACTATAATTAATCTTATAAAAATGTTATGTTTCCTAGAAAAAGGAAAGTCATCCTTAATGTTGGCTTCCTTTGCTATAGTGACACCTACTGTTATAGACAATGCTTTGTTTCTAAGAAAGAAAGCTAGAAAATAACTATTTTAAACTCTAATAAAAAGGGTATTGCTGTACTTTTTTTAGTGGTTTAATGCTTATAATGTTTATTTAGTGGTTATGCTGTTTATAATAATTAAAGCTTATAACTTATGCAGGGATGAAATATGTATCTGATCAAATATTATCAACTGAAAATAGAATTGCCAGTAAGAAGTTGGCTTAACTGGGTCTTCTTATGTGACTCCTAACAGTGGGAGAAGGGGCTGTCTCTGCCTATATTTGGGATGCTTTTCCTTGTACGGGGATGTTTCATTCAGCGCTAATATGAAGAAGATGCCTAGTCTTTCAGCAACTTAATATGCCATGTTTGGTTGATATCCATGTGAGGCCTGCCCTTTTATGAAGAAAAACAGATGAGGAGTGGAATTGAGGGGTAAGAAGAGGGAGAGAAAATGGTACCTGGGATATAATATGTGAGAGAAGAATAAATTTTTTAAAATTAAAAAAAAATGATTGGCTCAATCAAATGGTCATTTCCAGATCTTTACACACACACACACACACACACACACACACACACACACACACACACATACCATGCACATACACAAATCATTTTAAAGAGTAACTCAAAGAAATGTGATGCTAAGTCTGGGAAGACTTAAACATGCTGCAGTCCTAGCAAGTCTTGTACATTTCAAATGCGTTATTAAAATACAAAATGGAAGCAGCAACATGGCTCAGGTAGTAAAGTCACTTGCTTCTAAGCCTGAGGATCTGGGTCCTACCTCCAGAACCTACATAGTGCAAAAATACAAAGACAGTGAAGTCTTTACAGCAGGGAAGAAATAATGGCACTTCAGACTCTACATTATAAGAGCACATTTGTACATCATTCTGCAGAAAAAAATCTGCAAGTCCACAGTGTAAGTGGGTCAACACGCACACACTGCTGATACCATGTTTGTTCTGAGTTAACCTTTGATCTGGATGTCATCCAGACTGTAGATCTAGAGGATTGCAAGATTCTGTGGCCTTGGTGTATTCAAATGCTCCCCTATTATAGAAATGACAATAGAGAGAGGAGATGAAAGGAAAAAGTCGCCAATGCCATAAATTCTGGAGACAAGGCTAACCTGAGGACCAAGACTGAACTGTAGAATAATGCTGTCTTCCACCCCTGCATAACTTGCTGGTTAAAGATGACATAGAAAGTGGATTTTGGGGATATTGACCTGGTTATCTGAGTAAAGTACAGTTTTTACCTTCAATGTTTGTCTCTGCTTATTGATTTTTTGTGACAGGTAATACGGACCTGACTTCGAAATGTTCAAATAACCTTGAATAGGAAAGTATTAATGACAGCGACATACTTATCCATTTATGTTCATTCTAACAAATTTGCAGGTCTAATGTGACTCTGAGCTAATGCCATTGGCTTAAGAATCTTCCTTGTAAATACACCTCAGCAATATAAGCATCTACTCCTCTGCTTCCAAAGGTCTTTAGAAATCAAAGTAGCAGTAATTAGAAGACATTTCTCTTTGTATTCTGACTTTACTGGAATAAATACAATAATTCTATAACTATAATGAACTAACATAATCAGAAAACACAGAAATAAACTATATAGAAACCATAAAGGAAAAAGCAACTTACATTTATAGTCATCTGATGTGAAAATATCTTCAGCTAATGGTGAATGGTAGATCACAGATCTACCAATTTAAGCTATGATAGAACTAAAATGGAAGTAAATCTGCTTGCATGAAGAGTCAACGAATCTTCTGAAAAAGAAAGACTACATACCTGTCAACCTTTATATCCATTTAGAAAAAATTTTTACATATAATTATGTATCTTGTAGGCAAATGCAATGACTTTGTCTGTTAGTGAATGAAAAGCACAACCAAAAAATAAAAGGGTGAAGAGAAGTTGTCTACTTGCTGTGGGAAAGGATCTCTGAAGGTTTATTTCAAAACAATTCCCAAACAAGAAAAGCAAGAGGCTTTTATTAGCATCATCCATGTCCATACTGGGCAGACTCATAATAACATGTAGAGGTTCACAGATTCATTAGCATGTTCAGCTGGACCTCTGGCTCCTTATGTTTCACATCGCAAAGTTGAGAGGCAGGATCACCTCTGGCACAGCATGACTTGTCAAGTTCAGAAGCCACAGAATTCACTTCTATGTCATTTTGTTCAGAAGGTATCTGTGCCCGGGCTCACAGTCATTTAAAGGGCCCACAACTTTTTTAAATGTTTATGCTCCAAATGGGAGTGGTAGACACCGTTGATTATCTCTTAGAATATTTTTATTTATTTTTGACAATTTCATATATCTGATAATATCCTATAATATACATAGATAGATACCTTTCAAAACTCCCTCCCAACCCTTCCCAAATCATTCCCTCATCTTTATGAACACTTCCTCTTTCTTGTTTTTTTTTTTTTTTAATCCAAAATCTAATTGGTGCTATTTCATGAACATGATTGTAGGGTCATCCACCATCCAGACGATGGAAAACCTACCAACAGTCACGCCTCCAAAGAAAATGAGTCCCTCTGCCACCACAGTGGTCAGCTGCCAGTAGTTCCTCACTTGAGGGTGAGGCTTCATGCTTTGCCATGTAGAGCTCAGCTTCACTTCACTCACTCCCTGCATGAACATCATCTCCCATACCTCCCTAGTGCTTACCTAGTTACCTTCTTTATAAAGGTTAAAACTCTCTGGGAAAAACCTGTATTTTTTGGTATTTTATTGACTTGGCCTAAAATTTTAGCTCTATATCATAGACATATTTTCATTGTGGTTGTTAGATCTGGATACTTACTGAGTAAATGGTTGTATTTATCACATTTACAGCCTAAAATTTCACAGCACTAGATGGAAAACCTGATTCAACAATCTATAGGTTAAAAGTGGAGTTGTGTGGGTTTTTTTTTTCTTCTCCTCATA
The DNA here is from genome assembly GCF_903995435.1 of Acomys russatus. NCBI lineage: Eukaryota > Metazoa > Chordata > Mammalia > Rodentia > Muridae > Acomys > Acomys russatus. The sequence goes on along the minus strand of NC_067138.1, from coordinate 40,199,970 downwards.
TTTTAGGAAATGCCCTAGGCCTAATCCCAGTCAAATTGGCTTAGGAGTCTGACCCCACCTTTCGGCTCCAACAATAGCACCTAAGACGGGATGAGATACTCAGGGAATTCAACTACTCTGATCACAGTAGTTGATCTGCGATATAAAGGGATTGCCATACCTTCCCAAAAGTTCTGAACACTTCTTGATCACAGTGGACAGTTTAATGAAGGAAAAACCAATCGAATTTGTTTACATGTGAAGGAAGTACCAGGCAATGTGTCATTCTCAGGGCTGAGTGATATCCCAGCTCGGACAGCATCTTTAGCAAAGAACAATAAATTTTATACAAGAAACACGCTAATGGAAAAAATTGCCTCTAGAAGTAGCGATTTGATCTGTGGAGTGAGAGGCTAGAGAGGGTGAGAGGTTCTCTTGAATTCCAGACTCGCTTTGAACTTTCTATGCAACTCAAAGATGACCTTGAACATCTGACCCTCATGCCTCCATTTCCTAAATGCTGGGTTACAGGCATGTAGCACCAAACACTATGCATATGTGTGGTGCTGGGAACTGAATCCAAGAAGCCATACATGCTAAACTAGTACTCTACCAACTAGCTGAGCTACATCTCCAGCCTTAAATGTGGCATTATGGGACAGGGGAAAATAAGTGGGAGGGACTGCCTTGTTGTTGAAATTTGTCAATGTTGGTTCCTTTATCACTATATCCAGGTGACAATGGTGTAAAGTTGTCTTTAGCGGATTTTTTTCTAGGGATGTGAGAGAAATCATCTTTTATCTTTGTAAATATACACTTTATTTTATACAAGTATGGAGAGGAGAGACAGGTCATTTTTTATTTCTTTTATTTTTGTATTATGTTTCTTTTTAACATATACATTTATATTACTACACATGAATAAAATAAACTACATACAGCAGGAAGAACCATGAAATAATCAGGAGTTTTATAAATGTTATATTCATAGTGATTTGGATATTTGTATTTGTCAAACTTGAAGAAAGATCTTTCCTATCTTGTCAGCTCTAAATTTCTGAATGAAAATCAATATCTAGCATATCTCACCTCTATTAACTTAAAACATCTATCTTGATCTAAAAACATCTTAAGCCCTAACCAACAAAGCTTAATTATAAGACTAAACTATCTGGTCTTCAACACCATCAGAGACTTGAGAAGGAATAAAACTTAAAAACCAGAGTGAACCAGAAGTGCAGATTAGCAGCTTCCAAAATGAAAAACTGACTGAGACAGTTTACTGCCTGAACAGTCCCCCAACACTCTCTTTAATGTTGAAGCATCATCTTCAGCCTTCTGGCCCAATATCTCGACAGACATATTTGCGAGACAGGAACTATTGATGACTTGCTTACCCTGTCTTGGCAGAGTTCAGCCATCAACTCTGCCTGCATCTAAGCTTGCCCATTTTTAGGTAGAATTCTATCTGTGGCAGAAACGAGGACATTTTTCCCAGTGGCTTGTTTTCCACATTTGAGGCCAACTCCATAAGGAGGTTCTTTGGTGTTGAACATCTTCTTTGAGGTAGGCTGGGTGTTGCCAAGAGTTAACTTGTCTTGGTGTCAATGAATCTTTAGAATAATAAAAACATCTTTAAATGCCACATTCTTTAGGTCTCTGAGGCTTTTGAAGACCTTACTTAACTATTTTACCTTATATACCTATAGAATCATATCTATTAGTTAGACCTAGGATATATATTCTTTGATAAATTTAGACTAGCTTTTTACATGACAATGATTTGCATCAATATACAAAATTCTATACCAATGGATTAAAAATAATCTTACTTGTGAGTAACAATTAAGGACTTGAGTGGAGGAGTAGATTCAATAATCTACCTTTTGTCTATCCTCCCTCAATATTTCTACATCCTCTTCTTTCTTTTCAACTCCTATCTCCTTACCTACAAAAAAAAAGATAAAGGAAAAGATAGACATCCTGAGTTCATCCTAGTTTTCTCTATATATAAGACCAATAATAACTATGACCAACTCCCGATGAAAATAAGCATCTGTAGACCAAGAGAACAAACAGAAACCTACCCAAATCCCCTTAGAGGAAATGGAATATCATTCTCTTAAGGTTTCTTCAGGCTGATTTAGGGCAAATAATACCTTTGAAGGGGCCAAAAAATTGGAGAAATTCGTTAAGCAAGTCAGGCATAGCATTTTGTGGTCCAGTTTCTAAGTGTTGAGAAAATCCAGGCTTAATAGGAGTCCTGTGTGGGACAGTTTGAAGTTCTGAACTAATTGGGATCAGATGCTTTCTGTAACACTGTCCTGGAAGCTATCCAATTCTGATGGGTGACAGCAATAGAGGCCCCTGGGACTGGAACTTGGAGGATGCAGCATGTCAGCGAGCAGCATGCTGAGAGGAATGAATCCTGTCAGGTCTGATCCAGCATCAATGTCCAGTTCTTTTGTTCTAAAAACTTAGTTTCTCACAAGCATTATAAAGTTCTAACATTATAATTGTATGAGGTGTGTGCAATGTACAGAGCAATTAAGACTGGTTCTCTGCTCATTGGATGAACAGAAGTAAGACACCTGCAAATCTTCCTTCATGCCATACTAAGAATGGCATCTAATAATAAATCACAGATAATCTGTGACCAACATAAAGCCTTGTCTATGCACAGACATTTGTATCTCAGTCAGTCTCAGAGCTATTCCCATGTAGTGGGATTAGCAATGTAAGTTACCTGTTTGTTCTGTAGTTTGAATTCTTTACATCCCAATTGCAACCCCCTCCCTCATCATGACCTTTCACTCCCTCCCCTAGTCCTTAAAAAGAGGAGTCCTTCTCTCTTAACTTCTGACCTCAGCTTATCCAGTATCCTCTGTACTGCATGTAACCTCTTCGTCTGTAGCCTGAGAAGGCCAGAGAGAGGTTCTTTTTATATTTTCCTTTTTACTTCTCTTCAATTCAACAATCCATCATATTTTGGGGTGTTGTAAAAGCCAAATTAATGTTCATTCAGACTCATTCTTTGGACTTTTGTGGAGCCCCATAATCAGTGCATTCTTTGGGATCTATATTAGCAGAATATAATCTGAGAGTATCCAGACGATATTTTCACTACCGCATCAGAAGTAGCTGCTTGAAAAAGAATCCAACAAGAAAGGAAAGCTGAGAGGTATGAAGACACACGTGATAGCCATTGAATTCCTAGTTCCAAAGAACGCCAAATGCTTAACCCTTTCAACCTTCCAGGAATAACAGTCAAAAGTCTTATTTAAGCTAGCTGGCTTGGATTTCTCATGCTTGCCAAGCAAAGACTCCTGAATCACGAATATGAAGGTACTTCTAGAGTCTTCTTCCAGGTATCTTCAAAGCAGTCCCCAATCCCTGCCTGTATGGAAAAACTCAATTGCTGCAGAAGTTAGGAAAACAAACGACTGACAACTGAGTGTTTCACATATCTAAGGTACTCCCGTGATCCCATCTACTTAAGACGTTGCCTACAGAAAGCAAACTAACAACCTGAGAAGGGACAACAGACTTCAGCTTGTAGGACATGACCAGTAACATGCAAAGTATGCCGTAGAGAATCATTCTGATGTCGGGTCTGCCCACAAGAGGGCAATCATCACATGAGAAATCTAAAGTCCTGCACCAAAAGGGAGACATTATAGGGATGTGGACTGGATGAAAGACAATAGTGTTGAAAAATCCATCGGAGAAATCAGAACACTGAGCAGAAGAGAAGTTAAGAGACAAGCTGGGTTGAAGTAAGAACAATGAAAAAGGAGATATGGGTGCATCTTAGAACTAACTGTACCTTACTCTATCCTTGCTAGCATGACAACATATGATCATGTGCCAGTATGATCAGCTAGATAGATTGTAAAAATTATAAATTTATTTCCTATAGCTGCTGAAATTCCAAATTCAAAGGAGATTCCTTTTCTGATGAAGGTGTGCTTTCTGGCTCACTAATGACATCTTATGCTGCATCCTCTGCACAGTAAAGAAGACAACCATGCTCCCTTTGTCTTCTGGTAGAGACACTAATCCCATTGGGGAAAACTCCAACATCAAGACAAATCAACTCCTGTGTGCCGGTTCCTGCCACCCACACATTCACACTGGGGTTAGGATTTCAACATATGGATTTGGGGGAAGGAGGAAACTACTGAGATCACAACAAACCTTGAACACAGATCCTCCCACAGAGGCTCCAGCCTGACTGGCCAGACCAGTGGCATATCTCTGAAATAGCAGAAACTCTGCCTTATACATTATACCCAGAACTAATTTACCCAATGAATAAATCAAAGTAGGTTGAGACACCCTCTTGAAATATATAGACCTACTTCTAAACTCAGAAGAAATACAGCTTCAAAGAGTTACACACACTATAAACGAAAGAAATCATTGTGTGCATGTCTTGAAAAGAACTAGCCCAGGAAATGGCTGATGGACACAGTGTTCAGCATAGTGTCCTTCATATTATTCAACATATAAAAGGCCACGGTATAGGTCATCTGTTTAGTCATCCAAACACTGATGAGCTTTACATACCAAGTAATTATATGAGCAGCTGTCAGTGGAAAGGCATATATACTTTCCCATTTTGTATACAAAGCTAACTGAAATAAATACAGATGTGCACGTGAGCAAAGTAATCAGTAGACAATCAGCAGCTTCACATGTCAAATAAGGCACACCAGAGCAACAAAAACGTGAAACAGAAAATCTTGAAGACAAAGAGCTGGAGTTTTCCACTGAGCCCAGATGGACCTCACACCCTCACCGGGGTTCTGAAATCTACCCAGCTTCCAGGGCACCTTTTTAGCTTCTTCCCAGAAGACTCTAGCTGTGTTTCAATTGTGTGTGAGCCAAAAGTCCACCATAGTGCTCTCCCAATAATCCCTTTTTAATTTCTCACCTAGTCCCATTATTACCCCAATAGTCAAAATACAAATTTACACTTCTGTAAACCAAAACCCAAAGCCTAGAGCCAGGCAGGTGAGAAACAGGAAAATCGAAAACTATGAACATGCATGCATCTGTACAGGTTCAACACCCCATCCTTAATGCATCTATTTTGGTGAACTTCAGCATTATTCTAACAGCTTCCTGTGAGTCCAGCTCCTGTAGCTTCTAAACACAGAAAATAAGTTGGTTGTTCTAAAAGTTATTAACATTAAATTTTCTTTTAATTTAGAAAATACCATCACATTGTAAATTCTAAATACATTGTCTCTACATTCCCTATAGTGAGAGCTAATCCATGGATGAATGAGAAATATTTTTGTGCTTTCATCATCCTTTCATATGTTTAGTGAAAGTTAATTTCCAAACTACATGCTTAGCTGCAGATAGCAAAGCTATTCTACTGTGAAAATGTTGAAGAGCTCACTGTGCGGAAGCCGCGGACTGTCTGGTAATATTTTTAGCATTTTCCTCTCCCTATTGTTACCTCATTGACTCAACTAATGGACCAAAATGTTTTCAAAATATGGGATGTTATTAAGGAGAGTGCTGCAGAAAGTTGATTTATATGGAGGAATAGCATAAGGATTCACAACTCACTATGAAATCAAAGGTGCTGTTTCTGTAATATTGCTTATACCTAGAATTCTATTCAATGGCAAAAAGCAATGGAAAGCCTAGAGGTGAGTGTATGCTGCAAGCACATTTGCAGAACTGCTGACACAGCACCATGAGTGCACAAGAGCACAGGCCTTGTAGCTGCTGAGCCTGAGCTTGGCTTCATCACCAGCAGGTGTACATTGAGCCTTATCTCTCTAAATCAGCTTCATTAAGTAAAAACAGAGAATAAGGATTATAACACCAACAACCAGTTACATTAGATAGTAAATGTTAAGTCGTACGTGTTTTAAGTTAATACTATTATCACGCCGCCTGTGATTACAAGGAATTTTTAGATTTGAGATGTGAGTCTCCCTAGAACATCCTGACATACATTTTGAGATGATAAGAGTTAGTCCTCACTCATCCCATCAGCACACTAAAGACAAAGGACTCTTGTGACAGTCAAGAATAAGCATAGACTAAAGAAAGTTAAGAGATGAAACAGCAGTAGTGCTGGAATCTACTCTAAAGGTGTAAAAAGATTAGCTTGTAGAAGTTTTCTCCAGGCAAAAAAAAAAAAAAAAAAAAAAAAAAAAAAAAAAAAAATGGAGAACACAGTGATGAGTTCGAGACTAACTCAACTATGCAGAAAAGAAGGTGCAAAGATTATAAGACCCAGTGGGGATGGAGGACACCAAGGAAACAGTGTCTTCCAGCACAATAAGACTGATGCAGATATATACTCACAGAGACTGTAGCAGTATGCACACTGCCTGCACAGGTCCAAACCAAATGGGGGTCCCAGCACTGAGAAGGTAAGTGGACACAAATCCACATCTGTAAACCAGAAGTTATCTCCCAAGGATCAGCTGCTTGAGAAGGAAAACTCAGTATCCTCCAGTCTCATTGGGTATACAAGCCACACTTAAGGGCCCCATGCCCAGCAGTTGATGGCCACACAAAACTAATGATATTTTTGGAGATTTTTTTTCTGTCCAGTAGTGCTCTATTTGCTTTTTTTTTTTTTTTTTTTTACATTTGTATAGTATGGTTTCTGATTTTATGTTTTTATGTGTCTGTGTGAGTGTCTCTTTACATGTGTATATGTGTTTGTTTGTTTTGTTCCGTTCTGTTCTGTTTTACTTGCTCTTTATTTGGCTGTTATTTTCAAAAGAAAGAATGAGTGGGGTGAATGATAGTCTGCAACTTCTGAAGGATAAGGCAGGATAAATTTCTTTTTCCCATAAGTCACTCTCATCAAGTGTCTGTCATAGTAAGGTGAAGTATGGTAAGAAAAAATGAGGAATTTTACATTTTTTCTGAATCTTCCCATTCTGACATTTTGTCACCCATTCTTAAAATCTCACGCTCGGATTCTGAGAACTGCTCTCCTACTCTAGCACTGGCCTTGCCTCTCCTGTGTGAAGTCTCCACCTGCCTCCCTCCCACTCACGTGCAAGGCCCAAGATACGGTTCATGAGCTCCGTGAAGGACAATTGCTCTCTGCCTCCACAAGATGGACAGTGTTGGTGTTTCCGTTTTGTCTCTCTTTCACAGATGCCTTTCTTGGGCCATATTTACAGACAGTTCAGTTGGTCTGGGCATGTACATCAGTGGCAGAGAGAATGCCTAACACACTGCTGCCTGTAACTTGATCATTGTATTGAAGGTTACTGGAGATCTTGGATGCCAAATGAACTATAACTCCATCCCAATGGATTGTGAAAAAGTTATCATGAACAGATAGATAACAGCACTCTTCTCATTTTAAGAGTTTATAGTCTATTAAAAAATTTAAAATTGCTCCCCCCCCCCAAAAAAAAAGAATGAGTGGAGTGGGTGAGGGGAGAATCTGGGATGAAATAAGGAAGGGAAAACTGTGATCAGAATATATTGTGTGAAAACATTAATTTTAATTTTAAAAAAAGAGTAACAACTCAAAATATGTCCTTGGAATTTTATTTCTTAAACAATCAAAACAGAAAAATACATACATGCCTATGTATATACCTTGTTCCATGTTTATTCTGTTACAAGTTTAACAATTTTGTTTTTATCACACAAGAAATTTGGATCATGTCACAATAGAAGCCATGGCAAAAGCATGTGGTTTTATTTACGAAAAGAAAAGAAGGCAAAGAAGCAATAGTGTGGTCTGAAATTATACGACATTCTAAGTCATCACCGAAGCACAGTGGGACCAGATTCAGCCTTTTTTGCACATTTTGTTAATAACTAACTTGCTCACCTCGTGATGATGCAGTACAATCATTTCATACATGCATACAATGTGTAATAATTAGATCAGGAGAAAAAACACTACTATCTCCTCTCACACTTCATGTCTGTGTGTTTGGAACTGCTTTCTTCATGCTGTCTACTTCTAGTTATTTTTAAATACATCAACGACTTTTTGTAGCCAAGAGTTCCCCTAATGTGCAAGAGAAGGCCAGAATTAATTTTTCCTCTTGATATCTCTTCCCTAACTCTTTCCACACCCCATGCCCCTTCCCTTCTCAAGCTCCACTGATAACTGCTCTACTCTGTTCCTCAAATAAAACCCCAGGAAATCCACTTAAATTTAAATTTTAGATATATATTAGGGGGATTTATTTTAGTTGAATTCATCATATGGACAGCCTTCAGGATTTCTATCTTGGAAGGCAAAGGTGCTCAATATCAACTTAAGAAGACTGGGCAGCCCCCAGAACAAGTGGTGGAATAGAAGACAGAGTCTATGAAAACATCCAACTTACTGAAATCTCCCAAAAAGAAGTCAGGAAGACTTAGGGGCATACCACCATAGAGTCCTTGGCTGAAGAGGCTTTCAGAGAAAAGACTGAACATAGCTTCTAGCTTTGTAAGATCACAAAACATCTAATATCTTCGAGATCTTCCTTATTGGTACAGAGGGGTCTCGGTAAATGAACGCTATCTCACAATCAGCAACAAACGCATGATTGCATCTTCTGGTTCATTCTTTTCTCAAAGTAAATGCCAGCACTCTTGGTTCAATGCGTTCTGACAAGTTGCCAAATGTTAAAGAAAAGATCCTTATTTTCACTGCCTGCTCTCAGATCTTTAAGGATTTTAAAAGTAATTTTCCTATCTGGATTTAAGCTGCTTTGTGCCCCTGCTGTTGTATGACTGGAATTTTTAAAAATCATTTTCCCTGGTCCTTTAATAATCTAAGTGTCTGTGCAGACATCAAACTTAAGCATTTGGAATTGAGATTACGTTCCCTGAATGCTTTTGGCATTACAGAATGCTGTCATTCCCATCAGTGTTCAGCATGAATGCCATTGGATAAACACCACTCTGTTAAAAAAAAAAAAAATAGATGAAAGTATTGCAGCTTCTGAATGGCATATGAGATGTGGGCCTGTAATAGTGACAGAGCTTGAAGTGCAGTCTCACTCGCTACAACAGAGTGTATAACGCACCTGAAATTGGACCCCATGTAGTGACTAAGAATTCCAATTTTCTCAGTTTTATAGAGTTCTGTATTATGTTTGACAGCTCTTTTCACACCAATGGCTTGTTTCATAAAGCTAACAAAGAACAAAGATGAAAAAATGTCACCAGAAGAAAAGAAAGTAAGAATGCAAAAGTGTATGTAAGCTTCAAGCACATAAAACATGATTTCCTAGGGGAAATTACCATTTTTCATATTGTTATGACATTTTTATTGTACTGAATCTGCACATTTTGGCTCTTCCCCATATGCATATTAAAAAGTTCATTCAAGGATATGCCTTGGGAACAGTGAGTTAGTGAAACAGTATAACGCTGATATGGACCCACGCATGTGACTACATCTTCCCCTACTCCACACTTCCAACATCTGACACTGAAGCCATGATTGTCACATTCACAGAACAGGCAAGATGAGGTAATAGCAACACTGAGATACATAACCAAGCTTTCTGGTCAGTCCCTCCCTCTGCTTTCTGGTAGCACCATCCAAAGTAAGGTACCAAGTTGTCTGTTCTACAGCTGAAGATGACAGCTCACTGTCTTTAATTTTGTTGTCATTCCTCTCAATAGGGCTCATGTCTCCCACCTCTTTGTGTCCCCATTCTATTAAAATATTCCAGTAGTGCACCTGTAGTGCAGAGGCCCCACTCCTAAGATGCTTACACACCCTACACCCCACAAGAAGCATGGTTTCCATGGACTTGTTCAAAGGTAACAGGGATGAGGGTCTTTATTCCACCCTTCTTCTGCCTTCTCTTGCTTTTCCATCTTTCTTCCTGCTTTGGCCAAATGAATACTGGCATTGTAAATTTTTCTATTTTTCCATGCTCTTAATTCACAACTGTCCTTGTGTGAGACACTTGTCAAATTGATTAATTCCTGGTAGCTACTCCTCTGACTTGGCCTCAGAGTCCTATCATGTGAATTGTATCCAGAGGAAACCCTGAGGAGAATTTTCTGTGATTACCTTGTCTCACCCTCTTAGTCTCATCATTTTGGTCCCCAAAGATTTGAATGAACATGTCTTATAAAAATTTTAGCAATGGTGGCTCATAAATACAATGACTCAGATGCCAACATCAATTCTGATGTAGAGAGAACTATAGCTCTAAGGTCAACAGAGGGTTTGAAAGCCTAACTGGGGCCCTCATCTTAAGAAAAACATCTTATGTTAAATTTTCTGAACCTCCTTAGTCTTCATCTGAAAGATGAGGTTACTAATGCTAGAACTATGAGAACAGGGGTGAAATAAAGATGCAGAAACTGTATTTTGGAGCTCTAGCCATAAAACTGGATTTTCTGATTTCAAAACACATTTGACTGTGTACTTGACTATCTCTAGAAGAATCTGGGTATAGAAAGTTACTATAGCCCATCTATAAAATATGCTGCTCATTTGTTCTCAAGTGAAATATTTTGACAAGACTACTCAGCTCCTAAGTGAAATCAATAGGGAAAACAATGCTGTGGCATATAATTGTTTGACAGAAATAATCTGGATTTTTAAAATTCATTGGTTGCCTGGGGATCCTGATTTTAATACTACAAATGCCATGAAAACAAACCTGCAAATAAAAAGTTACTCATTGTTAAACAACAAAGATATCTTATGTAAGAAGAAACTATTTGTTGTTAAGTGTGTATGTGTTTTTGTGATCTTCTGAAGGTATTAAGTTCGAATAAAGATGCCACCTCACTATCTCACACAGCTTTTATAGCCCCATCTGTGCCACGCCACGAGGCACAAAGGTGAAGTCATTTGGTAAGTCATGCCTCCACAGAAATGCAGGCCAAAAAGTACATCAACCTTAGCATGTAATAATGATACAGTGATTGGTTACACTGTTCTGCTGCCAAAAAATTACCTTCCTGTAGTCTTTCAAATGCTTAAGGGAATCCCAGGTGTCTGGGTACTAGGCACTTGTCACCGATGACAGATGATGCCTTCAGGACTTGGGGACAGGCCAGATGCTATGCACCATTTTCCTAACTAAGAAGTTGTTCCCAGAATCACATTTTAGGAAGTGGGCTTCTTAAAGTGGCACTGATCCAAAATACATTGTGGTTGTTACTTATTTATGTTAATAACTATAACAACCATATACATCATGCCATAAATGTTTGTGTTTTACAAAGTGATTTCCATTAGCTCTCAAGCTCATCATGGCTATTTTAAAACTTACTTGATAGGTCTGTAAAAATTAGAGCAACAATAATAACAACTTCCAATATTGATCATGCACTATATACCAGACATCCCTTAAGAGAATCTTTGCAACATCCCCATGCTTAGGAGCTATTGTTAATTTTCACTTTACAAATAATAAAAAAGAAAACTTACAGAAGGTACTTAGTCTTTAGAGATAGTAATGAAATTAAATTTACTTGTATTGCACAATTATTAATCAAAACACAGATGTCCTTTTGATGCTTTACACAGTCAATTGAGCCTCAATATTCAAACAAGGGTCAAACCTGAAATGGGCCCAGAGATCAGGCATCGGTGAAAATGAGGATCTGTTGTTAAAGCAATAGGAAATGGACCTACAGCAGAAGAACAGTATGAATCTCTCTAGACTGCATGGACACTCACATCCTAATTCATTAGCATTGTAATAATCAGAGAAAATATATTCAGTGGTCAGATTTAATCTATATGCTATATAGCCTGCATCAAGAATAGATGCCAATAACTGAATGAGACCTGGTAGGATGTGGCCATATGGTTGGGGAGGAGGTCCCCTTTTGTCAGTGGTCTAAAGGAGGGGAATAGGGCAGAGGAGTGAGGGAGGATGGGAATGGGAAGGGGATAACAATTGGGGAGTAATCAGAATAAATTCAAATTAAAAAATGAATAGATGAAGGCTTGTTCCTCAGCTGGGCAACATTCTATAGACACAGGCTGGAGGATCTCTGAGTTTAAGAGCAGCCTGGTCTACAGAGTGAGTTCCAGGACAGCCAGGGCTACACAGAGAAAGCCTGTCTCAAAAAAAAAATGAAGAATAGGAGGTGGAGGAGGAGGTTTGGTCCTCAGCAGGACTACCCCTTTAGGAGTGGGGCTAGTGGACAGACTTAGGTCCTTGGTGTTCCTAAAAAAGGGGTGGGATGAAGCTTTCTTTTTCTTTCTCTCTTTGCTTCCTAGACATCTGAAGTGAATTGGCATTTTCTATCTCCTGCTCTTACCATGGTGTCCTGTAATGTCATAGCCCCAAACTAAAGAGCCAACTGGTCATGAACTAATACGTCCAAAACTCTAGTGCAAGGCAAATACTTCCTCTTTAAGTTGGAAGTCTTGGGTATTTGTTAGTACAACAGAAAACTAATACAACAGGCAACGTGATTAAAACTTTTAATTTTATAATGATCTGAAGTAATCTTCAGCCATGGAATAATTTTCAAACATTCTTTATTGTCTATAAAGACCCTATGAGGAAGAAAGAGACACAAAGGAGAAATGAAATAAAAATAGTAAAATCCTTTGACGAAAAACCAATTTAAAGAGTGTTTATATATTTTGGATATTAGCCCTTTTTCAGTGTAGGGTTGGTGAAGATCTTTTTCTAGTCTGTAGGCTGTCATTTTGTTCTGTTCTGTGTCCTTTGCCTTACAAAAGCTTTTCAGTTTCATTAGGTCCCATTTATTAATTATTTGACCTTAGAGTTCTGTTCACAGAGTTGTCTCCTATGCAATGACTTCTAGGCTCTTCCTCACTTTTCCTTCAAAAAGATTTAACTTGTCTGGTTTTTATCTTGAGGTCTTTAATCCACTTGGACATTAGCTTTGTGCAGGGTGGTAAATAAAAATCTATTTGCATTTTTCTACATGTAGACTTCCAGTTAGACCAGCACCATTTGTTGAAGATGCTATCTTTTTTTCCACTGTAAGGTTTTGAGTTCTTTGTAAACAAAAATCAAGTTTCCATAAGTATATGGGTTTATTTATGATTCTTCAATTTGATTCCATTGACCAATCAGCTTATTTCTATGTCAGTACCATGCTGCTTTTGATATTGTTGCTCTATAGTACATCTTGAGATCTGGGATGGAGACTGCTCCAGAAGATCTTTTGTTGTACAGCAAAGTTTTAGCTATTCTTGGGTTTTTTGTTCTTCCATATGAAGTAGAGAATTGATCCTTGAAGATCTATAAAGAATTGTGCAGGTATTTTGATGGGAATTGCCTTCAATATGTAGATTGCTTTTGATAAAATGGCCATTTTTACTCTGCTGATTCTTCCTATCCAGGAGTATGGAAGTATCCATCCTCTGATATCTTCTTCAATTTCTTTCTTCAGAGACTTGAAGTTTTTCATACAAGTCTTTCACTTGCTTGGTAAGAGTTACACCAAAATACTTTATATTATTTGTGGCTATTGTTAATTACATAGTTTTCTTCATTTCTTTCTCAGCTAGTTTGTCATTTGTATACATGAGGGCTGCTCATTTTTTTAGTTGATTTTGTATCCAACTACTTAGCTGAAGGTGTTTATCAGCTGTAGAAGTTCATTGGTAGAATTTTTGGGGTCAGTTATGTATACTATCATACCATCTGTGAATAGTGATAATCTGACTTCTTTTTTCCAATTTGTATCCCCTAGATCTCCTTTAACAGTCTTATTGCTTTAGATAGGACTTCAAGTACTATATTGAAGAGAAATGGAGAGAGTGGACAGCCTTCACTTGATTTCAGTGAAATTGATTTAAGTTTCTCTCCATTTAATTTGATGTTGGCTATAGACTTGCTGCATATTTCCTTCAGTATATTTAGGTATATGCCCTTTATTCTTGCTTTCTCTAGGACTTTTAACATGAATGGGTGTTCAATTTTATGAAATACTTTTTCAGCATCTAAGGAGATGATCATGTGGAGTTTTTTTTTCTTTCAGTTTGTTTATATGATGAAACACATTTATGGATTTCCATATATTGAAACACCCCTGAATGCCTTGGAAGAAGCCTACTTTGTCATGATGAATGATATTTTGGATGGGTTCTTGGATTTGGTTGGTTTACATGTAGTTTATTGAGTGGTTTTGCGTCAGTGGTCATAAGAGAAATTAGTCTGAAATTCTCTTTGTTCATTGAGTCTTTCTGTGGTTTAGGTATCAAGCTGACTATGGTCCCATAGAATGAGTTTAGTAATGTTCCATCTGTTTCTATTTTGTGGAATAGTTTGAAGAGATTTGCTATTTGCTCTTCTTTAAAGGTCTGGTAGAATTCTGCACTGAATTCATCTGGCCCTGGGCTTTTGTTGGTTGGAGGAATTTGATGACTACCTCTATTTCCATAGGATATATAGATCTATTCAGTTTGTTTACATGATCTTTATTCAATTTTGCTAATTGGTAGCTATTAAAAAGATTGTCCACATGATTTAGATTTCCAAATTTTATGGCATATATGCTTTTGAAGTAAGACCTAATGATTATTTGGATTTCCTTGGTATCTGTCCTTATGTCTCTCTTTTCGTTTCTGGTTTTGTTGATTTGAATACTCTCCCTTTCCTTTTCCTTAGTTTGCCTAAAGGTTTATTCATCTTGTTGATTTTCTCAAAGAACCAGCTCTTAATTTTGTTGATTCTTTGAGTCGTTCTCTTTGTTTCTAATTTACTGATTTTAATATTGAGTTTGATTATGTCCAGCTGTCTACTACTCTTGGATGTGTCTGATTAATTTTGTTCTAGTGCATTCTCCACAGTTGAGTGGAGAGTGGGGTATGACTTTCACACAAACTCTGGTGCCTCATATTTGACCATGTCCTCTGGAGGGGGAGACCTGGTGCCACTCAGAGGAAGGATAGCAGGTTACCAAGAAGAGACTTGATACCCTATGAGCATATACAGGGGGAGAAAATCCCCCTCAGGAACAGTCATAGGGGAGGGGAATAAGGGGGAAATGGGAGGGAGGGAAGAATGGGAGGATACAAGGGATGGGATAACCATTGTGATGTAAATTAATAAAAAACTTTAAAAATTTTTTTTGTTCTAGTGCTTTAAGGTATGCTGTTAAGCTGCTACTATGAGATCTCTCTAACTTCTTTATAAAGGAATTTAGGGATATAATCTTTCCTCTTAGCACTGCTTTCATTGTGACCCATAAATTTCGGTATGTTATGCCTTCATTTTCATTGAATTCTATGACCAGAGGTCATTGAGTAGAGAGTTCTTCAGTTTCCATGAGTTTGTAGGCTTTCTGTTGTTTCTGTTGTTGAGTTCCAGCTTTAACCCATGGTGGTCTGATAAGATGAAAGGAATTATTTTGATCATCTTGTATCTGTTGAGGTTTGCTTTGTGACCAAGTATATGGCAAATTTTGGAGATGGTTCTGTGAGGTGCTGAGAAGAAGATGCATTCTTTTTTGGTTGGGTGAAATGTTCTATAAACATCAGCTAGGCCCATTTTTTTCATGATGTTCATCATTTCTTCATTTAGGTTCTAACTTGATGATCTGTCTATTAGGGAGCATAGGGTATTGAAGTCTCCCACTACTAATGTGTGGGGATTTAAGCTTTAGTAATGTTTCTTTTATGAATGTGGTGTTACTGCATTTGGGGCATAAATGTTCAGAACTTAGACGTCCTCTTGGTGCATTTTTTCCTTTGATGAATATGAAGTGTTTTTCCCCCATCTCTTTTGATTAATTTTGTATGAAAGTCTATTTTATTAGATATCAGAATGGCTACTCCAGCTTGTTTCTTGGATCTGTTTGCTTGGAATACCTTTTTCCAGGCCTATACTCTGAGGTAATGTCTAAGGTGTGTTTCTTATATGTAGCAAAAATGGTGCATCCTGTTTTCTCATCCATTCTGTTAGCCTGTGTCTTTTTATTGGGAGTTGAAAGTATTGCTGGGTATAGTAGTCTGGGTTGGAATCTGTGGTCTCTAGCTTCTGTATGACATCTGTCCAGGCCCTTCTGGCTTTCATAGTCTCTGCTGAGAAGTTAGATGTCATTCTGATAGGTATGCATTCATACGTGACTTAGCCATTTTCTCTTGTAGCTTTTAATATTCTTTCTTTGTTATGTACATTTATTGTTTTAATTATTATGTGGCTAGAGAATTTTCATTTCTGGTCTAATGTATTTGAAGTTCTGTAAGATTCTTGTATATTTATGGACATTTTTTCTTTAGGTTGGGGAAGTTTTCTTCTGTGGTTTTGTTGAAAACATTTTCTGGGCTTTGGACCTGGGAGTGTTCTTTTTCTTCTATTACTATTACTCTTAGGTTTGGTCTTTTCATAGTGTCCCAGAATTCTTGGATGTTCTGTATCAGGAGCTTTTAAGATTTAATATTTTCTTTGATTGTTGATGCTTGTGTCTGTAGTTCCTGTCCTCTTCCCTAGGTTTTCCATTTCTGCTATTGTCTCAGATTGTGTTTTCTTCATTCCTTGTATCTCCATTTTTAGGTCTTGAGTCCTTTTATTTATTTCCTTCTCCTGTTTGATTGTAGTTTCTCTCTTCCACTAATTTCTTTCAGTGATTTGCATAATTCTTTCATCTCTTGCTTTGTGTATTCCTATTCTAGTTTGGGAGATTTCTTTTCCTCCTTTAAGGCTCCCATCATTTTCATAAACCCAGATGCAAAATCCTTTTCTTGTGCATTGGGTGTGAGAGTGTCTCCAGGGCTTGTTGTAGTGGTGGGACTGCTGGTCTCTGGTGATATCAAATGGCCCTGGGAATTGTTGCTTGTGTTCTTACACTAACCTCTTCTCATTGTGGTGTCTCTGCTGTTAGCAGGTTTGGTAGTCTCTGATGGTCAGAGAGTTGGGGAGTAGGTATAAACAATGAGCCTTTAGTCCCAAGCCCTACTCATTTCTGCTGAATTTACTGTCTCTGTTGGCTCCCTGTTTGTGACCCAGGTAGGCCAGGCAGCTGGAGAGCAGGCAGAAACATATCCAAGCAGAGAGACTGCTCCAGTGGGCCCTCTGTTTTCCTCTAGGCAGAGGACAATGGGACTTTGGTCCTGGGCTCAGGCCAATTCACCTCTGCAGAGTTTATTGTCTCTGTTGGCTCCCTGTTTGTGACCCAGGTATGCCAGGCATCTGGAGAGGAAGAGAAGAGATATAAGATGGCAATTTTTAAAACCAAATGTCAGGGTCTTAAGTATGATGCTAAAGCAGTGGTTTTCAAGTTCCTAATTCTGAGACCCTTTAATTGAGTTCCTCATGTTGTAGTGGCCCCCAACCACAAAATTATTTTGTTGCTATCTCTTAACTGTAATTTTGCTACTTTTCTGAATTGTAATTTAATATCTGACATTTCCAATGGCCTTAGAAAACCCCTATGTCATTCAACCCCCATTCAATTCACTGGTTGAAATCCACTGTGCTAAAATGTTTTTTAGTTGAGGGTAAATGAGAAAAGCAAAACAAAGAAAAGCTCTGAGTCCATCTTGCTATTTAAATGAAAGCATAGTTTACAAAAACAAAGGTTTTCTGCACTCAAACCCCAAGGAGGAGGAAGGTCCTTATCAAATGAAACCAGAGAGCTTTGCAAAGCAAGATTTACTAACTCATCTTTATCTGCCATTTTCCTTCCTTCCTCACCTTGCTATGCCAAGAAACTCTGTGTCTCTCTTTCATTTTATAACCTCTGGAAAAGCCTACTGCTCTTTATTTTAAAATTATATATAAACTAAAACATATCTATCTTGAGAATTAGCCATTCTCTGGGTGTCTCTTGTAGATTAATAAAGCACACTAATGAGTGTCAGCCTTTCTCTTGCTATTCTGCCTTCTTGTAGAAGATATCCATTTAGACTAAGAACCTAAGAGTGTTGATTTAATGACTATATTATTTTACAGACACTAAAGGCCTTCTTCCTTCAGTTTCCTAGGCAGAAACATTATAATTCATCTTGATTTAAACAAATCAAAAGAGATCAAACAAACCTAGTCTCAAATTCCAGTTCTCTGACTTATCCTTATGAGTTCTGGGTCCCTGTTTCATGGGTCACAAATGGTTGCAGTTGTCTTACACAGTCATGTGGACCAGAGGAGAGTGCAAAACTACTCATCATATTTCCTGGCTTGGACTCTTCAGAATACATTTAATGTATGTGTGAATTCATGCAGGCATGTTTCTTCAGACCTACTAGGGGGCAGACCTTATTCAAAGGGCCAAGGATATAGCAGTGAACAATTAAGAAAAGACACTTTCTTAATACGAATTATGGGCTGCAAATAAATAAGTAAGTACATGCTATGGGTTAAAATAATGATGCTTTTAAATCAAGACAATGTGACAAAGGATGGAGAGAGTGGTGGGAAGAATGAGGAGCAGAATTTTCTTAGGGGGAATGGTAATGAAAGCCTTTTCTGAGCAACAGAAAACACTAGAGCTGAGGCCAG
The DNA here is from genome assembly GCF_903995435.1 of Acomys russatus. Lineage (NCBI taxonomy): Eukaryota > Metazoa > Chordata > Mammalia > Rodentia > Muridae > Acomys > Acomys russatus. The sequence goes on along the minus strand of NC_067138.1, from coordinate 40,181,584 downwards.
AGTTATGGGAAGATAGAGAGAGAGAGAGAGATCTAGAGGGAAAACACCCCTTCATTTGGTGAGAGTTGAACTCATTGATCCAGCAATAAATTAGGTAAACAAATAAAGAAAGTCTGTATAGCATGCAATGAGAATGAAAGGAGCAAGGGAGAAAAACGAGATGAAACTAGCATAACCTTATTCAGGTTATTAAAGTCCACATCAAGGGACTTGGGATTGAGTCTAACAATAATGTGGAGTCCTTCATGTGGCTGTAAATATAGAAGTGGCAAAGGCAGGGACATTGTTTTCTAAATTACAGTCTGAAGAAAGGTAACTGAGACAAGGTCCTGTTTCACAGCTCAGGCTTCCACAAACCCTCCTACTGTTTCAGTCTCTTGAATGCTGGGACCAGAGAAGAGCACTGTTGTGTCCAACTCTTTCTGTTTTGTTCATTTTTGATATTGTAATTTAATTACCATATTTATTCCTTCCAGTTCCTTCCTCCAAACCTTTCTGTATACCCCTCTCGGCTCCCCTTCAAATTTGTGGCCTTTATTTTTTAATCAGTTGCTACTGCATGCATGCATACATATTCTGTTGAGCCCATGTTATGTTATTTGTATGTGTTCAAGGCTGATACCTTGACACTGGACAACCAATTAATAAGCTCTTCTTTGAGGAGAAACATCTCTTCCATGCCCGGCTTTCAGCACTTGCCTGTAATTTTTTGTAAGTTTGAGACCCCCACAAACTTTTTCCTGTTCAGTTGGACATGTCGCAACCTCAATAGTCATCAATAGTATCTTGTTTGTGAGTCTGAGATTTTGAAGAGATGGCTAAAATTCGCAAGTAGCATCCACCTACTGATATTGTTTGGTATCAAGTCAAATATTTCTGTATTATACATGAATATACTATCTATGAGTGGCAATGTATTCAGTAAAGCATTCATAATCATATCAATTATGCATACTGCTTTACATTGTATATAAATAATAATTCCCCAAAAGTAGAATCAATACATCCTTTAAGAAATGTCTTCTGTTTGTAAAGAAGTATAGATATCCCTTTAGTACCTTTGTATACATCCTAAAAATTTACTATATTGCTAAGCTGGAAAAAAGAAAATTTGCAATAACACTAAATAAAGAGACAAGAGACTTCTGTAGTTTTTTTAAAAAAATATGTTTATCCCTCTAAAAAGTACATCATCACCACCTAAGGAGAAGAAAAATGAAAATAACATATCTTGGTGTGTAATACTGAATTCCTAAGTTTATAAATCTTGATATACTACATTTATTTAAGTAAAGAACGAAATACATAAGACCTTAATAACATGCACCAATGAATAGGAAACCAACAGCAAATTACCTAATTTGCTGGATTTGAAAGTATGGAAATAAGGGCACTTTTAAGTCAAAGCCATTACATTAACAAAACATCATCATACAATAAAGAAATATGTTAAAATGCTGTTCCCATTCCCACTTCAGAAAACACCAGAAACAGATACCCAAAGCAGCACAGACCTTGGAGGTGTTGCTGGCTTGTGCCATGACTTTTGCTGATATCAGAAAGCTCTGGGATGTCTAGATAGAAGCCAGTAGGTGTCACAGCAGCTGGTCAGGAGACTGGGGAAGGGCCAAGGAACTGGTGGACTACATCTCTGAGTGCAGATTCACAAGAAGAGCTGAGCTCTTGGAATCCAAAGCCAGGTCCACTGTGAACACTCATGCCTGCACAGTTCTGTGTACATCCTTCATGGCTTCATGTGACACTACTCTTTACCCTACAAAATGGGCTCCAAATTAAACTAGCTCTGCCATTGGTCTAACTGCAGATAAAACATTTGGGAATTTTCATTCTTTGAAACTAGTAGAAAATGTCAAACAAACTTTGTTTTTTTTTTAATATTTATATCTTTTTTATTATTAATTTATTCTTGTTACATCTCAACGGTTATCCCATCCCTTGTGTCCTCCCATTCTTCCCTCCCTCCCCTTTTCCCCTTATTCCCCTCCCCTATGACTGTGCCTGAGGAGGATTACCTCCTCCTGTATATGCTCATAGGGTATCAAGTCTCTTCTTGGTAACCTGTTGTCCTTCCTCTGTGTGCCACCAGGTCTCCCCCTCCAGGGAACATGGTCAAATGTGAGGCACCAGAGTACGTGAGAAAGTCATATCCCGCTCTCCACTCAAGTGTGGAGAATGTTCTGACCATTGGCTAGATCTGGGTAGGGGTTTAAAGTTTACCACCTGTATTGTCCTTGGCTGGTGCCTTAGATTGAGTGGGACCCCTAGGCCGAAATCTGCCTATCATAATGTTCTACTTGTAGGTTTCTAGGACCCTCTGGATCCTTCTACTTTGCCATTCTCCCATGCTTCTCTCATCTAGAGTCCAATAGGATGTCCTCCCCTCTGTCCCAGTTTCCTGGTAAGTGAAGGCTTTGGTGGGACATGTCCTTTGAGCTAGTATGCAGATATAAGTGAGTATATACCATTTAAGTCTTTCTGATTCTGGGTTAACTCACTCATTATGATAATTTCTAGCTCAATCCATTTATCCACAAATTTTGGGAATTCCTTGTTTTTAATAGCTTTAATAAATAGGGCCTCATGAGGCTGAGAAGCTTCTGTAAGGCAGGAGACACTGTCAAGAGAACAAAGCGACAGCTGACAAAGGTCTAATATCCAAAATATATAAAGAACCCAAGAAGCTAAACACCACCAAACCAAATAACCCAATTGAGAAATGGGGCTTGGATTAATAAATGGGACCTCATGAGGCTGAGAAGCTTCTGTAAGGCAGGAGACACTGTCAAGAGAACAAAGCAACAGCCTACAGACTGGGAAAAAATCTTCACCAACCCTACATCTGACAAAGGTCTAATATCCAAAATATATAAAGAACTCAAGAAATTAAACACCACCAAACCGAATAACCCAATTGAGAAATGGGGCTTGGAACTAAACAGAGAATTCTCAACAGAGGAGTATCAAATGGCTGAGAAACACTTAAAGAAATGCTCAACCTCCTTAGTCATCAGGGAAATGCAAATCAAAACAACTCTGAGATTCCATCTTACACCCATCAGAATGGCAAAGATCAAAAATTCAAGCGACACCACATGCTGGCGAGGATGTGGGGAGAGAGGAACACTCCTTCATTGCTGGTGGGAATGCAAACTAGTACAGCCACTTTGGAAATCTATCTGGTGCTATCTCAGAAAAATGGGAATAGGGCTTCCTCAAGACCCAGCTATTCCACTCCTTGGAATATACCCAGAAGATGCTCCAGCACACAACAAGAAAATTTGCTCAACCATGTTCATAGCAGCCTTATTCATAATAGCCAGAACATGGAAACAGCCTAAGTGTCCCTCAGTAGAAGAGTGGATAAAGAAACTGTGGTACATATACACTATGGAATACTACTCAGCTATTAAAAACAAGGAATTCCCCAAATTTGTGGATAAATGGATTGAGCTAGAAATGATCATAATGAGTGAGTTAACCCAGAAGCAGAAAGAATCAAATGGTATATACTCACTTATATCTGCATACTAGCCCAAGGGGTATGTCCCACAAAAGCCTTCACTTACCAGGAAACTGGGACAGAGGGGAAGGCATCCTATTGGGACTCTAAATGAGAGACGCATGGGAGAACAGCAAAATAAAAGGATCCAGAGGGTCCTAGAAATCTACAAGTAGAACAATATGATAGCCAGATTTGGGCCCAGGGGTCCCGCTCAAACTAAGGCACCAGCCAAGGACAATACAGGAGGTAAACTTTAAACCCCTTCCCAGATCTAGCCAATGGTCAGAATATTCTCCACAGTTGAGTGGAGAGTGTGATACGACTTTCTCACGTACTCTGGTGCCTCACATTTGACCATGTCCCCTGGAGGGGGAGACCTGGTAGCACTCAGAGGAAGGACAGCAAGTAGCCAAGAAGAGACTTGATACCCTATGAGAATATATAGGGGGACGTAATCCCCCTCAGGAACAGCCATAGGGGAGGGGAATAATGGGAAAATGGGGGGGGAGGAATGGGAGGATACAAGGGATGGGATAAACATTGAGATGTAACAAGAATAAATTAATAAAAAAAATTTTATAAAAAAAAAAAAAGAGAGAAATGGGGCTTGGAACTAAACAGAGAATTCTCAACAGAGGAATATCAAATGGCTGAGAAACACTTAAAGAAATGCTCAACCTCCTTAGTCATCAGGGAAATGCAAATCAAAACAACTCTGAGATTCCATCTTACACCCATCAGAATGGCAAAGATCAAAAACTCAAGTGACACCACATACTGGCGAGGATGGGGGGAGAAAGGAACACTCCTTCATTGCTGGTGGGAATGCAAACTAGTACAGCCACTTTGGAAATATATCTGGTGCTAACTCAGAAAAATGGGAATAGGACTTCCTCAAGACCCAGCTATTCCACTCCTTGGAATATACCCAGAAGATGCTCCAGCACACAACAAGAAAATTTGCTCAACCATGTTCATAGCAGCCTTATTCATAATAGCCAGATCGTGGAAACAGTCTAAGTGTCCATCAGTAGAAGAATGGATAAAGAAACTGGGGTACATATACACTATGGAATACTACAAACAAACTTTGGAAATGGGAGAGAAATGCTTTTATTTGAGAAACTGAAAGTCTATTGTATAGATAAGGTAAAAATAGATAGATAAAGTCATCAAAAACCTCAGAGACTTATAGAATATGGCACTGAAAGAGGATGTTATTATTTTAAAGATTCATTGACAATAAGACAGGCTAACTCCCGGCAATACCAGCCTATTTCATAGAAAATGAAGAGCATCAGAGAACATTCTTACGGAGATGGCTTCAAATGTGCCAAAATAGCCACTGGGCAAAAATGTCCTCATTTCGGCCACAGACAGAATTCTGCCTAAAAATCGGCAAACTTGGAGCCAACAGCCAAACTTTTCCAAGACAGGGTAAGCAAGTCCTCAAGAGTTCCTGCCACAGAAATATCTCTGTCAGATACACTAGGCCAGAAGGCTGAAGATGATGTTCCAACGTTATAGTTTTGGGGGACTGTTCAGGCAGCAAATTGTCTCTGTCATTTTTTTTTTCATTATGGAAGCTGCCAACCTGAATTTTCTGTTTACTCAAATAACGAATTATATTCCTTCTCAAGTCTCTGATGGGGCTGAAGACCAGATAGTTTAGTTTTACAATTAAGCTTAGTTATGTAGGGGTTAAGACATTTAGGTCTGATAGATGTTTTAAGTTGATAGAGGTTACATATGATAGATATTGATTTACATTCAGAATTTTAGGCTCACCAAGATAGAAAAGATGTTTTCTTCAAGGTTGCCAAATAAAAATAGCCAAAAACTATGAGTGTAACATTTATACAATTTCTGATTGCTCCGTCGTTCTTTTTGCTGTATGTAGTTTATTGTATATTTGTATAATAATATAAATGTATATGTAAAAATAAATAAATAGGTTTTTTTTAATTATAAAAAAGAAAGTCTACTGTATCTTTCTTCAGTGAATAGGAAGATCAAATCTCCCCAAGGTTGAGGCTACTGGTTATTACACGATATGAGTATTAACAACAATGGCTAATGTTTGTACAATAGTCCACTTCAAACTGCTCAAAACCTTTTACCTCTATCATCTCATATAGCCATCAAAATATAGTTCAAAAACATATTTACAAAAAAGTGAATAGTGGAAGTGAAGTACTAAAATATATCATCTAGACATTGTGTCCAATTATTAAGGAAATCCTAAAAGAGTGATCTCAACATGGCTTGGAACCACCTGCAAAATTGGTTAAAAACAATTCATAGGATATAATGCCTTTTATAAACATACATTTATTATTTATTCACCTCCCTTTAGAATTTAATGTTTAAACCACGCTTATACCATTAACATGAGGGTAGTCATGCATGGTCCACCAGTGCACTTTTGTATTTTGTTCTTAAGTGTCAGTGATATATACTGAGATATTTATAAGCAAGCCCTTAAAATGCCTTTTAAGATATTTAAAGATACTGATTTTGTTAATAATATTGTATGGGAGCCAAGTAAAAGCATTCAAAATCATATTCTGAAAATAATAGTAGTAGTAAGGAACAGATTGTAGGAGATTGTGTAGTTGCCCTACATGACATCAGCTTCAAAAGGTCCATTTACTGTTTTGGTTTGAACAATTCCTATAGCAATCACTGTAAAGAATAGCACTTACTATTATTTTATCCCAAAGCAATTCTAATCAAAGTCTCAAATCTGAAAACACAGATGTTCTAAGCTTGGATATGCTCACTTGATGCAAATCACATGTATTTGGTCTGCCAGTTTTTGTTTAATGTTGAGTATTCAAAAAGAAGAGAGACTGCAATCATATGCATTCCAGTCATCATTTTTTTTAAATCAGGTCACAAACCTTGATTGATTTTGTTCTCTCTTTAGCATTTTCTTTTATTATTAGTTTTTAAAATCATCATGCAACTCAATAGGCATCATAATGGAATATTTATACAAATACTACATACACCATGTCACCTGCTCCTCACTAATTTCTTCCATCCATATTGTCACCCTTTCTGTTTTCTGTTTCCGTGTGTGTGTGTGTGTGTGTGTACATCATCCATATGACAGAAAGATGTTTGTAGTTACTTGGCATATAACCTCAAATTGTATCCCTCTTCCTATAAATGGCAGGATTTCAGCTTTTTATTATTCATATATAAGTTTTTCTTTCAATTTTTATTTATTCTTCTCTCATACAATACATCCCAACAACCACCTCCCTCCATGCATCCCAGTCCCCCCCCCATTCCACCCCCACCCCCTCCCAGATATACTGATTTTTCAGTTACCTTCAGAAAGTTCAGGCCTCCCAGGGACATCAGCAAAACACAGCATAACATTTTCCTTTTGATGGAATTATATTAAACTGTCTGTATGTACCATGTTCTGTTTATCTGTTCACCTGTGATAGAACATCTAGGCTGGTTCCACTTCTTAGGTATTGTCAACAATGCAGCAATAAATGCGGATGTACAAGAGCTCCATGGCATGTTATTTTACAGCATTCCCGGTATATACTGAAGCATATTAACAGGGCATTTCTTGCACAAGTATGCTTCATTAAGGTGGCAGCTTCCCTACACAAGAACTTTCACAAGCATTTAACACTGATTTCTACTTAAACTAGAGTCATGGTTAAAGAGCTTTAGAGATTCTATACAGACAGAGCCTAAGTCAAAACCTGAGATTATCTACAACCCTGGGAGTAAGTGTTCACATCCTCTGAGAGCATGCTAACCCCATTCTATTATAAACTTCTGAAAAGAAAACGTACATTTTTGCCTTCAAGGCATAGCAATTTTAATACATTTCTACCAATTTAAATATTAGTTGCATTATTTCTTAATAACCATAGCTCCTGAGGAGCATCTGGAGGGTTGTTTTCTGGCCTCTGCATAAATGTGGAGCACACCTGCATACACATGAGTGTCCTATCTCTCTCTCTCTCTCTCTCTCTCTCTCTCTCTCTCTCTCTCTCTCTCTCTCTCTCTCTCTCTCTCTCTCTCACACACACACACACACACACACACACACACACACACACACACACACGTAGGTGAATAACATGGCCATCATAAATGAACAAAAAGGGAATGAAGTTAACAGACTAGACATTGTACATGCTGTATAGTTATTGCTTGCCCTAAAAATTTGTCCCCATCCTTAGCTACCTGTGATATTGTCTACTTTTACACTATAAAAAGACAAAGAACAGAACTTATGTCAATAGAGCTGACCTTTTATAAAGTAGAATCTCTGCAAAATGAAAATCATGTTTATTTGATGAAATAATTACCAAAAGCTTAATGAAATTTTTTATTTAAATGCAATCCCAGAAATTCTAAAAGTAACATTGGATTAGTGAAAACTTCTGTAGCATTCTCTCAAATAAACCAACACTTCAGAGAAACGATTTTAAAAGTTCACAAAATATAGATTACACAGCTAGGCGAGTGTGAGGAATTTACAGGTTAGTAATAAAAATCTCTAATAAGCAGCTGCAGTTAAAAAGGCAGAAAAGACAATCAATGGGGTTAATCACTGGACTGTAAAATATAAAATATTTGCTAGAGTGAAAGCTAATTAATCTCCTAAAGCTTCGGTCCTGGTGATCCTGATAAGGATTAATGAAGTATAGGAATTTATGCAGAATCTAAGTTCTGCCAGGCTAATGTCTTTTGAAAAGAGCCCAAAAAGATACCAGGGTACTAAAGAGAATAAAGGATATTCTCAAAAGAGATTTGGTCACTCAGCTAGGGGCCCTCCCTGGATAAGTGTGATACACATGTCCCCCTGCCCCCTTTTACATAGTAAAATATGGAAGGAAAAAATTGCATCTTGGCTTATTTATCCCACAGTCTTTATTGACAGAGAAAATTGTGAAAATGCATCTTTGCGACTCAACAATCCATTCTCCATGCAAATGACAGAGTCTGGTTCAAGATCTCAGTAGTTAGACCAGTGTGCCAGATATATTTGTACAGACCAGCGTTCTCCTAAGTTTACTATGAGTAAGAAAAATTGTAAGTGCAGACTTCCTACCATATGCAGAAGACACTATCTGTCAGCAGTATCCAAGGCCACTACTTCTTACAGTCCCCTCTTCCTTGATGCTATCTGAGTCTTAGATATAGGGGTTAAGGTGTAGAAATATAGTTAGAGTTGGACACCCCAACACCACATACAGATCAAGAAAGATAGAAGTGGGGTTTAGTGGCTCTCCTCTTTACTTGGGGGCTGTTGGACTTAAATGGTAGGGTGGTGTCGAGGGGGCACTCAGAGGGCTGTGAGCATGGTGCAATAACCAGCTTCAGGTGGCAGCTACAGAGAGGCAAATCAATTTAATTCCAGGGCTGAGGGGAATATATAGGAAAAGGGAAGCAGCCAGGAAGTAGTCTGATAGGTGCTCACTGTTTACTTCATTTACATTAAACTGCATGATCCTATCATGCAGGAGAGGGGCCACTCTGCATGAAGCTTTGAGCTGTGTCAGAAGCTACTTCTAGGATAAGCCAGGCATCGCATCTAGCTCAGGGACATCCTCCAAATAAGGACAGGCAGTGTAGGAAGCCCTGCTGGGGGAAGGCATTGTGTTGAGCTCAGAGAGCTATCAGTCACAGACGCTGCAACCTTCAGCAGCCAGGCCCTCCAACAGAGCTAGAGAGGTAGATCAGCAGTTATGCGACTGGTTCAATCCCAGTACACACAAGGTGGCTAACCACCATCTGTAACTCTAGTTCCAGGGGAATCTGATGCCCTCCTCTGGCTTTCACTGGCAGTGCACCTGTGTAGTACACTAATATACATGCAGGCATACATACATACAAATAAATCTGAAAAGAAAATTTTTAATAAGAAGTTAATTTATTTTGTCAAAGGCTACCTACTGTTCTAGTTTATGTATATGTTCTCATTTGCTTATTTCAGCACTCCTCAAAGTATCTGATGTGAAGAGTTATTCTATTAGACACAATTTAAGTATGAAGATAGTCATAACATGCTACCTGTGTTGTAACAAAATATATGAGGCAAGCAAATTAAAAGAAGGAAAGGTTTATTTCAATGCAAGGTTTCAGAGGTCTCAGTCTGTATTCACTTAGCCCCATTGCATTTGGCCTGGTATAAGGCAGAACTTCCTGACTGGGAGGAGGTAACGGAGCAGAGTCACTAGCTTCATGACATCAAAGAAGCAAAAGGGATCCTTGCCACTCTCGTTTACTTTGAAGAAATCACTGGTAAGGATTTGAGGCCATACACATAGAAAAGTGGTTATTTTGATGTGGCATAATTCTGTGTTAACTCAGGAAAATGAAGTTCTCCCTAAGCTGGTCCCTGGGTCCCTGTGCCACAGACGATGACAGGACAGGATTTGTGATTAAGACATCCAGAACCCCATCTGTTCTTGCCCTCTTCGGAGAAGATTGACATCTTCTAGAAACACAGAGCATAGTGAGACCATGAGCTGGGAAATGCCAGGCTCATGACGAGATCCTCAAACAGAAACTGCTGTTCCTGTGAGCAAAATCCCACATGCCGAGCAGAGCTTCCAAACTGAGGAGGGTTAATCTCTGCCTGAACTAGTCATCTAGAATTGAAAAGAAAGATTTATTTTTCTGAGACTCAGAATTAATTTTCAGGGACCTGAAAGCTAAGAGTGAACATGTACGGAGAGAGGGGGAAAAAAGCATCCTAACTCACTTCAGGCCACAGCAGGCTGACCGCGGGACAGGCAGAGTTTGCTATGAAGGGATTGAGCTTAGTTGCGGCATTCCTCACGCGTCAAGGTTCCCTACCCTGCCGACCGTTGTGTTGCTCACTGTTCACTGCTGCGGTCGAGTCTGAGAATTTAGGGAAAAGGAAATCTTTCAAAATTGGTACTGGCCAAAGGGGACTGACATCAAAGGAGCATGGGGCATCCAAGATCTGTGGGAAAAAAAAAAAGCTCTGAAAAGGCAAGATTTCAGAGGGGTGGTCACAGCAGAAAGCACTTCCCTGAGCTACTGGCCAGCAAGAAGCAATCCTCAGAACTCTAAAGCACTTGAAAATACGGATCAAAATGCAAGGTCAATTGTAACCATCCAAACAAAAAGCTACAATCTTTAAAAGGCTTCCATGCACCCATCAAGCATTTCTATATATGTGATCTAAAATGAAAAGGTAATTATAGTGTAATTATAATGAAGACTAACACATAATACATGTTTACTGCATGGTAGGTGTTGGAGTAGCATTACAGATAGGAGCTGTTGCTCTTCCCATCTGCAAATGAAGGAAAAGAATGCAGCGTATGATGAAGCAAATGCCCCTCTACTATACAGTCAATGAGTGGCAGGATAGAGGGGCAAGATGGAGTCCATCCACACCTGCTGGCCTTACCCGGAAATAAAAACAAATACATATGACATGGGCCTCAAGTTGGACCAGTCATCTCTTGGCCGTTCCTACAAGTTCTGTACCGCCATTACCCCAGCACATCTTACCAGCAGGACAAATTGTAAGTCAAGAATTATGTGGCTTGGCTAATGTCCCAGTCTCACTGCTACAAGCTTTGCCTGGTTATAGAAGATGGCCAGTTTGGGCTCCATAGCTCTCATTACTAGAAGAATTCACCAGAGTCACCCTCGGAGATTCCAGGAGGTTTCTATGGCACTAGGTTCCTACATCATCCCTCAAATGCCCCTCCCAACTCCTGTCATCTTTCTCAGTATTCTCTTCTTCCAGTAATACTACTCCCCATCTGATCTTTTCATTTTCCTATCACCACCTGCTTCCTCGAGTCTACCCACAAAATCTATTCTATTTCCCCTTCCCAGAGAGATTCGTGCAGTCTTCCTTGAGCTCTCCTTATTACTTAACCTTTCTGGATCTGAAGATTGTAACCTTATTATCCTTTACATAACTGCTAATGTCCACGTATAAGTAAGTACACACCATGTCTGTCTTTCTTGGTCTGGGGACCATGCCACAAAAGGGAGGCCCATGTGTGACACTGCCTGGATGGCCAGGAACCAGAGGCAGAACAACCCAGAGACCCAGGATAAAACCAACAACTGAAAAAAAAAGTCAACAGAATGATTTCTAATGATAGTCTGTTATAGTCATAGATTGGTGTCTAGCCCAACTGTTATCAGATGAATGTCATCCAGCAACTCATGGAAACAGATGTAGAGACCCACAGCAAAATAGTAGGCAGAGACTCAGGAACCCCTCAGAAGAGGGGGAGAAACAATTACAAGAACAAGAGGTGTTGAGGACACCATGAGAACATAGCACCAGAGAATCAACTAAGGAGGGGTCATAGGTGCTCACAGAAACTGAGGTAACAAGCATGGACCCTGTATGGGTCTAAGCTAGGTCCTCTAGATATACTTTATGGGTATGGAGCTTAGTGTTCTTGTAGGGCTCTCAACCGTGGGAGTGGGAATGTCTCTGACTCTTTTGCCTGCACTTGGGACCCTTTTTCTCTTACTGAGTTGCCTCATCAAGCTTTGAAATGAGGGGTTTTGTCTAGTTCCATTGTAACTTGTTATGCCATGTTTGGTTGATATCCCTGGGAGGCCAGGCCTGTTCTTTTGTTTGTTTGGTTGGATTGGTTTGGTTTGGTTTGGGTGTTCGGAAAGCAGAAGAGGACTAGATTTGAGGGGAAGTAAGGGGAGGAACTGGGAGGAGTAAAAGGAGGGAAAACTGCTGCAGTTGGGATGTAATATATGAGAGAAGAATAAAAATAGTTTTTAAAAATAGGTATGAAAGTGAGAACTATATTTATAAAAAAAATAGATGGAGGTTCAGTGGAAATAAGAAAAGTATTAATGCCCTGCTGCTTCTCTGAAGTGGTCCAGGGTAAGGTCTCTGGGGCTGGATGCAGATGCCCTTCCAGATTGCTTCATCTCTTGGGTTGTCAGAGCTGATGGATCAGGCAACTGATCAGGACTGAAAGAATAAAAAGGAAAGAGACCCAAGCATTTCTTTTCTAGGGACTGGCTATAGGAAAATTTAAACTGAGCACAATTTTCCTATGTCTGAGGCTATGAAAGTGGTTTTAGCCAGAAACTGCACAGGCATAGTAAAAGGAGGCTCTTTGATCTGTAGATAGGCCTCTTTGTGGAGATCGCCAGTAAGCTAATGTAAACTTAGGCTTATTAGCTGTAGAAAGCTGATGGCCTTGAGTCTGCTAACTTATTTGAAAATCTATAGGGAAATAAATAGGAGAGAGATAAAATATAAACCACACACACACACACACACATACATTCAAGAAAAAAGGTAGATGAAGTTTGGCATCTTAACTTCAACTGAAATTAAGCTTCCCAATTTTAACACATACATTCAAGAGAAAAGGTGGATGAAGTCAGGCATCTTAACTTCCAATTTCAACAACATTTATTGTTGGTCACCGTACAATTACTTCTGAGAAAAGAGAATTACCTCATAGTCAAAAAAGGCAATTAATCACAAAAACAGATGAATTCTAAAATACAATAGGTTAAATGTTTTAAATCTAAACATTTATCTAAGTATCCGTTACATAAGTTCAGAGTGACAAGGCCTAAAAGTTACAAGAATATACAACTTATCAAATAGGACTGACCTAACTATAATTATCCAGCTATCTCTTCGTTCATAATGAGATCAGGACAATAATTTTATCTGTCTTTAATTCTAAGAAACAGAGTGAATTCAAAAATCTCTAGGTAGCTTCATTCCAACTTGGGTTTATAGAAAGTTTAAACCAACATGCCTATATTTATGGTGACATACCAGGATTAGTAGTGCAATCTGGAGTGAGGCTTATCTGAAGCCACAAATTTACTACAAGGCTATCCTTAATGAGGCATCTGGAGGTCCACAAAGTATTTATTACAGCCATAAACTCTCTAAAATTGTTTTAGAAAAATCTAAAACAATTTAACTTTTTAAACTATTTGAATCAAATCAGGAATTCCATAATCAGGAATTAATTCATCTGAACAATAAAGAGTACATCCTCTTGTAGGAAGTCTGCTCAATCAGAGCTGGTCAATACCCAAAAAGTGACAGTTCACACTAATACCAGATGTTTTTTTTCTTTTGGGTTTTCAAGACAAGGTTTCTCTTTGCAATCTTGGCTGTCCTGGACTCACTTTGTTGACCAGGCTGGCCTTGAATGTAGTCTTGGCTGTCCTGGACTCACTTTGTAGACCAAGCTGGCCTTAGACTCACAATGATTCACCTGCCTCTGCTTCCCTGGGTGCTGGGATTAAAGGCATGTGCCACCATGCCCATCTCTAATGTCAGATTTTAGAGAGATGCAGCAATGCGTACTTGACAGGGTAGTCAGAAGTTGGAAGCAATTCTGGGGTGCATCACAGCACAGATCTTGCAAAATGCTGGATCCCTTCCAGAGATCTCTCATGCCTACAGAACTTCCCCAAATCAATGGCTCCTGACAGCATGTCAGAGGATGGAAGCAGTTCTGGGGGTGCCTGCCGGTACAGACCTTTCAAATATTGGATTACCTCCTAGACAGCCCACATACCCACTGAGCTCCCTTAACAGAGTGGCTCTTGGCAGAAATGGTTATCTCGTGGTTTCAATTTCTAAGAACCAGACAGGCTATGTTGAAGCTCTTTCTGCAACCCATAAGAAACAAGCTTCATAAATCTTTTCCAGATAATTAAAGAAAATCTCACATCTTTGCATATAAACATGCCGTCTAGTATGCATTAGCAAGAGTGTTTTCCTATAACAAATGAGTAAAAGATCTGGGGAACTATTGTTATTGGTTGACAGAGTATACAAATAACCTTCAAGAAAAAGACATATGAACCCACTGTAAAATATAGCTGACCAAAATGTTGTGAAACATGGGAAAGCAATATTATGTTTATAATAAGAATTTAGAAGTCTTCAGAAACAATAATCTATGAATATACAAAGTGTCTGTGAATTAAGTTTAAAGGAGAAAACCAAGTATATCAATTATAATACTATAAAGATGTAAGAGCTTTTTGGTTATTAATACCAAGATGCAATGACCATATTGCTTAAAGACATCTTTGGTCATAAAACAGAGAAACCAAGTTGGTTCTACTCAGGAAATATCTTCTCTGATGCATTGCTTTAATAGTAACAGAAGATGCTATGTAGGCTGCTGAGGGGAAAGGCCACCAATAGTCTTACACAGCTGTAAACTGCAATAATGACAGTGTGGCAAGATATGCCCATGAGTGGAATAGTGGCACATATTTTATAGTAGTAACCAATCACTTTCCAAATGGATATTAAATCTGCACTGTAGGAGGGAAGGAAATGAATGACTGATACTGTGAGTATGGCTAAAAATCCATGGTTGAGGTGGCTGACAGACCTCAAAGATGAACCTATATTCTTATTGCACATAATATCAAATGCCCCTCTAAATTCAGATCCCTATACCCATATATTCATGAAGCTTTTGACCCTCATCTGAGAAGTTTTGTTGTGCAATGGAAAATAGTTAAGGCACAAAGTGCAGAGAACAGTTAGTTGTCTGTGGAATGCTCAGACACAAATGTGACATCTATATCATAGACTCCCCCAACTACCACAAGACTCAGGGACCTTCATTTAAAATAGGGTAGAAGGATTGTAAGAGGTCAGAGTGGAATGGAACAAGACAGTATCTTCTAAACATGACAGAACCATTGCACTCATGGAACCACACCGGCTGTGGTTGCCTGCCCAAGATCAAGCCACCATTCTAGATTGGAGAGGAGAGGCACTTATTACCTCCAATCCCCCTAAAACTAATGACAATTAGTTCTAATGATGTCTTCTGGGAGAGGAGAGGGAGAGTCAGTTTTGTTTAAGGGTGTGGTCCCCGGGTTTAAAAATCAAAGGAGAAGCCACAAAGCTGAAAGTGAAGGAGTAGGAAGATGGAGGGTTAGATCTGGAAAAAGTCAGAGGGAGGAGTCAGGGTGTATTAGTCATGTGGTGTCACTGTAAAAAAAAAAATACTCTGTCCAAAAGTAATTTATAGCAGTTTATTTTGTCTTAAGATTCCAGAAAGAGAGTCCATAATGGGGGAATGATGGAGGCAGGCAACAGGCAGCCAGAGCAGGGAATTGAGAGATTTCAGTTTCAAGCACATTCAGAAAACAGAGAAAATGAACTAAGTGTGGAGTGAAGCTTTAAGCTCTTGAAGTTTGTGTGTGTGTACACACACACTGTACACATACTCACACACATTCATACGCACACTCACAAACACATACATACACACACACACACAAATACACGCGCGCGCACACACACACACACACACACACACACACACACACACACACACTCACCCTTCAGCAAGGCTTTGATGACCTTATGGTTAAGTGCTTGGCCAAGTTTTCCCTACACCAGAAAAACACACCACAGCACAGAGGGACAGATTTTTCTAGAACAGCAGATCTGGACCAGGAATTTCAAGTATGTCTGAAAACCAGAACTTTCATTTCTGTATTTAAGGGTAGGATGAATTCCCTATCTCTCTCAGAATTATTTTTGGTCAGTGCTAGTGCAGGGTATTGGAAAATCCAGATAATCCACATAAAGAAAGGAGAGTTGAGTTCCTGCCATAAGAATCCAAATCCATCACCAGGAGACAAGAAAGCCCCTCAGAACATTTGTTTGCAGCAGGAAAAAGCTCACAGCTGTTTATCCCTCTTAAATGTTTGTGGAATATGTACTTATCTCTGTGGAGACCCTTCTCCTCCTCTGTATGCCTGCTGTGAGTTGCCTGACCCCTCCTTTGCAGCTGCACATGCTAACTGTTCCAAAGCCTCCCCAAAAACAAATGGGAGCCAAGTGTTCAAATATATGGGCCAAGGAGAACATTTCTCATTTAAATCACCACATGGGGAGTGAATATGATCTAAATGTGTCATATTGCATTCTCAAAGAATTAATAAAAATATTTTTAAAAGATGAAGTGAGATATAGCCCTTAGGCATAAAGAAACCAATCAAAATTCAATGAACACAAAAACATTTCAAAACATATAAGGAAATAACAAAATTATAAACTGTAGGTTCATTTCGTTGAGTTAGAAAACAACTAAAGAAAAATTAGAGTAGAAATAACAAAGACAAAAGCTACAATGAATCTATTAGAAAGTGAGGAGTATAGCTTCTGCCAGTGAAACACTTCCTTTCAAACTATATTGTACATACAAAAAAAATTTTAATTTTTACTGAGTTCTGAAAAATAAGTCTGGATGTCCGACTTAGACTTCAGGCTGTGCTACACAGTGACAGTTCATTTGGTACAGGAGCATGGTCAGGGACACCACAGTAACTGCAGACATTCTTAGAAGCAGCAGAGACATGATGCAATATTAAGGCTGTGTGCTGCTGTTCAAGTTAAGATATAATGGACACTAAAAAAAAATCAATGCTCCAAAATTATAAACCCAAGAAGATGAGAACAGGCTCTTCAAACAGGAGGAAGCAATTTGCAATTAAGTTACTTCTCGTGACAGTAAGTCTATGTAGCAGACTCTAGATACTAGGTTTTATTTGCCTGTATCGCACACATTAAAACTAAAAGCACAGAAGAAGCTTTGCTTCAAAAGTAAAAATTTTACAGATCTGGATTAATTACTCTAATTATTGAAAATTATTGTAACACTCATTGTTTTTTAATTAAACTTTATTTAATGCTGACATTAATGTTCCTTGTGTGTAGCACAAGGTAATAAAGCCAGCTGATAAAAAACCCAAGAGCTGACTATTTGAAAAGCCAGTAAAAATAAGTAGTTCAAACTTAATAATCTAACCACCAGAGACTCAAACATAAGAATTAGGGAGAGGATACAACTAACTATGTGGGTAAGGCTTACTTTTTACAATTATTTTTAGTTTTTGAAATTAAAAAATAATTGCGTCATTTTCCCCTTAGCATGTCCATTTCCTCTTTCCAATCCTTTCCATGTATTCCCTGGTCAAATTCATAGCTTCCGACCTTAGCGTGTTTACATACATATTTACATAGATATATACACTTTACATATATTCACATATATATTCCTAAACATACACTCATTATTTTTAAAGCATAAGTTTAAGGTATAACCTCAGTAAATTAGAAGGTCTGGCACATTAACCAGTGTCACAGCGATCTATAGCATTTTTGAAATATGAGTTCTTAACACACTATGTTTAGGGGTGTGCATTTAAAAGACACTGACTTCTAGAAAAGTCCCAGGTGCATCTGGTCCTGCTGGTGCTGCTGGTCTGGAAACTCTGCTTTAACAGGCACCAATTTAAGTAAAGTAGAGCTATTTTCAGGAAATGTGATGATTCAAAAACCAAAATTCTAAAAATATATCCAAGTTATTTTAAAATGTTTACTAAGCTACAAAATTTGCTAGTTGTATTATTTAAAATTACTAAGAAGCAGTGTGATCCCTATACGGAAGCAACAGTTTCCAGGCATTGAAAACTAGGAACTACAATGCCAGCAAGATGAATCAGTGAGTGAAAGTGCCTACTGCCAGCCCTGTCCAACTGAGTCTGATGGGAGGGGGGGGAAGGAGAGAGAGAGAGAGAGAGAGAGAGAGAGAGAGAGAGAGAGAGAGAGAGAGAGAGAGAGATTTTTTAAGGGAATAATATATTTGGTTCATTTGGAAGCTAGTAGAACCTCAATAGACAACTTTTGGGGTTCAGGGGCCATGAGCCTGCAGTTACTTTGGAGGCCAAGTCATAAGTTACCTAAAAGCTAATACACTCTCAGCTGGGTGGCTTCTCAGCCTGAACAGAGTGGTGACACCATGGTCAGTCAGTACTACTGGCCTAACTCAGGTAGGAATGTGGGCATAAAAAATTCCACAGAAAATGATGGAAGTCAAAATAATCAACCACTTAAATGTCATATAGAGATTGAATATCTATAATATAAATCAAATCAATCATTTCAATCAAAAAATAAAACCTGACAAAAACAACTATTTCCATCCAAAACATCATAAACAAGAAATCCAAGGAAATCTATTGAACCTCATCATCAATGTCAATCTCAAACCAACATCAATTTCCATTAGAGAGGAGTTTGGGAGTTTTAACTAATTCTTCAAGACCCAAAAATTTTCATGAAAGTTCCAAATGTGTTGACAAGCCTATGGGCTGGTTCTACTCAGGGCGAAGCACTCAAGATAAACCCTCTAGAGAGAAGCAGTATTTCTAGATGGAAAAGGCTCTGGTTTTATGGCTAGGAATGAACGTCTCACTGGGCTTGGGAAAGTCTGGAAGACCTCACTTCATCTGGAGTCGAGTGCACGTCACTGTCTTCCCTGTGCACTGCAAACGCTATGCCGCACATTTCATTCCTATGGGACTCCTTCTGAGAAATAACTTACAGAGATAGTTAGGCCAAGAATTTCTCTCTCAAAATGTTTCCAGGTACTCATACAGGCTTGATTTATAATTTTTTGGTGGCTGGTGACATTATTTTTTAAGAAATATGATGCACACATCATCTTGTGTTAGGGGGCTGAAGGGCTACACTCTAAGACACTCCAGGTGGACTATATGTTACTAAGAATTATTTTCTACAGAGTGATGAAGATTGCTGGCATGTAGTGGCCCATCTTCACTATGAAACTGTTAGAAAAATCATGTTGCTGATTTTTCCCTACAGCATAGAAGCACATGATTAAAATTCTTTCCCATATGCTGTGTCCATCCTCATGACACTTGGCAAGAAGTGCTGACAATCCAGCATGCCTACCCAGGGTATTCCACAGAATCTGTGAACTCGTTTTCTAACTTACACATATTGCTTCCTTCAATCACCCCTCCTGATGGTCTATTCCCTCTTCTAATTACTCTCAGAGAAAAGAACTGCTTTAATATTAATTTTAAGTTTCTTCTCTAGCAAAACCAGTATGCAGCAAATAATTACTAATTCCCTTTTGGCATTTAACCTGCTATTTCACACTGTACTGCTGACCCTTTACATTCATATTGTAGTCCGATCTTTTTTCTATCAAGGTTATATGGAAACAAATTAACCAAACCATAAAACTCCTTGGAAGAAAGGAGAATAGTAAAGGAAGGTATGGTCATTCTTAGTACCTAATACAACACTTAATATTTTGAAAAACAGTACACTATTCCTGCAAAATGTTTAGTTCACCTTTAAGTATTTTCTCTGAAGAAGCATGTAAATCTGAATATAACCCTATTTTCTTCATGTGTTAAATTCATTTCTGCAATGACTACTACAGGAAAGTTGCAAGGGGCTTTTGTCAACTTTGTTTGAGAATACTTATGCTAAGAAAATCAATAATGTTAATCATCTCCAAAACACAGCAGTGGAGAAATCAATCATTCTTGATATCTTAGAATAAAAAAAATGACATTCAAAAAGAAACAGCTAACAAGGTGTGTAATGCTAGGCTCAAGGACAGGGAAGGTGTGAGCATGGGAAAGATCTTGACTATGCTGAGATACCAGGCACTGTCGCACAAGAGAAGAGCAAACAGACACTGCTGAGCTATCAAACTAATGCCAGAAATGGTCCACTTTATGATGTGTAAGAAAATGGAAAATGTTGTCATTTATTGTCACTTACTGCATGATTAATAAGACAGCTCCTGAGGCTGAAGAGATAGCTCAGTGGGTAAGAATATTTCCTTCTGACACATGAGGACCTGAGTTCAAATTCTCACCACCCATGTCACTCATTGATATAACCTCAGGACTACTCAAGGGTAGAGACATTAGGACTTCTGGGGCATGCTGGCCACCAGCCTACTTACAAGTCCAGCAAGAGACTCTGTCTCAAAAGAATAATATAGAAAGGATGCACATAGGCATTCATACACACACACACACACACACACAGAGGGAGGAGTCAGTTCTTGAAGCACATCTGATAGGTCTTCCCTGTGAAATTAAATCTAACGCTTGTAAAAGAATTTCAGTTTTCAGTTAGCATGGGCAGAGTATTTTAGAACTTTGAGCATTTGCCCCAAGTTCCTGATGTCCATATTACATAAAGAGATATCTTTTTTTATGACATGGATACATTACTACATTGCTAATGTATCTGCCAGTTCTCAATATGTATTCACTGGGCCTAACATCCAAGCAGATCAGGATAAACAGAGGCCCTCGGGTGAAGGGGGTGGAAGGTTGCTACAGAGACTGACGCACCAACCAATGACAGTGCATGGTGAGGACCAAACCCTCTGCTCAGATGTAGTAGATAAGCAGCACAGTCTCCTGTGGGCACCATAATATGGGGAGTAGGGGCTACTTCTAACATGGTCTCTGGTGCCTACTCGAGGATCACTTCCCCCTGGCAGGGCCGCTTTACCAGGCCACAGAAGAAGTGGGCACAGGCAGTTCAGATGAGACTTGCTAGCTGGGGCAGATGATAGAAGAGGAGGGCATTCCATTTCTGAGGACTAGTGGTGGGGGGGGGCAGGAATGAGGGAAGGTGGTGGGACTGGGAGTCTATGAGGGAGGGGGCTACAATAGGGATGTAAAGTGAACAAGTTTTTTAAAATTAAGAAAAAAGAAAGAAATAGAGCCCCTCAAACTTTAACAGCTCCTTGAAAACAAAAACATGAAAAGAACAAAGTAACCAAGGAGGCAAACAGTGAGAATAACCACATGAGGAAGATGACCAGAGCTAAACGCACTGGGTGGGAGGCCACTGTGGGCAGCCTCGCTGAACTGAAGGAATTAGTCACCACCAATGCACTCTTGTGCACATAAAGAGCTCAGTGAATTCTCATCCAAAGATGTGCTTTAAAACCAAAAGAATGCATTTTGAAACTTACTAAAAATTAGATTTTTAGCTAAGTGATGGAACAATTTTTGTCAGAGTTGAATTCCTGCTTGCTAGCATTTTGAATAAAAATTTAAATGTGAAGAATATGTCACTGAAAAGGCTATAAAGCTGCAATAAATCATTCTGAAGGCACAATTCATAAAATTCTGCTTACATGAGCATTATGTCAGTAATTTAGCTGTGGCACTCCTCCTTGACAGGTACATACTATTGAGTGCATGAGTCTAAGAAGAAAAATAAAGACTTTCTCTGGTACTAATCAAGTCTGCCCAGCATCAAATAGGACAGCATCACAAGAAACCAACTACAGTGATGCTGATTAATATAAATTGTCAAAATCATGAGCCATAAGAACATCATTTCCCAAAGAATAGGTTCATGTCTTAGGAAAGTTAGGCAAAAGAAATTGCTAAGAGTCATGTATATTTTACGTACGTAGAACTCTTGGATCATAAAATGCTTGTAAGGTGACTCGAGGCTTTGGGGTAACATGGTGGATGGGAATGGAGCTGAAGTTGCATCCTAGGAATGGATGAGTATAATCATGAGAGCTACTAGCTCTAGATCGCCGGGCCATGCTACTAGTGTACCTTTTCTGTGTACGGTAGCAAAATTCCCAGGTCAACAGATAGGCTGCCAGCGTTGCTTGGGTCAGAGAAGTGCTCAGAGGAGAAACATGAGTGTATTGAAAAGGACACTCAGGGGTGGTTTAAAATTAATATGGGAGCCTACCAGAATAGGATATGCACAAAACTGACAAGTGCTTAGCAGTCGTGTGGCTGCAGAACCTGAACACAAGACACCCAGGAGAGGAAAAAAGTCCTCCTGCCTAATCATTGCCTGGGCAAGCAAAACAGAATCTCCACAAGTGGACCATGAAGCCAATACCATGCAATACAATACAATACAAATGTGCTCAATAGAATGTGCAAAGTCTTGACTGGACCAGTAAGACAGGAGAAGGAAATCAATGAAATACACTAAGAAAAGAAGTAAAATTATCTCTATTTAAGAGATGCTACAGGCTCCACCAGAAATCTTGTACATATGATTTACTTTCAATAAATTTGCAGGATTCAAAACTCAACATAGAAAAAAAGAAGACAGAAAAAATAATTATAGCCTCAAAAAATGAAATAACTAAGAATACACCTAAGCAAGGAAGTGAAAGGCCTCTATAATAAAAATCTACCAACAGAAGAAATAAATTAGATCCATAGTTCTCACCCTGTTTAAAAATTGTTGAAAATGGCCAATGACCTTAATGTTAAAACTGAAATTGTTAGAGCAAAACTTGGGAAATAATTCAAGATACAGATTTAGACAATAGTTATCATAAATAGCAGCACTCCAACAGCACAGGAAAAAGGCCCAAGAACTGGCAGATAGCTGTCAAGGAGAGTGAAAATTAAAACTACCATGAGATTCCATTTCACCCTAGTCTAAAAGGCTAAATTCAAAAAAAAAAAAAAAAAAAAAAAACCAGAGGACGACAAATGAGTTTGTTTAAAGAGGATGTGTTTACAGAGGAACCTTTATCAACACTTGCTGCACTACAAACTGGTTCAACCACTGTGGAAATCAGTGTAGATGTTTCTCACATAATTAAAAAAAGAATTGCCACATGACATACTCTACTACTCCTGGCAAAGTACCCAAAGGAGTCTCTGTATTACCACTGAAGTAATTTCCCATCCATTATTCCAGCAAGAAAAAAGTGTCAACCTGGGCGTCCATGAACTGACGAATAGATAACAAAATGTGGCATGTATGCACACTAGAAGTTTATTAAGCCCTAAAGGAAAATGAAATTTTCAAGCAATTGGAGTGGTGGCGGGGGGGGATGTACAGAAGGACCTGGTTGTGACAGGAGCGCCACAAGAAGACCAACAGAGCCAAATAACGAGGGCCCAGAGGGGCTTTTGGAGACTGAAGCACCAACAATAGACAGGACCAAGGCACCCTACAAAGATATAGCAGATGGGTCTGCATGTGGGTCTCCTAGTAAGGGGAGCAGGGGCATCTCTGACATGGACTCAGTTGCTGCTGCTTGCTTTTTGATCACTCCTCTTGGTGCAGCTGCCTTGTGAGGCCTCAGGGAGAGAGGGCATGCTCAGTCTGATGTGACTTGATGAGCTGGGGTGAGGGGGGTCCCCTTTTCTGAGAGATAGGGGAGAGGAGAATAAATGAAGAGGGAAGGGTGGAGCCAGGAGGAAAGGAGAGAGAGGGCTATGATGGGGATGTAAAGTAAATTAATTTTCAGTTTTTTTTTAATTAATTTATTCTTATTTTTTTTCAGTTTTTTTATTATTAATTTATTCTTGTTACATCTCAATGTTTATCCCATCCCTTGTATCCTCCCATTCCTCCCCCCCCCATTTTCCCATTATTCCCCTCCCCTATGACTTTTCCTGAGGGGGATTACATCCCCCTATATATTCTCATAGGGTATCAAGTCTCTTCTTGGCTACTTGCTGTCCTTCCTCTGAGTGCTACCAGGTCTCCCCCTCCAGGGGACATGGTCAAATGTGAGGCACCAGAGTACGTGAAAAAGTCATATCACACTCTCCACTCAACTGTGGTAAATTAATTTTTTTTTCAAAAAGAGAGAGGCAGAACTGAAGATGGAGGGTGGTGGAGGCTGTGGCTCTGTAGCAGCAGTAGACTGTATCATTATCTGTAGCCCATGTTACCAACAAAGGCTATGCAGATGTCACTGGTCTTGGCTGACACTTGGGGCATTGTAGATGTCCTAGGGTTGCGCAGAGTTTGTCTTCCACCTTACCTAAGCAGCACAGTAATGCTGGCCCTGGTGGCAGGGGCATGAGTGAGCTGGCCCAAGGGCATGAGCACAGGAGAAGTGTCTCCACTGCTCACCAGCTCTAAGGTGGCATGGGCACAGGAAAGATACCACCCCTCTGCCCCTAGCAGCCTGCAGCATGCTGGAGAGCTAACACCACTCCTCACCTGGGCAGCATGGGAGAGCTGTCCCTGAAGGCATGAGAGCTAGAGACCTGGAACTCTGTCCCCCACCCCTTACTGACTGCAACAGAGAGATCAGGCCCCACCCCTTACTGGTGGAGGCATTCTGGTGAACTGACCCCACACCTCATCAGAGCCTGTGGCGTGATGCAAGAGAGCTGGCAGGCAGACCAACTCAGCTACCACACAGGGCTTTGAGTTAGCCCACGCCAACACCTACCCCATCTATGAACTGTTAGAGCATGTGAAAGGCCTGGTTCTGCAGATCCAAAGCTGAAGGATCTTCATAACACAGGGCAACAACAGGATATCCAAGGCGAGTCCCAGTAAGGATCCAATATTGAAAGTATGGCAGAAGCCAGAGTCCTCAAACCGGACCAATGACTCATTACAATGAACATTTGCAAGTAAAGCTATTTTAGATAAAAGGGTACAGTGGGTGACACTCTATGACACACTAAAGCTTCCATGGCAAGATGTTTTGTTTAGAGGGGGAGGTTGCAAGGATAGAGGGTAGATATGGAGGGATGGCGAGATGAGTAGGATTGAGGTGCATGATGTGAAATTCACAAAGAATTAATAAAAATATTATTAAAGAATCTCCAACGAATTTCCAAAAAGGATACAATAAAAAATAAAAAGAATTATATTGCTTTCTTCTCCCTCCTTTACTCCTCTCCTAGTTACCCTCCCTTGAACCATTTCCATGTCCCCTCCCCTCTCGAGTTAATACTAGTTAATTCTCTCTTTCCTTTGATTATTAGATTATTATTGTTTTATAAGTATGTGAGTGTTAACGTATGTATATATGTGTGTGTATGTGTGTGTGTGCACAAAGATATATAAATACAGCTATCTGTTGTCATTTTTTGTTGTATGTATATTATTTCAAGGCTGATCACGTTGCGTTGAGAAACCAGTAAGGGGACTCAACCTTGGGAGAGGTTAATTCTGTTGCTCCCAGCATTAGAATCAGTTGCCTGTAGTTCTTTATCTAGGTGTGGCTGCCTATGAAATTCCCACCCCCTTCCACATTAGCATGTGTATCTGTATTGCCATGTTCCTGGTCTTTTTATGCAGCCACTTCAAGGAAGGACCATTTCACAACAGAGTCCCCAACATTCTAGCTTTCACAATCTTTCTTCCCCTCGAACTACAAAAATAATACAGATTATAGATGACACCCTTGGCTGCCCCTCAAGAGGTGAAGGGGGCTTCCTATTGCTAAGGACACTGAACATGTAAGTCATAGGACTCAGATGATTCAAGCTGGATCTGATCTAAGAGCCTCTTTTCCTATGTTACAGCTGCCTTGGTCCCAGAGAATTCTATACAAGCTGCTGAAGAATTAACTAATTAAACAATCCTTCTCAGCTAAAACACCTATTACCCAGACAAGGACAGCATGCCAAGATATATATATAAAGGTACACTAAATGGTACTCACATGGTGATGGTAACCAGTGGCTGCCTAGTTGAACTAAAGGCTACTCAACAGTTAAGAAATCCCATATGGTACTCAAAAATCTAGTCAGTTTCCCAGGACTAATGGGGTCATGGATCTCAGAAAAGAATCTATTACCACCACTTTGGTAGACCAGCATAATGCCTTACTACATTCTAAATCTTACCTTTATATCCACATATAAGCTGCCACTCCACATTGAAAAAAAAAAAAAAAAACCGCCTCTCTTACAGCCAATGAAGATTGCCACAGTAAACCCCAACTGAACACAATGCAGAGATGAAGAAACCATGGGGGGTGGGGGGTGGCCCAGCCCCAGTGGATATATTGACAGCACAGCTCCTGAATCTATGGCTCTATGAACTACAATCTTTGTAGTGTAGAAGGCCCTCTTCTTAGTATTTTGACATATTAGATTATTCCAAAGACAAAGACATTTGGACTGATAATAAAGGCTACTTGTGCTTTATGTGTTTTTGTCCATCGTCTCATGAAAGCTTATAGCATCCTTATGTGCTTGGTGTCATGGTCCCTATATTTTTATATAAGAAAGCTGTTGTTTGGAGGAATCCAGTTTCTTGCCCAAGGTGAAACACATGTCTAAGTGGCAGCACCATGGCTAGAGACCAGGTTTTTGGGTAGCAGTTTGGCTATGAAAATGAAAGTTCCTGTAAATCAAGCTGAGAGCAATAAGGGGGGAAAAACGGCTTCTCTTGCCTCCTCCCTCTCTACAATTGGCTGCATGGGGACTGGTTTTGCATGTGTTCTATCTCTGCAGTACTTACACAGAACAAAATGAAATTGGACTTCTGCCTAGAACTTCAGTTTCACTCCTAAGTGTCAAAGATTACAGATTTCTCCACCCATAGCAACTTGCCAGGTGTTTAATTAGATGGAGAGTTCCATACTCTATTCCAAAGCTAAACTTTAAAGGAGGAACAAAATCTTACCAGAAAACGAATTCATTCTGCTTGAACTTTGCTGAGAACTGACTGGGTTGAGCAAATATTGGTATAGTTTACCCATTTAAAAAAAAAAAACTTCCCCCTTTCCTATGCATGTTCAAAGGTAAAATAAACTTTCAGGTAAGAGTTCTATAGTCATTTCCAAAGATTTTTAGAATCATCTATGTACAACATTGAGGTGAAAAAGCACTAGTTGATTATTACTTGTTATTTGCTGTTTAAAATTCAAAGCTTCAAATCGGAATGTAGTAACACAGTAGGTGCAATCCCTGCATCCTCCATCAGGGAAGGGGAGACTAAGACCTGAGAGCGGAGGAAACAATTTGGGTTGGCTAGCCTATCCTAAGCAACAGCAAAGAGAGGCTATCACTAGAGCCAGAGGCTTCTGAGGCGGAAATGATCTGAAAGCCTTCTCCTTGAGGACTGCCTTCCATAATAGCAGAAGGCAGCAGTCAAGCTTCCAAAGAAAGGGAGTCACCAAGAACCTCACTCACTGCGATGCCTGTGAACCGCAACAAGGAGCAGCACAGAACAAGGGCGCAGCAGGGGCACACCCACCTTCGTGCCAACCAACGTCTCTCAAATCGGACTTAGCGCCTGCTCAGCAAGAGGAAAGCCATGCCTAGGATGGAACTCTTCTAACCAAAGGCTAAAGAAGTCATGGATCTTGAAGGAGAAACAACTGCCATTTTACTAAACTAGCATAATCATTAACTTCGGTATGAATATCTGTTCTTATAACCACAGATAAGTATAGTTCTCACCTCTCATCAGGAAAATTCTCTGCAAAAGACAGAAACAACTACTAGTAGTACAATTCCACTTTGTTGAAGAAAACTACAACCAAGCAAAATGCAGAGATGTGGATCTCATTAAGTACTTCAATGAAAGTACTTAAAAAGAACTCCCACACCTAAGGCTCACTGGGGAGAGGTGGTGGAAAGATTGTGAGAGACAGAGGATCAGGGAGTTTGCTGTCATACTAGGTCTCCTAGTAATGTCAGAAGCTACAAACATGAGTTTCACGAACATGACTGCCTAAACATGAGCTGAAAAACAAAGACAACAATATACAAGCCAAAGTTGATGGGGGAAAGATTTCAAGAGTACAACCCTATACGAAAAAATAAAAAATAAAAACTGGAGGCAACGAAGGAATGCTGAGAGCTAGAGAAATAGTTTTTCTCAAGGAAGGGCATGCCAATTGGTTATCCAATTCAAAATGGTCACCCTTGAAAACATACCTACAAGTAACATTACACAGACTGAGTAGTTATTTTTTTTTTTTTTTTTTTTTTATTTTATTTTTATTTTTATTTTTTTTTATTAATTTATTCTTGTTACATCTCAATGTTTATCCCATCCCTTGTATCCTCCCATTCCTCCCCCCCCATTTTCCCATTATTCCCCTCCCCTATGACTGTTCCTGAGGGGGATTACGTCCCCCTATATATTCTCATAGGGTATCAAGTCTCTTCTTGGCTACTTGCTGTCCTTCCTCTGAGTGCCACCAGGTCTCCCCCTCTAGGGGACATGGTCAAATGTGAGGCACCAGAGTATGTGAGAAAGTCGTATCACACTCTCCACTCAACTGTGGAGAATATTCTGACCATTGGCTAGATCTGGGAAGGGGTTTAAAGTTTACCTCCTGTATTGTCCTTGGCTGGTGCCTTAGTTTGAGCGGGACCCCTGGGCCCAAATCTGCCTATCATATTGTTCTACTTGTAGATTTCTAGGACCCTCTGGATCCTTTTATTTTGCTGTTCTCCCATGCGTCTCTCATTTAGAGTCCCAATAGGATGCCTTCCCCTCTGTCCCAGTTTCCTGGTAAGTGAAGGCTTTCGTGGAACATGCCCCTTGGGCTAGTATGCAGATATAAGTGAGTATATACCATTTGATTCTTTCTGCTTCTGGGTTAACTCACTCATTATGATCATTTCTAGCTCAATCCATTTATCCACAAATTTCGGGAATTCCTTGTTTTTAATAGCTGAGTAGTATTCCATAGTGTATATGTACCACAGTTTCTTTATCCACTCTTCTACTGAGGGACACTTAGGCTGTTTCCATGTTCTGGCTATTATGAATAAGGCTGCTATGAACATGGTTGAGCAAATTTTCTTGTTGTGTGCTGGAGCATCTTCTGGGTATATTCCAAGGAGTGGAATAGCTGGGTCTTGAGGAAGCCCTATTCCCATTTTTCTGAGATAGCACCAGATAGATTTCCAAAGTGGCTGTACTAGTTTGCATTCCCACTGAGTAGTTATTTTTAGGAATATATATATATTATATACATATCTTCATGTAGCAACAATTTTAAAAAGAGTCCATGGATTTGAAAGAGAGAAAAGAACAGTACATGGGAGAATTTAGAGGGGAGAAAGAGGAGAAAAATATGATGCAATTATATTATAATCTCAAAAATTAAAGAAAAACAGAGAGAACATCTCTCAAACAATGTGGGAAGATAAGGACCAAAGCCCACATGAGCACATTGGAATTCAGCTCCTACACTCACACACAAGAAGGTACATACACACCCATACATATATCAAACACTCACAAACACACACACCTGTACACATATCAAGCACTCACACATGCACACACATATGCACACATGTACAAGAACATACATACACCTGCTCACATACAGATACCTATGCACATATAAAACACTTACGCACACATACACCTGTACACATTTCAAATACTCTCTCTCACACACACACACACACACACACACCTATACACATGTAAAACACACACACTTTCTTATAAAAGGAAAAATACTAATGTTCCAGAGTCCTCCAGAAACATTTTATATGCACTGCTTCTCAGTAATAAGCTGGACCTTGCAACTTCCAACTAACCAAATTACTTTCATCAGTTCTACAACATAATGTTTATGTCTTCTGATTAAATATCTTACTAAAATATGAATTTGCAATGTTTAATCTGTGAGCTTTGATTGAGCATATTTTTATAAAAATACATTTCAGCCACAAACATTATCTATACAGCTCGGTTTAAGTGGGTCTGCTAATATAAGTAAGCAGAGAAGCGAAAACTGTATGATCATGTAATTCCTTGTTTGTCATTTTCAGTATTTCCACAGATTGTTTTTACTTGTATGTTTATGCTGTAGCAGCATTTGGTGGCCTATATCTGCTTGAAAGACTTAGGCAATTTTAACAAACCAAAGTTATTTCCGCTTTTCCAACAGATTTTGTGAGCAGTAAGTTTTACCTATGAGTCACACCATGTATTTTGCATTGTGGACTAGAACTCAGAGTTTTCGTGTTACTACAAATGGTGGAATATCATCCACAAAGAAGAATGCCTGGATATCAACTGCCGGTGCACAGTGCATGTCTCCAGAGCAAGCTTTTGCTTTCCACTCTGCCACAAATGTCCTCGATGGTATGTCCACAAGTGGACATACAGTGAGGTCCAATGGGACTCTTCAAAAGCTTAAACTATATGCTCCCATAAGAGAATCCAAATTCAAGTCCTGCCGTGACCACTGGGTGTAGCCAGAGAAGTGAAGCTACACTCCAGGCAAACTAGCAGAGAAGGACCAGATTTCAGGCAATTGAGAAGACATTGTCCTTTTCAGATGAGTCTGCCGTTGGGTGAATGGCTGGTGAAAACAGGATACATATATGCGATGGAATTTCATTCATTTATCAAGAAAAATGAAGTCTGTAGGGAAATGGGTGTAACTTAAAAATATTGTTTTAAATGAGGTAACTGAGAGTCAGAAAGACAAACATCATATGCAGAACCTTATTAGTGACTACTAAAAATATGTATTAGGCAGAAGAAAATAGAAGAAAAAGCCAGGAAGCCAGAAGTAGTCCATGTGGCTGCAAACAGGAGCTCGGAGGTGCGTCGGGGAACATAGAGTGGAATGAAAGGTGGCAACACAGCGAACAGAGGTTGGAGTAGGGAAGGGAAGGGAGATAAGAGGAAGGGGGAATATATATGAAAATCCTATCTAAAAACCTATTACTGTGTAGGCTATTGTTTAAAAACCTTAGCCTATTGCTGTTGTCCTTTATTTGTTTTTGTTTGTTTGTTTGTTTGTTTGTTTTGAGATGCCTTGTCACTTTGTTAACCCAGATTGACCTGAAAACTTGCAGCACTCCTCAGGCCTCCACCTTCCCAAGAACCACCACGCCTCACACAGAAAAGTTTCAGACACACACACACACACACACACACACACACACACACACACACACACACATACACACAGTGTTTTTCTGCATATAACCTTAGTTATCCTTCAGGACTCAGTTCATCTCTCTTATCACCCTCACTCTCTGGGAAACGCATGTCACGTGTACTCAACTAATTCCTTCCAAAAGCTTTGCTGTGCATGCTTTCCAGTCCTTCCCTGGTTCACCTCAATGACGATACCCAGCGGCATCTACTTTAGCACATTTTGTACATTTCTCTCACCTGCCTGTCTCTTCTAGACTGCAATCTCTTTGAGAGAAAAGCCACAGATTTTTTTTGTCTTTGTGTAATTTTCATATATCTGGTGCATAATAGTGCCTGGAAGTTAGAAGGTGCCTAAACTTTCATTGAGTGGTGTGGCTTGTCACACATTTCCATCCTGAAAGCTATGTAAGTGTCATAGAGACTCAAACCATCTCAGCCCATGTCTCTATTGAAAGGAACCTGGTCCTTCAACAATCATTTCTGACTCTGACTGGAAATGATGTTCAGATTTGTAAAATGGTTTTCAATCTGAACTTTGTATGGGCATTGTGTTCTATTTTTGGACATTTGTTGGTGAGATTTTTTTTTCTACCACCCTCTAGTCTTTCTGCTGTAGTTAACAACACAGCCATCGGCTTCTGCTTCTTGTAAGAGACCTGAGTGAGACTCCTCCCTGGTATCTTCCTACTGAGCAATGCCCTTGCTTAAGCCAATGTCCAATCCTGTCTATTTAACCTCTGATTCTTTCTAATGTCCTTTCTATAAACAGCTATGGTCTATTAGTCTCCCCAAAAAGCCTGTGTGTTGAAATCCTAATCCCTAAATTCTGGCTTTAGGATATAGTCTTTATATATTTTTATTTCTTATTTTTTGATAAAGTCATGCATGTCTATGTTTCGATCTTATTCACTGGCATCTCCTTCTCCCTCAGCCATCCACTCTCACTGGACCCCTTCTTCCTCCCACAAGTCTCTCCTTTGTACTATGTTGTTGTTTCTTCTTTTTTAATAAACATTTATTTACTTATAGGTGGGGAACATGTGAACCATGGTGTAACTGAGTAGACAGGAGGATACCTTGTGGCAGGCAGATCTCTCTCCTTTCTGAGTGAAAATCAAACTCAGGTCACTAGGCTTGGTGTCAATGTTCTTATGAACTGAGCCATCTTACCTAACCAAAGGCTGTGTGTGTCCATTCCTTAGGTTTTTACTGATCTTTGTGAGTCTGGTCTTTTCCCCAGTGCTGGAGACTGAACCCAGGGCCTTCTACTTATAGGCAAGAGCTCTACCACTGAGCTTTCATGTCCTAAGCCCCCATGTCTTTTTTAATGTTTAGTGACCAACTGAGCTTAATAGTTGTTGGTATGATTGTGGGTATGGAGTTAATAACCAAAGCATGAGCAACTTACCAGTAGCTACAAGTGAGTCCCCATCCCCAACAACCAGTAACTTCCAATCACTCCTTAGGTATGGCTGGGCCCTCATGGGCTGCTCTGGGATGAGGTCTTCTCAGAGCAAATTAATGAGGACAAAGCCCTCATAACTGAAATCAATGTTGTTGCGACAGAGGCATAAGGGAGAGTATCTTCCCTGTGAGTATACATCTGAAAGCTGCCACCTGTGAGGAATGGTCCCTTACCACAGTCAAAATCTGCCAGACCTTGATCATGGGCTTCCCACATAACAGAACTAAAGGAAATATGTTTTGCATATAGAAGCCATTCAGTCCACTTTGTTATAGCATCTTAGAGTAATAAATCAACCAAGAACTTCTCGAATCAGGCCCTCAGTTCCTCACATAGGCTAATCTAAAGACTTCTTAGATGTTTTCGTTAACTCTAATCAAGCAGCCCTGTGGGCCTGTTTTATCTCTGCTTATGTATCATCCTGGTAATGTGGTTGGGGTAGTAAATTAGACGATCTTTGCTTCTGCATTGCTAAAGCAAGCACTAAGCTTTTAGATTCACACACTGACCTTTAATGACCTAATACCAATTTCCCCTCTGGCCCTGTCTCTGCATTCCTCTCTTTCTTCCTCTTCATGGTCCTTTCTACCTCACATCTGCTCATTCATCTTTCACATCTTCTCTTCACACTCCTCTGCTCTTACATACAAGTATTTTATTCTTTCCCAGAAAATGATGTCTTTACAGATGAATTTCCTCTGCCTAAGAGTCTCACTTTATTCCTTTCCATTTTCACCATCTGCTCTACACATTCTTCAGACAAAATTTCAATGTCATCCTCTCTAAAGCTTTCTAAGTAGATAATCTTTCTTATTTCATGTTTTCGGAGAACTCTGGCTTTGTTTCTGGTATAGAATTCATCATGCTGTACTGTACTGTAATTTTGAATATGTGTATGTCTGTCTTAGCAGATCTGAGAGTAAAGTTTTTGAGAAGAGATTTAATTTTCCTTGTATATCCACTGGATGTACAACACTTCAATACAGAGTTAAAACTTTAAAGTTATGACTAAAAAACAAATGACAGGAGCAAGAAAATAAGGTATTTGTACTATCTTTTTTTATCCAAAACGCAGATACAAAAAGAAGAAAGAGTAAATGCTAGGTCCCTTGATTCTTCTTTGTTAATTTCTGGTTAGTATACAAAGAATTGGGTTTCATCATGACATTTTTGAACATATTTATCATTATAATTTCTTATGCTCACTTCCACACCCTATTCCTATCCATAACAATAGTGTCCTGATTCCTTTTGTCAATTTGACACAGAAAGGAATCATCTGAAAAGAAGGCCATGGGTGGGGAATTTCCTAGATAGATCCTACTACCCTGTAGTCACATCTTCAAAGATCATCTTGACTATTGATTGGTGCAGAAGGATCCAGCCTGCTGTGAGCAGCACCATCTTCAGGCATGAGGTCATGGGTTACATAAGATATCTGGCTAAGCATGAGACTGCACACAAGGCAGCCAGCAGCATTTCTCTATGGTTTCTCCTGCTCCTTAGTCTCTGAATGAGTTCCTGTCAATGATAGTATTGCCTTCAATAGCAAGCAGTCCTTCCTTGAGCTTCCTGCATTGAGCTCCTGCCCTGACTTCCTGTGATGAAGAAAGGTGACACAGAAGTATATGATGAAATAAGTTCTTTCCTCCCCTAGGTTGGATTTTGGTCATTGTGTTTATTACAGCTAACAGAAAGGAAACTAGAACATTTGATTGAATATATGCCGGCCTTCCTTAGCCCTCCTCTGACCAAACAGGTAGAAGAATTAAAGTTGTCCTTCTGTCAGAGGTCTGGGGGAGGGGAACAGGGCAGAAGAGAGAAGGAGGGTGGAAATGGGAAGATGCAAGGGAGGGGACAGTAATCAGGATGTAGTCTGAATAAATTATAATGAATTAAAGATGTCACTTTCCCTAAAAGTTAGGAGCATCATCTTCAAACTGAACAGAATGAATCCTGGCCCTTTCGATACACAGTAGCACTACCATATTGCCTGGGGTTGGCAGAAATGCAAACAAAACATAAGAATGAATGCAGAAATTATAGTTGGAAGAAACTTGCCTAGGAACACCTTTGACACAGATGCAAGATGACTAAAGAAAAGGAAATCTGAACAACACTAAGGGATTCTGGCTGAAGAATATGACTACTCCAAGTGTGCACAGGAGAAAATACAGTGAGATGTCCAAAGCTTTCAGGTATCACAAAAATAGTGACTCTTATTGAATTACACAGAAGGGAAAGCATTTAAAAGGCTTGTTTTATCAATGGAAATAATAAATGTTTGTTTCTTTGCATAATGTATCATAAAGCAATGAACAGCAGGCAGAAGAATAAAGATGTTTTCCAAGAAGATAAAGGTGATTAGAGCAAGGGCTTTCAAAGAAGCCACTAATAATCATTCTCTATCGCTTTGTAACTGGCTTAATGAATATGTATAAAATATTCAGATCAAAAATCATCTCCATATTTGTCTAAAATGCCTTATGCATGTGTGTGTATGTATATGCAAATACATATACTTGCATATGTGTGTGTGCATGCACACGTGTGCACACACATTCACTGGGCCTGGGCTCTCTTTCTTCCCTAATGCAAAATAAGCTAAATGAAAAAAAGAACATTAAAAGTGGATTTATCAGATGGAGCCAAATAGATTTGTCATTCTCAAGAATTTGCTGTACATCTAACCATTTCTGGGTTGAATGTCCCAACCCACAAAAGCAGCTCATCTGGTTGGTTTGAGTCTTGCCCCTTCATGTCCTCAGTGTCATGTGCTCTGTTCTCCTGACAGCTGCTATGTTTTGCCACTCTGTTGGTTTCCAAGCCGCTCTGTCTGTGACTGTCTGTCTAAGCAAAGGGAGGATGGGTAGAAGATGGAGGCAGTGGAGCAGAGCAGAACAGCTGCTAGCAGAAGGCCTGTGGCTGTAGGCGGTGACCGGTGCAGCCTCGAGATGGAGAGTGTGCTGCCAGAATGGAAACAGAGCATACAAAAGTATTTTGTAAATAGGTGCTTTGTAATGGTTAAAAGACATGTTTTAAGTACTTGGCCTCTGTTTCCACAGGGTCTATAAGCAAGCAACCTTCTTGCCTTTGAATAACATAACAATTCATAGGAACAAGAAAATAGCTGACTAAGATGAAGTTATTCATATTAAATATGTTCAAAGCAGATAATAAAATAATCTTTTAATATTGCTCTCAAAAGTGAAAGGGGCAATATGAATATATTAAAAACAAATCTCAATAGCAGACTCCAATCATTAATTCCATGGTTTTTTTTTTCAGACTTACCTTCCTTGAAACAAATAGCACCTTTCTATAACAAATTTGGCAAAATGATTGTAGCAACAGGATGCTTCATGTGCATATGCATGCTTTTAATCACTACCCTCCTTTTTGAATAATATCTCTTTGTTAGAAAATGCTATTTTCAGCCAGGCGTGGTGGTGCACACCTTTAATCTCAGCACTCAAGAGGCAGAGGCAGGTGGATTGCTGTGAGTTTTGAGGACAGCCTGGCCTACAAAGTGAGTCCAGGACAGCCAAGGCTACACAGAGAAACCCTGTCTCAAAAAAAAAAAAAAAAAAAAAGAAAAAGAAAGAAAAGGAACGAAGGAAGGAAGGAAGGAAGGAAGGAAGAAGGAAGGAAAGGAAGAAAAGAAGGAAGAAGAGAAAGAAAGAAAGAAGAAAGAAGAAAAAGAAAGAAAAAAGGAAGGAAGGAAAAAAGAAAGAGAAAGAAAGAAAGAAAGAAAGAAAGAAAGAAAGAAAGAAAGAAAGAAAGAAAGAAAGAAAGATGCTATTTTTGGTTGGTGCCTAGACCAATCATCATCAGATAGGCTTCCTCCAGCAGCTGATGGGAGCAGATACAGACACCTTCAGCCAAACATTTGGCAGAGCTGAACTCCGTGGAAGATGAGGAAGAAGCATCCTAAGAGCCACAGGGGTCCAGAGCACCAGAAGAACAGGGCCCACAGAATCAACTAAGCAGGTCTCATAAGAGCTTCCAGAGACTGAAGCGGCAACCACAGAGCCTGTGTGGGTCTGTACTAGGTCCTCTGCACATAAGTTGTTGCTGTTTAGCTTGGGAGTTCTGTGAGACTCCTAACAGTGAGAGTAGTGATATCTCTCTGACTCTTTGCCAGCTTTTTCTCCTACTGGTTTACCACGTCTGGCCTTGACATGAGGAGTTGTGCCTAGTCTTGTTGCATCTTGTTACGTGATGTTCAGTTGATATTCCTGGGAGTCCTGATCATTTCTGAAGGGAAATGGAGAGCAGTGAATCTGGGAGAAAAGGGAGGTGGGGTAATGGGCCTGGGAGGAGTAGAGGGAAGGGAAGCTGTGCTTAGAATGTAGTCTATGAGAGAAGAATACATTTTTTTAAAAAGAAGGAAATACTATTTCCTAAAATACATAATGTGCAATGTTACCCAATTATCCAAATTGTCTGTGATACCCTGAGAGATAAGTTTGCCTCCTCTCTGTCCTTCAGTGTCACCCTTATACTGTGCTTCAGTTCATGGGAACCCTGTTAGCATGCCCTACTGATCAATTAAAGGTTAGAAGCTTACATGGAGTTCTCTTCCACTTGCTCATAGTCTCATAGATCTTGCTAGGAGCCTGGTGTCTTCCATAAGAAACTGTGAATGTTCCTGCCAGACTTCATACCTCACTAGCAGTAGCACCAGCATCCAGAACCTCATCCTGCAAAAACTGCATCGTTCAAAGCCTTCCAAATGCACTGCCAGTTTTAGCCATGATGACTCCTAGTTTACTGCTTTATACATTTTTAATCATGGTGGGGGAGGGTATGCACACACATGTGCAAGTGCCTTCTGAGGCCAGAAGGAGGCATCAGATTGCCTGGAACTGGAGTTACAGGTGATTGTGAGCTAAGGAACATAGGTGCTAGGAACCAAAGTCCAGCCCTCTGTAACAGCAGCAAGTGCTCTTAAGTGCTGAGTCATCTCCCTAGACTATGGGTTATATTTTTATAGTCAATCCCACTTTATTTGTGCCTGTGTGTGTGTGTGTGTGCCCATGTGTGTGTGTACCCATGTGTGTGTGTGTGAGAGAGAGAGAGAGACAGAGACAGAGACAGAGACAGAGAGATAAGTGAGCATGTTGCATATTTGTATGGTATGTATGCAAGCATATGTCCATCAGATGTGTTCTCTAGTTATTAAAGTCTTCTCTGGAAGACAGAGCAATTTAGGGCTATCATAAGCTACTCTTCCCTGGCCCAATCTGCTTGCTGTCCTTTAGCTCTTTCTTTCCTTCCTTTTATTCCTTTCCCCTATTCCTCTCTTATGAATTCAAGAAAAGGTCAACCAAATAAAAAGTGAGAAGAGGACATTTTTCCTTCTATTTAGCCAATAGAAGCTAGTAATGTTAATTATTACACTAGGCCTCAATAGATAATAAAATGCAATCAAAATATTTTCACAGATAGCTAGTGAGGAATTTAAAGTCCAAGAAATTCCAGGTTCTTTTTAAAGAGCTAGAGAAGTGAGTCCATGGTAGACTGCCTACCTAACACGAACAAGGTCCATGGCTCATCTTCAGCACTGCAAAATCAGCACAGGGGCATCAGCCTTGAAAATCGGTATTATTAGAGCTAAGGATGCAGCTCAGAGGAATATCCCTCCTTCATGGATCCAATATCCAGAACCATAAATAAATAAATTCCAGGTGATTTTTCAATGGAAATAGTTATTAATATTAGCAATATACTAATATTACTAGTATATTAGTTTCAAAAATATAAGAGATACATAGTTGAGAAAACTTTCAAAATTCTTCTAATCACACATGATATCTATCCTAAGTTTAAATATCAGTTTTAGCCTACCATATGTTCTAGTGAAGAAGATAAAGATAAAAATGTGTGGCCTTGATAAATGACCTATGCATTAGTTGCCTTTTAAAAGATTCACTTTCATCTCCTAACTCATCACAGGAAATTCCATTGATTAATACCAAGAGTGAACTGGGCTTTCCTTTTATGAGTTTACTGGGTGGCAAATGTATCTGCTTAGGTTTAAAAAAACCACCAAGCAGAAAATTGTAGCTGCACTATAGAAGCAACAGAAGTAGGCTGATAAATTAGAAATGGAAGATGAGAATTAATTGGTATTGAACATGAAAGGAAAATTTTAGTTCTTAAGCTGTGCTGTAATCTCTTCAATACTTTAATTAAACTCTCTCAAGGTTTAAAATCTTGAAATTTATTTTAAATGTAACCACTTGCCAACATGATTTACTCAAGCTGTCAGTTTCCTGCTCTCAAGAATTTAATTTAGAAGTGATAGATTCAAGTCATCATCCAGCAGATGAGATTTTGAAAGCTGACTCTTGGGAAACGTCACTTTATGAAACAAAATGCCCTTTCCCTCTGCAGGTGTGAGTAAACTGGTGAAGTTCTCTCCTTAAACAGCTTTGTATTGCTAGAGAAAAGTGAATAGAAACATGACCCATGGTCCAGGCATTTCTCTCCCAAGACCAAAAGAGAAACTGATCATAAACAACTGGAGATACTGGAGCTCGGGGCACCATTTTCATAGCAAGCTGGGAATGTGAAGACCCAAAGGCTATCAACAACAGTACGGAAGTGCAGATTGCACTGTGTTCTGGAGTGCTATGATAGTATACAAAGAACGTAACTACACACCAATCACATATGAGTACACAGAATATCATCACAAAATTCTGAGTGAGGCTACCAAGATGAGACTTGATAGCCTATGACCACATATTGGGGGAGGAGGTCCCCCTCTGTCACAGACCTAGGGGAGGGGAATAGGGTGAAAGAGGGAGGGAGGGAGGAATGGGAGGATACAAGTGATGGGATGACAATTTAGATGTAATCTGAATAAATTAATAAAAAATAAATTTTAAAAATGCTGAGTGAAAGAAGAGATTCACATTGTGTATACATTTCAAAATGGACTAAAATAAACAACTTTTGGGTTAAGGACAGAAAGCTTCCCCAATGAAACAAGAAATAACCACAAAGGCATGATTAGCAGAAACTTCTTGTTTGTTTGTTTGTCAATTGAAGGCACAGCTTTTTAAAAAATATTTTATTAATTTATTCATATTACATCTCAATTGTTAGCCCATCCCTTGTATCCTGCTGCTGTATTCCCCTCCCCCTAATGTGGGGAATTGACAGTCCATGAGTTACAAATTTAAACAGGGGGTCTTGGTTCTCTGCATGTGTTGTCCTTGGTTGGTGCATCAGTTTGTGCAGGACCCCCTGTGTCCAGATCCACAGGCCTTGGATGATCTCCCTGTGGAGCTCCTGCTCCCTCCCAGACATTCCATCCCCCCACTCTTCCCTACAACTCTCCGCACTCCTCCCAGAGTCCAGCTTTGAGCCCCAGTATCTGTCCTGATCCCTCACTGGGTTGAGTCTCGGAGGAGATTTATTTTGGGCTAATATTCACTTATAGGTGAGCATATACCATGTGTGTCTTTTTGGGTCTGGGTTATCTCACTCAGAATGATCATTTCTAGTTGCATCCATTTGCCTGCAAATTTCTAATGGATCTGAGAGGGGGAAAAAAAGGACAATTATCAGAGAGAAGCGTTCAAACCAATGTGGATATGTTGATGGCTGCGTTTTGATTATTATTAAACTGGGGATAAAGTCACATAATTGTTTATCTATATTTCAGAGTAAAAATTTAAATTTAGAAATATTGGCTTAACAATAAAAGCAATATTTAATTTCTCAAAAAATATGATAATATTGTGACTGACGTTAAATAGTTATAAGCAAATAGCCCATACATTTATAATGCTAGTAGTTTTGGCGCACTGATAATATACCGAACAGTGTCATTCTATATTAAGGAGAATAAAAACTACAGAGGCAGATGAATAAAGCAGATCTATGATAGATCATAAGATGGCCACCATGATGCCCAGTACTCATAGTAGATAATATCTTCCCCTTGAATGTGGATAGACCTGTAACTCCTGGCAATAAAGTAGGAAATGGTGCTAGAATGTAGATGATTATATTGCACATGGTAATATCTGTCTAGCAAGGCAGCTTGTCATGTGATAAGTTCCTATAGAAATAGCCATGTAGCAATGAGCTTGTAGCAGCCTCCACTTGATAGCTGTCAAGAAACTGAGAGCCTCCATGCAACACTGCATTAAAAAAAAAAAAAAAAAAAAAAGCTTAGTTCTGCCAACAGCCACATGAATGAGGTCTTGTGCTTAGAGCTATAGAATATAACTTTTTTTTGATAAGGACAAACAAGAAAATCTTATTAATTTGCCTACTAATGCAAAACTCAAATCTTTTAGATTAAAGCAAAAAAAGCAGTATTTTTAAATATGAAAAAAAAAGTTACGTATTCATGAAATCCACAAACACTGGCCCGCTATCTGAATTAAATGCTACTGATTCCAAACTTTGTACACTATCGTTTTAAGCAATAAAATTGCCTTGAATCCAACCTGGAATTATAAAAAGCATTCCCATAAAAATTTCCTTTCTCCTTAGATCCAATTTTAAGGAAAGTTTTCTCATGATTAGACTTAACTCTGACAAGAGTAGATTCCCCAAAGATGTGAGGCAAGTTAACAATGACAACCATTGGCTTGTGCCTTTTAGGCAACCAAATTTCAAAATGTCATCTTTTATATTCAAAATATGACTCAAAACTTGTACCTTGATCCAAGATGGCAGCGCAGATTACACACTGCAACTGAACAGCAGGACAGCAGTAAAAGCCTAGCAACTGACAGGCCTGCAATGGACCCCAAAACCCCAAATATCTTTCTTTCCCAGGTAAGACAAGAGCCCACAGGGTGGGAAATGTGTGGATCCAGCCCCAGGTCACCCGGCTAAATCCTGGAAAAACTCCCAGGCTCCACCTATGTGACTTCAACTTCAGGCCTCCTGGTACCTGGGCCCTAGGGGAAAAATATAAGCAGACACACCCATGAGAAGTAGATGGCTAGAACTAATCAAAATCTAAGTAAAAGAATAATAACTTGAAACCAACTCCCATTAGTAATAACCCTCTATAGCCCAAGAAAACAACCAAAAACCTACCTAACTCCCCTAAAAAGAAATGGGGAGTCGTTCTTTTAAGGTTTCTTCCTGCTGATTTGGGACAAATAATACCTACTAGGGGCCCAAATAAAATTGGGGAAATGGCTAAACTAGCTAGGAATTGCATTTGTGGTCCACTTTCTGAATGTTGAGAAATCCATGCTTAATTAGAGTCCTGGGTGGGACAATCTGAAATGTTGGACCAATTGGGATTGGAAGCTTTCTTTGAAAGTGTCCTGGGAGCTGTCTTGTTCTGATGAGGAAAAGCAATTGAAGCACTTGGTCCTCAAACATGAAGGATACAGGATGTCAATGTCCAGCATGCTGAGCGGAATGTATCCTGTCTGGTTTGATTCAATGTCACTGCCTGGCTTTTTTGTTCTGAAAGCATATAATTTCTCACAAGCATTATACAGTCATAAAATTATAAGTGTATAAGTTATATATGATGCACAGAACAATTAAGGCTGGCTTTCTGCTCTTTATATGAGCAGGAAAAAAAGACATCTGTAAAACTCCATTCATGCCATAGAAGAATGGCATCTAATAGTAATTCATAGGGGTTCTGTATCCAACAAGACATATTGTCTATGCCTAAATATTAATGTCTCAGCCAGTGTCAGAACTATTCCCATATAGTGGGATTAGCAATATAAGTTACCTGCTTGCTCTGCAGTTTAAATTATTCACATCCTGATTGAATCCCCCTCCCTCATTCCCTCCTGATCCCCCTCAATCCCTTATTCCCTCTCCCTCTCTCCTCTAGTCCTCAGAAAGGGGAGCCCTCTTCCCCTAACATCTGATCTCAGCCTATAAAGTCTCATCTGTACTCCCTGTAACTTCTTCCTCTTTAGGCTGGCAAGACCATCTTGCTGGGGGAAAGTGATCTAAGTTAGAAATAAAACAAGATTAGACTCAGTGATATCTCTCTTTTTCCTTATCTTATATTCTTAGGTTTGGAGATAGGGATTGAAAAGAAAGAAGGGAGGAATATAAAAATATATAAGGAAAACAGAATGAAATGTAGATTAGTGAATCTACTCCGCAACTTAAGGCCTCAATTGTCACTCACACGGTGATTTTTAATTCGCTGGTATAGAATTTTATATATAGATGCAAAATAAGTTAATTCTAGATACAATGGTATAGAATCCAAATGTAAGTTTATTCTTCACACACATTATATATAAATGTTTCCACTCTAATATGAGGTATTGTACCCATATAACTCAATTATAATACAAGATTTACTTCCAGTAGTTTGAAAGTGCTATTGTAGGCTGTTAAGATAAATAAGTTATACAAGTTAATTGTTAGATAATCAAATCATGGCCATGTCAATTACTAGTCTGCTTTTATCACAAGAATATACAAATTAGGTGCAGCAGAGAGATAGGATGCTATAGAAAGATAAGGTAATATAGTTATATATGGTCTTTAAAAAATATCAGAGACATGCAGAATGTGACATGTTAAAATGTTTTTATTATTTTGAAGCTTTACTGACAATGAGACAGGTTAACTCCTGGCAACACCCAGCCTACCTCAAAGAGGATGATGAGCATCAAAGAACCTCCTTATGGAGATGGCTTCAAATGTGGCAAACAAGCCACTGGGCAAAATGTCCTCATTTCTACCACAGACAGAATTCTGCCTAAAAAAAAATACAAGCTTGAATGGAGGCAGAGTCGATAGCCAAACTCTGCCAAGACAGGGTAAGCAAGTCCTCAATAGTTCCTGCCTCACAAATATGTCTGTCAAATATATTGGGTCAGAGGACTAAAGAAGATGCTCCAACATAAGAGAAAGTTTTGGGTGACTATTCAGGTAGAAAACTGTCTCT
Source organism: Acomys russatus (assembly GCF_903995435.1). Classification (NCBI taxonomy): domain Eukaryota; kingdom Metazoa; phylum Chordata; class Mammalia; order Rodentia; family Muridae; genus Acomys; species Acomys russatus. The sequence goes on along the minus strand of NC_067138.1, from coordinate 40,138,182 downwards.
GTCATCTTTTCATTTGAAACGCTATTAACCTGCGTTCGCAGCATGCTCAGGTAATCAAGTGTATTCCTTCTCAAGTCTCTTATGGAGTTGAAGACCAGGTAGCTTAGTTTTACAATGAAGCTTAGATTTCTAGGGGTTAAGATGTCTTTAGGTCTAGATAGATGTTTTAAGTTAATAATGACAAGATGTGATGGAGATTGATTTACATTCCGAATTTTAGATGCACCAAGATAGAAAAGATGTTTTCTTCAAGGCTGTCAAATACAAATAGCCAAAACACTAAGAATGTAACATTTGTGTAATTTCTGATTGTTTCATAGTTCTTCTTGCCATAGGTAGGTTATTGTATGTAAAAAATTTAAAAATTTAAAATTAAAAAAAAATTAAAACCATGAAAGAACACACAAAAAAAAATAAAAATAAAATAAAAAATGAAATAAGCGAGCTGAAATCAATGAATAAGAAACAAAGAAAATAATTCAAAGATTCAATGAAACCAAGACCTGAGTCTTTTGGAAAATCACCAAGATAGATAAACCCTTAGCCAAACTAACTAAAAGGCAAAGGGAGAGTATCCAAGTCAACAAATCCGAGGAAATCCAAAGAATCATTAGTTCCTACATCAAAAGCCTATATGCTACAAAATTTGAAAAGGTAAATGATATGGACAATTTTCTTGATAAATTCCACTTACCATACTGAATCAAGTACAGGTAAACAAATTATATTCCTAGATCCCCAAAGGAAATAGAAGCAGTCATCAAATGTCTCCCAACCAAAATAAAGACTAAAAGCCCAGAACCAGATGGATTTAGCACAAAATTCTACCAGATTTTCAAAGAAGACCAATGCCAATACTTCTAAAACTATTCCACAAAATAAGAACAGAAGGATTGTTATCAAACTCATATTATGAAGCCACAGCCACTTTGATATCTAAACCACACAAAGACCCAAAAAAGAAAGAGAATTTCAGGCCAATTTCCTTTATGAACATTGGTGTAAAAATACTCAATAAAATTCTCCCAAACTGAATTCAAGGATACATCAAAAAATATCATCCACCATGACCAAGTAGGCTTCATCCCAGGCACGCAGTGGTAATTCAATATACAGAAATCCATCTACGTAATCCATCATATAAACACACTTAAAGAAAAAAAAAACACATGATCATCTCCTTAGATGCCAAAAAAAAGCATTTGACAAAATACAATGTCCATTAATGTTAAAAGTCATGGAGAGATCAGAGATACAAGGTACATACCTTAACATAGTAAAGGCAATATACAGCAAGTCTATAGCCAACATCAAACTAAGTTGAGAGAAACTTAAAGCAGTTCCACTGAAATCAGAGACAAGACACGGCTGTCCACTCTCTCTATATCTCTTCAATATAGTACTTGAAGGCCTACCTAGAGCAGTAAGACAGCTAGAGGAGATCAAAAGGATATCAATTGGAAAGGAAGAAGTCAAAGCATCACTATTCATGGGTTATATGATAGTATACATAAGTGACCCCAAAATTCTACCAAGGAACTCCTACAGCTGATAAACAACTTCAGCAAAGTGGCTGAATACAAAATCAATTCAAAAGTATCAGCAGCAGTCCTGTATGCAAAAGACAAAAAGGATGAGAAGGAAATTAGTGAAACAACACCCTTTACATTAGCCACATACACACACACAAAAAAAATACAATAAAATATCTTGGGGTAACTCTATCCAAGCAAGTGAAAAACTAGTATGAAAAATACTTCAAGTCTCTGAAAAAAAGAAATTGAAGAAGATATCAGAAGATGTTAAGATCTCCCATGAATCCCTACATGGATCGGTAGGATTAATATAGTAAAAATGACCATCTTAACAAAAGCATTTTATAGATCAATGCATTTCCCATCAGTGTGCCAACACAATTCTTTACAGAACTAACTTGAAAGAACAATTCTCAACTTCATATGGAAAAAAAATCTAAGCAATCCTATACAATAAAAAAAATCTTCTGGAGGAATCTCAAACTGTACTATAAAGCAACAGTAATAAAACCTGCTTGGAATTCCTGATTGTGTCATGCTTCTTCTTGCCATAGGTAATCTATTGTATATATGTGTAATAATATAAATGTACATGTACAAAAAATAAAATAATTAATAAAAACAAACAAACAAAACTGCTTGGCACTGGCATAGAAACAGATTGATGGATCAATGGAGTCCAATTGAAGACCCAGAAATAAACCCACACACCTACATACACTTGATCTTCAACAAAGAAGCCAAAACCAAACAAAGACAACATTTTCAACAAATTGTGCTGGTCTAACTGAATGTCTACATGAGGAAAATGCAAATACCTCTGTACTTATCACCCTACACAAAACTAAAGTCCAATGGATTAAAGACCTCCACATAAAATGAAACACACTAAACCTGTTAGAAGAAAAAGTGGGGAAGAGCCTCAAACTCATTGTCACAGAAGACAACTTCCTGAACACAACAGCTCAGGCTCTACTATCAACAGTTAGTAAATAGGACCTCATGAAACTGAAAAGCTTCTGTAAGGCAAAGAATACTGTTAATAGAACAAAGTGACAGCCTACAGTCTGGGGAAAAGATCTTCACCAACCCTATATCTGACAAAGAGCTAATATGCAAAACATATAAAGAACTCAAGAAATTAAACACCACCAAATCAAATAACCCTATTTTAAAATGGGGTACAGAGCTAAACAGAAAATTCTGGTGATGGTGGTGGTGGTGGTGGTGGTGGTGGTGGTGGTGGTGTGTGTGTGTGTGTGTGTGTGTGTGTGTGTGTGTGTGTTCTTTGACTTATGCTGGTGTGAGGTTATTTATTGCCTCTGCTTTCATGGGTGCAGTTACCTCTTTGGGTTGAAGGATTCCTTCTAGTACCTTCTATAGGGCTGTATTCATAGCTAGATATTGTTTACATTTGAATTTATCATGAAATACCTTGTTTTCTCCATTTCTAGTGATTGAAATTTTGCTGGGTCTAGTAGTCTGGGTTGACAGCTGTGGTCTCAGAATTTGTAGCACATATCTCCAGGCACTTCTGGTTTTTATAGTACCCCATTGAGAAATAAGGTATAATCCGAATAGGTCTGCCTTTGTATATTACTTGGTCTTTTTCTTTTGCAGCTTTTAATATACTTCTTTGTTGTGTATGCTTCATCCTTTGATTATTATGTGGCAAAGAGATTTTCTTTTCTGGTCCAAAATATTTGGTTTTCTGTAAGATTCTTGCTCCTTTATAGGCATGTCCTTCTTTAGATTAGGAAATTTTTCTTCTATTATTTTAAATTTTCTTCTGTTATATTAAATTTTTCTCTATTATATTAAATATCTCCTGGGCCTCTGAGCTGGGAACCTTCTACTTCTTCTATTGCTATTATTTTGAGATGTATTCTTTTTATAGTGTCTCAGATTTCCTGGATGGTTGGTAGATTTAACATTTTCTTTGTCTGATGTATCTATTTCTTCTATCCTGTCTTCAATGCCTGGTTTTTGTTCATCCATCACTTATCTTCTGTTGGTGATGCCTGCAACTGCAGTTTCTGTTTGTTTAACTAAAGTTTTCATTGCTGTAATTCCCTTAGTTTTTGTGGGGTTTTTTCTTCTTGCTTCTATTTCCTTTTTCACTGTCTTCAACAGTTTTGTTTCCTTCAATGGTTTTGTTTGTTTTTCTTGGCTTTCTTGACATTCTCTAAGGGATTTATTTGTTTCTTCCAAATTTTTATTGTCTTTTCTTTAATTTCTTCAAGATATTTATAAACTTCCTCTTTAAGGACTTTTATTGCCTTCAGAAAGTTGGTTATGGTCATTTTCATGTGCTTCAGCTGTGTTGTAATATTCTTGCTATAGTGGAATGGCTGGGCTCTTGTGGTGCTATATTGCCTTGTCTCTTGTTGATTGTGTTCTTACACTGATGGTTAGGCACATGGATTTGGGGTCATTATAGGTCGATGTGCCAAATTCTTGGTTTGTCTTTGTTGGATGGGTATTTTCTTGGTTTCCATTTTCTTTCTTATCTTCTACCTAAAGTGGCCGGTGGTTGAATTGGAAGTCTCCACCTGAGTTTGGAGCTGGACTTCTGATAGCCTAAATGGTCTTTGGTCCAGGAATGGGTTTCCACTCAAGTTGGGAGCTGAAGTTCTGGTTATGTACATGCTTTATGATTTGGTGGTGGTTGCTCTGCGGTTCACACTGCAGAACTGGTTTCTAGTGGGGTAGGAGGCTTCTGCTTGGTTTTCAGGGAGCTGCGTGGTCTCTGGGGTTCATAATGCTGGCCTGGCCTCTAGAGGAGTAGGAGGTTTCTACTGAAGTTATGGGCAAGGATGTCATGACAAAGAGAAGAGAGCTTTTGGGGTTATGTTGGTTAGACACAGGCAGGATAGAGGGATGGTCTTACCTGTGGTTCAGGATGATAGCCTGGTCTCTGTTGGGTAGGAATTCCTCCTAGATGTATGGGCCGGGATATGACGATGCAGAGGTACAGTTGGGGGTATGGTGGGTGGTACAGTTAGGAGTGGAGGGATTTACCTGGTTCTTAGAGAGACTGCCTGACCTCTATTGAGGTAGGAGGTCTCAGATGGTTTTCAGGGAGCTGGGCTGTCCTCTAATGGGATAGAAGGCTTCCTGTGAATGTGTGGGCCAGGATAGCACAAATCCCAATAAACACAGCAGTTATTGAATAATCCCATGTATCCTATCCAACCATTATTCAATAAACTTAAAGTCAACAGCAAACAAAAAACTGATGAGTATATAAACTCATAGAGATTAAATAACTCATTCCTGAATGATGACTTGTCCAAAGAAGACATTAAGAAAGACATAAAATAGTCTAGAACTAAAGGAAAATAAAACCTACCCTAACACAACCTCTAGAACACTTTAAAAGCAGTTCTGAGGGGAAAGTTCATAGCCCTTAGTGCCAACAATAACTTTTGAAGTAAATTCATGCAATGATAGGGCTTGCAGACGTAATGACAGATCAGTGAGAGGACTAGAGAATTTACCTTTTGATAAAATAAAATGAACATAATAAAGTCAAAATCAAATAACACCGATATTTTTTAATAAATTCATCTTGGGTCCTACTAGGCTTCAGACTGTCCCTGTCAGATCTCCTGTGATTGTCAGTATTAACAGATTACTGTGCTCTTACTCTACCAATGTGTCTGCAAGAAAGTCACCCTCCAAAAACTATTCACAGCTATTAACTGCATGAGCCCAGCATAATAAAGGGGGCTCGCTTCTGAAATATGCAACACTGTTGAGTCATTGAGGCTTTGGATTGGCCATAAATGTTACCAGAACATTGTAAGAGTTGTATTGAAATCAAAGAGTCTTTGTACCCGTTCTCTCTTCCATTTCTCCTTTGTAACAATTACAACTGGATTGTGATCTAACCCTTCTCCTACCTGCACTGACTCTTTCTTCAATTTACACACAACTGTTCTTCCACCCTACTGTTCAATAAAACTCTTGTACTTCTAATTTCATCTTGTTCTCTGCTTCCTGGAGGATCAAAATTACATCATAACTGCATCAAAAGCATGAATTGTTAGCACTATTCATTATCCCTTCTATGATGGCTTACCTAAAACCCACCATATGACCTCCCAGCTCTGAAAGATTACCTGTGCTATCAAGAGAACTGCACACCCTACTGTACTGTCTTTCCTTCTTTCATGCATTCATTCAAAATGTACCAAGCAACACTCTGTGGACATTAATTTTCTAGGGCTTGAGTATGCAATGTAGACAAGATTCTGCTCTGACGTAGCTTAAGATCTAGAGGTAAAAACAAGTATTTAAAACATAAACATATAGCTAAAACTTGCCCCAAAAAAAAGCTTATGGAGCAAAATATAGTATTACGAGACAGAATAGCAGGAAAGGACTACTAGATGAGGAAAGTGTTCATATAGATTAATATTTACATTGAGACTAAAGAAAAAGAATGAACCAATGGTGAAAGTTTGGAAGAACGATTCAGGTAGAGATATAGATTTGGTTAGCTAAATTTGGGTAGATAGAGGGCAGGTATGGGCTCAGGAAGAGCTTTGAGATAGAAGCATCATAAATGAGAAATTTCAGTTATAAACTGTGCATGGTAATACATGAAAGGGCCAGATCATTTGGGGCCCTGATGACCCTGTTAGGTTGCTAAGACTTTAAGAAGTTGTTGTAATGTACTAAACTGAAAGTAAGAAGGAGAAATAAGAGTAGGAGGTCTAGAAAGAATGTAATTCAATCTACAGTCTTTAAAGATGGTCATTTGAGCAGACTTAAAGGAGGTCATAGCAATAAGACTTAGGCTGGACCAATAATGGGAACATAAATACATTCACCAGTTTTTCATCACTGTGACAAAACATAGGAGGAAAACACCTTAAGGCGGAAAAGGCTTACTTTGTCTCATATTTTTAGCCAATGGTTGACTAACTCCATTGCTCTGGGTCTGAGGCAAAGATAGATATCATAGTGAAGAGAAGATGTTGTAAGGGAGTGACTGCTCATGACCACTGAGAAAAAGAAGGACAGAGCAGGGAAAAGGTACATTCTTCAAAGTCTTGCTTTCTGCAGTCCATTTAGCTATAATTTCATCAGTGGGTTAGAGAACACAAGACCTTTGAGGGAGGTGTTTTATGTTTAAACTGTAACATTCTACCTCACAGTGCAGAGTGCATTTCCTTTATCTCCACAACTTCAGTTTCAGCACTCCTAGTATTTGCCAAAATACAAGAGCAAAGTTTCTGCCATGCCCCGAGAAAACTTTGAGATACAAAAAAAAAACACATAAATTTTTTAAATGCCCCAATATAAAGTTGCATAAAGTAAATATTCCTATTCTAATAGGAAATTGGAAAACAGAAAAGTGCAATAAGCCTGAAGCGCAACAAAAATTTAACAGAGAAAACATTAAATCATGTATCTTTGTGTCCAGTACCTAGGGAGCATGACACATATGACACATGTGACCATGGAGCCTTGGGAAGCCTTGACCTTAGGGCCTTTCTCACCACAAACGACATGGCATCCCTCTTTAAGAGACTTATCTCCTATGGCTAGTGGAGGCCTTCCATTTCAGGTGTTTTATAGTACTGCACTTTTATCTGCTTCTTGCCCTTTACCCTCACAGCTCTATGAACCACCCTCTCATGGGCTACTTTCAAGGATCCTGACCCTGTAATCCATTACCTGACCTTCCAGAGTTTCCTTTGAAATCTCAGTGGAAGCTTCCATGATTCTAGAACTCAAAATTGTATTCTTCGACAAACAGCATCATAAATACAGCAACAAAATCTTCCACCACTTGTTGGCCCCGCTTGGACCACAGCTAAAGAATTACTTCTTGTGCCTGGGTGGCTAAATCAGGGAAGCACTTCCCAAGGCACCCCCTGGAAGCCGTTCAACACATGAGCAATTGGATGATACAAAGTAAAATGCAAGTAAATTGGAAAGAGATCAAGCCAGAGTACATCAAGAAAGTATACAGTGAGGAAACACATGTCCTTCAAAGATAGGACAAACATGTGATATCACAAAAGAGCTGCTACTTAGACACTAGGATGTTGTGAGACACCAAGAGAGGGTAGGGATATTAGAGCACAGTAAGATATAAGGGAGAAGCTTTCCTCAGCAACACATACCTAAGGATGTCAAGCTTTTCTCTTTCCCCTAGCACTTTGACTATTCTAAGACTCAGAGAACCACCATGTAAGAACCTAGAAAAAGTAAGAGGGAAGATTCAAATCCTAGTGTTCCACAGAGCGTAGTGAAGACACCTGGGAACTCACAGGAAAGCAGCTTCTCCAGCTCCTCTACAGCCCTGTATTAGGAACGTTTGAAATAAGACATGATAATTTTTCTTTCTAACAAACCCCTCCTCCCAAGTTATTTTGAAATGGAAAATTCTGAAAACCTCCAGTGTACAATTTGGAAAATTTTAAACTGTCATAGATTAATTTTAATGAAATTATAAGTGACTTAAAAACTAGAGTATCTGTCTAGGACATCAATAAAGGACAGAGAATGGAGATTGGGTGTCTTTTGTGTCGTTGCTTTAGAAAAATAAAACCTTTCATGATTTACCCAGTGATTGGTAAACAGGTACATTAACAATAACAATAAATACTTTTAAGCTTTCTATATTTGTAAGGGTCCATTATTTTAGCAAGTTAGAATAACATTTTAGTCTTTATATGTGATAGAAAGTATAAACAACACTAGCATTTTGTTAACAAAATACTCAAATACTTGCCCCTCAGAATCATGTACTTAAATAATAAATTCTTCCAAGACATGGAAGTGTGAGTTACTTTTACAACTCAGGCATGTATCAACGCAACGTCACAATAGATTCCTCTGGAGTAGTACAAGTGTTTTTATCTGGAAGATCTGCAGGTTGATTCAAAGCATGTGCTGTTGATTATGTATACCCTAGGTTATTTCTTTACTTCTAAATTTATTGTTTTAATTACAGATTTGCATTACTCAATATTAAGTATGATCTGGGTATTTCGCGGTAATATGTTTTGTAAATTGGTTTCTAGAGTTGTTACCTAAGCATATTCCTTTCATATTTTTCAAAATGTTTCATCTACAGTAGTTCATGACAAATCATGTAAATATATATGCATTTATTTTTCTTTTCTGTGGGAGATTAAGAATTGAACCTGTCTTTAAACATGTCAAGCAATTACTCAAACACAGTAAGCCTCTAGCTTATGCATACATGTTAAATACCAAGCCTAGAATAATTTTTAAAGAAAAATAGCCTTCTTGGTAGTCATAGAAAATACTTTAAGTATTAAAAAAAAAAAGAGTTCCCTCAAAGAAAAGTCCCCTCATTCTTCACAGTTGAGTAGAGAGTGGGGACTGACTTTCACGCGAACTCTGGTGCCCCATATTTGACCACGCCCCCTGGATGGGGAGGCCTAATGACACTCAGAGGAAGGATAGCCGGCTACCAAGAAGAGACTTGATATCCTATGAGCATATACAGGGGGAAGAGGTAGCCCTCATACACAGTCATAGGGGAGGGGAGTAAGAGGAAAATGGGAGGGAGGGAAGAATGGGAGGATACAAGGTATGGGATAACAATTCAAATGTAATATGAATAAATTAATAAAATATATATTTTTAAATTTTATTACAAGTCTCCTATAACCTCTACAATTGTTCCTGCTGTACCTGCCCTGGGTGTTCTTTTAACACATGGATTAGGGAAGAAGCTGTTACTTTTAATGCAGTTTCAATTTTGTTAAAATGGACTGCAGCCCTGGCTGAATATAACATTTTTCCTATATCAATTAAAAGTTTCTTTGCTGAGCACATGCCTTATCCTCACAGTCTCACAGATGAGATGGCTGAGCCCATTTTTCAGATGGAGGAGAGGCCCGCTTCTATCCTAAATAAAGAGCAGCACTATTTTACTACCAACTGAGCGTTTTAAAGATCAGCATATTGTCCTGTCCTCCCTTGGAACGTGGCACATGAAGTATTAAGGGATCAGAGGCCACACTATGCCCTCAGGACAGTGTGTAAATAAATAGCAGAGGGAAAAAGATCATCTGAGAGTGGCCAGAGAGACGACCACCAAAAAAGCAAAGAAATGACTCACTTCTTCCTTGACCACATCACAGCACAGAGACATCTCCCCCTAATGGTTTAGGACTGCCCAGCACAGAGGAGATAAAGCTACCAAGGTTCTACGGACATAAAATTCTTAGAAATACAAGTCATGTCTTGCTTCTGTGTATTTTGTGAGCTGTGACTTTTTAAAGAGACTCAGTAAAGGCACAGAGGCACAAGAAACAGTAGTATAAAATATGCCTGTTTTCTCAGTCTTAAAATAGCTATAATGATCCAAAAAGAAAACGTCATAAATTGTTAAGAAGATTGGAAAGAAGAGTTAATAACAACTAAAACTTACTTAATAAGCCCTAAATTGCACCTGCTTGATCCCACACTCCCCAATGATAGAAGCATAGTTGCACTGCAGGAAAAAAAAAAGACTCTTGACTTTACATTTAGGACAAATTGCTCCTCCAGGAAACCACCTTATCCAGCCTTGCTCAGTATGTCTGCCATTTACTCCCACCTATGTGTTGCAACAGTGACATCCAGTGGCTCCTTCACTAAAGTGCATGTTCAGAGTGGAAAATTAAAAAATACTCGCAAAAGTAATGATTCCTGCCCCTAACATTCCCAATGCTCATGTCTCCCAGCATTTTCATAATTGTATGAGAAAAGAGGAGTGGAAAAAAAGAGCACGTATATCACAAATAATTCCAGTTTCACCCTGTTTTTTCATAATATAAACTTCTATGAAGTTATTGAATTTCAGCATATAAACTTAAGCTGACGTGAAGCCGTACACAGGAGCAAGTAACTGGATCCACCATTTCAGTAGAAAGATTTAGATTTGCTAACAAGTCATTTCCCTTTTTGAAATATTTGTATTGTCTGTACATGTGTGTGCGTGCATGGTGTGTGTTGGGGTAGTGCCCTGGAGGGCAGAAAAGCATTTGGATATCCCAAAACTGGGTATCTGTCAGGTGCTGGTGCTGGAAATCAAACCCCAGTTCCTCTGCAAAAGCAGAAAATGCCCTTAATTACTGGTCAATCGCTCCCGTCCCGATAAATCATTTTTTAATAACTCACTGCTAAAAACTGAAGCAAAGAATGTGTGATCTATTATTTATTACTGTCTTTTTCTATTTAAGCATCCAAACTTTAGATTCCATGAAGTGGTGTTATTTATCTTTAAAGGGAAGAGTATGATCCAAAACAAGAGTATCTCATGACAACGACATGAACACATGACATAGCCGGGTGTGGCGCCTCTCCAATGTTAATAAAATCAAGATCTTACAGAATATCCAGTTCTGTACCATCTGGCCTGGGTAGGAACAGTACATAAAGGGAAAAATGACAAAAACATTATGGCTATCTTGAATTACTACTGTAACCCAGCTCAGCTGGTTCTGGTCCCTGCTCTTCAGAAATTGGTGTTTCCTGTGTAGAAGTTGCTCCCCCACCCCATTCCATATACCTAAAGATATTGTCTTTACATCCTTCCCCTAATTCCTACCACAGATGACCTTGCAGGGCTGACATTTATTACCAAGTGCCATCACATCAGGCCTCTGCAGAATCTCACTTCTCTGCACCTGCTCCTTCGGCTACATAAGAATGAGCTACCAGTGTGTGGAGGCTCTCTCCCACAGTCCTACCCCTAAGTCAAAAGCAGCCACTTGGGGTATTGTAGCCACATTTCCTCACTTTCTCACTCAGAGGGATTCCATCTCCCTTTATTTTCTCCCTCTCACATCACCTCCTAAGCATCATGCTTCCTCACGTACACAGCTTCTTAAAGGGCTTTACTGAAACATGGGACAATTCTTCAAATGGAGAATTCTGTCAACACAACATTCTTCCTCTTACATACCCATGATGTCATTAAAACACATCTAGAGCACATTTCAAGACATGTTGCTATGAGAAATGTGTACAATTTTAATCTTTCTCAAATAAAAGAAGCACAGTTACTTACAGTGGGCTGCCTGCCAAAATTTTAGATGTTACCTCTTCAGTGGCTGGGTGCTCCATGTAGTAAGAGAGAGCCACTGTAGAGCAGGACATCTGAGTGTTGAAACATTTCCATCTGCGTGGTCACAGAGGTTGCAGCATATGCTGGTGTAGAGAGAATGAGAGACATGCACAGTGTGTGTGTGAACCTGTTATCTAACAACGCATTACAAATGTATGTTAATTTTTATTTCAGTAATGAGTAAGACAAAAATTTAAATTATCTAGATAAATGATAAAACTTCACTTGTCGATGCAACCAGCAACTCCAGCTAAATGTGAATATTCTTAAGCACAATAATGCTAGCTCTATTTTGTGTGCCATTCATATAGCAAATATGACATACACAACACACTCTCCTACCTGATATTATTAGCATTTTATCCATCACATTCAAAAGTTTAGATGAAAAGTCAGTAAATTACAGCCTACAGGTGAAATCCAGTCTAACACCTAATTCTAACTTATTCTAATATACAAAGCAATGTGCTTCATTATAACATTTTTATTTGTACATGTCATTGCACTTTGCTCATAGTCATCCATTATACTGCCCTTTCCTTCCTCTCCACGTCCTAGTCCCAAAAGTAGGCCTGTCTTTTCATGTTGTAACTATATTATTTAAGGTCTTATAAATAGATATAATAGATAGATAGATAGATAAATCTTTGATTGATAGATGGGTAGATAGATAAATGATAGATAGATAGATAGATAGATAGATAGATAGATAGATAGATAGCTGACCCATATATAATATCTTTCTTCTTCCCATTTTCTTCCTTTTCTTCCCTCCCTTTTGACTCCTTCCCTTTCACAGTCCACTTCTACTTTAATGTATTAAATACACATACTTTTAAAACCATATTCTGTTTATGAGAGAACATGCAGTATTTGTCTTTTGGAGTCTCTGGCATCTAACCTTGTGACTAAATTTTAGCAGTATACAGACACCCTCATAGTTGCAGTATGCAGAATGCAGTTGCATTCTGGTGGGAAAGTACAGAAGTCTGCTAACTGTGACAAAGACTTGACAGTCCTCAGTCTTAAAATATCTACTGTCTAGCCCTTCACAGAAGAATGCTTCCAACACATTCTGTTCTCCCTCCCTCCCTCTCCTCCTTCTCCTTCTCCTCCCTCCCTCCCTACCAACTTTTTGTTAAGTTGATACCATAGGTATCAGTATGGCCTGCTGGTCAGTCAAATACTGCTGCTGCTTCTGCTGCTGCTGCTGTTGCTTCTGATGCTATAATATTCTCCTACATTACTTTCATAACCTCCATTTCTCCTAAAATGCTCATTCACGTGTACTTTGATTGAAATGTGAGGACAGACAATATAATGGTTTTATAAGGAGTCTTTACTATCTGATTCAATCTGCTTCCAGAATAGTTTTAACTCCTCACAGCAAATGGAAACCATCAAATAAAGGCACAACTGTACTCAGTGCAGTGATCAATGCATCACAAGGAGCCCATTCCTCAATGGATAAAGATATCTACATCTCAGTACCTGCAACTATGGCTTAGGGAACATCAAACAAGATGGAACAAAAAGATCATAAGAGTCAGAATGTGAGAAACTCTGCTGTGAAACAATAGACATGCTAACATGGAAGGGAAATTTTCCATGAAGTCCCATCTGTAGACAAAGAACTACAGATAATTGTTGATTACAGGAAGAAGAGAATTAGTCTTTCCCAAGGACAAGCCACCTTATTCATTGTCCAATGCAGAATGGTCAACTTTGAAACCATACAACCACAAACAACAAAAATACACACTTACATATGTGCTGTGTAAATATGCCTTTATGCATGTATTTGTATGTGGAAAACCTCAAAGGTATACCCACAGTTTTATAGTAATTATCTCAGGGTAGTGGGTATTTCAATTTTATTTTTGTTCCCTGTATTTAACTTTTCTATGACATTTCTTTTAAAAATAAAAAAATAAAATTATGATTCACAATTTGAATCTGTAAGTGAGGCTATTAAATTATGGAAACAAAGTACATATTTATAAAGACTTGATAATTTAATTTTATAAAAGAAAAACATTAAATAGGGCTATACCATTAACACCATAACACCAATTCTCATCTTACTGTCCAACCTGCTGCCCTGCCCCGACCCCCACCTCCAACAGCTATCCTTTGTTTATGTGTAGGCCACACCAGTCAGAAGAACAGAAATGCCCTGCTGGATCAAAGGCCAAAGTAGCTGCAAGAAGGCCAGACCAGCAACTCTGACAAAGACTTCCTGCTGGATCAGAGGTCATGCTGGACCCCAGAAACAGACCACAAAGGCCAGAAGACTAAAGAGGAAATAGAAACCATGGAACAACAAGATAAACCAACCATTATTCAAACTAACTGAAAGATACAGAAAAACATATCCAAATTAACAAAATTAGAAACAAAACAGAGGATATAACAAAAGACATCAAGGAAATCTAAAGAAACATTAGGTCATACTTCAAAAGCTGTAATACACATAATTGGAAAATCTAAAGGAAATGGATTAGTTTCTCAACAGATACCACTTTAAAAAGTTAAATTGGGATCAGATAAGCATTTCTATTTCAAAAATAATAGAAGCAGTCATTAAAATCTCCCAGTCAAGGATGCCTACATCTCACTCAGAAGGGGAAATAGAGTAGGCAGAGGTAGTGGCTGAAGAACAGGAGGGGAACACCAATCCACCGACAAAAACTTCAACCCAAACTGAAATGTTTTTATAAAACAAAAGACACTGTCAATAGCATTGGCAGCCTACAAAATGGGAAAAGATTTTCACCAATTCCACATCTAACAAAGGGCTGATATCCAAAATATATCAAGAACTCCAGACTAGACATCAACAAGCCAAATAATCCAATTAAAAAGTGGGGTACAAAACTAAACAGAGAATTCTCAACAGAGTAATCTCAAATGGCTGAAAAACACTTAAAGAAATGTTCAACATCCTTAGCCATCAGACAAACACAAGTGAAAATGACTCTGAGATTCCATCTTACACCTGTCAGAATGGCTAAAACAAAAAACACAAGTGACCGCTCATGCTGTCGAGGATGTGGAGCAGGGGGAACACTCTTCCATTGCTGGTGGGAGTGTAAACTTGTATGGAAACTTTAGAAATTAACATGGCAATTTCTCAGAAAATTGGCATCACTCTACCATAAGACCCAGCTATGTCACTCCTGATCATATAACCAAAGGATGCTCCATCCTTCCACAAGGACACTCACTCAACTATGTGCATAGTGTCTTTATCCATAATAGCCAGAAACTGGAAACCACCTAGATGCCCCACAACAGAAGAATGGATAAATTTGCAGGAAAATGGGTGGAACTAGAAAAAACTCATCCTGGGTGAAGTAACCCTGACCCCAGAAAGACAAACCTGATGAGTACATTAGCTGTGAAGTAAAATATAACCATGCTATAATGTACAGACATTAGAGAGAGTAAGTAACAAAGAGGGCTCAAAGGGTGCCACATGGGTCTCCCTGGAAAAAGGGAAAGAGAATAGATTTCACAGGTGGATTGGGGATGAGTAGAGATGGGAACAGGAGGGATCAGGTTCAAGGGCTTGAGGCCTAGGCCAGAACAGGAAGCCCATGCCTGGCACTGCCTGGAAGACCAGGACCCAAAAGCTGGATAATCCAGAGACCTAGGATAGAATCAACATGACTGGCACAAAAAAAAAAAAAAAAAAAAAAAGTCAATGAAATGATTCTTAATGGTATTCTGCTATATTCATAAACCAAAACCTAGCATAATCCTCATCACAGAGGTTTCATCCAGCAACTAAGGGGAGCAGATGCAGAGACCCATAGTTAAACATTAGGTGGAGCTTGGGGAATCCTGCAGAAAAAGAGAAGAAAGATTGTAAGGAGCCGAGACAGAAAAGTCAAGGACCCCACAAGAAAACAGCCCACAGAATCAACTAACCAGTGCTCATAGAGTCTCACAGAGACTGAAACAACAATCTTGGACCTTGTATGGGTCTGGACTAAGTTCTCTGAATATATTTTATGGTTATGTAGCTTAGAGTTCTTGTGGGATTCCTAATAATGGAAGAGGGGGCTCTCTCTGACACTTTTGTATGCTTTTAGGACCCTTTTACTCTTACTGGATTGTCTAGTCCAGCCCTGATATGAGGGGATGTGCCTAGTCTTATTATAACCTGGTATGCAATGTTTGATTGATATACCTGGAAGGCCTGCCATTTTCCAAAGGGAAACGGAAGAGTATATGTAGGGGAGAGGGGAGTTGACTGGAAGAGACTAGGAGGAGAGGAAGGAGGGGAAACTGCAGTCAGGATAATGTATGAAAGAATAATAAATAAAAGGAGGTAATATATATATCTATGACTTGAAATGTAGCTTAGAGTTCAAAAGCACTGGCTGATCTTCCAGAAGACCCGGGTTGGATTCCCGCACCTACAAGACAGCTGACAACTATCTTTAACTTCAATCCCAGAGCACATACAGGGGGAGGAGGTCCCCCTCAGTCACAGACATAGGGGAGGGGAGTAGGGCAGAAGCGGGAGGGAGGGAGGAAGGGGAGGATACAAGGGATGGGCTAACAATTGAGGTGTAATATGAATAAATTAATATAAAAAAAGTGAAAAAAAACTTCAATCCCAGGGAACCTGATGCTCTCTTCTGCCCTCCTTAGGCACTGCATGCATGAGGTTAATGGACATATATGCAGGCAAAACATCATACACATAAATTAAAAGAGGAGAAAAAATAAGCACACTGTTAAATATAAACAATGAAGTCTGAATATCTGTAAAAAATTTTTATATTTATTGACTCTGTGTGTGTGTGTGTGTGTGTGTGTGTGTGTGTGTGTGTGTGCTTGTCTGTATGTGCATGATGTGTGTACCAGTATCTGTGAAGGCAAGAAAAGGGCATCCTGGAGTGTAAGCCATCTGATGTGAGTACTGGAAACCAAACAATGGATCCTCCGCAAGAGCACCAAGTGCTCTTAACCTCTGTGCCTTCTCTCCAGCCTCCCATTGGGATACAAGACTGCAGAAAAGGAGCTGTGATAGTAAGTGAACAAAGCATCACTTAAGAGAGTGCTTAAGGCCATACCTACACTTAGTCTTCTTGTGAAACTGACAGAAAGTGACTTCTTTTAGAAATGGTCATAGGAAGTGTGGCTGTCACTGTCTGATTGTCTGCTCCATTATTCTTCTCTAGAGAAACTCCAAACTGAGAAAGCTAGGCTGTGCTTAATGTGGTTGTAAATGTATTAATATTCTCAAGGTGTTGTTTTGGAAAGATTTGCCTTCATTAGTAAGCCTCATGTCTTCTTTTTCTTTCTTTTTATTTTTTTTTTTTACCTGAAATAGAACTACATCACCTATCCCTCCTTTTCTTCCCTCCAGTCTCTCCCAGCTACCCTCCCTCAAGCCCTTCACATGTCCCCTTATTCTCAAGCCTCTTTCTTTTTACTTTTCTTCTTCGTTGGTACTTTTATGTAACTCTATATATTGAAGATCTTTGTAATTCATCTTTCACGGTGATTCTTGCTACGTAGTGTTTGAGTCTACTGCTTGATCATGATGAATTTTAAATAGCTTTAGTATCTATTGTTTTGGGTCTAAAACTGTTACAGCATATAAGAAATACCCCAGGTATTGCTGTGGTCTGGACAGTTAGAGCCTTCATGAGAGATACTTCATGATTACTGCCCTCACTACAAAAAGAAAAAAACACCCTCCTCCTACAAGTCTGCTGCTCCATTTGAAAACATAAAATATCCTATGATCTATGAGCCAGAAGTGGTCCCTCATCTGACTCACACTGTTACAGTTCAACAGCTATGGAAATAAATGATAGAGAGATAGATAGATAGAGAGAGAGAGAAAGAGAGAGAGAGAGAGAGAGAGAGACAGACAGACAGACAGACAGACAGACAGACAGACAGAGCTATTATTTCGGATTTTGATAGTATACACTCATTTAAAAGCAAATGGCCTACATGCAAACACATGCTTATTAGAAAAATACAATAGTGTTTAAGATCTGTATCTTTCTCTAAAATATAAATAACCCAAATTTCATCTCTTCAATAAATATAACTTTATGAATGTGCTCAGTGTTTCTTGTCTTATGCCCATTACTAACAATAACTTACTTCTGACATCTTGCTAATGCCTGTTTTCACTACAGAGATAAGAAATGGCATTAAATGAAAGATGTGGTAATGTATGTTTGTAATCCCAGCACTCTGGAGGTAGGAACAGGTGGATCTCTTCATTTAAGGCTAGCATGGGACACAGAGCTACTTCCAAGACAGCCATAACTAGACAGAGAAACCCTGTCTCAAGGATCCAAAAAAAAAAGAATGAAATAAAGAAAGAAAGAAGAGAACATAAAAGAAGAAGAGAGAAGAAGAGAAAAAGAAAAAGGAAAAAAGTAATGGCATTACAGTTAGAAATTTGGCATCTCTGTGGTGAGAGTTTCTCCCAAACCCTCTCTTTTTCCTGTTCAACATCAACCAACTCTTCTTTACTGCAAACAAGCTACGTTTTGTTTAGAGATAATAGCTAACTTCCTACCATTGTTTAGCTTTCAAGCCATTTAGGTATACAATAGGAAACAAAAATTAAAGCTGTAGACACATTTTTCTAATGAGTTTGTAGTAATATTTCATTAATCTAGATCTCTTTGAAATACAAGATGTGCAGCACAGAAATGCTGCTACAACTGAACATAGCAGCTCTTTAAAGTGTGCAGTCTGCACAGAAAGATCACAGCATAAAGAGGAGTGCAAGATAAGCCACATGGAGTAGATGTGGCATCCTGTTACTGCTCCTCCAGCCATACATTGTCCCTCCAACTATACAGGGTGACTGAAATTTGATTGATTGTTTCCAGTGAATATGAAGACCTTCTCTTTGATAGAATATTCAAAGCAACATAGTTTATTTTCTTACTTAATAATCATTTGAGACTGTGGTGGTTTGAAAAAGAATGCCCCCATAAGCTCATAGATTTGAACATTCAGTTTCCAGAGAGTGGCACTATTCGAAAGGATTGGGAGGAGTGGACCTGTTGGAATAAGTGTGACTTCTTTGGAGGAACTATGTGACTGGAGGTGGCCTTTGAGGTTTCAAAAGCCTAAGCCATGTCCAGTGGCTTTCTCTCTTTCTGCTGCTACTATCTGTACCTTCCTGTTTCCTTATTCCTCCTCTAGCCTACACACCATTGTATGCTAGCCTTTACAGCAAAACTCCTGATTTTGAGTTCTCAATAGTCAGTAATTCTAATTGTGTAGCCATTCTCTCAATTCTAAGCAGCCCCAGCCAAATGCTTTCAAGAGGAAATATTGCCTTTCCAGTACAGTTGCTGCATTCAGTGTGTGTTCAGGCTTCATTTTGGTTCACTCTGCTTCAAAGCACACGTATCATTTGGCTCCAGGACATCACGTTGATCTGCTTCTCTCTTCTGACTAGTTCTTGTCTACTTCTTCCATCTCACTTCTCTAGTTTCTAAACACTGGGATGCTGTGAGACTCGTTTTCCTGGATTATTTTCTATAAATACAAAAATTGACTGTTTACTTAGTAACATCATCCCAATTCATAGCATTGAATACTATGCATTTACTAATAAGTCCTAAATTTATACTTACATTCTGGACCTCTCCTTGAATTTTTTTTTTCAATTTTCATTGTATGTATCTGCTGATGTTATTTGGGTAGACCTCCTTTACTAAGCTAGTCCGTTCTTTGAAGGTTGCATCCATCCATGTGTAGATCTGCAGCTCGCTCGAGGGCACATTCCCTCGGAAAAACTCATCCATTCGGCGCTGGCAGCCGTTGGTGGTGGTGAAGACCCACAGCAGAAGCGGGCAGGTCTTCTCACAGTCCTCCTGGGTAAGGAGCGATTCCATCTTCCTCCTTCCGCCTGGCAGACGCTCGCCCTGACCTCCGACCCCTGCAGCGAGCCTGAGAAAGACCTTTTACAATTTATTTAATAAAATGTCTACAAAGTTTTCAAAGCCTACTTTTAGTACCAGATGTTATCATATATATTGAACCATAAATTCTTTTTATATAACAGACATGTCTATCATCAGATGTGCTTTTCCAAAATATTCTCCTGGTTTTGTAGTACTGTATTTTGCAGGACAAACATTCTCTCTAAATTAACTATTTTTACCGTATTTTCCTCTATTATTCATTTAGTACATAACCCAAAGAAGTATCAAGGTTAAAAATTATGGTCTATCTTTTATTCTGTAACTTAATTGATTAGAGATAAGAAAATTCTGCTTTCAAAGCAATACCACATTTCAAACCAAATGTTCCCATTGTTATGGGTAAAAGAATCACCTGGTTCTCATTACAAAGCCTCATACCCTTTCTAGTTACAAAGACTGTAATTTTGTCAGCATAGGCTGAGGTCCAGAAATGAGCACATTGCAAGCACCAAGGTGATCCTAAGTGTATAATTAAAGAATCAAAATTCAGACAGCATTTCCAAGTTTGGATTGCTCTCACTGGTCTTGCAGCTTCCCCAACTTCATCTTAGGCATCTTCTTAATAATGTCGAAATGATAGCATGCATAACAGCTAAGCCCCAACATCTGGACACAATCAACCACTAATGAAAGTACCTGGGAAAAAAATCATGTCTGTTCTGTACATTTACAGATTCTTTTCTTATCTTTATCCCCTAAACTGTACAATATCCTAACTATTTACACAATACTTATATTGTATTCAGCACTGTAAATTATCTAGAAGTGACCTAACAGAGCAGGAAAGGAATAGATTAGCACAAATACCACATCATTGTATATGAGGGGCTTGACTGAGCACATGTGGATTTTAGCAGAACCAATCCCCACAAATGCCAAGAGATAACTGCATATTCATATGAACTAAATTGTATGTATACTATCCACCATATGTGTTGTTAGTTCAAAATAAAAAGTGGCACAATTTTCTTCAAATAAAAACTTGGGGAAATAGGAACATACAACCCTCACCTCGCTACCTTAATTGTGCATGTGCTCTGAGAGCCCCTTTCCATTAGGAAACAGCTGTTTTTGTGAGGCAGGAGACACTGTCAACTGAACAAAATGACAGCCTACAGACTGGGGAAAGATCTTCACTAACTCTTCATCTGACAAAGGTCTAATATCCAAAATATATAAAGAACTCAAGAAATTAAACACCACCAAACCAAATAACCCAATTGAGAAATGGGGCTTGGAACTAAACAGAGAATTCTCAACAGAGGAATATCAAATGGCGGAGAAACACTTAAAGAAATGCTCAACCTCCTTAGTCATCAGGGAAATGCAAATCAAAACAACTCTGAGATTCTATCTTACACCCATCAGAATGGCTAAGATCAAAAATTCAAGTGACACCACATGCTGGCAAGAACATGGAGAAAGAGGAACACTCCTTCATTGCTGGTGGGAATGCAAACTTGTACAACCACTTTGGTGATCTATTTGGAGCTTTATCAGAAAACTGGGAATAGGGTTTCCTCAAGACCCAGCCATTCCACTCCTTGGAATATACCCAGAAAATGCCCCACCACACAACAGGGACATATGCTCAACCATGTTCATATCAGCCTTATTCATAATAGCCAGAATCTGGAAACAGACTACATGTCCCTCAGTTGAAGAATGGATAAAGAAATTGTGGTACATTTACACCATGGACTACTACTGAGCTATTAAAAACAAGGAAATCCTGAAATTTTTGGACAAATGGATGGAATTAGAAACAATAATGCTGAGTGAGTTAACCCAGAAGCAGAAAGACCCACATGGTGTATACTCACTTATAATTGGACACTAGCCCAAAAGGCATGTCCCATGAAAGTCTTCACTTACCAAGAGATAGGGAGAGATGTGAGGACATCCCACTGGGACTCTATGTAAGAAAAATATAGGAGATGGGGAAATAGACGTATCTAGCGGATCTCAGAAACCTACAAGAAGAACATCGCAATGGGTTGGTGGATCAGGGCCCAGGAGTGTCTGCTCAAACTATTGCACTAACCAAGGACAATACAAATAGTAGACACCGAACCCCTACTATGACCTAGCCAACAGACAGCACATTCTCCACAATTATGTGGAGAGCAGGGACTAACTCTGACATGAGCTCTGGTACCCCATACTTAATGACCTCCCCTGGGTGGGGAGCCCTGGTGGCACTCAAAGAAAGAATAGGCAGACTACCCAGATGAGACTTGATAGCCTGTGACCATAAAGTGGGGGAGGAGGTCCTCCTCCATCATGGACCTAGGGGAGGGGGAATAAGGTAGGGGTGGGAAGGAGGGAAGAACAGGATAAAAGTGATGGGTGAACAATTGAGTTGTAATCTGAATAATTAATTAATAAAAATAAAAATAAATAAATAAAAAAGGAAACAGCAGTGTGGGAAAGCATGGCTTGCCGTGGGGGGTTGGTACTTTTCTCAGGAGCTTGCTGTATGTTGCTTCCTTTCTTGCTTGCTTCTTAAATATCTACAAGCTACCAAGGTTTCCCTTTGTGAATGTCCATGACAGAAGCTTGCATTTTATTTCAAGAGATCACAAGATGCTTCTCTCTTGTATTGCTCCTTTCCTCAGATAAGCTGTTGAGTTCCAGCCTCAAGTGAAATGATACATCAATCATGAGACCCACCTTCTAGGAGACTGCAGGAAAAAATGCCCAAAGATGGACAAAAGGAGCTGCAGCTGGGAAGACTAAAACGGGCCCTCCCAAATGGCCCTTTTCCCTGTACTCCTGAAAGCAGACATGGTCTTGTACTATAAAAAGCAAGCGACATGGTGCTGTAATTCTTTGTTTGCCTTGTTCCTCTGGGACATTCTCATCAGTGGTTGCAGTCACTCTTGGTGGTTTTGCAGCACAAGGAAAGGCTGCACATCCTAATAGGACTGGAACTGAGAAACAAGATCTCACATCTTGCCGGTGTGAGGTGGTAAGGCCAGAGTCCGGTGACAAAGAGGATTAGTGAGATCCTCCTGGGGCAGAGAACAGAAGTCTTGACTGTGAGGTTCTGGGCCCTTCCCTTCACTGAGCCGCAATCTACTCCCAGCTGTGGGGAATCAAATTACCAATAAAATATGAACATGTGTGCATCTTCTTCTTAGAAGTAACAGCATTCTGGTTCTCTACAGTTTTCTAAAGACTTAGGGCAATAGCTGCATCTTTGGTACTTTCTTGTTTTCCACAAGATCATGTTTTAACAGTTCCTCATCTTAAAAAAAAAAAAAAAAAAAAAAAAAATCTTGTCCACAGCCATTCAAAACCTTAGCCCTCTCCAAGAACGTATTTAAAACTACATCCTGAATTTTGTGAACCGTGGCCTGAACTCTCTCCTTTACTCTCTAGTACAGACACACGATAGATTCCTAAACAACATTTTCATTATGATCCCTAATTATAGGGCAGCAGGTCCAAAAAAACCTACATTTGATTTTTCATGATTGGTGGATTAAAAATCTAAGCCAAAAATAACACAAAATAAATGCCTCAAAACATGTTGCACTAGGAAAATAAATCCTCACAAAAGATGTGAACCTATAATTCAATGAGCTCAAAATTACTCTGATCTTTTTATCTCCAAATGTTCTTCACTGTTAAGACTGTGAAAGAATATATATATATATATATGAATCAGAAGTGATTCACACAGGCACCCAGAGAATGCTGGACCCCTGCCAGCTTCCTTAGCGCTGTAACTTTGCCCTCATCTGTATTCTTCTGTAGAAATGAAACCAGGGAGAAGTCTAGTATGTATGGTTTTCTGAACTTTATTGTTGAGACAGAACTGGTTGATACATGTCTAGTCTCTCAAACTGGTCATTCAAATAATGACTATGGAAATTCGTTATTCATTTATGTACAGAGCTATAACAAACATGATATAAAAATAACAATTTACTGGTGAATAATGCAGAATATTCATGATGCACACACATTAAAAATAGTCTCAAGCTGAGCTGGAGAGATGACTCGGAAGTTAAGAACACTGTATATCCTTCCAGAGGTCCTGAGTTAAATTCCTAGCAACCACATGGTGGCTGACAATCATCGATAATGTGATCTGGTGCCCTCTTCTGGCATGCAGGTATACAGGCAGATAGGACACTCATATACATAAAATAAATGAATAAATTTTTAAGTCAAATCATCCATTTATAAAAAAGGAGTCTCAAGCATATAGTGAGTCTGTTCTCATGATGTCTTTGGCATCATGTCCAGACACAATTAATACTGCAAGACACTATCTCTGAAGCCACCAAGACAAGCCCTTAGCTCTGTGGTCTAATATGTTAAATTTGGGGCAGCTATAAAATTCTGGAGATTGACTACATTCAACCAGAAAAGCCGTAGGCTTCTACACAATGCTCTAAGACAGAACTTCTCTAACTCTACTGATGTCCTGGATGTTGGTCTAATCACTATGCGAGAATATCTAACAAGTGCAATGTAGAGAGGGGTTTATTTGGGCCCATGGTGTCAGAGTACAGTGCAGCATGATAAGTTACTGTAGCAGAAGAGCAAAGTAGTGAGTCAGCAGTCAAGAAGGAAAGGGCACTGACTGTGCTCAAATTGCTTTCTCGTTTTTATTGTCTAGGACCCCACCTTATGAAATGGTGCCACCACCCACTTTGATTGTGCTCTGTCCACACACATTAATCTAATCTAGAAAATCTCTTCTAAGCATATCTAAAGGTTTGTCTCTACCATAATTGTAGATCCTGTCAAGTTATCAACTGTTCTGGTTTGCTTCCTTTTTCACTGATAAATGTCATGACCAAACGCAGCTTGTGGGGGAGTGTATATATATATATATATACATATACATACACATATATATATGAATATATATATATGTAAAACAACTCATGGTGAAAGCAACAGAGTAGGAATTCAACTGTAACCTAGAGGCAAGAAATAAAGCACTATTTGTGAATGAATGCTACACACTGGCAAGCTCTGACTTGTTCAGCTTGCATTTTTTTTATTAATTTATTCTTGTTACATCTCAATGGTTATCCCATTCCTTGTATCTTCCCATTCTTCCCTTCCTCCCATTTTCCCCTTACTCCCCTCCCCTATGACTGTAACTGAGGGAGACTTCCTCCCCCTTTATATGCTCATAGGGTATCAAGTCTCTTCTTGGTAGCCTGCTATCCTTCCTCTGAGTGCCACCAGGTCTCCCCCTCCAGGAGACATGGTCAAATATGAGGCACCAGAGTACGTGTGAAAGTCATACCCGACTCTCCACTCAACTGTGGAGAATGTCCTGTCCATTGGCTAGATCTGGGTAGGGGTTTGAAGTTTACGGCCTGTATTGTCCTTGGCTGGTGCCATAGTTTGAGCAGGACTCCTGGGCCTAAATCTGCCTATCATAAAGTTCTTCTTGTAGGTTTCTAGGACCCTCTGGATCCTTCTACTTTGTTATTCTCCCATACTACTCAGCTATTAAAAACAAGGAATTCCCGAAATTTGTGGACAAATGGATTGAGCTAGAAATTATCATAATGAGTGAGTTAACCCAGAAGAAGAAAGACTCAAATGGTATATACTCACTTATATCTGCATACTAGCCCAAGTGGCATGTCCCACGAAAGCCTTCACTTACCAGGAAACTAGGTCAGCTTGCATTTTTATACAACCAAGGATCACCTGCCAACGAGTAGCAATGGTCTGAGCCTTTGCACAGCAGTAGTCAAGGAATGCCCCAGCCAGCTTCCCTGTAGACCAGTCTGATGGAGTCACTTGCTCAATTGAGGTTTCCTCTTCCCAGATAACCCTAATTTGTGCCAAGCTGGCAAAAACTAAAGAACACACTGTCACACTACCAACATTAACTGTCACAATTGTATATATGAATCTCCTGGACAGAACAACAGTTCTCAATCTGAGGGTCTCGATACCTTTGGGGTCAAATGACTTTTTCCCAGTGGTCACCTAAGACTATCAGAAAACACAGATATTTACATTACAATTCCTAATGGTAGGAATGAAAATGGCCCCCATAGGCTCATAAGAACTGTCACTAGTAGGAGGTATGTTCTCATTGGAGTAGGTTTTGGCCTTGCTGGAGAAACTGTGTCACTGGGGGTTGGCTTTGAGGTTTCAAATGCTCAAGACATGCCTTCTCTCTCTCTCTCTCTCCTCTCTCTCTCTCTCTCTCTCTCTCTCTCTCTCTCTCTCTCTCTCTCTCTCTCTCTTCTCCTCTCTCTCTCTCTCTCTCTCTCTCTCTCTCTCTCTCTCTCTCTCTCTCTCTCTCTCTCTCTCTCTCTCTCTCTCTCTCTCCTCTCTCTGCTGCCTGAGGATGTATAATTTTCAGCTGCATCTCCAGTATCATGTCTGCCTGTGTGCTGCCATGCTTCCTACCATAATGACAATAGACTAAACATCTGAACTATCAGCCAGACCCAATTAAATGCTTTGTTTTATAAAAGTTTCCATGGTTGTGGTGTCTGTTCATAGCAATAGAAACCCTAAAGAAGACAGAAGTGCACTGTTAAGTCTTTTCCTGTGCCACTGAGTTCATTCTCCTATTTCTCTTCTGTGGGTCCAAGGTGTCTGCACTTTACATATTACTACAGACATACGTGATCATCAGTGTTCATTCTACTCTGGTCATAGTAGCTAGAAATTGAAAACAGCCTAGATGTCCATCAACCGATGAATGGAGAATAAAAATATAGTAAATTTATACAATTAAATATTATTCTTCAATTTTAAAATTTGAAATTAAGAAATTCATAGGTTAATAGATGGAACAAGAAAAAAATCATCCTGAGTGAGGTAACCCAGAGTGGGAAAAAGTCAAATATGGTATGCCTCCTCTTATACATGGATGGTTTGAAGCCTTGCATATCATGCTATAATCCATATAGCCACAGAGGATAGGTATCTAGTAACAGACTATTGGGAAAGAAAGGATCTTCCTGGGAAAGGGGAAATCGAATATATTGTTATGGAGAGAAAGAGGGGAGACTGGAGTGGGAGGATTAAATGGGGAGAGAAACTACAGCAAGAGGAAGAGAGGGAGGAGGGAGAGGGAAAGGTAGCACTGGGGACATTTGAGGCCACATGGAACCCATCTATGACAGAAGCTTCCTAAAATATATACATATATGAAAAGAATCTAAATGGAGTCACCAAATAATGGTAACGACAGAGCCCCAAGTAGACATGTGACATACCAAATGAAACTTCCTGTGCCAGGAATGTGTTACATTCGCCAGTGGGGTCCATGAAAACCTCATATAGCTCAGGCTATTGGTCACTCTCCACCAACTGATGGCAAGGCTCTACTGCTGAAGACAACACAGAGAAGTGGAGCTGGGACCTAACTAGAACCTTGATCCCTACACACCAGGCTCCAGGGTACTGGAAGGTACCCTGCATGTTACTAGAGGAGAAAAGTAATCACCACCACCAACAACAACAAAATGTCAGCAAAATGGTGACCTGCCTTTGAGATACACTGGTGCAATACTCACAAACATGGGTGGAACCAGGCACTGACTGACTGGATGCAAAGTTTACTCTAGCAATGGAACCCCTCCAAGAGCCTAATACTAGATAGGCCATGGGCCTATGGGAAAATAAAATGCTGTTATTCTACTAAAGGAATGTTGCAATAAAATTATTCCTAGTGACATACTGCTATACCCATAGATCAGTTTTTCCTTATCATAGAAGGAGTGTCTTCTTTCAGTAGATGGGAACTAACACAGACACCCACAATTGGACAGTGTGCAAAAAAAAAAAAAGAGACTTTGGATGACTCAGTCCTAAACTAGTCTCTTCCTCAAACCCTCCCCTCAGTGTTCAGGGAACCATGTGGAAGAACAGCAAAAATAAAGGACACCACCAAAAGAAGACATAAGAGTAAACTAATCTAGGCCCATGGAGGCTCAGAGAGACTGAAGCAGCAACCAAAGAGCATGCACAAGCTGGACCTAGACACCCTAGACATGTATAGCAGATCATGTGGGTCATCATGTGGGTCCCCTAACAATGGGAGTAGGAGCTGTCTCTGACTCTCTTGCCACTGGATCCCTTCCCCTAGCTGAGCTGCCTTGTCAGGCCTCAATGCAAGAGGACATATTTACTCCTGCTGTGACTTGAGATGCCTGGGTGGGTTGATACCCCATAGGGGCCACCCTTTCTCTGAGAAGGAGAAGGTGGAATGGGAGGAGGGGGGTGTGAAGGGGAGACTGGGAGCAGAGGAGGGAAGGGGCTAGGATTAGGCTGTTAAGTGATTAAATAAATAAATGGAAAAACTAATAAATAAAGGAGTGAATAAATAAATAGCCTGAAGTGATAGGTGACTTCAAGGAGTCTTCCAAACACAAAAGGGTTAAGGCACATACTCACAGAGACTATGGCAGTGCACACAGAGCCTGCAGAGGCTCAAGCCAGGTAGCACCCCTGCACTGAGAGGAGCAAGTGGAGACCATCTCCACTTTTAACCTAGGAGCTATCTGCAATTGGTACTCATCTGCAAAGGAAAGAAATAGTTTTCTCCAGTGGAGTCTCGACAGGCATATGAGCCACACTTCAGAGTAGGCCCCAGGTCTAGAAGATGGCAAACACGGAATAGACTCAGCAGTATTTTCTATAAACTTTTTGTCTTAAAGTGCTTTGTTTGGGCTTTTTTTTCCCCCCTTTGTACTCTGGTTTCCAACTTTGTAGGGTTCTGTTGGGATTTTGTGTGTGCACACAAGTTTCTTGTTTATATTTTAAAGAGAGAAAGAAAAGGCATGGAGTTGGGTGGGTAGGGTCAGGAAGAAGCTGGAGGAAGGAGAAAATGTCATCAGGATATACTGTATGAAAAAATGTTATCTTTATTCTTTTTCTTCCCAACATAATATCTCTGTTAGTTATTTGGGATTTCTGCATAATACACCCTGATGGCATTTGCTTCCCATTCCTCCCAGGTCCACTCTCCTACCTTACACACACATACACAGAGAGAAAAGAAAAGAAAAAAATACACCAAGTCCAATTTATGTTGCCCATATTCTCATTGGAGCATGGCCAAACTCACAGTAGCCAGCCTCTTAAGGATAACTGAATGCTCTCCCACCCCCACCTCCACCCCCACCAGAAGCCACCAACTGTGAAGAGCTACATTTTAGCATCTTTGTCACAATTTTAAAAAGAAAACTTAATACACACACACATACCTTTCTTCCATAGCTTCCTACTGGAATGTCTGGTTTTTGGCAGGGGTGTGGGGTGGAAAGGCTGTCACAGAAGCCTTAAATGTCTCTCATTCTCAATCAACTCCACCCATAAAAGACAGAAGCAGTACAGACAGACCATGGACTTTCACATGGTTTCCTTTGTCAGCACAGACCACAGACAACAGCTCAGCCTTGGCTTCAGTATAAACCACGGACACCAGCATGGCCTCGGGTGGGGGCATGAAACATGGAAATCTTCGGAGGAGGCATAATCCAGAAAATGAACTGGTTTTCACCTTGGATACCTTGTTGTTGCTGAGGTTGTTACACACCACATTGACCAAATGGCATTACATGCAAATACTTATTGCAACAAGTCTTTGGTCTGATTCAAGGTCTGTGGTAAATGCTGGACTATCACTGAGATATCCTGTCGCTGCCTAGGTACAAGAGCTTGGCAGCATATCTGGGAGCAGGACCTGCATGAGCACCAGGCCACTGCATAGCTCTCTGCCCTCAGCACTGGCCGCCCTGGCTCACCAGCATGATCAGGGAGGTAATGCAGGCCTGCCCTCTCCTCGCTGCAGCATGTGGGGGCCACTTAGCAATGGTGTCAGGTTTAGGGTTAGGGTTAAGCTCTTTTGTCTGCAGCAGCTGTGCGCCCATGCTGGCCACCACTGCCACACCTCTAGTTTTGCTTCTCTCCACTTCATGTGGCTCTGCTCTACCATCTTTTGTTGTTGGTTTCTGTTTTGTTTTGTTGAAATTTTACAAGATCTGAGACCACTTTTAAAAGCATCTTCTCATAAGGCCTGACTTTTTTAGTTGTTCCAGTAATACTGCATGCTCTGAAGATTCATCCTTGCTGCTATGTCTCCTTTTGAAGACACCCTGTGTTTCTCAAGTTACTAGAGGTGACTTGGCAGGCACCTCAGGTGCCTATAGCTGCGGCCGTCTTGAATACACTATGAAAAAAATACTTTTCCAATAAAATAAGAAAAACAATTAGAGAATTTGACTAAAAAAGAAAAACAAAGGGTGCCTAGTGCTTGTGATCATAGAGTTCTGACAAGTTCCCCTGAGGGACGTGCATTCTGCTGGCCCATGTTTTTCAGAAGTCAACACAGAATATCTGAAGTGCCTCAGTAGATCATGTTGTCCAGGTAAAATTGATCTCTCTGGTACTCTCATATAGCACTAAGCATATTAAATTCAAAGAGAACTTATTAAAGATCTCATCTTTGTATATTTTCCAGTTCATAGAGTATACAAAAAATAAATAATAAAATAATCTTCTGTTTCTAAAATCTCTAGTATTACATATTGAGGCATTAAAATAACATACTGGTGATATCAGAATGAAGTGATCGAAGTAAAACTTCTTTGGAATGTAAATATTTGAAATATTTGAGATAGATTAAAACAAGGGAACTTAAAACATGTAAAAAGAAATAGGACTGTTGTAGGGAAGAGGGTCCAAAGAGAGGACGAGAAGGAAAAGATATCAGACACAAAGATGTAAAATCCAGAAATGTGAGGGAATACAACTGGACAGAATCAAGAGTGCAGAACAGATAACAAAATGGCGCCAGAACAGGCCACGGAGTTCTAGGAAGTCTGTAGAAGAAGCAGGATTTGTTCTTGGGTCACATTTTTAAGGGCAGAGTAGATATGGAGAAATGACTCCGCACATAAGGAACACTTACTGTTCTTGCAGAGGACCAGAGTTCCCTTTCCAACACCCACACCAAGTGGTTGTTGCCACCTGAATGTCCAGGCTGAGGGGTCCAGAGTCCTCTTCTGGCTTCCACGGTATCTGTATGCATGTGTATATAGAACCACACAGATGTGTCAACAAAAATAAATAAACCTCTTAAACAAGAAAAAGTAGGTGTAGAATCATCTAGCTTTGTGCTTGGTTCCAACAAAAAGACCATATAATCATATCCTGCTGAGCCATAGCCCATCCTCTACTGCAGCGACTGGAAAAAAAAACTCTTATTCTTCTCAGGGATGTCAGTCCATCCCACTCATATGAAGTCCTTCCTGGTGTATCATATCAGCTCCTTACAGTAAATCTTTGTTTTGGAGAGAATCAGTTTTCTTCTCAAAAAAAATATTTATACATGGTACTATAAGGTAAAAAATAAAACAAAATTTAAAGACCCTTTCCTTTAACCATCCTCACTTAAGAAATTATTACAGCCAGCCTTCTTAAGAAGTTTATGTCAAAATCTGTAGTATTTGAAACAGTTAACGGGTATCAGCATTATATGGTGAGGAGTCAAGTGGGGAGGATCTGAAAGGGTTTAAGGGAGAGGAAATTATCAGAATATACTGTATGACAAATATCTATTTTCAATAAAATCCAAAATGGATGGAATAGAATGTTGCTCAAGAGTTTTAATATGGAGGATCCAAGATGGCGGCGAGCAGTGTGGACCGTGTTTGGAGGCTCCAGTGAACAATTCAGGGAATTGTACAGATTTCTGAGCTGGGAACACCGAGGTCCACACACCACGGCAGCGGGAGTGCTCCATGGTTTGGAGGGCCCAGGGTGTGGAGGACCTGCGTGCCCCTGCACATGGGAGGAGCGTAGATTTTCTCGGATCAGAGCAGTAGTGCCAGAGGCAGCAGCAGCAGCAGCAGCGGCACCAGCGGCACCAGCGTCAGCAGCAGTGGTGGCTGAGGTTTGCAACTCAGAGCCTTCTGGTGGAGGCGATTAGTGTGGTGGACAGTGGGAGTTGCTGCGGGAGAGGGGACTCTGGGCAGGATTTGGGTCGCGTGGTGCCTTGGGACCCAGAGTGGGACTCGGCAGACAGTTCGGCCTCAGAGTCCCGGGTTCAGCTCAGTGAGCAGTGCCGTGGAGATGCTGGCTCAGCTCAGCAAGCAATTCTGCCCAAGACACTAGCTCAGGGCAGCCACAGTTCTCTTGCTGTGGCGCAGGCTGGGCAGAGCGCTCAGTTCCACTGGAGGCACTGGCTCAGCTCAGCAAGCAGTTCTGCCCGAGACACTAGCTAAGTTCGGCGGGCAGCTCTGGGGTGCTGACACAGGCTGAGGTCAGCACGTAGATTCAGCCCAGAGGCCCTAGCTGGACTTGCCGGGCAGATTGGGCCCAAAGATTCTAGCTGAGCTGTGCACACAGGCTCGGCGGCCCTAAGACTCTGGCTGGACTATCCACGCAGTTTAGGCCCAGAGTCCCGGGCTAAACTCAGCAGATAGTGTGAGTCCAGAGTCCCTGGCTGAGCTCAGTGCACAATTCCGCCCCGGAGACTCAGGTGTAGCTCGGCGTGCAGTTTGGGGCCAGAGTCCCTAACTGTGCTTGGCAGACAGATTGGGCCCAGTGACTCTAGCTCAGCATTAGGTACAGTCCAGGCTCTAAGACTCTGGTTGGACACAGTGTGCAGTTTGAATCCAGAATTCCTGGCTGAGCTTGGCAGACAGTTCGGGCCCTGAGTCAATAACTGACCACAGCAGGCACTTTGGGCCAAAAGCCCCTAACTGAGCTTGGTGCGCAGTCCCAGCCCAAAAATTCTGGCTGGATCCTGTGTGCATTTTGGGCCCAGAATCCCTAGCAGAGCTCAGCAGATGGTTCAGGCCCTGAAAATCTAGCTGAGTTCAGCCCGTGGTTTGGGCCCAGTGTTCCTGCCTGCACGTAGCAGGGGACACAGAAGGCTGTGGATACCTTGGCCTGACCCAATGCACATTCAGAGACCCAGAACAATTACAGGACCCACAGCACATGGGAGCTGAGGATCACTGGCTGTGAGAGTCCAAAACAACAGGGCTAACCTCCTACCATCCACACCAGTGAAGCATCAGAGCTTCCAGCCTAGGGAAATCATGAGAAAACAAGTGAATCTATCATCAGATTCTCTGGAAGCTAACCAACAAAAACAAAGATGGCAAGATGTCTAAAGGACATCGTAAAAGCATATGCAATAAAACCCAAAACAACATGGCGTCTCCAGTTTCCAGCTATCCCAAAGAAAACAACCCAGAGAACTCAAATACAACGGAAATACAAGAAAATGACCTCAAATCCTTAGTAATGAGGATGGTAATGGAGGAAACAAATAAAATTGGTAATCAAATGCAGGAAGATGCAGCCAAACATGTGAGAGACATAAAAGAAGCACATAAAGTGGAACTGGAAAAATTGCAGGAAAATGCAAACAACCAGATGAAAGAAATAAATAAACGGTTCAAGCTCTGAAGACTTATGAAGAGGCAATGGAAGAAACTCAGGAATATAAAAACAATCAGATGAAAGCAATCAAAAAATCAGTTCAAGATCTGAAAATGAAAATGGATTCAATGATAAACACACAGACAGAAAAAAAACGAGAACGTGAGACCTCAGAGAAGAAGGCGAGCAACACAGAGGTGAGCTTTTGTAACAGAATCCAAGAGATGGAAGAACAAATCTCAGGTCTAGAAGATACAATCACAGATCTTGAAGCAACCATTAAAGAAAATGCCAAATCTGGAAAACTCCTGACACAAAACATCCAAGAAATTAAGGACACCATGAAAAGAAGAAATCTGAGGATAATAGGCATTGAAGAAAGAGAAGATATCAGACTCCAAGGCCCAGAAATTATTCTCAACAAAATCATAGAAGAAAATTTCCCCAATCTAAAAAAAGAGATGCCTATGAACACACAAGAAGCCTACAGAACGCCAAATAGAATTGACCAGAAAAGAAAAACTGCCCGTCACATAATAATCAAAACACAAAACATACAGAACAAAGAAAAAATATTAAAAGCTACAAGGGAAAAGGGCCAAATAACATTTAATGGCAAACCTATCAGAATTACACCCGACTTCTCAACAGAGACCATCAAAGCCAGAAGGGCCTGGACAGAGATCCTGCAAACCCTAAGAGACCACAGATGCCAGGCCAGACTACTTTACCCAATAAAACTATCAGTAACCATTGATGGAGAAAACAAAATATTCCATTACAAAAACAAATTCAAACAGTACCTATCCACAAATCCAGCTTTACAGAAGGTACTAGAAGGAAAACTCCATCCCAAAGGGTCAAGCTACAAACAAAACTACCCAGGAAACAGATAACTATCCCATGGCAAAAACACAACTACACAAACGCTCGACTGGAAACAACATCAAAATTAAGACTCTTAACAGTCACTGGTCATTAATATCTCTCAACATCAAAGGCCTCAATTCTCCAATAAAAAGACACAGACTAACTGAGTGGGTGCATAAACAAGATCCAACATTCTTCTGCATTCAAGAAACACATCTCACCCATAATGAAAGGCATTACCTCAGGGTAAAAGGTTGGAAAAAAATATTCCAAGCAAATGGTCACAAGAAGCAACCAGGCGTAGCCATTTTAGTATCGAACAAAATAGACTTTCAACCAAAATTAATCAAAAGGGATGAGGAAGGACACTTCATACTCATCAAAGGTAAAGTCAACCAAGATGACATCACAATTCTGAACATCTATGCTCCCAATACAAGGGCACCCACATTTGTAAAAGATCTCCTAAAAAAAGCTTAAATCACACATCGATCCCCACACAATAATAGTGGGAGACTTCAACACCCCACTCTCACTGAAGAATAAGTCATTGAAACAGAAACTAAGCCGAGAAATAACATCATTAACCAATGCCATGGGTCAAATGGATCTAACAGATAACTATAGAACCTTTCACCCAAACGAGAAAGAATATACCTTCTTCTCTGCACCACATGGAACCTTCTCCAAAATTGATCACATCGTATGACACAAGGCAAGCCTCAATAGATACAAGAGGATTGAAATAATACCTTGTATCCTATCAGATCCCCATGCTCTTAGGCTGCAATTCAACAACAACAGAACTAACAAAAAGTCTACACGTACATGGAAACTAAACAACTCTCTGCTAAATGACACCTGGGTTGGGGAAGAAATAAAGAAAGAAATCAAGGAGGTTCTCAAATTCAATGAAAATGAAGGAACAACATACCCAAATTTGTGGGATATATTGAAAGCAGCGCTAAGAGGAAAATTCATAGCACTAAGTGCCTTTAAAAGGAAATTGGAAACATCGCACATAAGCATCTTAACAACACAATTGGAAGCACTAGAAAAAAAGAAAGCAGAAACACCCAAGAGGAGTAGACATCTGGAAATAATCAAACTCAGGGCTGAAATTAACAAGTTAGAAACTAAGAAAACAGTCCAAAGAATCAACAAAACCAAGAGCTGGTTCTTTGAGAAAATCAACAAGATAGACAGATCGTTAACCAAACTAACTAAAAGGCAGAGAGACAGTATTGAAATCAACAAAATCAGAAATGAAAAGGGAGACATAACAACAGACACAGAAGAAATACAAAGAATCATAAGATCCTACTTTGAAGGTATATATGCCACAAAATTTCAAAATCTAAGAGAAATGGACGATTTTCTTGATCAATTTCACTTGGCAAAGTTGAGTGAAAAACAGATAAACAAGCTAAATAGTCCCATTTCCCCTACAGAAATAGAAGCAATCATTGATAGTCTCCCAACCAAAAAAAGCCCAGGGCCAGATGGTTTCAGTGCAGAATTCTACCAGACCTTCAAGGGCGAGCTAATACCGATACTATTCAAGCTACTCCAAAAGATAGAAATGGATGGAAAATTACCAAATTCATTCTATGAGACCATAGTCTCATTGATACCTAAACCTCACCAAGACGCAACAAGAAAGAGAATTTCAGACCAATTTCTCTTATGAACATCTATGCAAAAATAGTAAATAAAATACTTGCAAAATGAATACAAGAACACATCAAAGATATCATGACCAAGTACGCTTCATTCCAGGCATGCAGGGATGGTTTAATATATGGAAATCCATCAATGTAATCCACCATATAAACAAAGAAAATAAAAAAACCACATGATCATCTCTGTAGATGCAGAGAAAACATTTGATAAAATCCAACACCCATTCATGTTTAAAGTTTTACAGAGATTGGGGATACAAGGAACTTTCCTCAACAAAATAAAAGCTATATACAGCAAGTCAATAGCCAAAATCAAAGTAAATGGTGAGATACTCAAAGAAATTCCTCTAAAATTGGGAACAAGGCAAGGCTGCCCACTCTCTCCATATCTCTTCAATATAGTACTCGAAGTTCTAGCCAGAGCAATAAGACAACAAAAGGAGATCAAGGGGATCCATATGGGAAAGGAGGAAGTCAAATTATCCCTATTTGCAGATGATATGATAGTGTACATAAGTGACCCTCAAAATTCCACCAGAGAACTCCTAAAGCTGATAAACACCTTCAGCAAATTGGTTGGATACAAAATTAACTCAAAAAGTCTGTAGCCTTCCTACACACAAATGACAAACTTGCAGAGGAAGAAATTAGGAAAACCACACCTTTCACATTAGCCACAAGCAATATGAAATATTTAGGAGTCACTCTAACTAAGCAAGTGAAGGATTTGTTTGAAAAAAATTTCAAAACTCTGAAGAAAGAGATTGAAGATGACCTGAGAAGATGGAATGATCTTCCTTGCTCATGGATCGGGAGAATTAACATAGTAAAAATGGCCATCCTACCAAAAGCAATCTCCAGATTCAATGCAATCCCTATCAAAATACCTACACAATTTTTTAAAGACATTGAAAGTTCAATTCTGAACTTCATATGGAAAAACAAAAAACACAGAATAGCTAAAACAATCTTGTACAATAAAAGGTGCTCCGGAGGAATCTCCATACCTGATCTCAAACTATACTATAAAGCAATAGTAATTAAAACAGCATGGTACTGGCACAGCAACAGGCTGGTTGATCAGTGGAATTGAATCCAAGACCCAGATATGAATCCACACACATATGGTCACTTGATTTTTGACAAAGAAGCCAAATCCATTCAATGGAAAAAGGATAGCATCTTCAACAAATGGTGCTGGTCTAACTGGAGGTCTATGTGTAAAAACATGCAACTGGACCCATATTTGTCACCTTGCACAAAACTCAAATCCAAGTGGATTAAAGGCCTCAACATAAAACCAGAGACATTAAGACACTTAGAAGAAAAATTGGGGAAGAGCCTGGAACATATAGGCACAGGAGACAGCTTCCTGAACAGAACACCAACGGCCCAGGCCTTAATGTCAACAATTAATAAATCGGACCTCATGAGGCTGAGAAGCTTCTGTAAGGCAGGAGACACTGTCAAGAGAACAAAGCGACAGCCTACAAACTGGGAAAAGATCTTCACCAACCCTACATCTGACAAAGGTCTAATATCCAAAGTATATAAAGAACTCAAGAAATTAAACACTACCAACCGAATAACCCAATTGAGAAATGGGGCTTGGAACTAAACAGAATTCTCAACAGAGGAGTATCAAATGGCTGAGAAACACTTAAAGAAATGCTCAACCTCCTTAGTCATCAGGGAAATGCAAATCAAAACAACTCTGAGATTCCATCTTACACCCATCAGAATGGCTAAGATCAAAAACTCAAGCGACACCACATGCTGGCGAGGATGTGGGGAGAGAGGAACACTCCTTCATTGCTGGTGGGAATGCAAACTAGTACAGCCACTTTGGAAATATATCTGGTGCTATCTCAGAAAAATGGGAATAGGGCTTCCTCAAGACCCAGCTATTCCACTCCTTGGAATATACCCAGAAGATGCTCCAGCACACAACAAGAAAATTTGCTCAACCATGTTCATAGCAGCCTTACTCATAATAGCCAGAACATGAAAACAGCCTAAGTGTCCCTCAGTAGAAGAGTGGATAAAGAAACTGTGGTACATATACACTATGGAATACTACTCAGCTATTAAAAACAAGGAATTCCCGAAATTTGTGGATAAATGGATTGAGCTAGAAATGATCATAATGAGTGAGTTAACCCAGAAGCAGAAAGACTCAAATGGTATATACTCACTTATATCTGCATACTAGCCCAAGGGGCATGTCCCACGAAAGCCTTCACTTACCAGGAAACTGGGATAGAGGGGAGGACATCCTATTGGGACTCTAGATGAGAGAAGCATGGGAGAATAGCAAAGTAGAAGGACCCAGAGGGTCCTAGAAACCTACAAGTAGAACACTATGATAGGCATATTTGGGCCCAGGGGTCCCGTTCAAACTAAGGCACCAGCCAAGGACAATACAGGTGGTAAACTTTAAACCCCTACCCAGATCTAGCCAATGGTCAGAACATTCTCCACAGTTGAGTGGAGAATGGGATAGGACTTTCTCACGTACTCTGGTGCCTCACATTTGACCATGTCCCCTGGAAGGGGAGACCTGGTGGCACTCAGAAGAAGGACAGCAGGTTACCAAGAAGAGACTTGATACACTATGAGCATATACAGGGGGAGGTAATCTCCCTCAGGAACAGTCATAGGGGAAGGGAATAATGGGAAAATGGGAGGGAGGGAAGAATGGGAGGATACAAGGAATGGGATAACTATTGAGATGTAACAAGAATAAATTAATAAAAAAATTAAAAGACAGAATTGGATCTGCATAGCTAAGCCAAATTATTATTGACAGAAATGGTAAATATATACACTGGAGTAAAAATTGCCTCTTCAACAAATGATGTGGGAAATCTAGAACCCATAGGAAGATGAATGCAAGTTAGTCTATGTTTCACCTGGAACAAAAATCAACTCCAAATGGATTATACATCAATACAAGATCTGATCACCTAAAACTGTTACCAGAAAATAGGGACTATACTTCAGTACATTGGCATAAGCAAGCACTGTCTGCGGACCTCAGGAACTCAGGAAATAATACTGAAAACCAATGAATGGGGTCTCACAAAAGAGTTGTGCAGTAAATGAAATTATCACCAGATGAAAGGGACAACCCACCAAAAAGGAGAAAAATCTTTGCTAGCTATATTTCTGTAACAGTAAATCTTGGTGGTCAATTTGATTAGATCTGGTTCAATTAAAAGACAGGCCTCTGGGAATGTCTGTGAGGTTATTTCTCAGGAGAATTTACTGAGGATGGAAGACCCTCCCTCCCCGAGAGTAGGCAACACCTTCTGGTGTTAGCCAAGATATAAGTGGGTTAAGGGGAAAGCTTTGTTGTCTCTGTTTACCTTCACTCATTGCTGGTAAGTGCATACTCTGCTGCTAGTTCCATCTTTGATGACACTAGAATCCAGCTTCCTCAGTCTCCCAACATGGAATGAAGACCAGTGCAACTCTCCAGCAATCCTACAAGATTTCAGCTCCAGATTAGGATTACTATAGCATCCAGCCTCGTGGACTGAGCAGCTAACTCAATTTTAACCCTTGCAATATACAGACAGCCATCATAGGACTACCTAGGCAAGTTAATAAACCCTCTTTGTAACATGTATCCATCTGTTCACTCTATCTATTCTGGAGAACTGTGACTAAGAGAAAAAAAGCAGAAGAGAGTCTGTGTGTAGGAAGTTGTTCATGGGACAGAAAAGGGAGAAAGGGAAGACAAGGAAAGTATTGGAGTTAAGATGGCCAAATACATATACACTTGGAATAAATCATTTTTTTGAAAATCAACCATAAATATGATAAATACACACCAAATAACAAAACTGTTATTTATAAACTACAACACATGTAATATTTTGTTATAATGGCCTGTGTATATTAAGGTACCTCTCTAAGCTTTTCTTTCTTTTCTTTCTTTCTTTCCTTTCTTTCTTTTTTCTTTTTCTTTGTATTGCTTTATTTACGTATTCACTTTTCATCCCTCTTCCCAGTGGCACCCTCCTTCCCCCACCTCTCCAAGCTCTTAATGTGACCTATCCCTAAAGATCATCCACTGTAGGCTCTGACTTTTAACTCCTTTCCCTCAGAATATCCGAGGTCTAATAAAATGTTCTTACCCCAAGATGACTGCTGTGAGAAGAGCCTGTGTTTGGCAGCCAGCAACACTGAGAAGCAAACAAATTTTTGTCTTGTCCTTGTCTTTCAGAAATAAGGGGGCCCCAGTATATCTCCAGAGCATCAGAAGAGCCCACACACATCCTCATGAGACCACTTCCCCAATCAATCATGCAGGTTCCAGCTGCCACCCATAGAGACCAGTGAAAGATGCAGGTCAGCTGCCCGAGAATTTTCACCAGCACCTCTTGGAGTGGGTTGTAGAGTCCTGGGATCAGCTATTTAGATCTTTTGCACAGACAAAGTTAATAACCAGCTCTATAATGTGTATTTCAAAATGATACCATGTGACCATGCATGAACTGTTAATTTAGACTACCACTGACCTCAAGGATTAGTCATAACCTTTAAAAGAGAAAGAGGCACATCTTTGTGAGGGAATTACTAGCTTTATCTTCCCTTCTACTTACAGCCCTCAGGCAGTAGGGTCACGTGCCACAGCCAACATTCAAACTAAATAAAAACAGAAAGATTACCATTGTTACTACAAGGAACTGGATGTGTTGACAAGGGGTAAACAAGCTAAATTTACCTCTTTTCTTTTCCTAGTGGTTCAAAACACTAGTGTGTAATGTGGTCGATCCTGTTAGACAGGTTAGACTCACTTGCTTCCTGATCTGAAAGCAAAAAAAAAAAAAAAAAAAAAAAAAAAAATCCCCACAATATAGCAACAGGCAACAAAATTATACCACACTAGTTTGGAAGTGGCATGCAATTCACTTTAGATTGTTATTAAGTGAGTATAAAGCCAGTGGCTTAAATGACTAGAATAGTATTCTGTTATATTAGCACAGAGAGACATAAATGTTCTGCTTTTTAAATTCTCAAAGTTTATAAAATATGGCTTTGCTGTATATTTCAACCAGTTGTGCCAAAATCTGTTTTAACCAATTAACAACATGCCAGAGTTTCCCAATGGAAGGGAAGAAAACAAACAGAGCAGGAAAGCAAATAAAAACAAAACACAAACAGAGAGAGACAGAGAGAGAGACAGAGAGACAGAGACAGACAGACAGAGACAGAGAGAAAAGCTGCTGGCACTCTGGTTACTTAATGAGCTTTTAGGCAGCAGAAGTCCCTCCAGATTCCTGTGACATTTCTTCCTTGATCTGAATCCCTTTGGATGTAGTCTACATGGACCTACTGTCTAAGTGTAAGGGAACTATCAGCTTGTTCTATACAGGCGAAGCTCCCTGCTTCTCTCCCTGTGCTCTTTTCTTGCTATTCAGAGCAGAACAAGTTACAAAGCCTGTATTTCCTCAGAGATAAGACTATGCCAACTAGGCCAACTGCAGGAGATGAAAGGGCCTAGCATTTTAGTTGGTGTTAACTGTAAAGGAAGATTTATTCTTCTATTGTTTGCTTTTAGAGAACATCTAAGTTTATATAGAGTTGGGTTGGATTTCAAACTCAAGCAATGACATATAGTAGCTAAAAGAGTATATTTTGTTACACAAAGCAGAAATTTGGCTGGTTGTGCCACTTGCTAATCCATACCATAGTGAGAAAATATCCAAGTGTTAAGTACTATGGCATTATCAAAGTAATGTAGTCAGATTAACTCATTCACTACTCAAAAAGGTCCTATAAATGATGTGACAATATGTGACAAATAAGTAAGGCACACAAGATCACTGAATGGGTAAGACAAATAATTGGAATGAAACTAGTTACCTCTGTTATTGAAGACTACATGCTTAATAATTTGATGAGTGGTTTAAAATCTTTAGCCCTGGAGAGCTGGAAAGGTGGCTCAGAAGTTAAGGGCAGTGACTGCTCTTTCAGGGGTCCTGAGTTCAATTCCCAGCAAGCACATGGTGGCTCACGACCACCTATAAGGTGATATGATGCCCTCTTCTAGCCTGCAAGTGTACCTGCAGACAGAGCACTGTATACATAATAATAAATAAAATCTTTTTTTTTAATTCTTCAGCCTACTAGACTCAGGTCATCAGAGTCTATTCTTGGAAGCCCAATTGAGAGTCAGAGTCCAGAGTTGATGCAAAAGCAAAGGGATTTTATTGAGCTGATGCGCTGAGGTCTACCAAGGTCTGAGGAAATGAAAGACTCCATTCTGCAAGAGTTGGGGATTAATATACCATATACAGAAGCAGAACTTAGTGACCATTGGTTAACGAGTGATAGGCTAACAATAGGGGGTCTAAGGTAGTAAATTCTAAGTAGGGTGAGATAGGGACAGTAAATTCCGGGGTCAGGGTTGAGATAGATGCTGGTGGAGAATTTTTTAACTTGTTCCTCTCAGTTCGCTGTTACTTTGTTTGCTCTTGCTATCAGCCTGCAATTCTTAACTTGCTTGCTCAGCTGACAATGCTATTGTCATGATGGCTAAGTCCAAGTCATGTGGATTCTTATATTCCCTTAGCTAATAATGAAACACCATTTCCGTAACTAATAATGTCACCACTGAGTTCAGGCCACCTAGACTCTTACAAGCCCACCATAAGAAATATAACCAATAGCAACTATTATGTACATACTATTATTAACAACTATTATGTGCATACTATTATATCTATATTTGAAACTAAATCTTTATGAAAGTATACCTCCTCTTATTTCATACTATGCACTGGGTATATCCGACTGTGTGACTCCCCACAAAACTGATGAAGCAAGCCAATGAACCGTAAAAATGGCTCATTTCAATCCAGTGAGCCATTTGAAAAATACATAATTATATTTCTTTTGACCGTCATCAGAATTCAATAGGAGTAACTAAAACAATATATTCAAAGCACTCAACATAGCCAATACACACACCACATGCTCAGCACAAGTTGATCTTGAAAATTAGCCACAGCTATGAGGAAATGGGGAAACCCTGGCATGACTATAGATAAAACTATTGCCAGTTATAGTCCGTCTTTGGCAATGGGATTGGAATTTCCCCAGTATTTTGAACCTGTGCTTCAGTGGAATCCAAGTCAGAAAGAGAACACTGGGTTATACTTAATCTGGTTTCCTCTTCTCACTAAAAAAGACCAAGTTACAAGCTGCTAAAATCCTTAGTAGTTCAAATTTATTGATTGGTCTGTGTTTGCGTCCAACACTGACACAACGGACATTGACACTGAGAAAATTGATCTTTCTAGGGAGTCTTTCTAGGGAGAAATAACCATTTCCTATTGATATCCTTTCAAATTGCCACAAGCCTGCTGATTTAAAATAATTTAATCTTATTATCTTATAATTAATGCCAGAAGTCTGAATGAGGTGCTGTCAGACTAAAATCAAGGCGTCAGCGAGAAGCTCCTTTATAGAAATCATAAGGGAGCATCCATTACCTTGTTCTTTTCTGGAGGATGGCTATACTTCATGTCTCTTTTCTCTTTTTCCTTTTTCCATGTTGAAAGCCAGCAACAGTGGGATGAATCTTTTTTTTTTTTTTGCATTTAAGTATTCTATCCCTGACACTGACACTTGTTGCCCTTCTGTTTGTGCCCTCCATCTCCAAAATACCTTTGTGCTAATGTGGAGTTCAGCTGAATAACCCTAGGTAACCCTTCTAGAAGATGTTTGACATAAACACACCTTCTAAATCCCTTTCCCAATGTGGCAAAAGATTTGGAACATTCAGAAGTAAACATTTTTGGCTAATTCAAGAGAATAGTTAAGCAACTGTCTGGCAACACCGAAGATGACTCACACAGAACAGTACAACGTATAGCAGCAATAATAAAAAAGAACTTATCAAACATCTACTATGTGGCAGCTGATCTATTTAATGATGCACTTGCCTTCACTCGTTTCCCTGGAAAGAAAGCAAGGCTTAAAAACACGTGACAAGTTGCTCACAACTACACAGATAGGCGGTAACAAACACAGGCCTTCCTGAGAGCAAAAG
Organism: Acomys russatus; assembly: GCF_903995435.1. Taxonomy (NCBI): domain Eukaryota; kingdom Metazoa; phylum Chordata; class Mammalia; order Rodentia; family Muridae; genus Acomys; species Acomys russatus. The sequence continues at coordinate 40,094,539 of NC_067138.1, read as the reverse complement.
CCATGTTCTTTACCAGCATGGGTCATTGCACACAGCTAAGTTCTAAAACTGTGTACATTAAATGATCCAAAATTTTCTCAATCATGATTTATTTTAATATTTTTAAAAGACTTTATCCTGAGAAAATGCATTTATTTAATTACATTTTTAGGAATCATAGACAAACTTCCAGGCGGGTGGTGCTGGGTTACGCCTTTAGTCCCAGCACTCCACAGGCAGAGGCTAGTGATCTCTGTGAATTCCAAGACGGCCTGGTCTACAGAATGAGTTCTGGGACAACCAGAAATAAGCAGAGAAACCCTGTCTCAGAAAAAAAATGTCCAACTGAAAGCTTTTGCTAACCTCTTTAAATATTTTGGGATTTATATAATTCCAGGCCCAAATGCAACTTAATACTTCATTTTTTATTTTTGTATTTATTTATTCAGAGAGAGAGAGTAAGCAAACTCTTACCACTGGGTGCATGAGGGGGAGAGAGAACTTCCTTTGTTAGTGAATTATTTGCTCTCCATCTACCATGTAGGTCCCAGGTGACCAAACTAGGGTTGTCAAGCTTGGTGGCAAGTACCTTCATATAGAGTTTTTAACAGATTTTGCATCATCTAGTAATAATGAAAACAGGAATTCAAATAGACTTCAAGATATTTGATGAGATGTAGATGACTCACGTTGAAATTAAAACCAAAATAAATTTTGATAATAATGAAATGAAAAGCAATGGAAACAAATGGGGTGGGGGGGTGGAGTCTAGCATGAATATTATAGAAGCAGAAAGGTCAGACAAGCAGGAGGAAAGAATGGCATCAAAGAAGAGTAGTCGTACCCAGTATCCTCGGGGACGAGGCATGAGAAGCATATTACCATACAGCTGAAAAGGAAATCAGAGAAGGATAAATAAAGCATTGACACTTTGAACATGGGTCAATAGGGTTTAATTTAACAAGGGATAGGGTGACATGACCTGAGACATTCCAGGGCACGATGCTTTTAAGACTGGGGAAGACAGCCATGGAACAAAGATTGAGAATATGGTAGAAGGTGGAAACCAGCCATTTCTGACGCCCTGGAAATGAAACCATGTCCTAGGAATTGTGAAAGAGGAGGAGAATGTGTTTTTTACTATTACACCCTTTGGTTCCTCTAATCTTTCCACAACACACATGTGTGAGCTAGAAATATGTTGTTGCAAACATGTATATAAAATTATTTTTATGGACCCATAGTACTACGAAATTAAGCCAGGCATCTGTTGGTGTTTAATTTGGGAGCTCAGGTTAAAGTATAGTTTAATCATATTCTTGCTACCCTCAACCTGTAAGAGCAATTCAGCTAGCTTTCCCATTGGTGTAAAAATTAACCTTTTAGCTTCTCTTTGCTTAGTTCAATCTAAGCATCAGTGTCAAGATGAACTGGGTCCAGTCATTTAACAGTCCCTTTTATGAGGTTGCTCAACTTGTGTGAGCATCCATTTCATAACAGAGTCATACATGTCACAGGATCCAGTCATTTACCCAGGGAATAAAGCTAGTGATGGAGTCACAAGACAAACAGAAGACAACACAGCCCAGCATTGTGGCTCAGACAATGTCTTCCATCTGGTTTCTTCCAAACCCGCTAGTCCTCCTAATTCCTCAATATTTATCAATAGTTATTGGCATCAGTATCCTTTCAAATGAATATGAAACACCAGTGAAGCTTTTACCACATAGAAGAACAAGTTTTTATATAACTCTGTATTGTTTTCTAAAACTAGCTAATGGCTGGTGCTTCCTACTACTCCTTCCAGCCTTTCCTCCAAGCCCATCTCCATTTCTCTGTGGCTCTTGACCATCTGGAAGAACAACTCTCAACTAGAGACCCCACAGTGTCACACTTGGCTGGGACTCATGAGGTGAATTTTCTCCTCCTCTACTTCCTCCAGGCAGTCTACTCAGACCTTAGACCACCAGGCACCTGCACGTGTGAGCTCCTCCACCCAGCCTACCCATATGCCCTTGGGACTTGGCCCCTGCTCATCTTTTGTTTTGTTTTATTTTGACTGGGCCTTTGTTTTTTTGTTTGTTTGTTTGTTTGTTTGTTTTGAGGCAGGAGAGAAGAGGAAAGGGGGAAAAACATGGAGCTGGGTGGGTAGGAAGATGAAGAGGATGTGGGAGGACATGGGGAAGGGGAGAGAAGATGATCAAAATATATTGCATGAAAAAAATTAAATAAAAAGAACAACCCTATCAACCAAAAATAAATAAATAAATAAAAGGAACTAATAAAATAACTCAATTGTGCTTCCTACAGGAAGACGTTGACACTTCCGAACTTTCTGAATAATCTGTTTTACTGCATATATTATACAGAAAAGCTCAGCAACCGTGACAGGCGCCACCCAAAGCCTGGGCAGCCAACGGTGTGTAGGATGCTATGAGCAGTAACCACAGCAAACAAAAGGATACAGAGTTCTTTGAATAGTTTGAGGTTTAAGGGAAGAAGTGCCTTAGAGGACGATTTAACTGCGTTTAGAGACAACATATGAAGTTCCTGCTTGAGTTAGGTGTTCTACACCAGGCTATATAAACAGACTCTAGTTACAACATGCATGGGAAAGACAATAAGCCAAAACCAAACTGGTACAGCTAGACTTGGAAAGCCAGTTTGAGTACTCTCCCACATTTGCCAATTCCCAGGTGTAAGGTCACCTGCTGTCTTGCATGAATGAAAGTGTTACATCCTATTACCTGATTTGCCTGTCATACATACCATAGTCAGCAAAGAAGTATGTATTGAGCCTCCCACAGAGGAGTAATTTTAGAAACTATATTAACCAGAAAAGATTGAAAGGTAAAATATAGAATAATTACTTAGCTCCTTTAGAAAAAACTCACTTTTTGGGGGGGGGGGGGGGGATTCCTGAAAAGGAGCCAATCCTTTGTTCCTTATAAGAATACAGCAAAACTCTGAGATTCCATCTTACACCCATCAGAATGGCTAAAATCAAACATTCAAGTGACAACACATGCTGGCGAGGATGTGGAGAGAGAGGAACACTCCTTCATTGCTGGTGGGAATGCAAACTAGTACAGCCACTTTGGAAATATATCTGGTGCTATCTCAGAAAAATGGGAATAGGGCTTCCACAAGACCCAGCTATTCCACTCCTTGGAATATAACCAGAAGATGCTCCAGCACACAACAAGAAAATTTGCTCAACCATGTTCATAGCAGCCTTATTCATAGTAACCAGAACATGGAAACAGCCTAAGTGTCCATCAGTAGAAGAATGGATAAAGAAACTGTGGTACGTTTTCACTATGGAATACTACTCAGCTATTAAAAACAAGGAATTCCTGAAATTTGTGGACAAATGGATTGAACTAGAAGTGATCATAATGAGTGAGCTAACCCAGAAGCAGAGAGACTCAAATGGTATATACTCACTTATAACTGAACACTAGCCCAAGGGGCAGGTCCCATGAAAGTCTTCACCTACCAGGAAAGTGGGATAGAGGTGAGGACATCCTATTGAGACTCTAGGTGAGAAAAATATAGGGGATAGGGAAGTAGGTGGATCCAGAGGGTCCCAGAAATCTACAAGAGGAACATTATGATGGGTGGATCTGAGTCCAGGGGTTCTGCTTGATCTAAGGCACCAACCAAGGACAATACGTGCAGTCATCATCAAACCTCTACCCAGATCTAGCCAAGGGACAGAACATTCTCCACAGTTAAGTGGAGACTGGGGACTGACTTTCACACGATCTCTGGTGCCCCATATTTGGCCATGTCCCTTTGTTGGGGAGGCCCAATAGCACTCAGAGGAAGGATAGCAGACTGCCAAGAAGAGACTTGATACCCTAGCACCATATTCATGGGGAGGAGGTCCCCCTCAGTCACAGTCATAGGGAAGGGGGATTGGAGTGAAAGTGGGAGGGAAGGAGGAATTGGAGGCTGCATGGGATGGGATAGAAAATGAGATGTAATATGAATTATTTTATTTTTCAATAAAAATGTGTTAAAAAAAAAAAAAAGAATAGAGCAAAGATTTCACCCTCAAAACAACACTACGCTAAAATAAAGAAAACCTGGAATGGAGCACAATCAGCATCTACAGTTACACCTTATCTTGCATCTGCCTTATCACATTAATTCCTCCTCCAATTCTTCTTTCTTAAAATAAATGATTCTTAATTCATAATGTATTTCCTTATATTTATAAATCCATTCACACTCCCATCCGAGACTATTCAGGAAGATCTTGGCAGGTTGTTTGGTTTTTTCTTTCTTTATTAAATATTTTATTATTTTTTTACATATACATTTATATCATTAGACATATATACAATAAACTTCCTATAGCAAGAAGAACCATGACACAATCAGGAATTATATAAGTGTCACATTCTTAGTGTTTTGGCTATTTGTATTGACAGCCTTGAAGAAAACACCTTTCCTATCTTGGTGCTTCAAAATTCTGAATGTAAATCAACATCTATGATATCTCCTTATTATCAGCTTAAAACATCTATCTAGACCTAAAAACATCTTAACCCCTAAACAACTAAGCTTTATTGTAAAACTAAACTACCTGTTCTTCAACCCCATCAGAGACTTGAGAAGGAATAAAATTGATTATCTGAGTATGCCGGGAGTCTAGGTTAGTAGCTTTCCAAATGAGAAGATGACCGAGACAGTTTGCTACCTGAATAGTCACCCAAAACTCTATAATGTTGGAGCATCATCTTCAGCCTTCTGGCCCAATATATCTGACAGACATATTTGTGAGGCAGGAACTATTGAGGCCTTGCTTACCCTGTCTTGGCAGAGTTTGGCCATTGACTCTGCCTGCATTCAAGCTTGCCCTTTTTTAGGCAGAATTCTGTCTGTGGTAGAAATGAGGACATGTTTCCCAGTGACTTGTTTGCCACATTTGAAGCCATCTCCATAAGGAGGTTCTTTGATGTTCATCATCCTCTTTGAGGTAAACTAGGTGTTGCCAGGAGTTAACCTATTTCATTGACAGTGAATTTTTAAAATAATAAAAAAAAATTTAAATGCCATATTCTGTATGTGTCTGAGGTTTTTGAAGACCTTGTCTATTTTAACTTATCTTTCTATATAATCATATCTATCCATTGCACCTAAGATGTATATTCTTGTGATAAAAATAGACTAGTAATTGATATGACCATGATTTGATCAACTAACAATTTGTACAACTTATTTATCCTAAACAACCTGCAATAGCACTTTCAAAGTATTGGAAGTAAACCTTCTACTTTAATTGAGAATATGGGTACAATGCCTCATATTAGAGTAGAAATATATCTAATGTGTGTGTGACGAATAATCTTACATTTCAATTCTATACCACTGTATCTAAAATTACACTTATCTTGCATTTGTATACAAAGTTTATACCAGTGAATTAAAAATAACCTTGTGAGTGACAATTGAGGCATTAAGTTGAGGAGTAGATTCATTAATCTACTTTTTTCTATCTTCCCTGTATATTTCTATATTCCTCCTTCTTTCTTTTCAACTCCTATCGCCAAACCTAAGAATTGAAGAGATAATAATCACCACAAAATTGTCTTAAAGCCAGGTGTAGTGGTACACACCTATAACCCTAGCACCCAGGAGGCAAAAACAAGATGACAAGTTCAAGGTCAGTGTGCTGGCTAGTTTTATGTCAACTTGACAGAAGAGAAAGTCATCTGAAAAGAGGAAACTTCAATTAATAAAATGCCTCCATAATATCAAGCTGTAGGGCGTTTTCTTAATTAGCTATTGATGTGGGAGGGCCCAGCCCATTGCGGGTGGTGTTATTCCTGGGCTGGTGGTCTTGGGTTCTATAAGAAAGCATGCTGAGAAAGCCACTGGAGAGGAAGCCCGTGAGTATCACCCCTCTATGGTCTCTGCATCAGCTTCCAAGTTCCAGCCCTGCTTAAATCCCTATCCTGACTTCCTTCAATGATGGACTATGATACGGAATGTAAGCTGAATGAACTCTTTCCTCCCAACTTGCTTTTTGGTCATGATGCTTCATCATAGCAGTAGAAACCCTAACTTTGACAGTCAGTCTGGGGATATAGCCAGTTCCAGGCCAGCCTGAGCTACACAGCATCTAGGCCAGGCTGAGCTACATAGCATCACTGTCTCAAAACAAGAAAATACACAAAGACTTGCCTTAAAAATATTGTATTTGGTAGAGTATGAAGTACATATTTTATATAAGAAATTGATACTTCAATTTTATCATCTGATTCATGTATCTACTTCACAGTAATCTGTGATTTACTTACCCAGGTGATTGATATTTGATTAAAAATCTATCAAGAATATATTTAAGTTAAATATCTAAATACACTTAAAGATATTTTTCCAGCCAAAGTTTTCAGTTGTACAGGATTTGTCTTTTAATATCTTAATCTGATTTAAATTTCCCAAATGTGGCATTAAGAAAGACTACATTTGAATGTATTCTAGAGTTTTGAGAACTATATATACCTTGACTACAGAGATTTTTTTTTTTTTTTTCTGTTTTAGAGATCAGATCTTGGACATAATGTATGCCAGGCAAGAACTAAACCATATCCCGAGATCAATTTTTTTTTATATTTGTGAGTGTGTGTGTGTATGTGTGTGTGTGTATGCAAACACACAACGTGTGAAAATGAGAGGACCCCTTGCATACTGTCCACCCTGTTAAGATAGGGTTGTTTGTTGTTCACTGGTGCATATGCCAGCAAGCTTCTGGCTTTCTCCTGTCTCATTTCTGATTGCCTCATAGGAGAAATGCAATTACAAATATACAGAGCTACATCCTGTCTTATGTGTGTTCTAGGGATCGCATCCTAGATCCTCAAACTTGCACAATGTAGGAAGCACTTTACATACTGGGCCATCTCCCCAGTTGAAATACTTTTAAACATAAACTTGGTAACTGAGAAACTAAATGTCAAGATAGGCATGGCTGGCAATCCTGCATGCTTTTCATCCAGGAACTGTCCCTAAATCCAATTCCATAAAGTTTAAGTTACTCTTGACCATAAGCTGTCAAAGAGACGCATTAACACTTTAAGGTTGCATATCCACAACAGGGATAGCCTAGCTTACAGCTAAAGCAAATCTTCATGTAACAGTGCACTAAACAGTACCAAATCGTTCACACTCCATCTCTCAGTGGACTCGTAACATTTTGGTAGAAGAACTAACCATGCAAAATGCAAATATGATTTCCTGAGTTCATGTGTGGACTCTCTTACTCAACAGCTGGAGGACAAGACACAAATAACAGCTCTGTACCTCAGTTCTCCATCGGAAAACTGAGAATAGCAATAGCCCTTGCTAGAACGTGTTGTTTTACATAAATTATTCCATGGAACATGCTTAGAACTATATAATCCACATCTTAGCATCTAGCATCACATAAATGTCAGCTGTTATTTTTAAGAAATGCACTACCTTGGGTTCATGTCCCCATAATCCACAAGGTGAAGGATAATATTGTGTCTAGGCATAATCACTTGCTTACAAGTCTGTTTTCTGAAATTGCACCAATACCATAAACAAACCCCTAGAAAAGTCCAAAGAGCCAGCAATACCTGAGATACAATAAGGGCTGTTGATTCGCTAATAATTACATCAACATTCTCTCGCCAAAGACTGCAAGAGACCCATCTACCCCGATATGAAACAGAATTTACTGATTCATTGCAAGCAGGAAAAATGAGCTCCTTGGGGACCCAAAGGGAATTGCAATAAGACAGTGTTAGGAGGAATTTCCTATAGGAGAGGAGCCTAGGGAGGAGCCAAGGAAATGGGCATCCTTCTCAGACTGGCTGCTGTCTAGAAGCAGGGAGAATTCTGATTGAATAGCTTTCTTCTTTTTTTTTTTTTTTTTAATCTAATCGCTCAAAGACAAAAGCTGAGCTCATCTATAATTGGAAAAGGGCAATGGTCACTCATTGTCAGTGGAGAGTGTTTGCTCATTTTGCCTGTTCAGACAACCCAGTGAATTTATTTCTTTCTATCTCCACTAGAGGCGCTACGTTGTCTTGTCTGAGGTTAGTGTCCTATGTGTTTACCTTCCCACAGGAGAACGCCGCACATTCAAGATGAATACTTGGGAAGCTCCTGGCTAATAAAGGCTTGTTTTTCTGTTTCTCAAACTGGATAAAGAAAGTGGCAGGGCTGGTGACAAAACAGTAACTATCGTTGTTATTACATATACTGTTGGGTTTAGTTTAAAGTCCTTTTATAATCATTGTGCAACTTGAACAATCTAAGTAGGACAGAGGGCCTTCACTTACTCAACTCCACAAGCCCAATATATAATGGATTTCATGCAAGTGCCACTTCCTTGATGTGAAAAATGCCCTCCAGAGCAGGGACACAAGACTTCCCTAGGAACATACATAACTCTGTTCTTTTTAACAATGTTGGAAAATATTGGGTCATAGGGGCTTTAGTGGACCTCCTTATTTTCCAACTACCCTTCAAGTTCTCCCTAGAAATCTGTTCAGCTTCTGGTATTGGATCACTCATTAGTCTGCTGTCTACAGACATGTCTCTTCCCCAGACAGGATCTTTAAAAGGGTACTAACCTCACATCCTTTATCACATAGTTACTTCCTAAAGCAACAATAACTGTGTTGCCTTAACAGTTAATATACCTCAGCATATTTAGCTTACAACTTTGCAATAACAGAGAATATGATTTTTGAGCTCTGAGGAAAAAAATAAAAAAGCAAAGTATTCTGCTAAATTTAGGCACTGAAATTCTTAGAGTTAGATATTTTGATAAACCTGCCAAATAAAATCCCAAAGGAAATGGAAATTCCCAGAAAATTTGTGTAATAAAAAATCTTTGTCCAGCACCATCTTTCTGTATCTGGGAATTTCCCTAATCACTCTATTTCTCTCCTTAGACATTGTACAAAGTGAAAGTGAAAATAGAACACACCACTGGTTATTGTCCAGCCAAAGCAGTTCCCAGAAAGAAAACGGACTCTGATCCAAACAGATGTGTTGCAGCATCCTAACCCTGTAACTCACAAACTGTCACTTCCGGGAAGTCGCACAATTGCTGCAAACACTACTCTCCTTAATTTGCCCGTCAGTGTCTTCCTGACATTGAGAGGAAAAAGCCTGAACTTTCAGCAGAACATTTACCACCTTGTGACCCTGTCCTTGTGTCTTATCTTTCCTAAAACATTTACTTTCTTATCCTTGTACTTCCAGTACTTATGATAATGGTATGTAACCCGTCTGCTAAATGTGTTGCTTTGGGGTAATTGGGATGGAGATCTGAATTATCAGGAAGGTCCAAATTTCATTTTAATAACAATAGAGTGTCTTACACCATGCCTATTTGGCATACATTAAAATCACATTAATGTGGGAAAAAGGAGTAAATGTTTCTGGTATATTGTAGGCAACTAATAATGAAGTAGTAAGCACCCAATATTTTCTTCATATTCTTCATCATAATAAACCAATCATAATTTGAGGACTAAAATATAGTACATTTAAAAGGATTTTTCATTTATCATGAAGAAATTATTGAAGACAGTTAAATCAGCAATTTTACCTTGTATCTAGGATTCTTGGCTTTGAGGGAATATCGAGACCAACAAAAAAGAAGTTCTTTGGTATTCTTACCTAGTGTTCCAACTATATAATCAGCTTTTTAAAATGGCACTGTAGGGCTAGAGAGATGGCTTAGCAGTTAAGAGCACTGGCTGCTCTTTCGGGGAAGTTTCCTTGAGTCTGCCTGGTGGCTTACAGCCACCTGTTAACTCCAGAAGGTATTTTCTCTTCTGGCCTCTGTGGGTACCAGGCATGGTGTACATAAAATACACATTAAATTAAATTAAGAATTTTAGCCAAGTGGAGTGGCACACACCTTTAATTTCAGCACTCCAGAGGCAAGACAGGTAGATCTCTGAGTTCAAGGCTGGTCTGGTCTACATAGTGAGTTCCAGGACAGCCAGGCCTATGTAGAGAGACCCAATTGCTTAAAAAAAAAAAAGAAAAGAAAAGCAAATCTCAAAAAAACACAATCTCAAAACATTACATATTTTACAATTCTGTTAACATACTTACTATGGTTTGTATACAAAGTATCCTTTCAAAAGCCCCATACATGGGCTTAGTTCCCAGCTGGTAGCACTACTGAGAGGTTTAAGAAAGCTCTGCTGCTTTAAGAAAGCAGCCCGTGCAGCTATTAGTGGCATGCTGCCTGTGAAAGATAAAATGTGTCACCTTTCCTTCCTAATTTCTCTGTGCATCCTAGTGAACAGGTTGGCTCTACACATGATCACTGCCACGATGCACTGTCTCACTGGGCTACCAAAAAACAGCAGCACTACCAACCACAGACCTACTGTCTTCATCTTTTTCCTGTGTTTTCACACTGTCTTCCCCTTATGTATGCTTATCTTGGTTTCCAAATATCGTCTCTTTCTTTTTTGTGGAAGTGGGGTGTCTTGCTAGAAACCACAGGCAGACCTCAAAGCCATGAGCTTACAGCCTCAACCTCCCAAGTAATGGGATTGCAGACATAGATCCCCACATCTGATTCATTATTTGTTTCTTTTTTGCATGAACAGTCATCTTCAATTAAGGCTTAGACTAGTGAGTTTAACTTAATCAGCTGTGTCTTAGACATTGTCCTGATGCTGTGATAAAATACCCTGGCAAAAACAACCTATAGAAGAAAGATTATTTCAGGCTCAGAGTTGGAAGGTACAATTGATTATGGCACGGAAGTCAAGATTGCAAGAGTTTGAAACAGGTGGTTTCAAAATATAGCAACTGCCCATTCACAAGGAAATGTTTCAGGAAGCTGGCCCACTTTCCTCGAGTTTTTTAGCTTTAGCTGTATTACAGCAGTTCTCCGTTAGCTCGGTGTATATAATTTTCACTATTTTGCAGACAAGTATGTTAAGTTTCCATATTGGCATATTGGTTACTTTTCTGTTGCTGTGATATCAGGACCAAAAGCAACTGGTGGAAGTCCATTTTGGCTTAAAGCTCCAGCCACGAGTCCATGATGGTAGAGAAGGCAGGGCAGCACATGACCAAAACAGGAAGTTGAAAGAGCACATCTTCAACCATAAACATGAAACAGAGATGTTGAACTAGAAATAGAAGGAGGAGGCATGCCCATAAAAACCACCCGAGTTAGGTACTTCCTCCACTAAAGGCTTCAGCTCAAGCCTCTGAGGGATAGTCCTCATTTGTGCCACCACATCTTCTTTAACATTTTATAGAATGTTAAGTGATAAAGACGAATCTTCTATTGAATGCTCAAGAGCATACAAAGGGGGAGGAAGTCCCCCTCAGGCACAGTCATAGTGGAGGGGTGTAAGGGGAAAATGGGACGGAGGGAAGAATGGGAAGATACAAGGGATGGGATAACCATTGAGATGTAACAAGAATAAATAATTTTTAAAAAGGGGAAAAAAAGAAATATGCTCAAGAAAGATCCAATTTTCATTTGCACACCTTTTTGTAACATTGGAATGTCTTACACCATGCCTATTTGGCATGAAACAGGTTTTGCTCAAGAAAATTGAGTTAGTACATGCCATATTGAAAGATTAGTTTTAGTACAATCTTTACTAATAATTTTGCTTAGTTTTTCCTATTGGCAGATAGAGCAATTTAACTTGGCTTAATTATCTTAGAAAAACACTTCATTTTATTATTGGATTGAATATAGAATATTCATAAAGAATGGCTAAATGAGAAACTGTATAAACTAAAAAATGGATAATTTTCTAATTCCTTGTATAACAGAATTTGCATCACTAGATTAAAGCAATTGTGGTTTTGTTTTTAATTTCAGGCAAGAGAGGTACAAATTCACCCCAAACATTCATTTCCTTGGAAGAACTTCAGTTTTTATGTGATCATATTAGTGATTTCGGCAGCACTTGCGTTTGTGTGCCTTTTGGATGTTCTGAGTGTGAGATGGCTGGGATTCCTGGAATTCCGTCTCTGCTTGCTGTGTTTTGTGTTCTGTTCTATTCTGCTTTATAAAGTTTTTCTGTGATCTGCCCCCTCAAGTCTGTCAAATGTGGGATTTTAAGAGAAGGATAATGGAAGTAAGATAACAGTCTAGTAGCAGACAGAGACTCAGACTACAAATAAACAAGACGGCAAACTTCTGGCTTTTCACACGTGTGCCCTTTCTGCCAGGCTTTACCCAGGCATGTTCAATGCAGGTGCTGGATATGTCAAAGCTTGCATAGTAAGATACTATGGACTTAGTCCTCTTTTTTCAAGCCAATCAATGTAAAAAGAGAGGAGAAGGAACGATTCCTATGCCACCAAACTTTTAAGACTATCAATCCTCCACGGAACAGCAGTTTCCTGTCTCTATCCTCTCCCTACTTAGGTACAGCCAGGTGTGTGTGTGTGTGTGTGTGTGTGTGTGTGTGTGTGTGTGTGCGTACACATTTCACTTTTAACAGACCTGGATTATTGCTTGCTGTGACTGTGATTTTTTTCTGTCCTTTCCTTCTTTCATTGTTGGGGGGAAATGAACTTAATCCATGCTTCTAGATGATACATAGGCATGTACCATCACCACTGCAGTTGACTTGAAGTTTCTTTTTTGAAAAGTGCTTTCTTTTGTAAAATGTGTGTGTCTTAGTTCTAAGTGAAATGTGACTTGAAGCCGCTATTTCCTAAACTAATGTAGAACAGGCACAAATAAACTTTTGGCATAATTTCACAGAATTTTGAGTAAATTAGTTCAACATATAGGTGTGATGCTTATTTTTGAGGCTAATCTGTCCATTTCATCTAAGTTTTTTGCATCTTGTTTAGTAAATTTACTTCCATGAGTGTCTTTAGTTGATTATGGAAATTAAACGTACATATGCACAAATTTTTCATATATGCCATATATTCTTAGTGGAGAATATATACATATATGTAGCTCAATTTCATATGTTGTAATTCCTATTTTTAATTTTTTATTTTTATATGTGTTTACGGGTGGCCTGCAGAAGCCAGAAGATGGGGTCAGATCACAGGCAGCTGTGAGCCACCAGCTGATAATAAAAGTCAGGTCCTCTGGGAGAACAACAAGCCCTCTGAAGGGCTTAGCAGTGTCTCCTGCCCTAGAAAACATCACCTTAAAATGTAGACTTGTAAAAAACTAAAAGGAACTAAAGTATAGGAAAGGATGTGTCAATGTTATATATTTTACACTATTCATATAAGGGACACAGTTATAGATTGTAGTGTACCAGTGGGTATCATAATGGGATCATGGAACTAAGTTACTCACAAATATGAGATAACAAGACAACTATATTTGCACCAAACATCCTACTGAACAGTCATTTAAGTAAAAACGTGTTTAAAGTAAAAAGATGGAATTGTGCTGGGTTTTGGTTGTTTGGATTTTTGGTTTTTGTATTTGGCTGGTTGGTTTTGTTTGTTGGTTTTGATAGCAGCCTTCCCAAACACAAGAAATGGTTACTTTTCTCAGTTTGCTTGTGGGCTTGGGGGAATAAAAGAAGAAACAGTTTCCTAATAAGGGAGCATGTCACAGAAGCTAAACACCTCAATCTGTCACACTGACAGCGGTTTCCTCTCCACCTTACTCAAGTGGCAGCCACTGAGTGAAAACTGGTGTGGAGGCAAGCAGGTGGTTACCGAGGCGGAGGAAAGACAGCGAAGTCACCGGGCTCCGCAGCTGGAGTCACCCCACACTGCATCACGTCTGGAGTTTGGAGACTAAGGAAGATAGATACTCGGGCCAAAGGAAAATCCGACCAATCCACCTGACACATCTGGGGGGATTTTCCCCAGATGAAAACTTTTCCAGACCGACATGGCTTATAGGGGGAGCTCTGGGAGCTGGCGCAGGGAGGAACCGGCAAAGGGAGGAGCCAGAGACGGGGGAGGAGCCTGAGGGGGAAGAGCCGGAGGAAGGAGGAGCTGGCGGGGGAAAGAGCCGGTAGAAGAAGAAGCTGGTTGAGGGAGGGGCCAGGGTTAGGAGTTATTGGCTAAGGAGCTGGAGGAGGTAGGTGTCTGTGAAAGGGGGGTCGAGGGTGGAGAGGGTGGAGCGGGGGATGATAAGGAAAAAGCCGGGGAGGGCGGGACCCGTGAAGGAGGAGCCTGCAGAGGGAGGAGGCAAGAGCAGTAGCCTTCGTTGAGGACTTGGTTGAGTGTTGGGAGTCGGGAACCCGGGAGGAGGGAAGAAGAAAGTCACCCCGAAGCGGTCGCAGACCTGACGGGCTCCGAGGGACAGCCGGCTGGGCGGGAATGGGCCGCCCAGCGACCTAGCGCCGCACAGCACGGGCCGCCGCGGGCAGGGTCGGGCGGATCCGGCGCCGCCGCCAGGCAGCCGGGAGCCATGAACGGGGACGCCATCTGCAGCGCGCTGCCCACTATCCCCTACCACAAGCTCGCCGACCTGCACTACCTCAGCCGGGGCGCCTCGGGCACCGTGTCGTCGGCACGCCACGCGGACTGGCGCGTACGGGTGGCAGTGAAGCACCTGCACATCCACACGCCGCTGCTCGACAGGTAGGGCGCCGCCACCGAGACCCCAAGCAGGCGTGGGCCAGCGTGTCCGCAGCCTAGCCGCGCTGACCGGGATGCGCCTGCTCCCGCCGCGGCGAGTCCTTAGCCCGCCCGCGGTTGTCCTGGTGCAAGGGAGAAACTGCCCTGGACGTGCGTCAGACTTTCCAACTCGCCTCTCCACCGCCCTGTCTGTCCTCCCATCCGAGGTGTTCTCTCTGTCCAAAAACCTGCAATCACGGCCACAGAACCCTGATTATTGAACTCGACGTGTGGTGGTACACACGACGTGTGGTGGTTTTTGCTTTATTTTTAACTAGCTGCTAGCCACAAGAGCTGTGGAGCTCTTGAAACTGTCCTCTCGGAAATGAAATACGCAGTGAGTGCAAAATACACACCAGGTTTTGAACATTTAGCACTAAAAAATAATAATAATTTACCAGTGTTTTAGTATTGATTAAATGTCAAAATATATTTTAAGGTTCTATGTATGTGTTACTCCGTATTCTTATTGAACAGTGCTGCCCCAGAGCCTGCATATTATGGTTTGGTTTTGGTTGGATGTGGTTTGTTTGTGGTTTATTACATGCAGGCGTGAAGTTCAGACATCAAACTCTATGTTAGCAGTTGTTATTCGAGTTTTGACTTTGGAAGTCCCCAAAGGAAGTGTGCACTGTTTTAGTAACGGTAAATTGAGTCCAAGGCTGTTGAATAGTCAAAAATTGTGAATATGTTTTTAATTGACTGTTTCATTTGCTGATATTATTTGGGTCCAGTACCCACATTTTCAGAAAAAAAAAAAAAAAGAAAGAAAGAAAGAAAGAAAGAAATAGCGTTAGTTTCTGTTTCCAGGAAAGCATTGCAGCTAAGTACCATGGACCTATGAATGTACGTGTTAGTCAGTGGGTCTAATCAGAACTCTTGTGTGTTTCCCTCTCATCGGGAATTTAACCAGACCTTTATTCAGTTCTTCACTCCCTAACATCGGAGGTTGCAACGTTCTCTTCTCCTGGATTTAGTGTGAAAATACAGAAACCGTAGACGTCCCATTGGCCAGAGACTGTTAATGCTGGATATCAGGTCAGGTCCAGCGTCAGCCCTGCTAGATTGTTGGACTTGCATCTGCCTGTAGCTTTCACTCTCCCAGCGCCCCAACCCCCACCCCCCACCCCCACATACCATGGGCTAGATCACACCGTAGCTTGCAACACTAAAACTTTTTGTGCAGCCTGATCCAGATTCAGGAATGTTCAAGGTGTAGTGCCTGTTGATACCAGGCCTTGTGGTCTGTAGAGCCAGTGGGGGTATGTGTGTAAGCAGTCAACTTTAAAGGGAGCTTCATTAGGAACCGATTAAACAGATAGTGTATGGAAACGTTGTACTATTAGCCCACTGAGTATGCCAAAGCTAATTGATTTCTCACTTTGGATTCTGCTTTTCAAGGTATTAATTTGCCTAAAGCTTTGTTGGTGTCATTTGTGACCTAAGGAATAAAGATGGAATTGCTTTCCCATATTCAGCAATCACTTCATATTATAATTTTGTTGAATTGAGTAGGGAATTACCTTCATAAGGCCAACAAAATCCCCTTACCTTACTGCACCGATTCTTTCTCTGCTGCCTAAGGTCTTAATATGAGCATAGGCTTGCGGGTGTCTTATTTCCTCACTTCTAAAACATGAATAATAAACACTGTCGGTATATTTGTTGTGCTCTGGTGTGGATAATGTACCCATTGTCTTTAAGAGGAGCTGAAGGGAAAATAAGTTTATGTGACGTTACATGTTATTTTAATGATTAATGTGTCATTCTCCATAGCCAATGAGTGGGCCTACCATAGCAGTCTTCCTGCCTTAATGTATTGATAACAACTCTTGGTTGGTTATTCAAGTACCCTAGAGATGGGGTAACTGCTTCCTATTGAACTTTTGAGTTGGGTAATTTTAGTGATACAATTATTGAAGCTGTATTTTACATCTTCTATTTTTTATAATGTTTTGGTTTTATTTTCTCAATTCTGTTGAAATCTAACCTCACAAACCATCCAACTTGCTTTTCCTATCAAACAATAGAATAGGAAAAACACAGACCTTAGAATATCAGAACTGCGATTTGGATCTGACTTAAACCCTGGTACTTTATTGTGGTCACCAGAGAATCAATCATTTTTCTTACTCTGGGTGAGTCTATATGTAAAACAGAGATAATGAAACCAGCTTTACAAAGTTGATCCAAGGGTTACGGTGCACATAAAGTGCCTGACAAAAAGGAAGAATAAATCAGACTTGTGCGTGTGTGTGTGCGTGTGCGTGTGTGTGTGTGTGTGTGCGTGTGTGTGTGCGTGTGTGTGCGTGTGTGTGTGTGCGTGTGTGTGTGTGTGCGTGTGTGTGTGTGTGTGTGCGTGTGCGTGTGTGTGCG
The DNA here is from genome assembly GCF_903995435.1 of Acomys russatus. NCBI lineage: Eukaryota > Metazoa > Chordata > Mammalia > Rodentia > Muridae > Acomys > Acomys russatus. The sequence goes on along the minus strand of NC_067138.1, from coordinate 40,077,586 downwards.
TGTGTGTGTGTGTGTATACATGTATATGTTTGTATTCGTGCATACACTTGTGAGATGTATGGGCTGATCTATGTGCATGATGTGGAGGTCAGGGGTCAACTTCAGGTATTGTTCCCAGGGACCACACCATTTATCTTGTGTGAGATGTGTGTGTGTGTGTGTGCGCGCGCGCGCGCACGCATGCACACACACACACGCGTGCATGCGTTTAGTGTTTATTGCTTGGGGAATGTCTTATTGTTGTTGGCTTTTCTGTGTATTCTTAGAAATCAAACTCAGATACTCCTGTGTGCATGACAGTCCCTTAAGGAACTGTGCTTGCTGTCTCTCAACCCTTTATTTCATACTTTGAACAGAGGAGGAAAGGGTATCTTGTATGTGCATGTCACTGAAACTCCCACAGTGTGCCCTCTCTATGAGCGTTTCCCTAGTGTCCCGGAATCTTCGCGTTCTTCCTGTAAGTTACTACACACTAACTGTCTTGTTGACTGATATCTCTTGAGGCATATACAGGGCTTGAGACATTGGAGCTTAATTAAATGGGCTTCCCAGAATGAAATGTCTGGTTTCCTTACAGTCAAGGTAAGGAACAGAGAAGAGAAAAACTTAGCTTTATGTTTTCTTGCAGCTCTTGAATTTAAAAACAAAATATTTTCCCTAGCCAAAGAATATATAACCGCTGACTATGGGTGGGTGCATCTATGCATCTCTCTGTGTGTTTTAAGCTGTTGGGCCAGAAATGTCTGTTGCTATTCTGATCTCAACAGCCATTCGTCCAGAGGTTGGATTTCTTGAGCAAGAGCCCACTAATGGTCATCACTTACCCAATAGGCTTCTCCTGGGAACATTTCTATTTTTAAGTCATCGCTACCAACGCCCATGCATCTGAGGGGAAGTGATGATGGCATCAATATCAGTTCTCTTCAGTTGTTTTTGTTTGTTTGTAAGTCCTTTATAGCCAGTCAGTCCTGACATATACAATCTATTCAGCCAGTGTTTTTTTTTTTTCTTCCCACTACTACTTCATAGTTTCAAGGGCCCCCCCCCCTTGCTTTCTTTCTAAACTATTACTACAGTCTTCAAAACTGTTCCTCTTTCTGTTAATCCCATGTACGGCTGCCAAGATCATTATCCTCAAACTTAATTTTATTGATTTCTCTTGCTCAAAACCTTCAATCACAGCCAGCTGTCAGACAAGGTAGTTTGGGGAGTATGAGGATCCCAGTGTGTCTTTTTCTTTTACATATACTGTTCATATCTTAGTTCACATTAAATCATCACAGCTTTACCTTCACTTCCTGAATTCATGTGGCGCATGGCTGTGGGGCATGTACTGTGTTACTGGGTTGGAGACATTGTTGTAAGTCCCTGGGATAGAGACATATGTGCAAAGGGGACTCGAGGCCTTGCTTTTCATGGAGGCCTTACTCACTTTCTGTGCCTTCTCTCTAGTGCTGCGTTCTAGCCATACTTCAGGTTCCGCTGAAAGCCTACCTCTCTGAAGACCGTGGTGACTTTACCTTGCTCAAAATTCTCTCTCCTCTGAAAGCCCCATGGTTTGCTTTTCTTCTTTCTTTCTTTCATTCTTCTTTCTTTCTTTCTTTCTTTTTTTCATGTGTGTGTACGTGTGTGTATACACGTACACACATATGTATACATGTATATATGTATATATGTAAAATACATGTAAAATCACATTCTTCCTTGTATTATGTATCTATTGCTTTTATGTGAATTATGGGCCTTTAAAGGCAAAGATGCCTTTTTGTCTTTGTATGCTCTGAAATTTTGACCATAACTCTATTGGTACTAAAAGTTAACCATTCACCTATTTTATCCATGAACAAGGCATGTGGTATACCAGGGATCAGCTATGAGTGCTTCCCGGTTCTCTGTTCTCTGTTCTCCTCCCCAGTTTGGTGTGTAACTCTCTAAGTATTACTGACCTTCATGTAGCCGTCATCATCTAATCCAGCAGTAATCAACATGTGGGTTGCTGTCTCTTGAGGGGACAGGCCTCAACTTACCCCGTCACAGGCGCCACCTAAGACCATCAGAAAACACAGATATTTACATTACAATTCATAACAGTAGCAAAATTACAGTTACAAAGTAGCAATGAAAATACTTTCATGGTTGCGGGGGCGGGCGTGGGGATCGTCACATCATTAGGAACTATATTAAAGGGTCGCAGCATTAGATCTAAGTAATTACATCTGCAGTATTTAAATGTTTCAGAGTTCATGTTTGGAAAGGTTTTACATGGTATATAACCATAAAACATAATGTTATTCTAATCAAATATGTGCCTATTATTATGAAATAATCTTGATAATTTAATTATCTTGGGTGTCAGCCATTCTAACATAGGCCAACTTTTGGAGCATCCTCTATCACTGTTCCTTCTCTTTCCTAGGAAAAGTACAGGCCTCATGTGCAGTGCTTTTATTAGTGAAAAGTACAGTGCTGGCCATGCACAGCGCTCTCACCACCTGTAGACATTATTTTGGCTGTTCCCTAAGCAGTGAATACATAGAGTAGATTTTATCTCTATTTTAAAATGATGAAACTAAGGGACACAGAAGTTGAAAACTCACATGAGGCTGCATAACTGATTAGTGGGGGAAATTTCAAATGTAGTTAATCTGTGGGTACAGTCATTGTATGTTTTTCAATATCTGAAATAATTATTCTCTTCTTCCTTAGTGAAAGAAATGATATCTTACGAGAAGCTGAAATATTACATAAAGCTAGATTTAGTTACATTCTTCCGATTTTGGGAATTTGCAATGAGCCTGAATTTTTGGGCATAGTTACTGAATACATGCCAAATGGATCATTAAATGAGCTTCTACACAGAGTAAGTACTGCTTGTTTTCAGTGACTAAAATTATTATTTAGTCTGCTCACCTGTATGTAGCACTTTTGTTCTTCAGTCATGTTAATAACATATAAATAAATCAAATAAGAATAGAAGCACCATGGAAGTGACTAACTCTTTTCTTTTGTGGCTGTCTTTGTTGTTACAAAGTGCTGTTGAGTAAGGCTTGAATTCAAGGGTCCTAGGTTATTTTGCATATTTGACTGTGACATTCATATTAAATCCCTGAATCCATATCATATATATGTAGATAAATATAGGTGTGTATATTTATATACATATGTAAATATGTGCACATATATACATATATATAAATACACACACATATCCTTACATGGGTAGGCATAGAAAATAGAAGAGATGAGTTCAGTATACTATAAAATCCATTGTTAAGCCATATTTTATGTTACTGACTATTAAGGATCCAAATTAAACATTACCAGTTAATGGACCAAGTAAAGTATCTCCAATGACAAGATACATGACACTTTTCTATGTATAGCAGTTTCAGCCATTACAAATTTTATTTTTCAAGGTATGAGTTAACTCTGGCTTTTATTTGTGAATCCTACCAATAAGCAAACTTGGGGGTCCTCATTCTCAAAATACATGTATTCTATTCTTATTTTTGCTTGATCTTACTCCCTGCTTATTTCCAGTATGAATTCTTTTTCAGAAATCTTTTTAGGTCAGATGCTCCATTTTAGGAGGATTCGGGCTAATTAGCGCTGTGACTACCCATGGCACTCCCACATTAGAGTGTATCACAGTGCTTTCTATGCAGGCAAGGGAAGTTGGGCACCACTCCCAGCCACTCATGGAGTGACTTCCTCTTTGTTTCAGAATACACCGCTTTCTATTCATGACTTGTGACCATCTGAAACAAAGATGGACTGAAGTAGCTGGTGTCAGTCTGTAAGGTTTGTGCACCTGCCCCAGCAATCAAGTTACAAAGATTCTGTAAATCACAATTTCTTCTTTGTTGGCTGAGAAATGAAGGTTACACAGTAATTCTAATGTTTTCTTTCCGAGTCCCTATAGCTACTGTGGCACCCAAATTTGGAGCCCACTGGAAATTCTGTAGCCTCCTCTAGGGATATTGCTAACTCTTAAATGTGATTGTAAAGTACAGAGTGAGGGTCAGTCTACTCTTGACTCCAGTAAGAAAAGCCTCCTTGTGATGCTGCCGTTCAGAGGCCCCATTGTTCCTTTAAACTTCATAGTATTTTGAAAAAGTTGCCTCTTTACAGACCAAGACATGGAGCTGTATTTGTCCCTAGCAGGTAATGCTCCACACTGGTTTCCTTAGTATATTGCCCTAAATTATGGACTAATTACTCACAGTGAGATTTATTTTGAAGCACTCATCTTACCTACCAATTGGTCACTGAAATTTAAGCAATTTTGTTTCAGAAAGAATCATAAGGCAGATATGATTTTACATAGTATTTTGGAGAATGAACCAGGGAGCACAGTCCCTGATGATCTCTTGCACCCTTTTTTAAGTGTCTGACTTTACTGAGTATACACATTCTCCTGGGAAACTGCAGTAACTTATTTATTCAGAAAACATTTGTTTTAAAGAATCTTGGGTGGATATAGGTTTAGAAAGAAAAATGCTCTTTGATTCCACAAGAAAATCGTCAAAGGTTAGTGTTTCAAGAGGTAATACCAATAAAGTGTGCAATTAAAAGCATGAGATGGGTGGCTCAGAAGGTTCAGGCACTTGCCACCAACAGTACAAGCCTAATGGCCTGAGTCTGACTTCAAAGCTCAAGTAAAGGTGGAAGGAAAGAACTGACTTCCCAAAGTTGTCTTCTGGCCGCCACACTCACACTAGCACACGCACCTTCCTCATATTGTGCATACACACACACACACACACACACACACAACTATAGTAACCAATTAAAACTTTTTCAGACATATTGATGCTTCACATAAATTAATATACTCTCAATTTTAACTGATATAAGGATTATAGTAATAACTGAGTTTAAAACTAACATAAAAAGTTAAAATTTTAAGCAAATGGTTTCATATGTCAAAAACAAGTCATATTTTTTCTATATGTGCATGTGCGTATGGGTATAAGTTATTTGATGAAGCCATTGAACTGAGTGGTGGGTGGGAGTGTAAATACGTGTGTCTGACTATGTCTACATACAAATAACTGAGAGCTGTTTCTGCTAAAGAACAGTGATACCATGCAATTGCAAGGCCAATATAAAAAGAGAAATAACACTTTTACAGTTGTGACAAACACCTCTAAAATGTAAAGAAAGTAAAATATGAGAATGTTACACAGTATCAGTTGATACTATGTTATAAAATTGAACATATTTTTTATTTTAGTTTACAATCTGTTTCCTCATATAATTCTTAATTTTTAACTGTTAAACTATGGTGGTAATGTTCACTTTGTTTCTTTCTCCCAAACAAAGAAAACAGAGTATCCTGATATTGCGTGGCCGTTGCGATTCCGCGTCCTCCACGAAATCGCTCTTGGTGTAAATTACCTGCACAATATGAACCCCCCTCTACTTCATCACGACCTAAAGACTCAGAATATCCTGTTGGATAACGAATTTCATGTTAAGGTAAATATTTGCGGCCTGGAGCTTCTCTGGGTCTCTCGTTTTAATAATTCTGAAAAAAAAAAAAAACTTTTTAGTGGTGTCTTAATTTAACACCTCCTCTTGGCTTGGGGCTGGGAAACCTGACTGGGTAGGTAAAGAATCAAGAGTCTCTGGTTGTAAAGATCCTTGTTTTTTGCACACAATGCCAACATTGGCAATGGGACCAGGAGAGGTTTTGCCATTCCTATGGCTCTGAGGCACTGGGTCCTTGAGAGGGCCACACCTCTATGTCAGCGACACTACTTCATGCTCATCTTCCTCAGCTCTATCCTTCTGCCCCTTTCTAGAAGTGGTTCACTTATTCTTTGTTGTTTGTTGTATGAGGCAGGCTCTCACTGTGTATCCCTAGCTAGCCTGGAACTCACAGAAATCCTCCTGCCTCTGCCTCTGCCTCTGCCTCTGCCTCTGCCTCTGCGCTCCAGGTGCTGGGATTTTTGGATTATACCACCACACCTGGCTTCAGGCTCAGTTATCTTTAAACTCTAGAAATAGAATTTGGTACAAAATAGAAATTCACTATGTTTCTTAGTAAAAATTGTCAAAAATGTTTTCACCTTTTTTATTTTACCTATTTTTGTTTATTTTGAAATTAGTGTATTAGTATTATAGGATGTTATAAAGAGAATACAAAAATGGTTTCATGTACCCTTAACCCAGTTTCCCTACATAATTAGATTATGGCTTCCAGACCACAAATTGGACAGGAATTGGAGATTTTCAACATCTTTTTATGTGCTTTCTTGCCACCCATATACCCTTTTCAATGAAAACCTTCTTGCATGAGCCCACTTTCTAAATGGGTTTTAAGAACTCTGCATATATTTTAAACATGAGTCCTTCATTCATCAAATAATATATTTTAAATATTTTTTTCAGATATTTCTCCACAGCTTGTGTTGTTAACCATGTGTTTGTGTTCGTATTGAATCGTGGAGAATGTATGTGGGTGCACATGGTGTATAATCTTTGGCTATACTGCTGGCTAGTGACGGGGGATCCTCCTGACTCCAGTTCCCTGGTGTTTTGATTACCTGTGCACCCTGCCACACCTGGATTTTTTATATGGGTTCTGAGACATTAGGCTCGGGTTATGTTTACCCAGCAGTACTTTACCACTGAGCCATTTTCCTAGGCCTATTTTTATCCTTTTAACAAAGCCTGTCACCAAGAAAAAAATTTCACTTTGACGAAGTCCAGGTTATAACCCACCCCCCGCCCCGGCCCCCGTGCATCCGTATGCTTTTCCTGCCACTAAACTCTAGGTACTGACGATTCCCCACTGTGTTTCCTCCTAAGGTTTGTTACCATTATGCTTTTATATTGAATGCTCATGTGGTGCATTTCTTTTTGTGTGAAGGGCAAAGTAGACTATAGCCCTGCAGAGAATGGGGAACTCAAGGCAGGAGTGCCTGCTGAGTCATTAATACTCATTTTATGTTTACGTCCCTATCTCTGTGGCATACGTAGTCAGAAGAGGATTTTAAATATTAAAAATGTTCACAGAAACACATATATCTCCACTATTTAATAGAGGAATTGTAATGGTAGAAAACAGTAACACAGAAGCATGAGGAAAATGAACACATTTACTGAATACACTTCTGTTTCTTGATGAAATGGTAGTTTGAGAAGGGAAAAGGGCCAGGCTTGTGGTCCAGCATTGCTGACAGGAAGCAAGGGGCTGACTGAGGCCCCCACCATTTCTGCAAGATCTTACGGTCAGCTGGAACCCAGGCCTTGTGACTGTCCTTGTTCTCAGCATAGTTGCTCCATAGTAGAGGAGGACACAGCATCTTTATGCGAGTAACTGACACGTTTTTAAATGACCAAATTTCCTTCCCTGTTGCTTTTATCCATTATTCTTCTTCATGTCTTTTTGATAACTTAGTAAATTCAATTCTTCTTCAATACAAAAGCATTCTAATATTTGGGTAGCAGCAGCTTCTCCACTTCTCGCGTTCACTGGGAGATTTCCCTTTTCTCCACCAATAGCTTCACCTTCTTCAGCCAGTTCCTTGTGACATGGTTGCTAAGTCTCATGTTATCTGAATACATGTTTTAGCTTTCATCTCAAATTTTGATCCTTAGAACTGAGCAAAATATATCTGATATAATCTGACGAATGTGGAGTTGAATCAAAGTGTGACTTTTGTAGTTCTAAATACTTAATAAAATGTCTTAGCCAGGCATGGTAGGTAAATGCTGCCTGTAATTTCAGCACTTGTGAGGGGCCAGCGGGTGGATAAGGAGGTCAAGGTTACATAATGAGTTTGAGGCCAATCTGACTGCTGAGACCCTATCACAAGACAAGAAAAAAAGGGAGGTTGTATTAATTTACCAGTTGACATGGGCAGCCATGCTATTCAAATCAGACTGGCGACCAGAGATCCCGAGAGATTTCTTTTTTACATTTGTCTTGTTATTCTTGTCACCTTCATGTATTACTGTTTAAGGTACCTCTCCTTATCCTGTACCTTTTAGAATTCCGTTTATACAGTAACAGATCTGATCCTGTTGTGCGGGAGTAAGAAGAGAGCAGCACAACGTAGCCCTAAGACTCTCCATATGCGTTAATACCAGTGCTTTTGCTAATACATACTTTTAGGGAATCATCACTCAGTTTCTCGTAGGGACCATTACACTTTCTTCCTAAAACTCCTTATGGCACGGGTGCCTGACTGCTTCTCCCAAATGTCTCCATGGCTTACCCCATCAGGAACAGTCAGTCCTCCCACCATATCCCACCTAGTCCCTCTCTATATTCTGTGCCTTAGGCTTCCCCATGGTATTTCTCACCAACTGACAAAAACAAACAAACTATAAAAACTATTTCTTTTTCTTGTGAAAGGGTCTTATGCAGCCCATGAAGAAAACAGTGTAGCCTGGATTGTTAATGACCACATGCCTAGCACATGCCATATAGAAGCATCCCATAATTAAGTGGGCAAATGAATTTCAGGTCTTTTGAATGTAATGAATACATCTGCTCAGTTAATAGTCAAATATGTTATTGTAAAAGGAAGACAAAATATCTTACAGATACAAGCTGTTAGTACAGCAACAGTGCTATCAAACAAATGTAACTTTTTATTTTATTATTTGTAGAGCAAGCAATTCTGTTATGCAAAGTATAAAATAGAGCACTGGTCTTTGTAATTTGTTTATTATGAATTTTTGCTGGTTTCTGCATTTTCTTATTACTTTTAAAGTTTTCCCTTTTGATAACTTGAAGTACCCCTTTACAGTTTCTTCTATTGCCTCTTAATAAGATGTAGACTTGCAAAATCAACATTTTCCCCCTTTTTATAGAAACTCAGACTGGCATTACTTCTTATATTTTTGGTTTCAGTTCATAAACAATGTTATACATCTAAATGGAATGCAGTATGCTAATTCAATACATGCATACATTAGCAACATTAACGAGCTCCTCTGGATAGGGTGTCATGTAAATAATTCCTCAGAAGGACTAGTTGGAATTATCTCTGCACATCTCTCTAGGGCTCATTATCCTCAGATACAGATGAACATTGTAGGGCACAGAGAAATTAAACAGCTTCCTCATGGTCACCAAGTAAGTGGTAAAATTCGGCTATAAATTGAAATAACCTCAACTCCAGAACCCAGTGTTCATAACTGAAGCTTCATTGCCTTTAGAATAGACTAGGCCTGGCTTTCCATGATTCAGCAGTGTATCACTCCTTGGCATTTTCTATTTTCTAGTTTGCTTTCTCTTGAGCTACGTGAATGTATAAAAAGTTTATGTGTCTTATTTTTGATAGGCTGTGGGCTGAAATCCTTTATCTCATTCATCTAAGAAAAAATATAAATTATTTTTTTCTATATAAAACCACAAGTGTTAAATACTCAAAATACCATCTACCCTGAATGAAGCTCATCCTGCTTTGTTAACTTCTTTAGTATGTATTATAAGTCTAAGTAATTTCCATGCCTCCAAAGTTCTCCTATACACCTTGCCCACCAAGTAATACTTCTGGTCTTATATTTTACATTTTATTTTTAAAAAATAAGGAACCTTGTAAGCATTAAAAAAGTTATACAACTATGTTAGATAACATGTACAAGATTACAATCTAAATAAAACTGTAAAAGGCATACTGAAAATAAAGAATGCTTATCATTGGTCAGTTCTTCAGCTGTGCTTTCTTGAGGGGACACATACATGATATGTATCCATCCAGGGTGACTCTTAATAATGAAAATGAAGTATATAGTGGTGACTTTTACTATCATAAGGTTTTGCTTATTTCAAAATTTAACAACACTGCTTTTAAAACATGAATAATACTTCATAAGGTGGGGCTAGTAGGCTATCTCAGCTGTTCAAGTGTTTGCTGCCAAGCTTAATGACTGAGGTTTCACTCCCAGAACTCACTTGATGGAAGGAGAAAACTGACTCCTGGAGCTGGCCTCTGACCTACCATGACCACACTCACACACATACACACATGAATAAATTTAATAAAAAGAATTATTAAGTACCACATAGGCCTGATTTGTAAGCTGTGCTCAGTCTAGTGTGTGGCATATGAGGAGGAATAGTCAGTGCTAGGGGCTTGGAAAGCACAGCCTGCCCTGAAGCCTCTTGACATAATCAGTGTTCAGTGTAATCACTTACTCAGATTCTGAAACAGTTAGTCTTCCTTAAAAATGTGTAGTAGTCTGTTACAAACCTTTTCAGTGTGCAGTAAATGTAGGTAAGAAGCTATGGAATATAAATAGTATATAGCTTTTCTTGGGTCTGATAGCCATTATAAATATACTATATGAAAACAAAGGCTGTCAATTCTTAGATGTTTTAAAGAAAAAAAATTAACTCAGCTTTTCTCATTCACAGATTGCAGATTTTGGCTTATCAAAATGGCGTATGATGTCGCTCTCTCAATCACGAAGTAGCAAATCTGCACCCGAAGGAGGGACAATTATCTATATGCCACCTGAAAACTATGAACCTGGACAGAAATCCAGGGCCAGCGTGAAGCATGATATATACAGGTAAAGGGCGCTGGGTTTGTTTTGTCAGCAACAAGAATAATCAGCCAGAATTTTCCCGCTGCATTTATAATGAGATTTTCTTCTAATAACTTAAGATGAAAATAAGTAGAGGCCACATATATTTCAAACTAAACACTTTTGTTTTAAGCAATTTAAACATTGTTTCAAAATATGAAAGTATACATTTTGTCCTATTAATATGTAACAATTGCTCAAAGGTTTTTAGTGTAAGTGACTTAGAAAAACAGTAGCCCGTAATATTTAATTACTATCAGTGACACATTACACACATTTTTAAAGAGAAATAAGCAAACTGTTCAAACTGTTAGGGTTGTTTTTATTTAGGTCATCCCTAATGTTTATATATGGATGGATCTTTTATTCACTGAGTTAATGTGTTTAATAGAATTATAGTTTCATGTTTCATTTACAGCTAGTTAAAGCTTCATAGTGCAGAAATGAATAATCCATTGTTTTTGATATTGCTTCTTTGACCAGAAAAAAGAAGGATGATTATTCACAGAATTAGAGTATGGGAACTTTTACCTCGTATGTAATTCACAGCTGTCTCTTTAACCTGCCGATGAATGCAAAAATCAGCCTTCCTACGTTTATTTTAAACCCACGCTGTAGCTCTTTCAATCAACTTTTACTATCTTTTTTTTTTTTTAATCCTAGTCAAGTGCAGTAGTGAGAAGGAGGGAAAGTATAGAACAGGAGTTCAATCTGTAACTGACTGTGAACAATCAATTGTGATAACTCACTGCCTTCAGACCAGCCAACTTTTGCTATCTTTAATAAATAATTAATGCCTTGAAGCAACCATTAAAGAAAATGCCAAATCTGGAAAATTCCTGACACAAAACATCCAAGAAATTAAGGACACCATGAAAAGAAGAAATGTGAGGATAATAGGCATTGAAGAAAGAGAAGATATCAGACTCCAAGGCCCAGAAACTATTCTCAACAAAATCATAGAAGAAAATTTCCCCAATCTAAAGAAAGAGATGCCTATAAACATACAAGAGGCCTATAGAACACCAAATAGAATTGACCAGAAAAGAAAAACTGCCCGTCACATAATAATCAAAACACAAAACATACAGAACAAAGAAAAAATATTAAAAGCTGCAAGGGAAAAGGGCCAAATAACATTTAATGGCAAACCTATCAGAATTACACCCGACTTCTAAGCAGAGACCATAAAAGCCAGAAGGGCCTGGACAGAGATCCTGCAAACCCTAAGAGACCACAGATGCCAGGCCAGACTACTTTACCCAGCAAAACTATCAATAACCGTTGATGGAGAAAACAAAATGTTCCATGACAAAAACAAATTCAAACAGTACCTATCCACAAATCCAGCTTTACAGAAGGTGCTAGAAAGAAAACTCCATCCCAAAGGGTCAAGCTACAACCAAAACTACTCAGGAAATAGATAACTATCCCATGACAAAAACACAGCTACACAAACGCTTGACTGGAAACGCTTGACTGTTCCTTAATTTATTTAAATCAGATACTGAGTAAGGAGGAAGAGAAAAGATATATTTCCGCTACATGAAGACTACATAATCCAGCCAAGACTTCCCAAATGCTGGTTTAATTCTATAAAGACAGACCATTTGGTTTGGTTTGGGTTGGGTTGATTTGGATTTGTTTTTTCCTACATTGAGATGACCTTGTGGTTTCTGTCAGTTCGTCTCGTTCATGCTGAACTACATTTACTGGTTTGCAAGTGTTGAGCCAACCTTGCATTCCTGAGACAAAAGCAGTTTAGTCAAGGTATATGATCTGCTTAACATACTTTTGAATTTGATTTGCAATAATTTATTCATAATTTTTGCATATTATGTTCCTTGAGGAAACTAGACTATACTTTTCTTTTTCTGTTGTGTCCCTATTCAGTTTTGGTATGAGTGCAATGTTGGCTTCATAGAAGGAGTTTGGGGGTCATTTTGATCTCTGTTTGTTTCAGTTAAGGTTTCTATGCTGCTGTGAAATAATAGATGATCAAAAGCAAGCTGAGGAGGAACGGGTTTATTTGGCTTACACATCCACATCGTAGTGGAAGGAAACCAGGGCTGGCCAGGTATCTGGAGGCAGGAACAGATGCAGGGGCCATGGATTTGTGCTGCTTACTGGCTTGCTCCCCCAAGGCTTGCTCAGCCTGCTTTCTTTTTGTTGTTGTTGTTGTTTTGGTTTGGTTTGGGTTGGGTTTTTTTTTTTTTTTTTTTTTTTTTTTTTTTTGGTTTTTCGAGACAGGGTTTCTCTATGTAGCCTTGGCTGTCCTGGACTCGCTTTGTAGCCTCGAACTCACAGCGATCCACCTGCCTCTGCCTCCCGAGTGCTGGGATTAAAAGCGTGTGCCACCACACCCGGCTCAGCCTGCTTTCTTATAGAAGGCATGATTAGCAGCCCAGGAGTGTCCCCACCACAATGAGCTGTACCCTCTTCCATCACTCACTAATCTTAAAAATATCTTAAAGCTGGATCTTATTGAGGCATCCTCTTTGATAAATCTAACTTGTGCCAAGTTGACGTAAAACTACCCAGTACCCCATTTTATAAAACAGTTGGCGGAATACTGGTGTTACTTCTTTCTTTAAAAGCTTGATAGAGAGCAAGGCATGGTGGTTCACACCTTTAATCTCAACACTCAGGAGGCAGAAGTAGGCAGATTAAGTTCAACCCAGCCTGGTCTACATAGTGAGTTCCCAGACAGGCAGGCCTGCACAGAGAAACCCTGTGTCAAAAAGCCAACAAACAAACAAAAAAGCTAAAAGCTTGATAAAATATGACACTGAATCCATCTGGCCCTGGATTTTTCCTGTTAGAAGACTTTTTATGACATAGGTATCAATGACTGTGTGCGAGTGTGTGTGTATGTGTGTCTGTGTATGTGTGCTGTGTGTGTATGTGTGTGTGTTATACACATATCTTGATTTAATTTTGATTGGTCATATATATCTAAGAATTTACCATTTCTTCCAGATTTTCAAGGTTTTTTAAATGAGTTTTCAAAGTACTCCCTAATAAGTCTTTATATATTTTATTGAAAATAAAAAAGTAGCCTCCCCTTTTCATCTATGATTTTATTAAATTGGGCCTTCCTCTTTTGGCTATTCAGCAAAAAGTTCGTCCATCTTATTTATGTTTTTGAAGAACCAACTCTTTGGTTGATTTGATATAGTTCTTGGGCTGAAGAGATGGCTCACCTGCCTACACTCACAACCAAAATATGTATTATTGATGTCTTCATTTCATTGAGTTCTTCCCTGATCTTTAATATTTTCTTGCCATACAATGCTTTTCAGTTTGGATTGTGCTTTGGTTTGTTTTGTTTTGGAGATAGGGTTTCTCTGTGTAGCCCTAGCTGTCTTGGAACTCACTCTGTGGACCAGGCTGGCCTCAGAGATCTACCTGCCTGTGCCTCCCAAGTTCTGGGATTAAAAGAGTGCACCACCAGCCAGCTGGATTGTTCATTTTATTTAGTACCTTGAGGTACATTGTAAGGTTGTTACTTGAGACTTTCTGATTTTTAAAGCACTCATGGGTACAAATGTTTCTCTTACAACTATCTCATAAGTTGTGCTTTCATTTTCATTTGATTCTTGGAACTTAGAAATGTCCTCTCTGACTTCTTAAATGACCCAGTGGTAATTCAACAGGTGTATTTGTATAGTCTCTGTAGATTTTCTGTGTTTTGATTTATAGTTTTATTGCACTAGAAGCTGAGAAGATGCAAGAAGTGATTTTGATTCTTTTATACTTGCTTCAAGTTAATTTGTAGCCTAGAATGCAATCTGTTGTAGATATTGTCCTTAGGCTGCTAAGGAGAATGTGTGTTCTGTTGCAGTTGGATTGAATATTCAATCAATCCATTGACCTATAATATTTCTTTATTCATTTTTAGCTTGGTTGGCATAACTGTTCACAGAATTAAACCAGTATTGTTGTTGTTTCAAAATTCAGACCTTTTGTTTGTTTGTTTGGTGGTTGGTTGGTTGGTGGGTTGGGTTAATTTTTCGAGACAGGGTTTCTCTGTGTAGCTTTGTCTGTCCTGGACTTGCTTTGTAGACCATGCTGGCCTGGAACTCACAGATATCTGCCTACTTCTGCCTCCCTGAGTGCTGGGATTACAGACATGCACCACCACGCCCAGCTAAAATCAGACCTTTCATATTCATCTGTTTTATTAAAATGGGAGTGCCAAAGTTTGCTGCATATATATTTACAGCTGTTACTTCTTGGTGAACTCACTCTTTCTTAATGTGTGATGTCTTCCTTGTCTCTTCTGACTAACTGTGGTTGGAAGTTGGCTTTGCCATCAGAATAGCTGCTCAGCTTGTTTTTGATAGGTTTATCTTTATCAAGATAAACCTGAGATAGGTTACCTCAGATTGTTAGAGACCACAGAAGGCAGGATCTTGTTCTTCATCATCAGTCAACTCCTCTACCTCCTTATTGGTGAGCCGCTACCACTTTCCTCTAAGGTTTCTGTTGAGAGGTACGTAGTAACTCTTATAATTTTTGTTGGCTGCTTTTCTAGTGGCTTTGATGATTAGTTGTTCTTTATTTTCTCCATTGGTATCAGGGATTTGATAGCAGAACTAATATCAGTGTAATTATCATATGTTTTGTGAATTATGTTTCTGTGTGCAAGCTCTGAATTCCCCGAAAGAAGGGAAAAACTATTTTTACTTGGTTGGGTGGGATGTTCTCTGTAATCTTCACTTTGTTCAAAGACTATGAGTTGGTACCTAATCAGGTTCATGTTTCCTTTTTGAACATGGAATTTACTTGAAACACTGTAGAATTTCTATATTCTACTCATTTATTTCAAATATAAATGCTATTCAGCTTGGCTAGGCAATTTGTAACCGAACTGTAATTGCTGTCAGTTTTTCTTAGTACACTTGTGCTATGAGAAGACTGTTGACAAAAGTCAGAGGAACAGATGATGCATTAGACAGTCTAATTTTATTGCTTTTTACTTTGTGTGAAAAATAAGGACACCATATTGGAGGGTACATTTTATATGGAAGTTTAAATAAGTTATCACAAATATTCACTCTGGTATGTAGCACTAAGCCATTATTGTGGTAAACTCATGTTTTTCATTAAAATTAATTCATTTTAACAACTATTTCAGGCATACATGAGCATTCACTGTCTTGACTGTATATGGTGACTCCTTTACCTTATCATCTTCAAAAGTGTTTTCATTTTTAACTAATGCTGTTCTAGTTTATTATACAGTTTGCTTATGATGTATCACTTTTTCACTGACACAGCTACGCAGTTATCATGTGGGAGGTGCTATCCAGAAAACAGCCTTTTGAAGGTAGGCATGCTCTTGATTACCTTATTGTAGGTATATCATGTTGTTGGTCCACATTCAGGACTGTCTAAAGCTCATCAGATTCTAAACACACCAGCCACTCATTTTGTACACAAAACACACTGTAAAAAGAGCAGTTTGTCAGTTAGGAGTCTACTGCATGCTACAAAGTATATTGCCTACAACAAAGATTAAGGATCAGTTGTGAAGAGTGTACTTGGCTTAAGGATCAGAAAAAAAATCTAAATTCTAGTTCTTGTTCTAGCAATAAACTCTGTGATCAAGCCACAAAATCTCATGTTCTCATTTTTATCTTTTTCCAAATGAGATTTTTTTTTTTTTTTGAGACAGTCTCACAATGTAGTTCGGACTGTCCTGGAACTATGTAGAATGTAGATCAAATTGGCCTTGAACTCACAGATCTGCCTGAGAGTAAAGGCATGTACCATCACACCTGACTGTGTTACTATTTTCAAGATCATAGTTGCTATAAAACTCCGCGAAAATTTAATTATTATTCATTCTATAAATACCAACAAATATTGAAAAATAACATTTGTCATTACCAGATACTATTGGCATTTAAATTTTTTTGAAGTTTGTAATGTTCATCTTGCTTTGTTAGGAACATCCTCACATTTTATAATAGGCAGCATTTATCTTTCATTCGCGTTAACTATTTATTACTGCCCCTTGTTGGCTGTGTGCTCGGCTCTGCTGAGGCCCTCCTGGTTCAGCTCTTCTTCCATCCCCATAGCAAATCAAGGGTCCTGTCTAATTCTAGACCTGAGAAGGAGGAGCTGTAGCCTCCTCCATGAGAGGTACAGGGCTGGGAGGTAAGTCCTCTTACAGAAAAGGCTATTTTGAATTGGTCTAACAGTTTAAGATGTCCTCATTTTTATTTGATTAATATTAGTCACATCTGTCCAGTTAATTAAATATATTTGTTTTGACAGAGGTCACCAATCCTTTGCAGATCATGTATAGTGTGTCCCAGGGTCATCGGCCTGACACTAGTGAGGAAAATTTGCCATTTGATATACCTCATCGAGGTCTCATGGTCTCTCTAATACAAAGTGGATGGGCACAAAACCCGGATGAACGACCATCTTTCTTGAGTGAGTCAACAGTTTTAATCTGGACCTTTGATTCTAGAAATTTTCTGTATACTATAAATAAAACATTCCTCGAAAATGTATGCCTGTCTTGAAATTGTTTTTGCTATATATAAGTAATTCTAGAAAATATTTGAGAATTTCTAAAAGAAGGTGAAGTTGTTTGGTTAGGGTAACACTCGGGCCACTTCGTGACCACCTGCCTGTGTTCCCTTCTTGCTGGGATTAACACTAGGAGCAAAGAAATAACATTACACCTCATACAACCTTCTTCTGGAGAAAGCATGGGGGAAATGTAAATGAATAAGACACGGATTGTGAAGTCAGTCCTGTAATAAAACAAGTGTGCTGACACAGGAAAAGAATAGTGAAAGGATTTTTTAGGAGCTTGTATCTGAGCTGCTGTTTGAAGCGTGAAACAGAGCCAGTCATTCTCAGACTAGGGAGAGGGTAGCTCCAGAAAAGAAAACATCCAGACCAGAAGAAAACATTTTATGTTCTCAGTGAAGAAAGAGAAATCCTGTGTTCTGGAGCACAGTGAACCAAGAGGATGGTAAAGATGCCTTAGAAGGAGAGCAAGGGAGCCCCCCTCAGACCTATGCTCCTGTGCAGTGGGAAGCCATGCACCCTCTGTCTCTTCTGGAAAAAATATGATCTAATTTAAGTTTAGCTCAGAATCATCTTGACTGCCGTATGGGGAAGTGACTGTGGGGGAACAGAGAAGAACAAAGAAACCAGTTAGGAAACTCCCTCAGTGACTGTCTACCTATGATGATAATTCTATGCACAGAAAAATTATCCAGAATTAACTATATTTCAGAAGAAGAATGGATCAGACCTCTAAATATAGACAGGAGAAAATCTTCAGACCTTGCTTAGGTAGAGTTCTTATATTTGAATCCATGGGATCTTTTTTAAAAATCCAATGAATAAATAAACTTGGAGATTGAACTTTAAAACAATTAGAACTTTGAACTTTAGAGTGAAGGTCCAGGCTGTGGAGCTGGCACGCAGAAGGAAGTGCTTGCGATACAAGCTTAAGGACCAGAGTTTGAATCCCTAACACCTGTTTAAATGACCTGCAGGTCTGTAGCCAGCCTGTAGTCCCAGCACTTGGAAGGCGGAGATGGGGCTCCAGAACAAGCTGGCTACCTAGACTAACCAAAATGGCAAGCTCTGGGTTCAAGAGGGAGAGGGAGGAAGAGAGGAGAGAGACAGACAGACAGACAGACAGACAGACAGAGACAGAGAGAGACATAGAGACAGAGAGAGACAGAGAGATAGAGACAGAGACAGAGGAAGGAAGGAAGGAAGGAAGGAAGGAAGGAAGGAAGAATTTTGTCACACTGGCATCATCATTGGTAACCCATACAAATGTAGTTTAATTTTTGAGAGATGTTTTAAATTTCGTGTTATGTGTGTATGTGTGTAGGTGAATGTGTGCATATGGGTACAGAGGCATTAGGTCTATCTGGAGTTGCAGACAGTTGTTAGCTGTAGGATGTAGGTACCAGAAACCAAATCTGGGTTCAGGAACAGAATGTACTCCTTTTTAATTTTTTATAATTTATTCACATTATATCCCAATTGTTACCCCCTCGCTCGTACCCTGCTGTTCCCCCTTCCTTCCCTCTGCTGCCCTGTTCTCTTCCCCTAGTCCTCTAACAGTTAATACTTTTACTTTTACGTGTATTCTTTCTGTTACTGCATTTTCAGTTGTTCTCTCTTTCTCCTACTTTCCCTCCCTCCCTCCCTCTCTCTCTCTCTCTCTCTCTCTCTCTCTCTCGCGCTCTCTCTCTCTCTCTCTCTCTCTCTCTGTGTGTGTGTGTGTGTGTGTGTGTGTGTGTGTGTGTGTGTGTGTGTGTGTGTGTGCTGGTGGTGGTGTGTATGAGTACAAGCATACTCCGTCAGCGGTCAGTGGACAACTTTGAAGACTTGCTTCTTTCAGGGGATCAAGCTCAGGTCACTAGGCTCCATAGCAAGCACTTTTATCCACTGTGCCATCTTCCTGGCCCAGCCTGTCAGAATGTTTCACACAGGCCAGATGCAAGCCCTTTAGCAGATACTCAACTTGAAGTATATTCTACTCCTATTCTGTGCCTGTGCTTTTCATTTTTTTTTTTTAAAGTGTCTTCCCCCCCGCCCCCGGCCCCCTAGAGCAGTGGTTCTTAACGTTGCTGGTGCTCTGACTCTTTAATACAATTACTCATGCTGTGGTCAGCCCCAGCCATAAAATTATTTCGTTGCTGCTTCAGCACTGTAAGCTGCTGTTGTGAGTTGTAATGTAAATATCGGATATGAAGGATATCTGATGTGACCCCTGTCAAAAGGTCAGGTGCACAGCCCCGCAGGTTGAGAACCCCTGCTCTGGAGCACAATTTTCAAGATTTTTTGGAAGTCCAGTTATCGGGTTTCTATGAATCTTCTTTATGATGTCATATCTAAGGAGTTTCCCTAACTCAAGGTTTTAAATGTTTGCTCCTGTTTATATTTAAGTGAATGATCTATTTTGAGTTAATTTTTATGTATGATATGTATAAGTGATCTTTTTTAAAATGGCTATTCAAATGTCTTAGTACAGTTAAACTTAAAAGACTATCCTTGCCTTGTAGAAGTTAAGGCCTTCAGTTTAAAATCAGCTTACCAGAATTGTGATGGTTCATTTTTAGGCTGCTCACTCAGCTCTGTTGATAACATGAGGATATCTGTGCCAGCAATAAAAATCCTTAAAATAGTTTAGTGAAAGATTGACATGGGGCTTTATAAGATAAATATTAGTATTTCAGTTTAATTATTAGAAGTAATCTGAACTTAAAATTGTTGTGTTTTTTGTTTGTTTATTTTGTTTTGGGGTTTTTTCTTATCTAGAATGCTTAATAGAACTTGAACCAGTTCTGAGAACATTTGAAGATATAACTTTTCTTGAAGCCGTTATCCAGCTGAAAAAAACAAAGGTAAATCTCTCTTTGAAATTTTATAACATCAAACTTCAAACAGCTATATGTCACTCATGATGTTTTAATTTATTTTCCCAGAAAAAGGCTAGAGGTTATGACAATTACTACCTTTTCTTTGTCACCAATAGGGAGTTTCATTTCATTCAAATGGGCCACCTTCAGATTAAAACACTTGCAGAATTTTCAGCCTATCAAATGTGAACTTAGAATCCGTACTGAGGCTCCTGTATGCAGCAAGCACCTTGTGTCACTCACACAGGTGCATAAGATATGTCTTAGTCTGTATTTACTTCTGTTAAGTGTTAAGACCTACAAAGGACGAGTCCTTGCTCTTTAATGTACTTGACTTTTTCTAAGATTTACTGACAAGTAAAACAGGGTTTATGTTAATTATGAGCCCCCAACTTGCATTTTTATGGCTAGGTTTTTATTTTGTTTTCTTTGACAAATGCTTCACATGGCATAGACTAAACTGTAAGAGAAGTTAAAGTGAATGACCTGGGACAGTTGTCTGATCAGTGTAGCTCTTGTGTGTGGATCACAACAACTGAGGATTTACGAAGCAGCCATAGTTACTTAGAGCAAAGTAAGCACAGGCTAGCACTCACTAGGTTTCATTAAGTTGTACTTTATATATGACAATAAAACTACCAGCTAGCCCAACTCTTGGATGATGAACAAGCATGATGTAGAGTTTCTTTATTGACTGACAGTTTCCTTTCCTTTCTTACTTTGCTGGGCCTACTAGCATAACCTTTCATTTAAAGATTAGTGTATAAAAGAAACAAGCAGTCATAATCAAATTAAAGACCTACAATAGCAATATTAATATCCAAGTTTTTTATTCAGTTCCATTGATCAGCAATGTTTTTAGCAGGATCTAAAAGTGAACTCTGAATTCCTTTCATAACTTCTCCAGCTCCAGAGATACCAATGTCATCACAAACTTCTGAAAATGCTTCCTTTTCTCTTTTCTTTTCCTGTTTCTCCTTACAAGTTTCTCTTTTTCTCCTTTCTCTCTAAGCAAAACTAGGTGAGTAGGGACCTGGTACTACCATCCTGTAATCCCATCCACTTGGGTAGGCTAAGAGAGGAAGATTGCAGATCCAAGGTGTCTCTGGGCTACAGTGTGAGCTTGAGCCAGCATGGGTAAGTTAGTTAGAACTCTCTCAAAATTAAAAATAAAAGAGGGAGGGAACCTAGGGGTTTAGTTTAGTGGTAGATCATTAAACAAGAAAAGAAGAAACAGGAAAATACAAAGGTCTGTTGTCTTGGATATGAGGAGAAAGAGAATCATCCCACATCCCTTTTGTATCTCCAAACAGTTTAAACACTCAGATCCTATATATAAGGCTTAATGTTTAAAAGGTTTATCTTCGTAAGTAAAATATATGTTTCCCGATACCTTAGTAACCACTAGATGGATTCATCATTGCTTTTGTGTCATGGTATTTTTTTTTTTTTTCAGACAAAGTTTCCCTGTTTACCATTGGCTGTCCTGGACTCACTTTGTAGACCAGGCTGGCCTCGAACTCACAGAGATATATCTGCCTCTGCCTCCCATGTGCTAGGATTAAAGGTGTGCACCACCATGCCCTGCCAGAGTATTATTTTTACATCAAGTTATAGTTAGGGTTTTGTAATCCTGGCTTCTTTATATGAGACAATTGTAGTATAAAAAAGTTAGTCACATAACATCCCCACATAAACTGTGAAACTAACAGTAGAATAGAAATTTAAAAGCCGAGCATGGTGGTATGCCTGTGGTCCCTGTAGAGGGGGAGGCAGTAGAATTGAGTTTGAAGCCAGGACAGCCTGAGAAACATGAGCAACATAATGTGATTCCATCTTACACAAACACATACATACTCATTTAATATTTCTCTATTTAGAATGGCTTGTTTTACTTGCATTTTCTACATTTTTAAATTCTTTTAACCAACTCTTACTATTCAGATCTTTTCAAGTATGTGTTTCCTATGTCTTGAAAAATAAAAACTGAACCAAAAATGTTTTCTTTAATACTTTCTTGTACTTCTTCTTTGGGAATGATTCACCACTCCATAAACAATTTGAATCATCATACCTCATTAGCTATAAAAATAAGGTATCACTAATGAAATTATATATTAGAAATGTTTTCATGAAAGTCAGGAAAGCTTTGTATAGCATGCATAGCAAAAACTAATTTGAAGATTCATATAAGCAGGTGGATCGCTATAAGCTCAGCAGCAAGACCCAGGTCCTCAAGGGTTATATAGTCTCAGACACTTGTTGAACTAGTTTACTGAGTAATAAACTAGATCCATCATATACACAGGTGGCTATGAGTCCTCCCCACTCCCCCAAAATGGAACAGGAAGTTGTAATGGCATGGTGGAGAGCTGGGTGCAGAACCCACTAGTTTCTAAAGTTCTGAAGAACAATTAATACTAATGCTGCTATAGAGAGGGAAGGTAGACTTAGCTGTGTGTGGTAGTTTTCCAATGTAATCACAGCAGACAGAGTGAGATTCTGTATCAAGTGGAGTTGAGGTACAGGGTAGACTTCCAGATTTGATGTGAAATGACTTAGTAGTGATGACATCTTGTCTAAGTCTACTTTATGGAGCCAAAAGTAAATCACTTCAGTGTAAAGTCATAGTGTTTAAATAAACAAATCACCTGTTTAGCCCCTACCTTTTATTGAGTACCTGCAAGTAATCTTAGCACTCTTTTGCATGTATTACTTATAATTCAACTTACAAAAACCTAGTATATATGTATTCTTGTCTCTAATATATAAATAGGAAATTTAATGTGAAATTTCAGCCCACACAGGTGCACATGCAAGCAACCCTAATTAAACTCTGTATGTATGTATGTATGTATGTATGTATGTATATGTGTGTGTGTGTAATTTATTCATATATGAAAATTTGAGGGCATGAAAATAGAACAGAGGACAAGATGAAAAGTAGAGTTTCAGTGGGTATAGGAGGGACCTAAGAAAGGGAATGGAGTGATGACTGTGACCAAAGCATATTAAATACATGTAAGGGTCAGATAGTTACATATCCTAGAGATACACCCCCAATACCATGGTAACATATCACCACCTTTACATCATCCCAACCTTGGTTTCTTATCAGTACAATAAAAATGGTAATAGAACTTAGAATATACTTCTTGAAATATAATTTTGCTTAGTAACAATTATGGATAGATAGAACACAAAGCAAAATTGCATACTTGGCTTGAACCAAATACATTATTATCTCAATCTTTAACCAATCCTGTTTGTAGGTATTAAATATGAAACTGAAGCTCCTTGAGAGATAATATTTACTGAAGTCAACCAATTAATATAAGGCAGGATGCAAAGTCTGTTCCTTAAGCATTTCTTGTTCTACACTGACTCTACCTAACTAAATTATACATTCTTAATGAATTAGATTTCATTTCTATTGATTTTGTGTAAACACAAAACATGTGACATAGATCATAATTTACTTCTGTAATTTCTAAGTCACATCCAATTAAAGTACATATATGTGTATGTTTGTTCATTCCAGATACAGAGCGCATCAAGTATTGTTCACTTATGTCAAAAGAAAATGGATTTATCACTGAACATACCTGCAAACCATCCTCCACAGGAGGTACAAATATACATCTGTTATATATAGTAAGCTTGAATGTGAGAAGAGTATTTAAAAATCATTTAGTCTTACCTTGTTTTTTTTTTTGTTTGTTTGTTTGTTTTTTACTGATGGGAAGCTAAAGTTCAGGGAGCGTTTATAATTTTGCAAGTAGTCATGACGTTCTCTAACCTGAAATCCCACTCTGTTGCCTTCTGAAGATGCTCTAGGGTGGTATATAAGGTGAGCATTGGTGAAAACTGTATGACCATTTTATACTGCCCTTCCACCTCTTACAGTAAGTAATAAGAGAAATTTTTGTTGCTCTCCAAAAGTTACTTCTTTAATTGATCATTTTATGACTCATTTTCATATTATACATCCACTTTATGGGCTTATTAAAAACAAGAGTGCATTCAAAATAGCATTAAATCACAACACGTGGTGCTTCTTTTTTACATTTGTTTATATAGTGTGTGCAGGTATGTGTGTATGTGTGTGTGTCACAGGATAACTTGCAAAAATCCATTCTCTCTGCTATGCGGTTCCCAAGGATCGAATACAAGTCATCCACGTGGCAAAAGCACCTTTACCCACTGAAATACCTCATTGGACCATAGCACAGTTTCCAAATCTCTTTTATTTAATGTATCTTATTTGATCCTTGAGTAAAAGCTAACTTTTGATGGAACCTGAAAGCCAAGAGTTCCAATGCATTGTCAAAGGGCAGTCAGCAATCGTTGACAGAGCTAAGAGTGAAGATCCCCATGGTTTTTCTGAGTGTTTTCCATCCCTTCAGGTTGAAGGAACCTGAGAACAAGCACTTGTACTAAGTCAGCAGATAACCATAATCTTCTTTCATCATTATTGCCACTGCACAGACTCCTTGAATCACGATGGGTGTACAGTTCTTTCTAGTATATAACTATTGTCATACCCTCCATTTGAGTTGGTAAAGAAATTAAATTTGAAATTTGGGATTTAGCTCAGTGGCCGAGCTCTCACCTAGCATGTGTCCTGCACAGAACTCAATCCCTAATAGAGATAGGGGTAAAAAAGAAATTATGTTTATTTGTGATGGTTTTATATGTTGCTTCTTTGGTTCTGTAAGCTATAGTTTATAGTAGTTCTGGGTATTAATTTTAAGGAGCCAAAGGTAAGAACAACTTAGAAACTATAGCTATGTAATTTTAAAGATGATGCCTTTTATAAACTTTTATGTATACAGTTCCCCTCAACCTGTTGGTCCTCTGTCTACTTTAGGAATCGTGTGGATCCTCTCTGCTCTCTAGAAACACTGGTTCTCCTGAACCCTCCAGGTCCCTATCAGCTCCTCAGGACAAAGGTTTTTTCTCTGGTATGCCAATTTTTCAGTCAATATTGTTCCACAACTTTTCCACTTTCCTTCAGGACTATGGAATTGGCAAACAGATGGTGTGTATGAAAAACATTTTTCATTTGCATTCATGCTCCATTTCTTTTAAAGTAACAAGTCTGTATATGTGAGGATAGTAGTGGCATGATGAACAAATACATTTATTTAAAGGCATTCTGTGATCATGAGGAAAGGGTTTTTTTCCTTAATCTCACAAGAAAAAAGAGAGGTGTTTCTAAGATACCGTAGTAATTAATTTTAAGAGGAGTGTGTGTGTGTATATGTGGGGGGGGTGTAACTACAAGGAGCAAGACATATTCTTGACATAGTATTTTTAATAGCTGTGTAAGGGAGCTAGACTTGTGTTACAGATTATGTGCTCTCTGGATCGCATATCAAGTAGATAACAAATTTAAGACTTGATTAAAGCCAGGCTTTTTGGGAATACTTTTTGGTTTTTTGAGACAGGGTTTTTCTGTGTCGCTTTGACTGTCCTGGAACTCACTCTGTAGACCTGGCCTTAAAATCAGAGGTTTGCCTGTCTCTGCCTCCCTAGTGCTGGGATTAAAGGTGTGCACCACCACTGCCGGGCTTAATGAATACCTTCATGTTACTCTCCTGTACATGTCACCATGAAGACCTTATTTCTGGCTAAAGGCTGACCTATAGTTATAACAAATAGGCATTCCATGAAAAAGAACAATATGGATTCCAGAAGCAAGGAAACAGATAACAGAGGGCAATTTAGTTTGTCTAGTAAATAGAATGAATAAAAAGCGATAAAAGATAATGCGGATTACACTCATATCATCAAGAATTTTTAGGGGCTAGAGATGGCTGAGTGGTAAAGAACACTTACTGCTTTTCCAGAAGAATCAAGCTCGATTCCCAGCATCCACATAGCATCTCAGAACTGTTGCAAGGCCTCTTCCAGAGGATCTACCACCCTCTTCTGGCCTCCACCGGCACCAAGCGTGCACAGTGCACAGACATACATGCAGAACGAAACATTTATACTGATATTATTTTTTAATTAAAAAAAGAGAGTCCTCTCAGCTAAGCAAACTTAGGCTTTTAAGTTCAGGAGGGGATATCAAGTACAAACTTTTGCTTTAGGAAGGCTCATCCTGACTGGAATTTGAAATTTTATTTACTCTATTGGTTTTTGTGTGTGTGTGTGTGTGAGAGGGGACAGGGCATCACAGAGAAAGCCATGCATGCCATGGTGCACATGTAGAGGTCAGAGGTCAACTTTTGAGAGTCACTTATCTCCCTCTGCTGTGAATTCTGGCCCACTGAGCCACCATGATGGCCCTGGAGAAGCTACTTTGAAATGAAAAGGAGATTTGGACTAGGGACAGGTAAGATCAAAGGCAGGCTGGGTGGTGTGACAGGCTAGGATGACATATTACTTGAGCTGAGAGAGAAGAGGGTAAAGGAGGTAAAGTTGTTAGGCTGTATAAACAGCACAGCAGTTAGAACTAGAACTGAAATGGAGTTTAGAGTTAATATGGATGATAGTTAAGATTTTAATTTTTCATATTTTTTTGTTTTAATGGTATGCAGTGAGCTTCTGAGAATGTTGATGGGATGGTACTTTAATGATGACAGAGAGATAATTACATAAACTTGAAGTAGAAATAAACAGTTGGATCTGTTTTCTAGAGGAGAAAGTAGAAAACACATATCAAATATAGATTTATTACACTTAAAAGTCTGTGTATTTGACAGACATCAATAAGGCACATTTAAAGTAGAAAAGGAGGAATTCACAAGGAAGAGTATGAGACTACAGGAAGATGGGAAATCTTATGATACAGTGCATGCAAGCACTAACACTAGTAAAAACCTAGTCTGTATAAATTGCTTATTACTCTAAAATGTGTTTTCAGGGCTGGCAAGATGATTCTGAGGGTAAAAATAGGTCCAGCCAACCTGGTAACCTGAATTGATCTTCAGGACTTACATGGTAGAAAGAGAGCTGTCTCCTACAAGTTGTCCTCTGACTTTCACAGATGCATGCATGCACGGACGGACGGACGGACACACACACACACACACACACACACACACACACACACACACGTTAAAAAAAGATATTTAAATTATTTTCAGAATTGGATTTCTGAAGTAGCTGCAATAACAGTGAAAACCCAAAGCCATCAGAACCTACCTTCTGTGTGACCCACCTGTTGATATTTTACAGATAGCAATAGTTAATGAAAACTCTACCCCTAATAAAATGTTCTATAGGAGGACCTCAAAATGGCTCTTCATTGAGGCTGCATCCCTGTCCTGGAAACCACACCTGGGATGGCACCATCTCTCCATCACAAAGGGCAGCCTTCTGTGATCACAGACCCACCCAGTGCTCACCAGCTGTAATAAACTCACTCTTGGTTGAGAAAAGTTTAGGTAAGTATATGCTGTGAGATACACTTCAAATGCTGGTATTTATCTTACAAGTACATGCTGAGTAGATTCACCATATAATAAGTCTTCATTCCCTTCCTCAGTAAATATTTGTCTGAGTAGAAAAGCATCTCCAAATTCAGTGCTGATACGGCTTCATAGGCCAAGATGCATTCTGGGAATCTCTGATCCCGAAGGGCATGTTAGAAGGAAGCTTCACTCCCTGTGTCAGTAAAGGTGAAGAGGTTCTGGTTTATCAGATAGGCAGGTAGCCTTTACATCTGAAACAAAAGTTAAAGTCATTCTGCCCTACAACATAGCACATAAAAATGTAATATTCTTTCTGAAAGGTGAATGGATAAAATGTAACTCTCTGAATGGTTCCTGGAAAATATAAGCATTTTCAAAAAATACTGTTTGTATGGGAACAATCATACAGAAATGTGTGTTCTACATATTCCTTGTTACACAGAATAATACTCATTGCTTGTGACTGTCCTCAGCTTTGTAGATTGCTCATGCTTTGCATTTCTACAGAGCGCCTGCCACCTGGTGTAGCCCAACAGTGGATCCAGAGCAAGAGGGAAGACATCGTGAGCCAAATGACAGAGGCATGCCTCAACCAATCACTGGACGCCCTTCTGTCTCGGGACTTGATCATGAAGGAGGACTATGAACTCATTAGCACCAAACCTACAAGGACCTCAAAAGTCAGGCAGCTACTGGACACCTCCGACATTCAAGGAGAAGAGTTTGCCAAAGTTATAGTACAGAAGTTGAAAGATAACAAGCAAATGGGACTCCAGCCTTACCCAGAAGTACCAGTGGTTTCCAGTGCACTAGCTTCAAATTTCCTTCAAAATAAAAGCGTATAAGTGAGTCTGTTTTGAGAGGAAAGTCAGTTTACAAATGATTATTTATATCTCTATGACCTGGATAATATTTGCATGAAAATATGAGAGTATTAGATATGTCACTGAAGGTTTTTTGGGAGGGATAAGTATGAGTCTCTTTCCATGACATAGCAGTATTTTTTTTTAATTAATATAAGTAAAAAGTTTGCATTATGCTGTGTAGTTCAGTTATTATGTCAGTTTCACTACTTGAACTTTTTTATATAATAATTACAATTTTCTTGTTCATAATGGTGCCTTAAGGTGGCCTTCGTTTCTGATGGAAGACAGTTTCAAACTCACTTTATGTGTGGATTCTTCATTATTCCTCCAAAATGCAATTTGACTTTGTGCAGCAGTGATATGCAATCCCCATTTCACAGTCCCAAGTTCCAGTCTCCAAAGAGCTATTCATTTTTAAATTTTACTTTCAAATGTTTGAGATGGTTGTTTCAGGGAATATAAAGTGTATAAAGAAGGAAAAAAGAATCTTGTATTAACACTGGCTGGCTGTCCGCCTGTTTAACCTTTGCCTCCCCTGTCTCCAGAGTGAGCAACCCATTGTGGTCCCTGCTGCAGCCTGCTTCCTGTTCCTGTTTAAGCATGCTGATTGGGCAGAGGCCTTTATGTAGTGTGCTGTTTTTTTGTTTGTTTGTTTGTTTGTTTTTTTAACACAACTGAAGGGTGTAACAGGTACAGTTTTCCAGCTCAGGTGCACACCTAACTCATTCTGTTCAGTTCCCACAGAGTGGCCGCACTGGGGACCCTATTTTCTCAGCTTGTTCACACCAGCTTCACAACAACAATAAAAATGCAACACGGTGTGAGTTCTTTTTTTTTTTTTTTTTCTTTTGTTGCATGTTGGAAGGACCCCTGCTCTTTGAGGTTGCAGTCCTCTAGCCTTTCTCAGTTTGGCGTTAGGTGCAGGACTCCCTCTCCCAAGCAGTACCTCCAACTCTCTGCTTGATTCCATCTGGAGAGTGTCTTTAGACATAGGTGCCCCAATCACATTTGATATAACCACATATGGCCCTTGACACAGCTCCCTATAGGATAATTAGGTACTGTGTTCCTGTTCATATGTTAGGAGCGTGCTGCCAAATGCAAAACAATCATCCTTCAAGTGCCTGGTTTTAACAAATTATGTACACCTATCCTGGAAGCCTCCCCTCACCCCCACTACCAAGGCTATATAGCCTTTGTTCTCACTGAGTAAAGTTGGACTAGTTCCTGGAGTGGTTCCTGGAGTGTTTGCTCTCTGCTGTGCTTACGGCCTTCCAGGCCTTGTGCCTTGTCTTCTACTCCTCTTGCCTAGGTGGGCTGGTGACCATCAGCCCCCCAGGGAGGAGGAGGACCACAGCTGCTAGCTTATGTCAGTAAAAGGAACCTATAAGAAGTGACGCCTTTTTCTGGAAACTGTTTAACAAAGCTAGCAGAAAGTGAAAAGCAGGTTAAATTAGAAAGCTCAAACATGTGAGATGAACCAGACTCATACCTTAAAAAATATGAATAAAGAATAAAAGGACTTACATGGCACTGAGACAATGAAATATTCCTTAATTTGAAATAACAATTTAAACAAGTGAGATGGCTCAGCACCTAACAGTTCTGCATGCTCTTGCAGGGGACCCAGGTTCTCTGTCTAGCACCCAGATGACAGCTCACAAATGCCTAGTAACTCCAGTTTCAAGGGATCTAAACCCTCTTCTGGCCTCTACATGCACCAGGCACATAACACAATGCACTAACATGCCCGCAAAACACTGATACACATAAAATATAATGGGAAAATGAACTCTATTTATAGACCAGGCTAGCTTCAAACTCAGATCCACCTGCCTCTACTTCCTGAGTGCTGAGATTAAAGGCATGCCACCATACCTGGCAGAAAACATTACTTTTTCATCTCAAGTACTCATATTCTTTGTAAAAGCAAAATTCCTTCGCTTAAGCTGTGTATCTCTATTAATCTTTTTCCTGAAGAATTGCTATATCCCATTTTTGTTTTAAAAAATCCTTTCTAAATTGTTTAAATTTTAAGGAACCCTGTCAGTCTCATAAATTGATTAAAATTTAATGTCATGTAACTAATGCATGGATTAAAATGAACAATTATGCATCTGATGCTCCAAGATCCTTTATAAAAAATGAATGTTAATATACCTGTATGTCATAGGCAAATACTCCATTGAAGAAGAGAATTATAACCTCTTCCTTAGTTTTTCTCTACACAAAATCATTTGTACATTGCTACATTGATTTCTAGAGCTCTGTTTCTCAAGCCTGGGCAGATAGCTCTGTGGACAACCCCTCAGTTGAGACTCCCTTCACAGTTGACTATAAGCTCTGTCAAGTTGATATGCAAAGCTGACTCAGTCACTGTAACTGCATTTGCTATTAGAAAGCAAAAAAAAATACTAGTTTACATAAAATAGCCAAAGATCCACCATATTTTCCACAATAAAAAAAATGGTGAAAAGTATTTTGCAGGTGTCTTTCAGGAAGATAAGGAGAAAAAAGGCTGCTTTCTCATATCTGCCTTCAGTCTGTTCAAAGTCACCCTCATGCAGCCCAGAGGACACATGTGAAGGAATGGCAGTTAGCAAAGCAGAGATGGAATTGATAAAAGATTGACCTCACAGGCCCCTAGAGGGGCCCCAGGAGCAAACTTTTGAAGCAACAAAAACTTAGAATCTATATAAAATTGTAAACAGTTGGGGATACTATCAAGTGACCCTCCAGACTATTCAATAAGAACTCACAGAATTCTGTTACCAGACTCAAAACCAGATTGGGTGAGAGGCGTTACTTCTGCTCATTCTACGGCATCTGAATAGAACTAAGTACCCCTTCTGCCAAAAATAAGCCTCCCTCCCTGCACTCTTTGTGGGGGATTTTACCTCTCCGCCCAGCACAGGCCCTTCCAGTTATCTTTACTGCATACTCCCTCATAACACTCACCCTTCCTCATTCTCGGTTTTTCTCCATAAAGCCTGATTTCTTTTGTGCTATGCTCTTTAAAGATACAAAGCTTAAGAGTATAGTCTTATACAATACACAGTAAAAGGACATCCCACCGTTCGGCGTGTGATCAGACACCAGGAGTGTTCTTCTGTACTCTTCACTCCACATACAACTATGGAGCTTAGTTCCTAAAATTTTAGATGTTCAGAGACATCTCCATTTTAAACTGTTACAGTTTATCCCATTGTATAGATGCACCAATAGTTAACAAGTTTCCTGTTAATGGGTACTCTTAACTTGTACAACTTTCTGCTATTAACAACAGTGCTGACCTTTCATCTTAGATCATGGTCAAGTGCATCTGTAACTTCTCGGAGAAAGTCCTAGCTCTGGAACGTGCTGCCATGATTTACTGGAAGCCTTGATTGGCCACATTTTGACATTATGCCAAGGTTGAGCTATCCTCCCCCAACCCATGCTGAGCTCCCTTTAGCCATTCAGAGACTGAAAAAAAAAAATGCCAAAGTGCTAAAACTGGTAGCTTCAAACCCTCACAGTTAAAGAAGCTATGGTGAATGGTTTGGTGGCCACTGAGATGTAGATGGGTTTTATATTGGAGAGATCATAGGCAAATGTAGCATCATTAGCTATGATGTTTAAAGACCAATCTTAAATATCTGGATTTATGTGAGTTCTTACTTGAATGTTCTTGAGACAGCTATCTGAATAAAATACAAGCTGTTGGAAAACAAATGCACAAAAAAATACTACCCAAGATGGAGCCTAACCCTAAACAAGTCACTTTTACCATGCCCATCTAAGGCTCAGGAAACATTTTAGAACACAGGGTAAGAAATATGTAAGAGTTAGATTATAGGGAAAGAGCTACAAAGCTTCATTCCCTAGACTGGGTGTAAGCACTGTAATTAGCAGCATACCAACTGTGGTTCCTGAGCTGGGCCCCACAACCAGCTGTGTCAACAATTACTCAAGGAATGGGGAGGGCTGTGCGCTCTACCTCTACCTCTCAACTACTGGCTGTCAATAAATTCCAGGAAGTGGGTGTCACTGACTTCAGTTGTATACCCACTGTTGAGCCTAGTAGCTCCAAACCCAAGGTCACACAGATGGCTCTGGTTAATCCTGCTGGGACACAAAATAAAATGAATAGACATAAATATGACAAAGAGATCTGTGGCAATGAGGGAAGATGAGCAGAAGTGGTAGGAAGATGAAAAGTCAGTGTGCAAGGGAGGTCAGTATGCGTATATGAAATTGCTAAAAATTATCTTTAAAACTAATACTAATAAACATGAATTTACCTTGGAAAGCTTAAACTATTAGGAAACATGTCTAGGAATCGAACTTCTTGGGTCCAAGAGTATGAGCATTTTAAATGTCACTTCTCTTGCATGGGTCCATATCAACTTACTCTCTTACTGGAACCTCCGTGAATTGTAACCAGACATCCTGGAGAAGCTGCCTATGGCAGTTCTTGACCAACTTACTGCCTTCCTTGCTCAATCCTCAACCATTTAATCTGCCTTCTGTCTGAGCCACTCCCCTGAAACTGTTCTTGCCCCAAATGACTAACATCCTCTTTGTTCCTAAACCTAGGAAGCTTTCCAGACTTGCTCCCATGTGATATGGCTGAACACTCCCTTCTTAGCTAGTGGTTTCACAGGGATCCAGGACACCACAACCCCTGTATGTTTCCTACACTGTGGTCCTCTCCCAGTCGAGGACTTTTTTAGATCGCCTTCCTACTCCAAGTTCAGTATGCTCCTTCCTGTTTTAGTATTCTCCATTATTTCCCTGACCAACCTCATCTACTCCAAAGTTCTAATTCCCACCCATGGCTCCCAAAGTCAGCCCTGCATCTTGAACTCCAGACTCACTTCCCTCTAGGCTCGCCCATGTGACTGCTCCACAGGAAACTCCACATTCCAAAACTGACCTCGGCGTTCCTTACTACCACAAACACCCAGTACAACTCGCTTCTCGTGTTGCTTTTCCCAGAAAGTAATATCACCACCTACAGACAAGTTTGACTCTTCTGACCCTCTTCTTTCTCTTCCCTCTACTTTCCAAACCCCCACCATGCATACCCACAAACCATTCTATCTCCAAAATACAGCCTCCTTCTGCAACTTCTTGCATCCCTGCTGCACTTCTGTGTTGCTGATAGACAGCATCTCTTTACCAGCTGGCTGGAATCTCAAAAGTAAAGCCACTCAAGTCATCCACTAGCTTAACACACTTTAGTGGCTTCTTGTAGCTTTGCTTTCAAGTCTGTGACATCTGCGCGTGCAGATCGTTCCAAGCTCAGGCCACATCGTCTCCATGTGTGCTCCTGTGAGGCTCAATGGTACCCTCCCTCTTGCTTCCCTAAGTGGATCTTTATGGGAGTCTTTTCCTGGCTTCTTATTCTTCACTTCTCAGCTCAGACCTGTGTCCTCTGAAAGTGCATCCCTGAGCAACATCTAAGTTCAGTTTCCACTTACTCTCTAACATCCTTCAATACTAAACCTCAGGGGGTAAACACTGGCTCTTATTTTTTATTGCCTATTAGCCTTATTCTCAGGAAACACATTCCATAAAGGTAGCGTGTTCCTTTAATATAATACCTCGGGCTGGAACGATGGCTTAGAGGTTAAGAGCACTGGCTGCTTTTCCAAGGTCCCAAGTTCAATTCCCAGCAACCACATGGTGGCTCACAACCATCTATAATGAGAGCTGGTGCTCTCTTCCGGTGTGCAGGTGTACGTGCAGGCAAAAAGAGGTAAGTTCTTGCTTTCATTTTTTTATTGTTTAGTAGCCTTATTCTCAGTAAACAAATTCCATAAAGGTAAGTGGGAACCATGTCTATCTTAGTCTAGATACTTTGATAATTTAGTATTTCCTGGTAGTTCAAAAAATTTGTTGAATTTGAATGCATGTTTCCCAATACAATTTAGATAATAGGTCCAGGGACAAGAGTAAGGTCTGTTCTCTCCCTTTATTACCACCCTGTCATGGCTTTTTTTTTTTTTTTTTTTTTTTTTGCCCCAGAACACAGAGACCAATGACCTCCAAATTCTGGCTTCCCCTTCCCTGGCCTTTTTCTCACTTCTGCAAATGTCTGATTGCATTTGATTCGCTCAGGCTATCAGCTCTTTGTGCCTCAGATTTCTGGGAGTTCTACTGCCTTAATATTCGCTTTCCATTTCAAGTTATACTAACCTCTTCAGAAAGATCTCATCTTTTAAGCCTATCTTTGAGCCAGACGTGCTGACCCTGGGTTGTGGGTTTCTGTGCTTGTAGCTCACTTTGCTCACTGATGAAAGCCAAAGTATCACAGTCTAACCCTGGCACCTGTAAAGGCCACCATAGATGATCAAAGAGAATTTACAGACATGGCTCAAGTGGAGGATCTTCAAATAGGGATATCATCCTGGCTCTCAGGAGTAGACATGGACTCATAAATGTCCATAGTGGAAAGGAGAGAGACATTGTTATTCCACAGTGATGGAGCATGTGGTCAGGGATGCAGAAAGTGTTTGGAGATGCTATCCTCATTGTTACATTGCTATCCTCACAATGGAAGGAGGAGCCAAGAGCCAAGGAGTACAGCTCTGGAAGTTCAGAGAGAAACAAATTTCCCCTTAAACCTGGGGAAAGGAACCAGTATGGCAGTAACTTGGTGCTTTCCACTCCATCAGTGGACAAGAATAAGCTTATACCTTATTAACTCACTGAATTCATAGCAATCTTCTGCAGCACCAATAAAACCTAATAAAACTGATGAGTTACAATGTTAATTCTTTACCTAACAGTGGCCTTCTTCTGTTGGTCTGTGTCCCTCGCTGAACCATGAGTCCCTTAGAACACGTAGTTCCTATTTACAGACACTTTTTTAAAGCCAGCAGAGGGACTGAGGGGCAGCTCAGCAGTTAAGAAAGCTTCCTTCTCTTGCAGAGGAAGGGAATTCAGTCCCAGCACCACACTGGAAGACTCACAACTGCCTATAATTGGAGCTCCAGGAAAGCTGTAACTCTCTTCTGTCCTCTGTGGGCACCTGTACCTACATGCACATATATACACAGACACACACACACACACACTTACACATTGCTAAAAATAAAATAACTTACAAAAATTTAAAGGTTAGTAGAGCACTGGCCACAAATGTGAAAATATGATTTGTTGACTATTAGTAAGTTATAACAGGACTGAACAACAGAACATGCATTCAACACCAACATGAATTATAGAAAAAATGCTTAGTAAAAAATTTTAGGTTATGAATGTTCTATGTTTATAGTATACAAAATATTTAATAACAATGATCTCAACGATCTAATAACAACTATAACAATAATTGGGGTAATGATCATTTTATTTAAACACTTCAAGCTACCTTAAAATCTTTCTACAATAAACAAAAATTTGTTTTATAATAGAAAAATATGTTATTTAAGTAAAAGAGAAGACATTTAAGTTGTCCTGGAGTCAATATCACAGTTGGAACCATAGACATAGTCCTACGTTAAGTGCTGAAACTCAGCTCTTCACACACCATAGGCAATTGTTTTCTCTAGATGCTCTGCATCTAGCAAGATACACTCTTACAAGAATATGAGAGTAAGAGTAGTTTGTATGACCAACTCAAATCAGCACTATTCATCAGCCAATGCCACTAATTAAAACACCTCTGTATTTGTGAAAACTTATGTAATTGTATAAGGCTCTTATTTTCATAATAACCAATGGGTATATAATATTGTTGTCTAAGCACAGCATAGTGAGAATGTGAAGATGTTGGGAAAGTCATAAAATTACTGTGCTGAAAAATAAGTTATATGACATTTTGGTATAAAGAAAAGTTGTTATTGGCATTTTAACAGGTTGAACATCTCTTATTTATTACTGTGTCCTGTGCTTCAGTGGCAACGAGGAAAGGCACCTCTGCCTTTAGGGACTTTTCATTATAGAGAGGTAAAATATGACCACAGTCAACATATGGCATAATTGCACCTTGTTATTAGAGCATGATATCCAATGGGACGGGGATGACGATGATGTGACCAAGTGAGAGATTTGCATTACGCAGAGAAATTGGGGAGGACCTCATAAAGGCAAGTCATTGAAATGGAATCTTAAGTGAGAAACAACTTTCACGCTATATGACCCGTTAGTTCTCCCCAGAGAACAAATATAATCTCGGATTTTAAAAGCTTTAAAAGAATGATAATAATTGAAAGTAGAGGCCCAGCACTGAGGAAACAGAGGGAGGTGGTTCCCTGTGAGTTCAAGGCCAGTCCATCTACAAAATGAGACTTGGTCTCAAAATATATAGAAGGGAGAATTAAAGTAGACTAGAAAGAAAATGAGAGGAGGTAGGGGAGAACGACAAAAGGAGCTTTAAAAAACAGGGAACGACCTTTTCCATAATCCCCATGAAAAAAAGAGCCCCATGAAGGTCTTCTTGAGAAGTGGTGGTATGGTGATTTATAAAAAATAGCAAGAGCTGTTGTGTGTGACTATAGAGTAGCCGAGGGAAAGTGAGGAAGAAGGCTACTGTGGAGGTTCAGGTGGGAAACCATGCTGAACTGGGGGAACTTCTTGATGGTGGAGAAGGCAACTGGCAGAGTCCAAGTACATTTTGGAAATCGAATAGCAAAGGTTTCACTAGTGTGTTGGCTAGGAAGATATAGCATAAGGGGAGAGATGCTGTCAACATGAGCCCGAAGGTTTTAGAGATAAAATGTGGCTACTGCCTTTTTGACATTGAAAAAAGTCGGAATAAACAGGTGTGAGGTGAAAGCATCAAGAGTTCAGTTTGGGGGTGCCCCGAGAATGAACTTGCAATACTATGCAGCACGAGACTGTGATCAGACAGGTCTGAGACAGGTAGGTAAGTCTAAGCCATCAATCTGTAGATGACATGTAAATGTTACCTAATATCATGAAGATGGATCAGTGATGAGACTAGAGAAACCACTCTTTATGATGTTTACTGAGATACAGTAGATGACAGTGACTATCCAAAAGCCAATAAACAGAAGAGCCAGAAGATCACCATCTATTATTACATTCCTCTTCACCACTGCCACCACCACTCCCCAACACCAACATCTGAAGAGTCAAGGCAGCAAAAAGCTCCCCAAAAGACCAGAAGGCCAATGCATTGTTTCCCAATTAATAAAAGTCTATAGATTTCCAAGGAAATCACTACAGCTTTCTTTGCATTGAAAAAAATTGTTATCGCCTTAACCCTTTCCTATCTGAAGAATCTTAATTCTCTGGCTGATAAACTGGCATAGTGAGTAAAAGCTCTTGCTACGCAAGACTGACAACCTGAGTTCTATTCCCGCATTTTAAGCAAAAGGCAAGATGAGGCGGCTCACATCTATACTCTCAGATCTTTTACTGTGAGATGGGAGGCAGAGACAAGAGAACCACCTGCAAACTCACAGGACAGCTATAATTGAGTATTTAGGGTAAGAGAAACAAAAACAAAAACAAAAAACAAACAAACAAAAAAGGATCCTGCCTCAACAATGTGGAAGGAGATAATCAATTCTAAAAATTATATTCTGATTTTCACATACCTATTGTGGCATGTGTGTGTTGCAACTCACATCATAACACACACACACACACACAGAGAGAAAGACAAATAGTAATAATACATATTTTAACATGTCATTTTTTTTCTTTTTTCTTATTTTCTGGCCCAAACTACACCCAAAGGTTCCCAACCTCTTTTCTCTAAACACAGATTCCATATTATATTTTTAATTAATTGAAAATCATTCATACAAAGTATTTTAATTATATTCACCTCCTCCAAAATTTTCCCAGATCAAACCCAGCCCACATTGTGTTCTGAGTTTGTAAACCCATTGAGTCCAATTGATGTTGTCCAGGTACTCTTGGGTCTGTTGCCAGCATGGACAACCTACCAAGGGCAACACTTAACAAAACTGACTTCCTCTCCCAGCAGCTATAATCTACCAAAAGCTCTCGCCAAGGGTGGGGATTCTGTGTTCACCTTCTCTCTCCATAGTGGGATTTTGTCTGCTTGGGTTTACAGAGATCTAGTGAATGGAATTACAACCAGTGTAAATTCAAAAATGCAACTTCTCTGATGTATCCAGAAAACCATTTCCTTTTATTCACCCACTATCTCTGCATCTTGTAGTCTTTCTACCTCCCTCTTCCACAATGATCTCTGATCCTTGGGAGAAGAGACGGGGTATAAGTGTTCCGTTTAGAGCTAAGTACTCTGCAGTCTCTTATTCTCTGCACCTTGGCCCTTTTCATCACCTTCTACTGGAAAAAAGCAGTTTCTCTGATGAGGTTTGAGAGAAGCACCACATTGGGACATAACAATAGGTCATTAAGAGTAGATTTAGTACTATTTCTCTTTAATAGAGTGTTAGTAGTAAGTTCTACCACTGGGCCTATGACCTGTCTAGTAAGATTCTTGGCCTTGATAATGGTGCCAAGTATGGGTTCTATACCATGGAATGGATCTTAAGTCAAATCAGAAAGTGATTGGTTATCCCCACAATGTCCATGCCACTGTTGCACCAATGGGAAAATCTTGCCAAGACAGTCATTATTGTAGCTTTGATGGTTTATAGCTGGATTAGACTGGTAATTACTTTTCTCCTCTGGTAACATGCATAGCAATTTCATCACTGTGAAAACTAGCCAGTAGAATTAAAACTTCCAGGAGAGTGTCAGTTTAATTTCTCCGTGTTCTATGATTCAGGTATGTGGTATCTTTGGCAATAGAGTCTAACTGTAAAATTCTGGAGGGTAAGCAAATGCATTGCTAAAAATGAAAGTGCAGTACATTTACACAATGGAATATTATTCAGCTGTCAAGAAAAGAAAATTATGAAATTCACAAGTAAGTAACCCAGACTCAGAAAGACAAATACTGTATGTTTTAGCTCATATTTAAATGTTATGTTTGAATCTTGACATACGTGTGTTTCATTTGTATTGCACACAGTGGTAAGGAATTTAGTAAAGGTCTGTAATGGTGTGGCTTTCACGGGGAGGAGTGGTATAAAGGGTCAAAGGGGAATAACAAGAAGTGTTAAGTGGGAATGAACAGTGGAGGAGGGAACATGTTAAAGGATAAGTACCAGTAAAGACCATTTGGGAAAGTCCTATGAAGTCAGGCAGTGGTGGCATACACCTTTAATCCCAGCATTCAGAAGGCAGCAAAGGAGCCCTGAGAGTGAGGTCAGCCTGGTCTACAGAGCAACTTCCAGTACAGCTGGTGCTACAAAGAGAACCCTGAGAGAGAGAGAGAGAGAGAGAGAGAGAGAGAGAGAGAGAGAGAGAGAGACAGGCAGACAGACAGACAGACAGACAGAAAGACAGAGACAGAGACAGAGACAGAGACAGACAGAGAAGTTCCATGGAAACCGACTACTATAAAAGCTTCATAAAGTATATACATACACATATAATAAAAAAAAGAGTACAAACGGAGTTACCATAGAACAAAGTGATAATACTCCTAAGAGGCACCGCAGACTAACAAATAAAATGCCCATGCCAGGAATGGGTTGCCTCTTCAGGAACTGGTGGCCAGTAAGATCCCGCAAATACACAAACATGAGATTCAGTACATTTTATGCCCCATTGTATTAAAAAAAAAAAAAAAAAAAAAAAAAAAAAAAAAAAAACACTGCTCAGTTAGACACAACAATCAGTGCTTTCCAATGGCATCAAGAGTACACCTTATGCTAAGATCTAGTTGATAAGGCAAATCTGTTAGCTAGTCAGAGTGCTCTGCTGTGGGCACAGACTGTCACCTGATTCAGCTCATGCACTATTCAAATTAGCAGAGGCAGAAGAACATGACTGGGTTTTCCCCAGAAAGAAGTTTGTAACTATGAGTTTCAAACCACAAAAAATAACTGACTAGAGCACACCTTCCCTTTTGGGGTTTCTAATCGTGTATAGCTAATGAATTTATGAACCTATGAAACTTTGGTTCTATTCCAAAAGCATGGTGCTTTACTGATTTATAATACAGTTAGATGATATGGGTGTGAGTTCTATGGTCAGGAGCTCTGGTTGTTCGCAAAAGATATAAACACTTTGGGTAGAGTGTCGATTTATTTTCTGTACTTTAGTAATCAGAGATAATATTACATTTCTTGAACTTATATTTTATGAGACTTGTCAAGATAAAGTGAGTAAAATCATTCCCTAGATTTCACAAAGAAAATTATGTGTTTCTAGGTGGTTAAACCTTAATTTTTGTCTTAATAAAACAGAATAAGAACTATATGTCTTCTGTACCACAAGTTTTTTGGGTTTTGTTGTGTTGCCCCTGTTGCAATTTGCTTTCATTGACTTTCTGTCCAATGTGTTTGTGGTGGCAATTCATAGGGCATGTCTGGTCTGAATGAAATTATTTTTTAACCATGATAAATGCTGATTTATTCCAAAGACTCAGAGAAAGTTTTCATGTCTGCATCCAGGAGCAGTTACATTTTGCTGTAATTATACTTGTACTCCATGAAAAGGATACAAAAATGCTTCTTTAAATATTCTTTGAAGTTTAAAAACAAAAATAGGTTTATTTAATGTATTAGTGTAGAAGAAAGGCAACAAAAATGAGTTATAATGAATGTATTTTTATTTTTACTAATTCTTTGAGAATTTTATATACCTACATTGATTGGATTCACTCCCCTTCCCTAAATCCTCCCAGATTCAGTTCCCATTCCCCACCACACAATTTCATGTCTTTAGTCTTTATAAGCCCATTGAATCCAATTTGTGTTGCTGATAGACTCTTGGATCTGTGGCCTGCCACTGGAATATTGTCAACCTACCATGTACCGTACCCTTAGGATAACCTGATACTCTCTCTCCTAGAGACTGCAAGTTATCGATAGCTCATCACCTGGGAGTGTCACAGCATGTCCACCATTTCCCCTCCATGTTAAGATTTTGTTCGTCTTGAGTGTGCACAGATCTTGTGCATGCTACCACAACCACTGTGAATTCATATGCCCAACTGCCCCGTTGTGTCCAGACAATAGTTTCCTT
Source organism: Acomys russatus (assembly GCF_903995435.1). Classification (NCBI taxonomy): domain Eukaryota; kingdom Metazoa; phylum Chordata; class Mammalia; order Rodentia; family Muridae; genus Acomys; species Acomys russatus. The sequence goes on along the minus strand of NC_067138.1, from coordinate 40,036,300 downwards.
TTAGTCATCCATTCATTCTGGTACTTACATTCTTTCTGTGAAGGAGAGATAAACATGTTTTTTGTTTAGATCACAAGTGAGAGATGAGAAAAAGACTTGTGAGAGAGCAGGTGAGGTTTATCCCCTTAGAAGTCGAACCACCATGTAGGAGAGATTGGTTGTTAACCAGCTGAAAAACATCCTTGAACAAATTCTGTGAGGAGGTATAAATGTGAGCCAAAAACAAGAGGCAGGGATTTGGAGACTTGGGATAGTTTTGGCTGTTCATTGTTCCACTTCGAGATGCTCCTAGAGAGAACCGCTCAAGGGAAGGGTTCGGGGCTCCAGGCTCCAGCTGAGGTTCCAGGTTCTGGTTGCTCCAGGTTCCAGGAGAAGAAATCCTACTGATTACACCAGGAAAATCGTTCCTCAGAACTGATATTCTTACAGTTTCATTATTGTATTCTTTAATCTTCTTTTCCTATTGTTTAGATTAGTCTGGTTATAAGTGAGGTACTCTCAGTTAATAAGTTGGTAATAAAATATATTTGCTAAGAAAATTGAGCCTACATTTCTGTCTCCCTATTTTGAATAATCTCTGATGTTTGGAAGGTGAGGTGTGATATAGGTCTCTGTATCTCTTATTCTGTGCACCTTGGCTAGTTAATGAGCCTCTGTTAATTATCTCACACAGCAGAAAAGAAGCTGCTCTGATGAGGTTCAAGAAAACACTATGTGCATGGCAATAGTCATTAGGAGTTGACCTAATATCACTTCTCTTTGATAGAGCATTAGTAGTAAGTTCTCCTCCAGGGCCTGTGACCTATCTAGCACCAGGGTCTTAGCCCTGATAACTGTGCCAGGTACATTTTCAATACCATGGAATGGACCTTAAATCATAAAGTGATTGTTTACCTCCACAATATTTGTGCCACTATTGCACAAGTGCACATATCTTGCCAGCATAATCATTGTAGTTTTTAGAATTTACAGCTGAGCAAGATTGCTGATTATCTGTCTCCTCTGTTAGTGTAGTACAGCACTATGAAAACTAGCCAGTAGGGACAAAGCTGCCAGTAGAATACTGGATCGTTTCTTCATGTTCTATGATTCAACTATATGGTATCTTCAACAATGGGGTCTAACCATGAAGTTCTGGATGGTAAACAAGGACAGTGGCTTTTGCTTTCTGTGGAACCTTACTGGCCAACAACTCCAATAGGAGTAAATCAGCCCTGTCCTTTTATTTGTTAGCTTATAGTTAACAAATCTAACAGGGGCATTGTTGCCCCATCATAGAGTGACTATATATACTTTATGCATGTAACTTTATGTATACATGTATGCATGTCTACTTTATGTAGTAACTCTTTTTTATTATTAATTTATTCTTGTTACATCTCAATGGTTATCCTATCCCTTGTATCCTCCCATTCTTCCCTCCCTCCCATTTTCCCATTATTCCCCTCCCCTATGACTGTTCCTGAGGGGGATTACCTCCCCCTGTATATGCTCATAGGGTATCAAGTCTCTTCTTGGTAACCTGCTGTCCTTCCTCTGAGTGCCACCAGCTCTCCCCCTCCAGGGGACATGGTCAAATATGAGGCACCAGAGTACATGTGAAAGTCATACCTCACTCTCCACTCAACTGTGGAGAATGTCCTGTCCATTGGCTAGATCTGGGTAAGGGTTTAAAGTTTACGGCCTATATTGTCCTTGGCTGGTGCCTTAGTTTGAACGGGACCCCTGGGCCCAAATCTGCCTATCCTATCTTAATGGCAAATTCTTTCCATCAGCCATGAAGTACCCTACAATTACCACAGCCTAGCCACTCTTTGAAATTACAGCTTTTTCACTAGAAACTACTGCAGAAATCCCAGATGGGATTGCAAAGGAAGAAAAAGTTAAACATAAACTTTACTGACATCCTGGGCATATTAGAGAAAAGATAAGCAGGCTACCAGGATGAGACTTGATAGGTTGTGACCATACTGTGGAGGAGGAGATCCTCTCCTGTCACAGACCTACGAGAGGGGAATAGGGTGAAAGAGGGAGGGAGGGAGTAATGGGAGGATACAAGTGAGTGTATAACAATTGAGATGTAATCTGAATAAATAATAAAGAAAAAAGAAAAAGAGAGAATCTAAGAGACCAACATTGAGCCTCTCAGAGACAGATATAATACAAAATAAAGATAATACTGATTGCTTAAAAAAAAAAGAAGAAGAAGAAGAAGAAGAAGAAGAAAGAAAGAAAAACAAAAGCAAAAACAAAAACAACCAAAACAAAAAACATTCTGATAAGAAAAGAAGTAAACCACATATAATTGCCTTAAAAAGCTTTATCTACATTGTTATATTTCTTGACTTATTTCAGATGTACCCTACAGGGAATGTAGTGACAAAATTTAGACCCATTCATTCTATAAATTTCTAGTGAAGCCTAACCATGGATCAGAAAATATTCTACAAAGTAGGAACACAATGAAAAGGGTGAGTTTGCTGCCCTCAAGGGGTTCCTGATCTAGTGTAAAAAGAAGATGATGAAAACCAAAAGGAGGGATGGATTGATGGACTAAAGAGAATAGAATACCATCAGATGGTGATCTGGCATACAAATACAATCAGATCACAGCTGTGAGTTTCAGAAGGATTAGGGGAAGATGGACCTATTTTGGGTTAAAACAATGGTTAGGGTACCCTACTTTTGTGATTGACCCTTATGGATTTACTCAGTGAAAAGAGGAAGAATTCCAGGTGAAGGTGTGAAGGAGGACTTCTTAAAATGGAATAAGAGCCCAGTGGATGATAAGCTTCAAATGTTTAAAGGTCAACAAGAGACCTGTGTAAGGTTCAAGGGCTACAAGCTGAAGCCTGGGTAGTGAGTAGAAACTAGAATCAAGCACAGGTTTTATTTCTTAAATATGCATCTTCTAGTATGTGCATTGGATTAAACAAAAATTAAAGACAGGTGAGTGTAAGAAAGCAGAGGCCTTTGCACCTGCTATATCCACTGTTCTCAATCGTTCCCCACTCACATCATGCAATTAACTCTCCTACACTATCTTTAGGTTCTTACTTCATTCACTAATTCTAGCAAACATTTCCTGAATCCACGCCTTGGAAGCCCCAGGATTGCTCTCCTTGCTTACTGGAGCAGGGTTTCCCTCTCCTACTCTGTAATGTATTTGTCTCAAGTTTCATTGAAAGCATAAGCTCAACTAAGTATCTCCACTCCAGAGTCCAAAGCCGCACTGCCACACAGTCTCTTCTCAGTACTTCTTGAACCAACTCTGGAAAGGACAAGGGCTTGCAGACAACTGCGTATCTTGAGGTTTCCAAGAAAGAACTCATGTCCTTGCCAGGAAAAGTATACTAAGAGAGCCTAGAATCAGTGAGTAAAAGCCAGATTTTGTGAATGTTATTAGTTTTCCTTTTTTTTTTTTTTTTTTAAGAGTAACTAATACTTCCAGCTTTCAACAGTGTGTATGTGTTACCTCATTTTTAGGTCAGAAGTCTGACTACCATCTCATGGAGATAAAATGCAGGTGTAGCAGGACTGCATTCCTTTGCAGGAGTGAAGCAGAGTTTGAGCCTGCTTGCTCAGTGTTGTAGTTTCATAATTTATTCCTTAAAGTCATAAGACCAAGGTCCTCCTTTTGTGTTGCTGTCAGCTGAGCAGGATTCTTGCCAATTTCCAAAGGCTGGCTAAGCTCATTGGCTTCTTACACCCTACTTCTAAGTTCAAGGCCAGTAAAACCAGACAGAATGCGTGCCACACTTTCCATCTCTCCTGCGTCACTGTTAGAGGACTCAGGGAAATCTCTTTCTATTAAGTCAGCAACCATTAATCCATCCACAGCCCTAACTTCTCCAGTTCAATATATTCATTATACTGTAACAAATTCATGTTCATGAACCTAACAATAGGGCAAAAATAATAGGGGTCAGAATCCTGCCCTCTCCACTGCATTTGCTTTAGGATTTCTTTCATCATCGCCCAGCCTTTTTTACAATAGAAAACTTCCTGACTCTCTGTAGCTATAACTATGCCAGTTGAGTAAATCAAATACAGTTGACTTTTTCAAAACAAAGAGCATACCAGTTATTTATATTTCATGATGACAATTTCTTAATGGGATAGAAAGAGAAATGGAGGGGGGAAAGAAACCCCAGAGAAGCCTCTCTGAATTCCTGGGAGAATGTCTCTTACACCCACAAGAAACTCTTCATGTGGATGTGTTAGTATTCCCGAGGTACTTCTCAACTTTTCCAACAATGAAAGATCCCTTACATTTTCTCCCTCTTCTGCTTCTGCTCTTTCTCCTCCTCTTCCTCCTCCTCCTCCTCCTCTTTCTCCTCCTCTTCCTCCTCCTTCTCCTCCTCCTCCTCCTTCACCTTCTCCTCCTCCTCTTTCTCCTCCTCTTCCTCCTCCTTCTCCTCCACCTCCTTCTCCTTCGCCTCCTCCTCCTCCTTCTCCCCCCCTCCTCCTCCTTCCTCTTCTTCTTTTTGTTCTACAGAATATACTTTGGCCATCTCTTTAGTCATTCCCACTGTGTCTGCCACAGATTCAGTGACTAATATGCCTTATGACATCATTCTAGAAAGACTCCTCTCCTGGAAAGTAACATTGTTGCTGTGTTAACTTTGAAAATCCTACAGAACCTTTCCACAGAGAATTTTCTTTCTTTCTTTTTTTTTTTTTTTTTTTTTTTTTTTCCGGGAAGAAAGAGTTTATTTACTTCATACTTCCACATCACTGTTCATCACTGAAGGAAGTGAGGGCAGGAACTCAGTCAGGGTAGGAACCTGGAGGCAGGAGCTGATGCAGAGGCCATTGGATGGATGCTGCTTACTGGCTTGCTCAACCTGCTTTCTTATAGAACCCAGAACCATCGGCCTACGGATGGTACCATTCATCATGTGCTGATCTCTCCCCCATCAATCACTAATTAAGAAAATGCCCTATAGGCTTGCTTCCAGCCCAGTCTTATGGAGGCATTTTCTCAGTTGAGATTCCTTCCCTCTTTAGGGATGAGTTTAGTTTGTGTCAAGTTGACACCAACTCTCCAGCACAGGAAGCGAGTCCAGAAATTCAAGGTGGGAAAGCCTCAGGTCCTCCCACCCCAAGTGACTACTGGCAACAGGGGTAGAAAACATCAACATTCACATCATCCTGTGTTCTCATTGGCTCATGTCTGCTCTGGGTCGTGCTCTATGATGCTTCCTGGAGAACGGAGTCCAGACAATAAGAAGATAATGAGGATAACCTCTGTAATCATTTTGGAATAGTTGCTGTTGCCAAGTCTTCTAAATGCTCCATCTGTTCTAATTCCACCAGCAAATCAATTACTTCCGTTTTACAGATGAGGAAACTGAGGTCAGGAATGTAAAGTACAGCCTGAGGTTATATAGTTGACTAACTGCTAGAGTTCAAAATTGCAGCTAGACTGGGCAGTGGCAGCACACACCTTTCATCTCAGCACCTAGGAGGCAGAGGCAGGTGGATCTCCACAGAGAATTTTCATAAGTGAAAAAATTTATTAGTTTCTGTGCCAGGTTGATGGGAGCCTCAGAAAGATTAAATGAGTTAGTACACGTGAATACAATGGAAGTTGGCATACTACTACAGTTTGGATAGGTGCTTCCCAAAGGCCTCTGTGTTGAGGGCTTGATTCTACTACTAGGATGTGGTAGAAGCTTTAAGATGTGGGGCTTATGGGAGGATTTCAATTCCAAGAGAGTGGAAAGTATGCCCTTGAAAGGAACATTGTATCTCCAGTCCCTTCCCGTCTGCTTCCTGACCACCAGAGCCGAGAAGCATTCTCTATTACACGGTCCCATCATAATGTACTGCTGTGCCATTGCATAGGTGCAAATGAACAGGCTAAAAGAAACACAAAAGACTATACCTTGTTCTCTGGACCTCATGGAACTTTCTCCAAAATTGACAATATACTCAGACACAAAGCAAGTCTCAACCGATACAAAAAAATTGAAGTTAACTCCCCACATCCTATCAGACAACTACAGATTAAAGCTAGATTTCAACAACAATAGAAAATTTACAAACTTATGGAAACAGAACAAGTCTCTGAGTGAAAAAATGGATCAAGGCAGAAATTAGGAAAGACATTATAAATGTTCTATAATTGTATGAAAATGAATACACAGCATACTCAAACTTACAGAACACAGTGAAAGCAGTTCTAAGAGGCAAGTTCATAGCACTAAGTGCTTACATTAAGAAAAAAACTGGAAAGAGTTCATACTAGCAACTTAACAGCACACCTGAAAGCTCTAGAACAAAAAGAAACAAACACACCCAAAAGGAGTAGATGGCAATAAACAATCAAGCTCAAAACTGAAATCAATAAACGAGAACAATACAAAGAATCAATGAAACAAGATTGGTTCTTTGAGAAGATCAGTATGTTTGACACTTTTCCAAATTAACTAAAAGGTGGAGAGAGAATATACAAAATCAGAAATGAAAAGGGGGGCATAATGACAAACATCAAGAAAATGAAAAGAATTTTAAGGGCATACTCCACCAAGTAGGGAAATCTAAAATAGATAATTTTCTTGACAAGGACTACTTACCAAAGTTAAATCAAGACCAGATAAACCATCTAAACCAACCTAGTAACTCCTAGTGAAATAGAGGCAGTCATTAAAAGTCTCACAACCAAAGCTAGTTTTAGCTAGAGCAATTGTAAGTGTTACAGCTCTGAGGAGAAAGAATTCCTCTGGTAGAAGTGTTGCACTTCTGAGGGGAAAGGTATCCTGGCAGTTGGGAGCCAAAGAATACCAGCCTCACAACAAACCTCACATTAGAGATTTATTGGCAGAGACACAAAAGGGTGGCTGCTTCTGCGTGGGCAAGAAGCAATAGAGAAATGAGCTGGAGGCAGGCTTTTGTATAGGGTTTCTTGGGGGTGGCGTTTTCCAGGATGGAGATTTCCAAGGTGGGGAATGGTAGGATTTCAAGGCACGCCCAAGGATTGGTGAGTTTTGAGCTCAGAGATTGATAGGTTTTGGTAAGTTTTCAAACCCAGAAATAGGTTTGGACATTTTAATCTACAGCAATAAGACAACTGAAGGAGATCAAGGGGGTACAAATTGGAAAGGAAAGGTCAAAGTACCTTTATTTGATAATGTTATGATAGTATACATAAATGACCCTAAAAATTCCACTGGGAAATCCTACAGCTGATAAGCACCTCCAGAAAAATAGCTGAAAACAAAATCAACTCATAAAAATCAATAGCCGTCCTGTATACAAATGACAAACAGTCTGAAAAAGATAGATATCGAAAATACAGTACCTTTCGTAATAGCCTCAAATAATATAAAATATCTTGGAATGACTCTAACCAAGCAAGTGAATATCTTGTATGACCAAAACTTCAAGTCATTGAAAAAGGAAACTGAAGAAGATATCAGAAAATAGAAGAGTCTCCCATGCTCAGGAATTGATAGGAAGATTGTAATTTTAGGTGCTGATATCTAGTCTTGTCTTTGTTGGGTAGATGTTTGGTTCTTTAGTTTTTGTTGCCCTCTCAAGTTCTTAAGAGAGTATGGTGGCTGGTAGGGAATGCTTCTGGGATCCTGCTATTCATGGACACTGAAAGTTCAGAGTAAAATGTGTTTCTAGCTTTGGGGACCTGATACTTAGGAGTAGGGACTGGCTAGAAGGAGGATCGGAGGCCCAGAGTATGAAGGAAAGCAGGATGTTCCTCCAGGATCCACTTAGTCCCCTGGGAACAGGGGCAGAAATTGAGGAGAGGCCGAAGCAGCAGGAAGTCTGCTTCAGAGCCAGGGGCATGAGGCTGGAGGATTGAATATGGAGGACAGGAGAGAGTGACAATCTGAAGTTAATCGAAGCTTCTGTGGCAGGCTTGGCCACCACCTTCCCCAGGGAAGGCCTGCTAGAGTTGGGGGCTGAGACAAAAGGATGAGTGGAGATTAAGTTTAGAGGAGAAGCTTGACCTGCTGGAGACAGAGGGCAAAGAGGGGGAGCGGGAGGGCTGTAGCAACTGGTCTGCTATAGAATGATGGATTGGATTTGGAGAAGAGGAGGAAGTGGTGAAGATCTGTAGTTAGCCTACCTGCTGTGGAATTGGATATTAGCTTCCAGAGGGCTTCTCTACACCAGCTAGTTCCCAAATAATCAAGACAGAGACCTTTTGGATTTACAAAACCTTTAAAGCACAGTATCAGGGAAGAAGCCAACCCTCTAATCTATTTTGCTATGTCCCAGTTATACTCACCAAGTTACTTGCCATAATTGTTCCTGCCTGCGTTGCTTCCATCAAGCCAGCCCTCATAGCAAAGTGCTTATGGTGCCTACTGTGCCATAGCTACTCTCTTCTCCCCTGCTTCTTCTCCTCCTCCTTCTTCCAGCCTCATGGTCCCTCTGAGACTCCAAGCCTGGGAACTGAAGCTCTGCTTACCTCTCTTCTGCCCAGTTACAAGCTTCTTGCTATTTTATTAACTCTAAATTAGGTAGAGCAAAGTATACACAACAAAGACCGGTGTACTTGATGATGTACTATCTGGACTGCAATCAGATCTTGGGGGCCAGTAATTTAGCAGTTGAATGCATAGCCTCACATCAACCCCCACACCTATCTGCTTCCCTGACCTGCATCAATGAAAGGTTGTTTTAAAGTAATTAATCATTCACAGTGGAGGTGGAGAGCACACTTTTAATCCCAGCACTCTGGAGGCAGAGGCAGATGTATCTCTGTGAGTTCAAGGCCAGCCTGATCTACAAAGCAAGTTCCAGGATAGTCAGGGATACACAGAGAAACCCTGTCTCTAAACAAGCAAAACAAAAAACCAACTAAAGAAAGATGCACATTATCCAGGTTGAGATCTGTTCCTGCAATAAATTTCATGATGAAAAGTTAGGAAGGTATACGGTAGAAAGGGTATATTTCAGCTAGATGATTGCAATCCATTACCCAGGAAAGCCAGGGAAAAGGCTCAAGGTGGAAACTTGGAGGCAGGAACTAAAGCAGAGATAGCAGGGGAACACTACTTTGTGGCTTCCTTCCAGGATTATGTTCTTTCTTATACAACCCAGGACCACCTGTCTTCCCAATGAGCTAGGCCTTCACCCATCAATTAGCAATCAAGGAAATGTCTCACAGTCATGCTAACATGCAAAGAGAGGCAATTTTTGATTGAGATTTCCTCTTCTACTGCATTTGATGTTGATGACCAAGATTAATTATCACACATACATAATGTTCTAAAAATTATGGGCTGATTTTTACTCCTTTCTTTTTTCAATTTTTACTTCTGCCATTGGAAACATTTCAAATTGGCTAGCCCTAGGTTTACTCCCTATGATCCTAGTCTTATAATACAGATATTCTAAGGCTGGTGAGATGGCGCAGCAGGCGAATGCACATGATAGTTAATTTTATTGTCACCTTATCACTAATCTGAATCATCTGAGTCTCAACAAGAGACTGGCTGTGTTGGCATGACATGTGGGTGTGTCTGTGGAGATTGTCTTAATTAAGTTAATTTTCATGGAAGACCCAGCCTAATTGTGGGCAACACCGTTCCTGGATTCGGAGACCTGGACTGTGTAAGAGTAGAGAAAGCTCTTCCGTGTGCACATGTGCCCTCATCTCTCTCTCCTCCTGACTGAGGGTGTCATATGACTGGCTACCTGAAGCTCCTGTCTTAACTTTCTAAAAATGATGGCCTGTAATTTGAAATTGTAAGCTAAAATAAGCATGCTTCTTTCCTAAGATGTTTTTTCTCACAGTGCTTTATTAACACAATAGAAATGAAATTAGGATACTGTACCAGCCTGGTGACCTGAGTTTAATTCCCAGATCTCACCATGGAAGAAAAAATCCAACTCCCAAAATTGTCCTTTGACCTCCACATATGCCCACTCAAACACCGTACAAACTAATAATAATAAAAAAATAAAATTAATGAAAGCTTACTATTAAAAATAATAAATAAATAAATAAATAATGACTCACAGTAAAACAAAAAAGGAAGAAATATTTTTGAGGTCTAGCATGTCCATACATTGTGGCCTGGTATTCCATTATAAATGTAGCATGTGGTATTTGATAGGAAGTCAATCTAAATAAATGTTTGCAAGATATATTATGTTTTATTATATTTATGTTATAATATATTTATGCTTGGTTTTCATTAAATATCTTTGAGTTCAGTGATACTTCTCTACATATTTTCTACATAAAGATTATCATCATGGGCCAAATTTTGCCATTATTTGTATAATTTATCAATGTCTTAAATAGCCTTGAGTCCATTTCATTTCATTTTAGTGCTAAAATAAACTGTAGAGTCTCAATAACTTTTCTGGATTTTGTTGTTGTTGTTGTTTATTGCTTGTTGCTTGTTTGTTTTACAACACATGGTTTCTTTGTGTAGCCTTGGTTGTCTTGCAAATCACTATGTTGGCCAGGCTGGATTAGAACTCAGAGATTTGCTTGCCTCAGCCATCATAGTGCTGAGATTAAAGGTGTACACCACCATTTCCAGCTCGCTCAATAAATTTGAAATGTCTTTGTTTGTTTTCTTCTCTTCTCCCCTCTCAGAAACACGACAGTAAGCGCCTTAGCCATGTTCAATGCCCATATCCTATTACACTGATCACATCTTGTGCCAGTGAATTGAACTGATCGATTACTCTAGCATCTAGAGGAAGGAAAGCTAGATGTGCTGAAGTGCTGATGTCTTCAAAGCTGAGTGAAGGGAAGGCAATGGCATCTGTCTTCAACGGTTACAATAACCAGCAGCCACTCACCTTGGTGACTTCTTGTTCTTGTTTTTACCAAAAAAGCATTTTCGGCATTTCAAATGGTAAAATGGGTACTTTTTTCTACTCCTTTAGCCTTTGACTAGTTCTGCATGACTATAACCCGCATCGAGCAGCTCAGCCTTCTCTGGAATATGAGAAAGCATGCAACAGCTCCACCACACCACATGCTTTGCATGGCTGTTGGTCAGGATAATCACGTAAGCACACACTGATGTGGGGAAGTGCTGAGAGGATGGAAGTAAAGGGCAGGAGCCCACCGATGAGTCCCTACAAGCCGGCTCTCCTTGCGAGGATACCGCCCTTTCTCTGTCTTCCCACCGCCAGTTCCCTGACTGAGCTTCACAGCATTTCTGCAATTTGGTAGAATAACAGTGAGCAGGTTAGAAACAGTACAAAGACAAGAGTTAACATTATGAGATGGATTGGCTTGCGAGATGATTTTAAGCTGCTGTTTCTACTTTTGAATCAAGAATAATAATGATTACCAGTTCTCAAAATCCTTTGAGTCCTCTCTGTTGGACTAAACAACTAGCTTTGCTCATATTGTTTAAGATACTCTAGCACACTCTGTGAAAACTGGTTGCTGCTGAGAGAGCTGTCATCCTTGTCTTGTGGGGATTTACCCATGACCACATGCCTGTCCACAACTGTGCTCACATCTCTCACGTCCTCTGATTTTGCCTTCTGTGGCTTCTCTGACGCACCCTGTTCTTCCTACTAGTCCTCAATGATGAGGTCTGCTTCTCTCCAAGGAAAACTCCATTTTTTTTTTTCAATTCCTTTTGGTTCGTTCCTCCTCCTCCTCCCCTCCTCCTCCTCCCCTCCTCCGCCTCCCCTTCTCCTCCCCTCCTCCTCCTCCTTCTCCTCTTCCTCCTTCTTTTTTGGTGCCATTACATCTTCTATTGCAGCATGTTGTTCTGTCTGACCTCACCACGCCCTTCCTCTTACTCCTAGTAAGTGACAAAAGGAAGTGGCAAATACAAGCAAATGTCAGTCATAATTTAATGAGGAAAAAAGTACAGCCACAATGTTTGCAGACTATCTGGCTGGTGTTGGTAAAACTTCACACAAACTTGTTGGGCTCAAGAGAAGGACACATCCTCTGCAATTTCAGCATTGACCATATGGGACCATTCACACCAGACTCTGTTGTTTTGTTCAATGCAGGTAAATCCGATGTGTATCTTACAGAAATAATTACTGATTTAGAACTCTCCTGACCTACTCATGCGTTGTACTCATATGCCTAAGAACATTTTGTATTTTCATACAGTTAGTTTTAAAATAAAGAGGTGTACATGTGTTTTTATGGCTTTTTAATTAACTTTTATTCAGTGTGTGGGGTATACTCCTCTGAATGTGTGTGTACACATGTGTGTGCGTGCCCATGTCACACAGGTGGAGATCAGTGTACAGTCTACAGGAGTCAGCTCTCTCCTTCCGCTTTATGGTTTCCCAGTCAAACTCAGGTGTGAGACTTGGCAACAAGCACCCTCACGACTGACCCATCTCATTAGGCCCGAGGAGAACATCTGAAAGCTTTTGAAATCTATGCCAGACCTGACAGTCTGGATCAGAGAAAATCAGAAATGAGCAGGACATGGAGTCAAACCAACACCCACATTCCTCTACCCCTTTGATGGACAAGCAGGAGACAAGGCCATGTCTACTCTTCTGAGCTCCTATTAGACTTGCAAGAGCCTTAGGTTTATAACCTTAAATACAGTTTAGACATTTTAGTATTTGCTTTATCTGATAAACATGCTTGAAAAGACCCTTTCTTCTCCTGCCTGCATTCTTACTCTCACAGCGTTACACTTTCTGGTTGTTCTAGAATTTTTTTTTTTTTTTTTCTGTTAGTGTCCTAAGAATTTGAAAGTACAGAAAAGTGAAATAGGTACATTTCTATCCTCAGACATTCAGTTTGCTCCTTCTAACCACAAAACACTGCACACATTCATTTGGCTGAATTCCATTTTAGGTGCCCATGTATTTAAAAATAAGAATAAAGAGCAAGGGGCTGAAGAGATGGCTCAGAGGTTAAGAGCACTGCCTGCTCTTCCGGATGTTCTGAGTTCAATTCCCAGCAGCCACATAGTGGCTCACAACCATCTATAATGTGATCTGATGCCATCTTCTGGCCTGCAGTTGTGCACACAGGCAAAGCATTGTATACATAATAATAAATAAATAAATAAATCTAAAAATAATAATAATAAAGAGCATCTTTATTTCAATCACTTTGCCTCTTTTTTGTATTTACAAGTCTGAACTATGAAAATCTTGTATTTGTATTTTAATATCATTATCAACTAAATGAAACATAAAATGGTATTAGCAAGAATTGAAAAGGTTTGTTTTTGTGCTAACCAGTTTTTTACATATGAAGATTTATTTCTAGAAATATTTTAAAAGATTATAAATTTTATTTAAAAATACTTGTGCTTCACCAACATAAATGAAGAATTTTACATTTTTCTTTCTACTGGTTTAGCTTGTCATTGTTTTAAATATCAGTGGATCTTGGCTTTGAGCCTCTCAGACATACTAACTTATCATTCAGTGAGCACTGTTTGGAGGTGGGGTTTGTTTTGTTTTTTTTAGATGGGGTCTCACTACATAGCCCTGGCTGGCCTGCACTCAATATGTAGGTTAAGCTGGTCTTGAACTCACACAGCTCTGTAGCATCAGGCTCACAGATGCATGAAAGTAAGGATATACACTGGCAGTTGAGTGTAGATGGGGCCAGACGTCTATAACCATCTAACACACTCACTAACGATTAAGTAAGAGCAGAAAAGAACTATGCTTAGGGAGAGCGTGAAGGCTGGGTTGGTTATCAACTTGTCTAGATTAGAAATGTCTATGGATGGTGAGACACACCTCTGGGTATCTTGGGGGTAGGTTCCAGAGGATTAACATGTGAGACAATGGCTGAAAGCAAACAACTGCTTTGAACGTGGGCAGCAACATCCACTGAGCTCACACCTCAAATAGAAAAAGTTGGACTGTGAGGAACACAAGGAAGCCAGCACATGTGTGGAAGCTACCTTCCTCCTGAGCAAATGCCCCGCCCTTGCTCCTACCATCCTGAGCATAAGATACCCCTTCTTCAGCCAGTTAACATTCATTCAACACCAACCACTATCTAAGAACCTTTGAGGCCTCCAATGGAGACTATGATGGCTGCATTTTCCAGCTGCTTAGACTGAGCAGCAGCTTAGATCTCTGCTTCGAGGCTGCAGACTACCAGCTTTGAACAAGTCAAATTCCTATCATGTAAGCCATTTTAGTAAATTCCCCTTCATATTACATATATTCATACAGCCATATATTAATACACACATGCATACATACATGCATGCATAAATACATATTTTCTTTTGCTTCTGGCCTTCTAGAAAACCCTAATACAAAGAGGCAACCAAGCCAACAATTATAAGCCAGAGTACATAGAGGAAAGCACTTACTCAACTCTGCTGATCAGAAAGACTTTCCAGAACAATGATGGGTTCACTCAGTCTTAATGAACAGAATATTTTGCTATGGCAAGGAAAACAGATCAAAAGGATAGCTAATTAGACACCACACAGGAACCAGCATTGGAAATGGAATGGATATCTTGCACTTAGCTATTAGGCAATGACATGGCGATCGACCTTGGACAAGATATGCAGCAGCCTGGTCTCTTTCAAACTGAACCACATTATCTCATTCTCTATTTAATGACCTCCGAACATGATGTGCTTTTTCAAAAATGGTAATAGTTGTGGGCTCTTAGCAGCACTCATAATGCTCAACATGCCTAGTCTCTGGTAATTTCTCCAAGTTCGTGTCCTTTACATTTCACAGAGGAAGACAACAAACATCAAGCCAACAACCCCTATGCTTCAGCCTGCATATTTTCCAGGAGTCCTCTGCATTCAGGCCTTAGTCAAAGGCTCTGAGAAGCCCTGCCCCCGCTGACTGCCTTATACTAAGTGTAGCCTCCCTTCCTGTTGTACTGTCTCAAAGTATTTTTAGCCAACATGAAATGTCTGCTTATTTACTCTGAGTGATCTGCTTCTCAATGAAATTCAGTGAAACCAAACTAGACACAGCAGTGTCTCAGTATCTAAAAGGTTTGCCAGTATTGATTGGATCAATGACTACATTCTGACCATGAGAGTGAGTGAGCAAAGAGCACATGGGATCATGAGATCCAGGAGCAGTGTAAAAGGCTTTTCTGGGTCAGGACAAGCTCAGAGTTGGAAAGTGGAAGGGTGAATTGATTGAGATATAAGTAGGAATCCATGGAGAACTACACTACAACACCCTCTTTTTATGATGTAGTAAATGTGGCCATACACCTTATGACTATTTATACAAACCTAGAAATATATGTATGCATATATAGTCTCGTTTGTGTGACACAATAATTTTTATGTGTTTATTTCAGTGAGGATTAGTACCGATGAGGCATCTTATTGAAGAAAGCATCTTTCAGCTCATAAAACGATATGTCTTCCTCTTCTGCTTCTATTGTATTAAGTTGTTGATTGTGTGATTAACATATCTAAGGAAAAACATAGGCCCCAAACCAAGGCTGATCAGTGTAGGCAAGATACATGCTATCTGACAAGGACGCATGCCAACATGCATATTATAGTAGCTAATGGATCTCAACTGCCAACTGATTGGACTGGGAAGCCCCCAGGAAGTTACTGAACCACATTTCTGGGTGTGCCTGTAAGGCGTTTTCACAGAAGATTAACCAAAGATGGAAAGGCCCACCACAAATGTTGCTGGTACTGTCCACAGGCTTGGTATTGGATGGGATCAAAAGAGACAATGGAGAGAACCATTAATTTAGTTACTCTCTGCCTCTGTTCCGAACTCCCATAATGGGAGCTCAGACACTCACCCAGACATACCAACTGAGACCTCTAAAATTGAGCAGATATAAATCTCTCTTCACTTAAAATCATGAATATTTGCTCACAGCAATTTTTTTAAAAGCCATACTACATGTATCTTTACACGTTATAGGTATGATGTTTTGTTGTTGTTTTCCAAAAAGACAAAACCTTTTTATTTAAATTAGACATAAACAACTTGTTACAGAGATAGGTCCTAACCAGCATGGGATGTGGGCCTCAGTGTTCCTATCCACCCTGAAACCTGCTGTGTAAGCTGCTCCAACCCCACTGCCATCCTCAGGTCGCCCCACAGACAGCAGCTATATTGCTATTTTTAAATAAAAGGAATACCTGTAAGAAACAAGGATGCCTTTTTATAAAATTATTGTATCTGTCATTTACATATATAATTACTTTTTAATTTATAATTTAAAAGTTTGTCAGGTATGTGACACATGCCTTTAGTCCCTGCATTTCAGAGCCAGATCCTGGCAGATCTCTATGAAACCAGGGCCAGCATGGCCCAGGTCAGCCAAGGATAAAAAGTGAGACCCTGTGTGAAAAAAAAAATTTTAAAACAACAGAAATGAAAATGTTAAGTGCAAGAATGACATCTATGTCCTTTTTGTAACAATAAAAATATGTGCAACTTGATGGAAAAATCCTGTAGTTTACCACAATATCATATCTATAAAACACAGAGAATATTTGTTATTTGAATAATATAACAAAATAACATTTATATTATAGTACAGTAGTCTCCCCTACTTACGATGAGTATGTTCCAAGACCCACAGAGGGAAGCTAAACTGCTTGTAGTACGGACCTATACACTTTTTCCTACACATGCATATGTGTGGTAAGATGTAATATATAAATAAACATGCGAAGTATAAGACTAAAAGCAATAACTAACAGTTAATTATAACAACTACAACAATATGTTTTCCCCCATAAACTTAAAAGTGGATCTTATCAACCTCAGCATATAATCTCTTTCTTTGCTAAGTTGCAAACTCACTTACCCCCTTTTCACTTAAAATAAGCACCTAGGAAAGATGTTTCCTTCAAAGCTGCCAAATACAAATAGCCAAAACACTAAGAATGTAACATTTATATAATTCCTGATTGTGTCATGGTTCTTCTTGCTGTACATAGTTTATTGTATGTATGTGTAGTAATATAAATGTATATGTAAAAATTAAAAAATATTTTTAAAAAGGAAGCACTTTGGAGTGCATATATATATAATATAAAAAGCAATTGAAAAATACTTTATGACTTCTTTGGGTTATAGTTGAATGGCTAGAATCATATGACTTATATGTTGGGACAAGTGTTATATTCTTTGAACATAAGAACTTCAATACCTCAACAGTTAATCTGATAGCCAGCATGGCTGAGTAATGGTGGATAGGATCACAACAGGAGTATGCTGGACAAAGGGAAGTGTCAAGTCCCAGGCAGGGCAGGATGGAAAACCTTTGGAATTTATCACTTTTCAAAAATAAAAAGTAGACAATTTAGCTCTCTCCCTCTCTCCCTCTTACCCCTTTTCCCTCCTCCTCTCTTGCTGTTTCTGTTTCTGTCCCCTACCCCCATCCTTCTTTCCCCATGCTTATTTAATAAACTTCTCCATCTAATAAAAAAAAAGTAGACAATTTAACATTCGGAATTGTTTATCTTTTGAATTTTTTAGTATTTTTATATCACCATGGCACGGCCCCTGACATCTACAGCACTAGACAAGAAAGGGCAATTCATGACCTTTTCTATCTATCTATCTTTCTTTCTTTCTTTCCTTATTTACTTTTTTATAAGGAAAGACTAGGGGCTGGAGAGATGGCTCAGCGGTTAAGAGTACTGTACTGCTCTTCCAAAGGACCCGGGTTCAATTCCCAGCACCCACATGGCAGCTCACAACTGTCTGTAACTCCAAGATCTGGCACCCTCATGCAGACATACATGCAGGCAAAACACCAATGCACATACAACAAAAATAAATAAATTATTAAAAAAAAAAAAGAAAAGACTAAAAACTTCATTAAGAAACTTATATAAGAGGCTGAACTATTTATAAAGCATGAAAGCAGAGAACAATAACATGTCATATAAAACAGGGAATAAATCAAAATGAGTGAATGACAGTTTGTGGAGAGAACAGACGAAATGGGGCAAGGAGCTGGAATAACAAATCTACAGTTGTCTCTGACGCCTGTGGTTCCAGGATCTGTGATCACCGCTGGAACACTCAATAGTTTTATTTCAATTCACGAACTCTAAATGCCTGTCTGTCCTGCATCATGGCTGCCTCACAGCAGTCAGTAAATGCTGTAAAGGCCAGCAGGTGTTCCCGTCGCCTCTTTTTTATTGAGACATCTGTACTTTTATAAAGAGATGTTTTTAATTTATGACTGGTGCTAAGTCAAAAAAGAAAAGTAAACACTACTACTGATCCCAATCTACTTCTAGGCAGATAATGAACATACGAGTGAATATGTATGGAACATAAAATTTTAATTTCACATTCACTCAGTGCAGATCAGGTGAAAGATTTCAGGCCTATGAGGTTCCTATGGGTATTTGAGTCATGTCTTCCCACAGACTAAATTTATGTGTTTAGGGTTATATTGTATGTCACAATCATCTCAGACTCTGTCACTAAGGAGCAAAATTAAACTTATAAGTCCAGACCACTGGTTTTCGTTTTGTCATGCAAGAAGTGGCTATGCCGTAAAGTAGAACAAGTTGATTATAATAGAAATAATAAGTACTTCCCACTGAGTGGGAAAATAATACTAACAGGAAAAGAAGTAGAACCAGAAGAGCGGGCCACCTGGTAGCTGTAGCCAGTCAGTCTGTTAGCCACTGTTCTTCCCTGGGGACCACTGCTGGCGTCCTCTCCTTAATGATGTCCCCTGGCCACACTGACACAATCAGCTGCTTAATTGAAAGAGGAATGTCTCTGCCCTGAGTTCCTGCATATTTCTTGGGAGTATACTTACCGTTCTTTTTTTTTAAAGGCCTTTATACTGACAAAAGCTTTCTAATGATAAACCCAAAAGCCACTTGAGTTCCTATTGCGTTACTACTCAGAGGATGGCAACGACGCAAAGAGAGCAAACGCCGAGTATGTAAAAATGAAAGGATTTCCCCTTTCACTTCCCTTCAGAGCATGCGCACATAAGCATCTCGGAGTGTTTAGCAATGCTTCCAAGCGCAACTCAGAACTTCCCCTTTCCTTTGTGTATGACGGTTTGTTAGCTGCCAAACAACACCATAGTCTTGCAGTAGCCTTAGAAGCTGAGGGATCAACCCCACCTCAGGTTTCCTAGGTAAGACAAAAAAGGGGAAACATCAGCTTCGCCACTCTGTGATTGTGAAAAGGTGAAGGTGTTTGGGCTTTAAGACAAAGCTAGTTTTCCTGTTCAAAAGAACAGAACCAAAGCTCTACCTCAAATCCTGGCAAGAGACCCAAAATTTTAGTTCATCCAGGTGCACCTATCAATTGCTTTGCTGAAAGTCTATCTCCATGACTACTCTGAGTTCTGAAGCCAGTGGAAAGAGATTCGAGAGGCTGGAAAATTAATAAAGCTATAAGGACCCACAGGCAAATGTGACATATTTTACTCACTTCAAGAAAAGACCCTTGTCCTGGTCTTAAGAACACATTTATACAGAATCATATAAAAGTGTCATTTTACCAGAAATGGTTACATAATAAGTTACATAATAGTCATACTTACTGCCAGCTCATGGATCCCAGTACATCCAGTTACTATCAATACCAGGGCAGCATTGTCTAAAACTTAATTGTCATCCTCACCCTAGGAAATCTTGGTTGCCTGACACCATGCAGAGACAATAAAAAGAATAATTAGTCCATTAATGAAACAATACACTTTCCCTTCCCAGAAGCCCCACTGCCACCAATACTTGCAGAGTTTCTGTCAGGCTAAAACTGTGGAACCCACGCCGTGCAGCCTGCCCATTTTTCTGAGTCTTAACATAACTTTCATTTCTCTTTTTCTTTGGGTATTGGCCAAAGCCTGGGCATGCTTTCTCTGATGTTCTGAGCCTTCTCACTAGTTCTCCCAGATCAATCTTCTGGGGCACCACCACTTGCCAGTCTCCATTGCAAAGGTATGACTTTCTCTCTCTCTCTTCTCCAGCTCACCATCTCAGGAAACCACTGAGGTTTACAGCTTGCCTGCCCTTCTATGTTTCTCTTAATCTCTAATAAATCCCCCTGGATTTCCTTTGGAGTAATTTCTATATTGTTTTATTAATAAGATTAAGAATCTAGAAGTGGAATCCCCATTTTCTCACTGATATTAGGAAATCACAGACATGGCAAATTGCAAAGGCGATCTGGGAGTTTTGGCATATGCCTTTAATTGCAGCACTCAGGAGGCAGAGGCAGGCCAGTCTCTGAGTGCGTAGCCAGTCTGGCCTATAGAGTGAGTTCCAGGCCACCCAGGGCTACGTAGTGAGTCCCTGTCTGAGGGGGAAAAAAGAAAAGAAAAGAAGAGGAGAGGAGAAGAGAAGAGAAGGGAAGGGAAGAGAAGGGAAGGGAAGGGAAGGGAAGGGAAGGGAAGAGAAGAGAAGAGAAGAGAAGAGAAGAGAAGAGAAGGGAGGGAAGAAGAGAAGAATTAGGGAAGGGAAGAAATGGACGTGAAGAGAAGAGAGATAAGTGCAGGACGCATAAGAGAAGAGTAAGAGAAATGAGAAGGGAAGGGAAGAAGACGAAAAGAAAATGAAGAAGGAAGAAGGAAGAGGAAAGAGAAGGGAAGGGAAGGGAAGGGAAGGAAAGAGAAGAGAAGAGAAGAGAAGAGAAGAGAAGAGAAGAAGGGAAGGGAAGGGAAGGGAAGAGATGGGAAGGGAAGGGAAGGGAAGGGAAGAGAAGAGAAGAGAAGAGAAGAGAAGAGAAGAGAAGAGAAGAGAAGAGAAGAGGCGAGAACTTGGGTATCAGACCTGCCTCTGTCTGTTTTAGGATTTTTCTTGATGGTGCTGTTTTAGTTCTGTTTTGGCTTTTTGGGTTGTTTGTTTGTCTTTTGTTTTCTTTTCCTACTTTTGGTTTTGTTGTAGTTTTGATGTTGTAGTTTGGGTCTTGCATTTGTGTATCTTATTTATTTGGTTGGTTGGTTTTGCTTTTTCTGTTTATGTTTAGGAGGTGGGTTGGTCATGTGCATCTCACAGCACATGTGTGAAGAGTTAGTTCTCTCTCTGCCATTCCACCTTGGGTACTTGATCTTGCCTGGAAGATCTTTTACATGCTGAGCCCCCTCCTTAGCCCTGCATGGTTTTGCTCTTTCAGATGAGGTTTCTCTGTAGTATAGGCTGACCTAAAACAACTATCTACCAAGTGCAAGAATGAACATGCCACCACATCCAACTTGAACCTGTTTTGTTGTTGGTGGTGGTGGTGGTGGTGGTGGTGATGGTGGTGATGGTGGGGGGTTTGTGTGTGTGTGTGTGTGTGAGAGAGAGAGAGAGAGAGAGAGAGAGAGAGAGAGAGAGAGAGAGAGAGAGAGAGAGAGAGAGAGAAAGTATGTACAGGCCCAAGGTCTACTTTGAGTGTATCAGAGGGTATCAACTTTGTTCCTTGAGTCAGGGTCTCTCACTGACAGATGAGAACTCACATAGGCATATGAGCAGAAAGAAAAAGGTTAGGAAATAAAAGACTTACATAAAAAGAGAAATTTCTATGAAAATCCCTAGCATCTTTCTTTGAATCTCTATAAACAATCAGTGTGAATCATCTAGCCTTGTAACTGTCATCCAGCAGATCCCTTAAGATGAGGAAATTCAACATTTCGTTGGAATGAGATGACACGAGCTTTGTCATGTGTCACTGCATTTCTAAGTAACCTAAGTATTTGTCATAGAGGCTGTTCTTGAACCAGGTTCCATATCTACAGCATTATGGTTCACAGAAACAAACATTAGAATTGGGTTTTCACAGATCCAGCTGTGCCCAATGATGTGACCTTGGCTAAGTCTGTCTTGCTGTCCAGACTTGACTAAACTTTCTGTCCTTATAGATTAAACTGCAGTGAGTCTTAACTTTCCTAGTGCTGTGACCTTTTAGTACAGTTCTTCATATTGTGGTGACCCCCAAGCATAAAATTATTTTAGTTGCTACTACATGACTGTAATTTGCTACTGTTATGAATTGTAATGCAAACATCTGATATACGAGTCGTTAGGCCCAAAGGGGTCAGAACCCACAGACTGAGAACCACTGGATTAAAGACTATTAAATTTAGCTGTAACTCAGAAATCCAAATATATCCTCTAGAAAAACATGCCTGTTCAAGATCTCATATGAAGACATCAAGTTGGGTTCTCTGGCTCAGAAAGATATAGAGAGATGCCTGTAGTATGAAACCCAGGAGAGACAATATTGAAGACCTAAGTGATGGAGGAAGTGTGGTAGCTTGGTCTGGAATCTTTACACTGTTCCTTTTTTCTCCAAGATCACATGCAGTTAGCTGAAACGCCTGGGAGGTGGCATGGCTTGAGGAAAACTGGTTACTGAAGGAAGAAAGTAGAACAATTGCCCACAGCATCGCAAGAAAACTAAAAAGAAGCCATTGTGCTGTGGTATGGTTCAAATATGAAGTATTCTCCAGAGGTTCGTGTGTTCGATCACTTGGTCCACAGCTTGTGGTGCTTGCTGATTTGGGGATGTATAAAACAGACCTGGCTTCAAGTAGGCTAGTAGGAACAAGCCTTTGAAGGCTATGCCCCCTTGAGGATCCAGCCTGCTGTCTGCTTCTTGGTCTGTGCTGAAGGAGGGATCTTTACCATGCTTCCCCTTGCCATAACTTCTCTGCCATGATGGAGTTGTGAATGACAGTTCCTGAAAAGAAGCCATGTCAGGCTGTGAACAAAAACTCCTGTAAGGAGCTTTTGTGGCTACAAACACTGATGTACTAATAGAAATTTCACTCCTAAGATTGGAATTTTGTAGGTCCAGAGGCTAATTACTTTATGTTGAGCTATGCTTAGCCTTCTGAAACACCCATACTTTGCTCCACTCTGTATCTGAACTAACCTCACATGGTAATAAATAAAAACCTCTTAAAAGTTTGTAACTTAGCAGAATACTAACTTCCACTAATCCAAGAGCTACGAATGCCATCAGATAGCATATTGGGTCGATTAAAAAAGCTTCCACCATCTCGATGTATCTGTCTTTCTGGTGTACCTACTAATGCATTTTAAACTTGCTTTGATTTATGAACTTATTTGTATTTTTTAAATCCTTTGAAGCATAACAATTTAGATGTAATATGAATAAATTAATAAAATATATTAAAAATTAAAAAAACCTTTGAGGCTTCCCCCACTTTGGAACATGGAATTTCAGATCATTTATAATGGCTCCAGAATAAACTATCTCTTGCAATATTTAAGATGAGAGCTGTATCTGACAGAGTAAAAGAAAATTTCTCTCTCTGAAACCATATGTTAAAATAAACTTTCCTCTTAAAGTGTTTCCATCAGATATTTTTGACAAAGAAATGAAAAAGGCGATTAATACAACTGGATACTTTCAATAAAGTCTGAAAGTGAGGATTATGCCTGGGATTGTAAGTGAAAAAGTTAAATATAGAAATGTTGAAAGTATTAAAAATCTGTACCTCTCCTATGATGGTATTTATTCATTCCTAAAAGTTTTAAAGTACAGTTTTTAAAAGTTAAAAGTGCAGATAGTCATACAACATGCACACTAGACTTAAGCACAAAACCAAATACTGTTCACAGTTTTTTCATGTTAATAGAACCATTAACTTTTATCAAAACCAAAATTGTAAACTATTTGTAATCTATATGTATTTAATCTTACTTACAGAGGAACTTTCTTGATGTTGTTTTCATAACAAATTAACTGGTTGTAGCATAGGAAATTCTACCTATAACAGGCAAAGATGTGGGGGGTTGTGTGCATTCTGTCTCAGCGTAGGTGATTTTAGAAGCAGATTTCATTCTAAAGATCTCTCAAGCCATCTGTGAACCCAATCTAACTAAAAGTAGATGTAAATTTTATAGAAAAACATAAGCTTATGTTCTACGTTTCTACTCTGTGTGTGTGTGTGTGTGTGTGTGTGTGTGTGTGTGTGTGTGTGTGTGTGTGTGTCAGAATGCCCATGGAGACCACAAGAGAATTTGAAATCCCCTGGGGATGGAGTTACAGGTGCTTGTGAGCCACTCAGTGTAGGTGCCAAAAACTAAGCTTTAGTCCTCTGCAAGAGGAGCCAGCTATCTTTAACACCAAGTCCTATTTTCTTCATTAAGGAGAAATATAGATGACACAGAATGTAACTTTTTCAAAGTCAACAATCAGGTCACCATTAATGTATTCACAGTGCTGTCTTCTCTAGTTCCCAAACATTTTTGTCAGCCTGAAAAAAGGCCAGTATTCATTAAACAATTGCCCTTTATTCCTCCCTTTCTCTAGTGCCTGGCCACCACTGTTGTACTTTCTAATTCTATGGACTTACTTGTCTTGAACATTTCACATAAATTCAATAGTAAAAATGTACTTGCTGCGTGTTCCCAATCAACAGTCTCATCAGTGCTCCTCTCCAGCTATTTCCTTTATGCCTGAAGATAAAGTCTCTTCTCTCAGTCTACCAGCTCCCTCCTTCCTTTAAAATTTTATGTCAGTGAGAATAAAACATAAGTGTAGTCACTAGTCACATATCTGAAAGAACTTTGCAATTGATGAACACTACGTACATGATAGAAGCAAAAGGAAACTGCTGGTCTAGACTAGGGTGTGTCCTTCTCAAAGGAGAAGAGTTTCCACACAGCCGGCAGTGACTCCTCAGAGGTAGAAACTATGACTGTGAAACACTTCGCCAACAAATTCTTTGGAATTTGCTCTCAGACTGTATGTATCTCATCACTGCTCACTCTCTGACATTTAGTTCCTGAGTCTATGTTAATGAGCCTGTGCTATCAACATTTCTCAGGGGGTAGTTTCAAAACCATTAACTTTCAAGGCGCACGCACAAAAACTAGAAGGAAAAGACAAACTCCAAGAATAACTTGAGAATCTTGGCCAAGCTTTAAATGACCTTTGGCTTCTCAAGAACCTTTCAAGGTTGTAGACAATAGACAGCTACAGTTTAACAGTAGAAAAAATTGAGTTGCAAAACTGTCCTCTTAGTTACATTGTTGATACATCTAAAATGCTTCTTTTATATCCAGAAAAGATCTCCAATGGCAAGTTCCAACATTCAAAAGATAAAATACATACGTTCAATAAGGAACCAAAGTCCCCTTGATAGCTAGAAAAAGACAAAACTGTTCAGTTATTTTCATTATTCAAGGAAAGAGCTCTTAAAGGATTTACCCATTCCAGCCAGAAACAGCTCTCCATAACCTACAAAAGATAAAGAATGGGACAAGGGCAAGAGAAGTGTACAGCGTGTTTTTGGTGAAGAACGGGGACGAAATTCTCTCCTGGACGCATTGTCTGTGTGAAGTTCCTGAGAGCCCCAGCAGAGGTCGCTGATAATTGTCTCTGTAGGACAGGCTGGATGGTTTTCCACTAAAGCATTCACCCTAATTGGAAAATCCTGAAGATATGGCAGAGGAGCTAAATTGAACAAAATAAACCTAATAAGGTTTAGGAAATGTTGAAGGGTTCTGGACGATCTGGAGAACCTCATGAGCTATTTTTGATGCTGGAGAATAATGGCTAAATGACTACAAGTCGATACCCTGAAAGAGAACTTTGAAAGTAACATATTTTCCCAACAGAATTCTGCAATCATCTCACAGTCAATATAAGCAGGAACTGGCTGGGAAAAGGAAGCCCTAGGCTGGAAACCGTTT
Organism: Acomys russatus; assembly: GCF_903995435.1. Lineage (NCBI taxonomy): Eukaryota > Metazoa > Chordata > Mammalia > Rodentia > Muridae > Acomys > Acomys russatus. The sequence continues at coordinate 40,010,747 of NC_067138.1, read as the reverse complement.
TTTTTTTTTAAAAAGCAGAGCTAGTTGCATCACTACCTAAGGGTAGAGGCCGTGGGCTAAGCGGTGATCAGTGGTGGTGGTGTTTTGCTTTTAATGTAAGAGTCAAAATGAGCTGAGTACAATAGCGCACATCTCTAATTTCAGCACTGTGGAGGCTGGAGGAGGAGCAGGAAGGAAACAATAAACAATAAGGAACACTTGTGGTGTGTATGTGTGTGTGTGAGAGAGAAAGACAGACAGACAGAGAGAGAGAGAGAGAGAGAGAGAGAGAGAGAGAGAGAGAGATACCTAAAATGAGCATTGAGATTTAGTCTAGAGAGAAGATTCAGGGCCTTTAATAAACTGCCTTCTCTACCACACACTGCCATCTTAGCTTCTAGAAGAGTCCTAGCCACCAATATTATTCCAATTAATATCGTATCTAAAAATATGACCAATGAAGACTATCAACTATGGGAGGTCCCTGCAAGCATCACAGCTGCCAAGAAAATGATTGATGTGAGGTAACCCAGCTGGTGCTGGGTCAGAAACTTCTCAAGTCTGATCAAGAGGTTTATTTTTTTCTTACACATTTTAACTCTACCCAGTGGGGAATTGGGACAGATGCTGGGATTCACTGCTGGACTCCAGGTGACAATGATATGGAAGAATGGAATGACGGAAAGACCCGATGGTTCAGGAGCCCCCAATGAGACCATCAAGGCCAGAAGATATGGACCCAGGGTGGGTGGCTACACAAACTATTGCACCAACCAAGGACAACATATGCAGTAAACCTAGACCATCTGTTCAAATCTAATCAGTGGACAGTTCATTTTCCATGGTTGTGTGGAGAGCAGGGACTGCCTCTGACACAACTCTGGTGCCCCCTATTTGATCACCTCCCCTTGGTGGGGAGGTTCAGTGACCCACAGAGGAAAGAGAAGCAGGCTATCTGGATGAGACCTGATAAGCTGTCATCATATGCTGGGGGAAGAGGTCCCTTTCTGTCAGAGGTTTAGGGGAGGGGAATAGGATGGGGAAGGGATGGAGAGTGGGAATGGGAAGATTCAAGCAAGGGAATAACAATCAGGATGTAATCTGAATAAATTATAATGAATTAAAATAAAATAGATAAACACAGTAAAACTTTGGGTAACAGTTCCACATGCCAATTATCACAACAAAGCTTTAAGCATGGCTACTGTGAAATTCCTTTGCAGAGTACCTTAGCTGGTTTTGCTAACAACTGCTACATTTACTACAAGAATGAGTTATATTGACTGATAAGCAGAAGCTCAGGAGTCTGGGCTTAGGGAGGAAGGATTTGTAATCAGCATAAAGATGGTTTCTATTGACTGAAAGACAACACTCAGGGTTCTGGAAGTTTCGTGAAGGTTAGCTTTATACAATAGCAAAGATTACCAGGTGTAACACATCCATTCACTGATTTCTGGATGGAAAATGGGTAAGCACATACTGACCATTGAGAGAAACTGCTAAGATTAAACATGGGGCCTGAATTAGCTCAGTTTTAGAACAGTTGTCTGGTATGAGTTAGCTTCTGAGCTCAATCGCTAGAATGAGGGGGAAAGTCAAGCATTAAAAAAAAAAAAAATCTTATAAAAAAGAGAAGTAGTGATCACTCCAAGTCAGCATGAGCCCACAAAGCACAAGCCATGGTTCAGTTACCTCACTTCCTTTTGTGAGCACTCTCTAGGCTGGTAGACCTGCAAGGCCAGTTACATGGCATGCTTAATGTTAACAAGCCAGTTAATAAATTATTTCATGACATGATGTGATGGTAACAACTATATCCTATCAGTGACTGACTGGCAGAAAAACAATCTAATAGAACTTTACAATACCACATGTACACATTTTGTATTTGTCTTTTCCTATAAATTTCCTGTAAGCTTCTTAAGGAATAATGTCTCCCCACTGCCTAGAATAGCACTAATGAAGCAACAGATTCCCAATATTTACTGAACAGTAACTAAACAATTGCAATTAACACAAAGTCTGTCTTTTAAAATATCTATGAGGGGCTGGAGAGATAGCTCAGTGGTTAAGAGCATTTGCTGTTCTTGCAAAAGATCTACATTAAGATTCAGCACTCACGTGTTGGATCATCCATCCATAGGCATAAACACGGTACACATACATGTATACAGGCAAAACACCAATACATATAAATACAATAAATCTAAAACTATTTTTAAAAATAAAAATAAGAGCATCTATGAGACAAAGCAGGTAGCTTCCTTAACTCACTTAGGAATGGTATGGGAGTTTCACTTGGTTACTTAATATTGGCAAACTGTGACAAGACAGCTAGAGAATAAAGACTACAAAAATGAGCAAATGCTGAGAAGCATAGAAACATGCAACCAGCTTCCTCTGGCTGGGGCGTTGTTTTCTCTTCTGCACTTGGCTGGACCCCTGTATGATTTTCAGAGTTCAGAGAAGTTACGGACTTTATGAGAGGCTTTTTCTGAGCTGATCCATTCGCTAAGCTCCTACATTGACCGCTACCAGTAGACATCACACTGCTTTATAGTCATCTGCTGACTTCCATCTTTGTGGTCACTCTGGGACACCAGGGTACCCACAGAACCCACTTCACGCACAGGATGCGTAAAACATTCACTGAGATGTTACTCAAGGAAATCACTGGAGTTCTACAAAGGGTTAAGGTTTTTGACATGCAACTCTAGGGGATTAAATTTCCACTTCTGAGCCGGGCGTGGTGGCGCACGTCTTTAATCCCAGCACTCGGGAGGCAGAGGCAGGCAGATCGCTGTGAGTTTGAGGCCAGCCTGGTCTACAAAGTGAGTCCAGGATGGCCAAGGCTACACAGAGAAACCCTGTCTCGAAAAACAAAAAAACAAAACAAAACAAAAAAATTTCCACTTCTGTCATTTGTCACAACATGGGGATTTGAGAAGTCTCAGTAATGTCAAGTATAAACAAGTCCCACACAGCGTACAAATTTAGACAATAGTCATTTACGTTTCTACTCTCATCAGTGTTCTTCTTCAGAGTATTCCCAGGGCGTGGCACAGTACCTTTGATGAATAATGTGTATTAAATGATATGTTCTTATATCTTCTGAGTACATTGCTTTTCAATTATAGCTTAATTGCTTTATAGCTGGAAACATATCTCTGCTAAGTGCCGAAAATAGTGTTATAGGAATCATATCTCTGTCTTACTGGAGAACTTATATCTCTGTCTTGCAGGTGATAAAGTACAGAGGCAGCCACCCTCAACTCTGAGACCAGCTAATGGTGCACTTAGTATATCCTCTTTAGAATACTGTGTATTTCCAAATGTTCTCGTTTATATTTATGTGGTTCTCAATTTTCTCTTTTCTTTCTTATGTCTTTCCTCCATTACCCATACTCTACTATATCTGTGATAATATTTGTTCATTAATAACCAGAAAAGGTCATGATTGAAAGTGAGGAGACATTTAACCTCATTTCAGGTTTCTGTAGTGAGACTCCTTAGACCACTCAAAATGAGTGATGATTCACATACATCTCAGTGACAGATGTCAAGTCTGTGGCTAACTTCCATCTGAAATGGAAAAGGCTAAAAACAATGCACTAATTCCCATTTGTGGTCACTTAAGGCCTACTTGAAAACTAACTCTTTGGAATTTGTAAGAAAGGAGAAACTAAAGGACAGATGTAAAACTTTTTACAAGCCAGAAAAGCAAAATTTGTCACATTAAGCTTTAAGGATAATTTTTTCTTTATGCATATTCATCAACAAAATGTGTCTTAACAATCTTAATTTTAAGTAATAAATTATATGAGAGTAAATTTTAAAAATAAGCCTACTCTAATATATATATATATATATCATGGCTCATTAATGTTATTAAAATCAGAGATTTGGGGAGTGTTTGGGCAGCCCCAATATTGAGACAACCCACAGCAAACAGTAAGCCAGGCATCTGATATTCACAAAAGCACTAATTAGGATGAGAGAGCTAAAGCGCTTCTCTTCACCCAGAAGAAAGTATATGACTGTGTTCTTATAAGGTTCCTTATACCATGTACATTATAATCCTCTTTATTTGTCTGTGTGTGTGTGGGTGGTGTGTGCATGTACATGCACATGTGTACACAAGTTTACTTGCTCATGTTCCAAATGTGGAGACCAGAAACCAAAATTAGATGAGTTTCTTCACCTTGTGTTTTCCTCTTTAATTTTTAAAAACTTTTTATCAGAAAAATATATTTTGATCATATTCTTTCTCCTACACCAACTCTTCCCAGATCCTCACCATCTCTCTACCCACCCAACTTCATATTTCTTCTCTCTCAGGAAAAGAAAAAAGAAAGACAAAAGAAAAATGCAACACAACAAAAAAGAAGGAAAATCAATAACACAAAACCCACAAAAATATAAATTGTACTAAAATAACATAGAGTCCATTTTGTGTTGGACAACTACTCCTGGGCATGGGACTTGCCTTGCTCAGTATGACAGATACACAAAGTGACATTTCACTGGTATCAATTAAAAGGAGTTTCTTGGTCAGAGACTTTGTGTCTACTTTTTCTCAGTGCTAAGATTTTTTCCTGTTTTGAAACTGTGTCTTGTGTGTCCTGCCACAGTCTCTTTATGTGCCTATGTGTATCAGTCCTCTTGTGTCTGAAAGATGTTGCTTCCTTGGAGTCGTTCAGTAACCCTGACTTTTATGCTCTCTCTGCCTCCTCTTCCACACAAATCCCTAAGCCTTGAGGGGAAAGGTTTTATAAAGGCATTCCCTTTAAGGCTGAACACTCAAGTCTCTCATTCTCTGTATTTGTCTGGTTGTGAATCTCTTTGTTAATTACCATTTACTGCAGGAAGAAGCTTCTCTGATGAGGAATGATGATGCATTGATCTATGGGTCTAGCAATAGGCCTCATTAGAGGTCATTTCATTGCTATGTTCCTTTAGAAGAGTAATAGTAATAAGTTTTTCTTTAAGCCTATGATCCATGTAGTCTCAAGTTCTTTGCTACTATAGCAGTGCCAGGCATGGCTTCCATCTCATGGATCGGGAAATTCCTCCACCTTATTATTGAAAATAAAGTCTCTCCCTCAACCCGGGGCTCATTGTTTCAGCGAGACTGGCCAGCCAGTGAACTCCCAGGATGTGTCAGTCTCTGGCCTCTCCCACAAGTGTCAACTTGTCCAGCTTTTACATGGGTTTTGGGGTTCAGAACTTAGGTTCTAATACTTGCACAATCGGCATTTCCAGATGAATCAGTCTCTGCAGACCAATCATTGTAATATTTCCAAGTCATTTACTCACTGGGATATTTATATATTCTATAGTAACTTTTCTGATCCAAATATATTAAGATTTAAATCAGAAATGTTCCCTAGTAGGCTCATGTTCAGAACAATGGGTTCCCAACTTGTAATGTTATTTTAAAGGCTATGGGCCTTGTAAGATGGAGCACGGCTGGAGGAAGTAGGTCATTAGAAGCAGACTTTTGGAGATTATACACACTTCTCATTTGGGCCTACTTTTGTGCTTCCTGTTCCAAGCATGTGTCATGGTTTGCATGGGAACGGTCCCCAAAGACTCATGTGTTTGAATGCTTGGCCCATAAAGAATAGCACTATTAGGGGGTGTGGCCTTCTTGGAGTAGGTGTGGCCTTGTTGGAGAAAGTGTGTCACCGTGGGGGCGGCCTTTGAGGTCTCCTACACTCAAGATATGTTCAGTAACAAAGTCTCCTTCTGATGCCAAGGGATCAAGATGTAGAACTCTCAGCTGACTCCTCCAGCACCATGTCTGTACAATGCCATGCTTCCCCCCATGATGATAAAGGACTAAACTTCTGAAACTGTGAGGCAGCCCCAATTAAATGTTTTCCTTTATAAGATCATGGTGTCTTTTCAGAGCAATGAAAGCCAAACTAAGACACCATGTGAGGAATCTCCACTACATGCTTCCTTTGCCATGCATACTGTCATCTCTTATCAATCTGTGGGACTGAAGCCATAAGCCAAATTAAATCTTCCTTACTTTAATTTGTTTCTGCCATGTATTTTTGTCACAAAGATAACCCAAAAAAGTAAATAATCCAGAAAATTGGCTCCAGGAGTAAGAGTTCTTGCTGCTATAAACCTGACTGTGAGTCCTAGACTGGGGACCTGGTTTGCATGAAAAATGTGGAAGAGTTTGGAGGTACGTGTGGTGGAAGTTTTCATTTCTTTAAAAACTCAGTTATGTTATGTAAACACATTTTGTTTTAATCCCAGGTGTGGGATATGGGGCTGCTCCAGTTTATCCACAGCTGAGAACAGCCTCGTGAGAGGGAGCATGATGTTTGTCAACAGAAAACTGCCTAGTGCAGAGGTGTGGTCTTTGCCTATTGGAAAAAATATGAGAGTCCAGGGCAGGGGTGGGGGAGAGGGAGAGGGAGGAAGGACGGCTGCAAGAAGAATGCTTGGAGGAGACGGTCAGAGGAGGAAGGAGGGCTGCTGCTGTGTTTGCTGTTTCTGGCTGTATATCCTAATGATGGAGACCAGCATTTCCCCAAAGAACATGACAACCCTAATCAGCAGGAAGTAACCAAACAGAATGATGCCCCTTCTCCCACTAACTTTCTTTCTCTCCTACCTGGTGTTGGGGTGTTGAAGGGATTGTGGTGGAGAAGGGAGAACGAGATATAACAAAGCAAAAATTAAAATAGATTTAAGAAGTACGGCTACAGCTATGGGCTAGAGAACACTAGCAAGCTCTGATCAGAGCTTAATAGGTAATCCAAATGGGAGTTTGGAAGACCAGTACACTGTTGGGAATGTGAAGAGTGGAGGCTGCACTCATGAGCTTTCAGATGAGAAGAAGGGCTCTTTGGGAACATAATGACCAGTGGGTTACATATTGGCAAACAAACGAACAAAACTGTCTTTATTCTGTCTGTGTCCTGAAAATTCAAGTGAGGCTGACTATTTCAAAAATAATGAACTAATTATGTTAGTAGAGAAAATTCCAAGGCAACCTCAGGCTGTGGCATGGCGATTTTTAGCTGCTTTTAGCCAGTTTCATGGTAAAAGATGCCAGAAGCAAAAACAAAAAACAAAAAAGAAACCCAGAGGATTTGGAGAATGTGCAGTTTAGTGAGAAGGGGCTCATGGTTATGTGTGAACGAAGCAAGTGCAGCAGCAGATATCCCCGATCAGCAGCATCACGCAAAACCATGTACTTTTCTCTGAGACAACAACAAAGGTACCTGTAGAGTCAGAACCTGCACATGGAAGGCCCCACATGTAAAAGCACAAACACATTTGGAAGATTTCAACTTGACATTAGAGTGCCTGAAGAGAAAGAGCCCTACTCAAATGAGGCCACACAGGAAAGGCTTTTACCAGGTTCAGCCACACAGACTCAGAGGCTAGTATAGCTCTATTCAAAGTGGGCATGACAACACCTTCAGCTGTCAGCTGAGGAGTGTACGAGTTATGCTGTCAGGGGGATTGCATTAAAGTTGAATGACCAAAACAAAAAAGCCTGTGAGGGTAAATCATGCATAACAGGATCAGATGCCCTCCATGGAGCTTCTGAGTAAGGCATTTGTGGCTCTGTGAAAACGGAAAACGGAACACACATGTCAGTGAAATCCTAGGATGTTGGAGATGATATAGGAATGTGGGATTTCTCCTAGGGATGGCTATAACACCAAGTAAAGTCAAAGAGAGTTATATAGGGGCAAAGCTAACAAATCCCACTGGAGCTCAATCATACCACCATGAGTCCTAACTGTTGGACATGGACCTCTAGAATTTAACATGCCCCCTGCTGGACCTTGAGCTTACTTTCTTCAAATCATTCCTTGATATGTCCCTGTTCCTTTCTTTTTGAATAGACATGTTTACTCCATGCCATTATATATTAAATCACACACCTGCACATACATGCACTCACAAGTCACATGTATGTATACATATATATGTTATATGTATGTATGTATGTATAAATAATAGAGATATTCATTTGTTTTCTGTTGTTTTTGATTTTTGTTTTACAGGGTTCACATGCTAAAAGATCCCTTGAGTCTGAGTAGAGGCACTGAACTTTAGATTTTTTTTGACTCATGCTGAGACTGTCAAGAGTCCAGAGACTCTTGAAGTTGCACCGAATGTACTTTGCCTGGGATGACACTGAGCTCATGGGGGCCTGTGGAAGAATGGTAAAAGTTGATCAGAAATATTTTCTACTTGCTCATGTTCCTAGGCATTTGTAATCATTTCCAAGACTGTGAACCCTTTAGAAGGTGGAGTCTGGCTAGTGAAAACAGTGACTAGGAACACGGTTTTGAAGGTTATCCCCACTTCTGGCACTGGCTGCTCTCTCTGCTCTGGTCTGCTTCATGAAAGAAATCTCTTAAAATACCTGCTCAAACCATTGCACTAACCAAGGACAATACAAGTAGTAAACACCGAACCCCTACTCTGATCTAGCCAATGGACAGGACATTCTCCACAGTTATGTGGAGAGCAGGGACTGACTCTGACATGGGCTCTGGTGCCCCATATTTGACTACCTCCCCCTGGTGGGGAGCCCTGGTTGCACTCAAAAAAAGAATAGGCAGACTACCAAGATAAGACTTGTTAGCCTGTGAACATAAAGTGGGGGAGGAGATTCCCCCCTGGGACATGGACCTAAGGGAGGGTAATAGGGTGGGGATGGGAGGGTAGCAGGAACGGAAGGAGTGATGGGAGAACAATTGAGTTGTAATCTGAATAAATTAATAAAAAAAGAAAACAAAATAAATTAAATTCAATCTTTTGTTTGTTTGTTTGTTTTTTGTTTTTCGAGACAGGGTTTCTCTGTGTAGCCCTGACTGTCCTGGACTCGCTTTGTAGACCAGGCTGGCCTCGAACTCATAGAGATCCGCCTGCCTCTGCCTCCCGAGTGCTGGGATTACAGGCGTGCGCCACCAAGCCCGGCTTCAATCTTTTGTTAATTTGAAAAAAGTGTGCTGCACTGTGCCTTCACGGCTACCATGTGCTGCGGTCCTCTGAGACTGTGAGCCCAAACAAACCTTTTTTCTCTCAAGTTGCTTCTGTCAGGTATTTTGTCACAGTAATGAGAAAAGTGACTAATACATTAAGGAGATAATGTTTAAACTAAGCCTTAAAAGGCATGATAGGGAGGAGGCAGTGTAGTAGAGAAGAATGAATGAAGAAGGGAAGAAAATTAGGGTACCAATATTAAAGCAGGTTAAAATACATAGAAATAAAAACTGTAAAAATGAGATAAAGAATGCCATCACATAATGATAAAGGACTCTATCAGGAGGTATAATGTTATAAATGTATATGTGCTCAACATCAATACAACAAAGCACATGATAGAAATATTAAATATTAAAATGAGGTATATATTATAGTATACTAATAATAGGAGATACTGAGTAATCATCCTGATAGAAAATTAAAAAGAAATGTTTAAATGTTTAAAAGATGGAAACTGTACTTTAGAACAGATGGACTAACAGACATACTCAGCATGTACTCCCCATCAACAGCAGAATATACGTTCTTAAGTGCACAAGGAACACTCTCATAGATGTCATCAGGGTACAAAGCAACTCTTAACAAACATTAAAAGCTTAAATCAATAAATATTAAATACCCTTTTACAATCACAGTGCTATTAAACTAGAAATTTAAGAGAGGAGAAAAATGTACAAGGTCTCAGTTCTGTCTCCATAGAAACCTTCTATTGTGTAAAATGAAATGAAATGAAATGAAAAAGAATGCAAATTATGTACAAGCAATACTGCTCTTAAATGTGTCCATATTATTGTCACTAGAGGGAGCTCAATGTTTAATTTGTATTCTAAGGGTATGCAGACCACTGGAGATCAACACTGCAGTTTGTATCCCATTGCATTGTGTGTAAGGGGCTTCCAAAAAAAAAAAAAAAAAAAAATCGTTACTTTCCTCAGAAAATAAAAGCAACTGAATGTATCAGTTCACTTGCTTTTTGTTGTATTTAGGGCAAGAATAAATGCCTTGGTCTCTGTGGCGCCAGTGTCAAAATGATACATACACTTCTTTGAATGCAGATTCAAAGAGGCTGGCACTCTTTGCAGTGGACACTAAGTGAACAGAGGAACGGATAAAGATTGTGCATAGCAGACAATGCAGTAACAACAGAGACAAAAGCTGTCCTGAGGCTAGCCTCCACCTTAAGTCTGTATTGATATTATATGTGAGCCATTCATAAATACGCCTCTTCAGAAAGACGCCTTTAAAAACAAACAAAACCAAGGGAAACATCTATTTTGTCACCACCATTTATGGCCACAAGCCTTTGAACTTTAGACTGCAGCTATGTTTTTCTAAAATTTTATTATTAATTCATTCATATTACATCTCAATTGTTATCCCATCCCTTGTATCCTCCCATTCCTCCTTCCCTCCCATTTTCCCTTTACTCCCCTCCCCTATGACTGTGACTGGGGGGGGACTTCCTCCCCCTTTATATGCTCATAGGGTATCAAGTCTCTTCTTGGTAGCCTGCTATCCTTCCTCTGAGTGCCACCAGGCCTCAATGGACAGGACAGTCTGTACAGCGGCTATTTTTTAAAAAACAGAGACATTTTGAAAAACAACCCTTTGTCAACTCCTGGAGCTAAGGGATTTTGAAAAGTAAAGAAGTATTCTAGGTCTCTAAGAAGAATTGAGCTGTATGAGCCTTTAAATAAAAGTCAAGACCCTAAGAGCATTGCATACACAACCTATGATACCTAATGTGTAGTCAAGATACAAAACATAACAAAATAAGCCATCTCCATGTGTGGTGCCTACTTCCTGAGGGGAAAGCCAGGAGACATTCTTGTTAATTTGAATATCGTAATGAAAATGTTGGCATAAATCACAGCTTCTTGAATCTGGAAGTCACTTGGTTGTCCGCCTTTCCCTTCACAAATGCACTTTTGTACTCTCTAGTCCCTCTGCTTTCCTCAACAGTCATCGGACAAGAATGCGCCCCAATTTCGGCAATAATAATCACAGTATAGAGTGAATGTCTCATGGTCTACAAGGAATCCTACCACACATTAAGGCAGCCTCATCTCTCCCCAGATGCCTCTAATTCTGGCAAAGTTACTTGTATCTTCAGAACTGGAATTTTCTGCTGTAGAAATCATACTTTTATTCATTTCTTTGGAACAGTTTAACAATGGTTTTCTTCTCAGGAAAGGTGCTATTGAATTTGAAATCAGGCATCATGTCTTCCAAAGCTCTTTTGTGCTCTAGGCTGACAGTCCCTCCTGCAAAGAATTTCTATGCTGCCAACACAGTATAAATTCTTTACATTGTCATTAAAATTGAAAATATTTAGTATAAAACTTTGCAGAAATTCAGAAATCCACCCAGAATCCTAAGAGACTTGTATGTACTTTAAACAAAGAACTATTTTTTAAAACCAGCATGTTGAACTTTTGAAAGCCTTTAATTACCATACATGCACCATCTTCCTGTTTTATTCTCCATAAACCCTCTGTGACTTACTTGGATCTTCTGCAATAGACTTAAGTACTCTGATTCTTCTCTCACCCTTCCTTTTCTGCTATGGAAAAATCTAGTCATGTTTATCTTGGAACAAAATCTTATTTTACCATACAAAATCCTCCATTATTAAAAGTATTCTCTTTTCATTTTAACTCGCCTCACCAAAAATGTATCCTCTTCTATTCTTATATTCTCTCTATATATATTTCTTTCCTAATACTAATCTTTTATTTTATATTTTATTTTATTCCATCCTTAATATTATAAGACAGAGTAATATAATAAACAAGTTTATAGACTTATTAAACAAGAGTTGAATCCAAATTATATTTATGGTACCATGCAAAGAATTAAGATGACCTGTTCAAAAAAGAAAAAAAAAAAGATGACCTGTTCATATAATGTTAAGTTGTAAGGTTCTTTTCTATTGTCATTCTAGGGAGACTTTACTGCTGCTTGGATTTTTAAAAACTTTTTATTGCTTCTTTGTGAATTTCACCTCATGCACCTCAATCCCAATTATCTCCTAATCCCATTCATATCTGTCCTTTGCCATTGTAGCCTTCTCTCCAAAAGAAAAATAAATGAAAAATAAATAAATAAAAATGAAACAAATAAACAATCTCATTCTGGAAGCTGTAACATGTCACAATGTGTCCCAGAGTATACGTACCCTTCTGTCCACTTATCTTTACTTCCAAATGTTCATTGTAGTGAGTCATTCATCTGGTTCAAGGCCTCTGGCTTCTGCTGCACTATCTATACTGGATCCTCACAGGGACTTCTCTTGGATATACTGTTCTCACCCTGTGTCATGGAGATCTTGCAGCTTTGGATATGCAGGACTGGCCCCTTTAGGTGCTCAAGCAGTTCATAGATGGGGTAGATGTTGGGATGGCCAACTCAAAGCTCTGGATCTGGGCCTGGGTGGTAACTAAGTTGGTTAAACTGACAGCTCTCCCATACCCACACCACCAGGGTGAGCTATTCAGCACTGTTCTGGCTACCTTACCTAGTGTTGCAGGGAGCAAGCAACAAGGCCAGCTCTCCCACTTGAGACCACACCCAGCTCTACTGTGCTGCCATGGCAAAGTGTGGGCTCCTTCTTCTGAGTGCTGCAGGGCCAGCTCTTCTGTTCTCATGACTTTTGGGGCAGCTCTCCCACCTGCCATAGAGGGATGAGGTGGGGAAAAAGCCATCTCTCCCTCACTCGAACCACTATATAGCAGAGAAGTGGCAGAGCCCACTGTCTCCGCTATGCTGCCTAGGTGAAGTACAGGCCCCACTCTCCCCAGTACTGCATCTGGCAGGGGTGGGGGCAGCTCTCCATAATCCCACATGGAGGGGCAGGACCATCTCTGCACAGCCCTTGGACATCAACATGATGCCAGGTGGCAGCCCAGACCAGGGATATCTGCATGGTTTTTGGTGGTTATATGAGCCAAGATGTTGACACACACCCTTGCTGATGCATGGCTATGGGCCCAGATATGGCCTTCAATGGAAGTACAGGCTGAGACTTTATCAAGGCCTCCGGTGGCAGGGCAAGCTACTCACAACAGACTGTTCCTCTCAACCCTCTTGTCTCCAGTTTTACCTCTCTTCACAATGCTCAAACTATTCCACTTCTCTTTCTCTCTCTTTCTCTCCCATCTCTCCAACACATACTTGCACATAGCAGTGGCTCCTGTTATGGGTGGTGTCTTCTGCCCACCTACACCACATTTGCTATTGTTGCTCTGATTTTATTTTATTTTTTGTTTTTTGAGACAGGGTCTCATTATGTAGCTCTGGCTGCCCTAAAACTTACTATATAAACCAGGCTGGCCTTAAACTTATAGAGATCAGCCCATCTGCCACTGCCTCCCAAGAGCTCAATTTACAGCTTGGGTTTTTGTAAACACTCTTTTAAAAAGTTTTTTCCTTGTCTCACAGCAGTCTGAAAGTTACAGGATGTTACAATCAGCCAGAGCTGGCCAAGATAGAATTATCAGTGACCTTAGGCAGTTAATTATCTTACATAAGAAGAAAAAATACAGAGAGTCCAAAAACTTTCTATGTTAACACCATAATCGCCATTTAAGAGGCAAAAAGTATGGGGGTAAGTGTTATCAAACAAGCCGGGCGTGAAGGCGCATGCCTTTAATCCCAGCACTCAGGAGGCAGAGGCAGGCAGATCGCTGTGAGTTCGAGGCCAGCCTGGTCTACAAAGTGAGTCCAGGATAGCCAAGGCTACACAGAGAGACCTTGTCTCGAAAAACAAAAAACAAAAAAACAAAAAGAAAGAAAGAAAGAAAGAAAGAGTTATCAAACAAATAATTTTTTTCTTACACAGGTATAAGTACAGTTATACCAATTTGCCAGAACATATCCTAAGGGGCTGTCACCAGGAATAGGGGCTGTGGCACCCATTACAATGATAAGAATCATGAAACAAAACAGAATAGAATAGCACCTTTAAAACAGAGGTCACACAGGCTGTAGCCAGGAATCAGAAGTAAACAGAAAGTACTTTAGAACAGAGGTCAAATAAGCCTTAACCCAGAAACCAAACCAGAGAGCTCAAGATTCAGTTTGCTAGAAGAATGCAATAGGGGGTGCCAGGAGGGAACCAGGACACGGAAAATACCCAAGCAACATCACAAGGGAGCTGCTGGGGAGGTTTCCATCCCAAACTCCAGGCCCCGGCAAGTCTAGGCAGCAACTGTGACTCCTGAACTCCTTGGCTCCTCCATAACTCAGTAATTTGCTAGGGTGCCCTGAGGCCATCCTGTCCCAGTCAGCAGAACACAGGAATGGTCATAATGCTTGAGTCTCCACTGAGAGAGACAGAAACTGAATCTTGAAGCTGCGCTTTTATTCAGAGAGCTAGCAATGAGAAAACAATGGATGAATACCCTAACCCTCTGCCCTACATTCCTCTCCAATCATTAGGCTTTACAGGGAATGCATGCACGTGTGCTGCTGAGGAAGGAAAGAAACGCAGTCAGTCATGCCTGAGCCCAGTTTTGCCTCTTTGGTGAGCCACTGTGTAATTAGGGTTTCTATTGCTTCCACAAAACACCATGACCAAAAAGCAAGTTGGGGAGGAAGGGTTTATTTGCCTCACAGTTGCCCATTGCTATCTACCACTGAAGGGAGTCAGGACCAGAATTAAAACAGGGTAAAGCCTAGAGGCAGGAGCTGATGCAGAGGCCATGGAGAGGGTGCTGCTTACTGGCCTGCTGTCCCTTCTTGCTCATCCTGCTTTCTTCTAGAAGCCAGGACCACCAGCCCAGGGGTGGCACCACCAAATATGGGCTGGGCCTTCCTCCATCAATCACAGTTAAGAAAATGCCTTACATCAGGATATTATGGAGGCATTTTCTCACTGAGGTTCCCTAATTTCAGATGACATTAGCTTGAGTCACGTTGACATAGACTAGCCAGCACAATCACATTTCTAAGGTTTATGATGTCTGTGTGTGTCCTATACTTTCTCATTCTGTGGATGTTTTGGCATAGATACTTCTTGAAATTCTAAAGTCTTGTAACTATCTACTGGTGTCAACCGGGTACTCCTCCAGGGGCATGTAAACTGCTTGGTGACAGGAAGCAGGTGTCTGGTTTGGGTGTGGCATGAGGGAGGAAACAAATCACAAACAGTCTATACATGAAAAGTTATTGTGATGGTCAACCTGGCAGGACCAAGGAGACAAGCCCCCAAGTCACACTGTACCGTGAGGGATTAGCTGCAGTGGGACAGCCCACCTAAACCGTGAATGGCGTCCACATTTTAGGTAGAAAACAGGAATTCATTCCCTCCACTGAGAAAGCCACACTGCACGTGATTAACATCCCTGCTTCTCCAGGGCATATCTGTGAGCACCCGTGTCCTCTACAGCCAGCAGCTGTCGTGTCCCAGCCTGCAGGGAAAAATTGAATCAGGGTTCACGAGAAAGAGGGAGTGGGGATTGAAAGTAGGATACAGAGACGTGAGAAATAACGAATCAAGTCAGGAAATTTCTGATCAAGATTCACTTTAGTGCCCGACTAGTAAGAATATATAGAGAGCAAGGTCAATAGGATCTACTCTCATCTCACTCACCCTAGCCCCCAGGCAAGAATACAATAGCCTGAATCGCTCCCTGGAGAACTTCCTAGTTCTCTGAGTCGTTCCCTGTAAGAACTTCCTTGATCCTCTGGGTGGTTCCAAGTTGGGACTTCCCTACTTCTTTCAAAGGTAAATAGTCCAAGGATAGCCTAGAACACAAGACCTCATGAGGCAAAGGTCAGCAACTGGAAGGTCACAGCATGCAGCCTAAGCACAGGAATTCTGACATGGCAGATTCTGGCATGGCTTCCCACAAGCAGCTCCATTGTGTTTTGCAGTGATTACTACAAATAACAAGTGTTACTTGAATGCAAGCAGTACACTACTTGCACTAAGTCTAACTACTGCTACCTGACAAATAGCAAGGAGCACACAGAGTGTAAACACACCTGGCGAAAAGCCGCAGCAGGATGGCACAACCCTGGTTACACACAGGTAATTGAAATTGTAGAAGGGGAAATTGTAAATGAGGAGACTACCTTTGGAAATTAAATATAGTGGAGA
This sequence comes from Acomys russatus, assembly GCF_903995435.1. Taxonomy (NCBI): domain Eukaryota; kingdom Metazoa; phylum Chordata; class Mammalia; order Rodentia; family Muridae; genus Acomys; species Acomys russatus. The sequence goes on along the minus strand of NC_067138.1, from coordinate 39,994,633 downwards.
GTTTGGAGCATGCACGACACAGAAGCACTGCTGTGTCTTGCTGGTTGGAGCTGTTTTCCTGACTCTAGTTAACTATTGTTCAAAAACTGTTTATCCTTTAGACCTATATGGTAAAGATACTGAAAGGAGGTTTTTACTTAATTTTAGCAAAACGCAGTATAATAGAATCAGTTTGTGTGAAGGATGAATACAATTAATAGACGAACATAATTATCTTAGGATAATAGTTGACATTCTACATAATCTATTTCATCTGCACATTTTCTTTTTTTTTTTTTTTTTTTTTTTTTTGGTTTTTCAAGACAGGGTTTCTCTGTGTAGCCTTGGCCATCTGGGACTCACTTTGTAGACCAGGCTGGCCTCGAACTCACAGCGATCCGCCTGCCTCTGCCTCCCGAGTGCTGGTATTAAAGGCGTGCGCCACCACGCCCGGCAATCTGCACATTTTCAAGTACATAACACATACAGTGAGTGCCTGTCATCAACCTGAGTCTTTGCTGAATTTGTAGAAAGTTTTCTGCATGAAAGACCTGTACACAAAAGAGACACTTTTGGGAAATCCTGGATTTTAACAGCCGTGCTAAGTGAATCTCCAGGGGACATATCTGTCCATGTTCAGATCTAGATCTGAGAATCAGGCTAGAGAGGAACTCTAAAACAGGAAGAAAAACAGAAACAGTGAGATACCGCACTGTAAGAAATAATATGTGCTAGACTATAACTGCTATCAGACTTTAGACTGGAGAAAACCCTGCAAGATGTGCTGATCTGGAAAGCCATAAGGAACTGAAGGGTCCAGATGGGAAAGCAAAAGACAGTTTTGAGTGCAAGCAAAGAACACAAAATAAAACATCCCAAGACATACTTGGGAATTTGACCCTGAAATTTGTGCTGAGTGTGCAGAAAGAAAGTAAATGGCGTTTAGCCTGCACTGCAGTTGGGATGGGGAGAGGACTACATGGGGAGAGGGCATTTGGCTGCTGCTTCCACGGCTCATCTTATTATCTACTTCCTTTCTTTTTCTCCATTTACTTATTTACTTATTTAATCACTTTACATCCTAACCCCACACCCTCCTTTCTCTTCTGTCAGTCCCTCCCCACGCCCCCACCCCGCTCCTCCCATTCTGCCCCCTTTCCTCTCAAAGAAGGGGAGGCCCTCAATTGCTACTATTCCCTCCTGGTATCTCAAGTCACTGCAGGACTAAGCACATCCTCTCCCACTGGGGAGTGACAGAGCAGCCCAGCTAGAAGAAAGTGACCCAGCAGTAAGTAGCAGATTCAAAGACAGCCCCTGTTCCTATTACTATGGGACCCACATGATGACCAAGCTGCACACCTGCTACAAATGTATAGAGGTCTAGGTTCTCTTTGGCTGGTGATTCAGCCTCTGTGAGCCCAGGTTATTATCTACTTTCTTTTGGGGGGATAGGCATTAAATATGAAAAATGAGATGCCAGGCAACAGATATGATATCGAGAAGTTTATTATAGAAGTATGGGAGAGCAGGGAAGGGAAAGGGGCATCCCAGAGAGAAAGAAAGAGAAACAGAGACAGCAAGAGAAAGGAGGAGAGGAGCAAGAAAGAGGCAAGCAAGAAGAGCAAGAGGAAGAAAGAGGTGGGTTTGCCCTTTTTATATTCGGAGCAGCTGGTCCACCTAGTGGAGGGCAGGTAACGATGACACAGGTTGCTAGGCAGACTGGGGGGGCAAGTATGCTAACATTCCTCCCTTTTCCTATAATTAAAAAATAAGGATGTTAGATTGCCTTACATGTAAGGTAGGTTAATGTATATAAATGCATGCTAATGGTAAGGATTGGAGTACAGAAGACATGATAGATCCTACTACTGCCAGGATGAAACAGGTGTGCACATGTGTTCACCCTTGGTTTCATTCACCTGTTATGGTAAGGAGGACGTGGACTGTCAGGGCATTAGCTTTATGACCATTGCCTCCAGTTCTTAAAGCATACCATCTCTATAAATAAACATATTAATTAAACTTACCCCTGGAATCAAAACCCTCAGAAAAGTAAGTAAACAGAGCTCTTCCTTTTTCTAAATATTTGTTCAGTTGCCCTGGGGAAGATCTATCCTGGACTGGGCTGACACAAACAAATGGTAGTGAGATGTTCAGACTTGCCCTTGCTGTTGTTCTCTAGGTCTGTGCTGTAGGATTTGCCACTTCCAAGGTCTTCTCTGGCAACCTCTCAGGGCAGAAGCACTGCTCTGTCTATATCATGGTAGTCAAGTGGTGATCTTTTGACACTTTTGTTTTTGCACGACTCTCATGTATCCCAGGCTGGCCTCAAACTCCTGACCTTTACCTCCCCAGTGAGTGCTGGGATTATAAGCATTTATCAGCACTCTTGGTTTACTCAGGCTTGGGGATTGGGACCATGTTTTGAGTAAGCTAGATAGACACTCTACTGAGCTACATAGTCAGCCCCTTATGTATTTAATTAACATAACATAATCCTTCCTCATAAGAAACAACCTGGTTTTGTGTACAGAAAGCTAGATGTATATGTAATTGGATGGAAGCTTTGTCTCAAGAGTAACTGGCCTGACATTACCATGTGACACAGTCTCATAGCAAATTCCCAGATCTTACAGTCTTCCCACCCCTTCTTTGACAATGCTCCCAGAAACTTAGGTGCAGAAGTGTTTTTTAGATGTATCCATTGGTTTGGGGCTCTACAACTGCATTTTGATTGGCTGTGGTTCTCTGTTTGGTGCAGAAAGATGTTTCCTTGCTGAGAAATAAAGACAACACATACCTGTGGGTATGGAGACAGGTGTTTATAGATTGCTCTTAGTAATTGTGTTGTTTAGTGAATCAGCAGTTGTCCAGTGTCAGTTGGTCAGCCCTGAAAACATACATACAAGTACTGTGGCACTTGAACCCACTGGGCAAGGATTATTGATGTAATACACATATAAATGTGCATACAATAACTATTAAGGAAAACGAGGCTGTGAATGTGAAGGGCAACTGTGAAAAGTGTCAGGTCCAAAGAAAGTTTCACTCCCCAAAATCCTGATGCCCATTCCCCTCTACTAAAAGTAACCATTTCTTTATCATTGTCAGAAGAGACAAACGGCTCTCTGTAGTGTCAATTAGCATACCCAATACATGCTAGCCTCCAGGCTCCCTCAATATCACCATACCTAGCTCTTCTCTCCAGCTCATGGGCATACCTCCCTCAGCTTCTCCTTGCCTTACTACTTCAGCTATGTGCTCTTCATCTCCCTCTCTGTTGCCACCCCTTTTTCTGTCTCCCTTGCTGGTACTCTCTTTGTCTTTGTTTCTTGCTCTCCTCTGTCCTCTCCTCTCAGGGCGAAATTTAGTCTGCTGGCCATGTTCAGTTTACTACTTTCAGTCTCTAAACTGCAAGCCCCACTTGCCAAGAACAGATAACTTCCTGGAATGCTAGGAGCTATTGTTCATATAAGATAAGAAACATTTTCAATTCTCTAAAAAAAAAATTTGGTTGCCCCAACTGTACAGGATGTGCTTGATCACAAGGACTCAGGAGTAAAGCAGCATGCTGGCCCCCAATTTGACGAATGGAGGAAATACATTGTAGCCTTGTATGTTTTGCCTTTATAAGCACCTGTTAACATACTTCGTTGCCACTCTCTGTGAATCCCAGGTATGGACCAGGCCAATATCCTTCATCCTAGCTAGTATTTAATAAAGATTTTTTCAAATTTGCCTCATAAATTGTGGTAGTGGTTTTATTCTCACCTGACCAGATTAACAAACTATTTTTATCATTATTATTATTAAGATTAATACAAGATACACCATGGGATCTTTTGTTCCATGCCGTGTAGTACAGTAAACCTTTTGAGTGTGTCTATGGTTAGAAATGACTGGAGTCACAAAGAAAGAGATGACCACTCGGTTGGAGTGTCTGGACAAGGCAAATGTCACTCTTGAAGAGTGCACTGAATGAACATGCCAAGACAGAAAGTGCATTATTCTTGTTATATCTCAATGTTTATCCCATCCCTTGTATCCTCCCATTCCTCCCCCCCCCCCATTTTTCCATTATTCCCCTCCCCTATGACTGTTCCTGAGGGGGACTTCCTCCCCCTGTATATGCTCATAGGGTATCAAGTCTCTTCTTGGCAACCTGCTTCAAGTGATGTCTTTTTCCACATTGCCTGGGCTGTGACCTCACAGTGTTATTCAATTAACTAATCTGAAAAGAACTGTAGGTAGAATTTGAAGGAGGAAGAAGAAGGGGGTCTCTCACTCCTCCAAGGAAGAGGGTCACAGCTTCAGGTCATCACAGTTCTAGAATAGAGCTGGGGGACTCTGTGTAAATAAGTTTTAATGGGGTGGGGGTGGAATAATACATTTGCATACCAAGTGGGAAAGAAAAAAAGTCTTTAACTCCTTGTCGTAAACACAGTTTTATAATATCTGATAGAAATTACTCATATTAAATACTTCTTACACTATTGGTCTCTATAGTAGCACCATCAGATAAACGCCTTGTCTTCGTTTTCCAGACAAGAAACAAGGGCTCGGTGACATCAGTCCCTATGGTTCATTAGCTGGGAGCCATCGTGTAAAACCAGGTCTTTATGATTCTGTAGCAGAATAGCTCCTTCATGTCACTTGGCCTCCCTGCACATTACTGTAATGATCAGAGGGACTATACTATGCATAAGTCATATATATGTATATACAACTTAAATATATGTACATATGTAAATTGCACACACACACACACATACACGTTGTCCCTACTGCACATTCCTTAAGGATGGCAGCTCTTACATATTTGTGTCTCCATATCCAACTACATCCTGATCCAGAGACAGGTTTCTCTAAAAATAAACATTTATAATTACTTGCATATATAAAATGTTTCAAACAAACTGTACTTTAAAATGTATTTAGTATTTTTTTCCATTCAACAAGAATCCTGCTCTTAGAGAAAGATCTCTATTGAACTACAGTTTTCACAAAATACCAATCTCTATTTGTTTCCAAAACGCTGAGCTAAGTGCAACTTTCTCACAGTCGAAAGGGTCTGTGATGAGGGCACTCGGTTCCCACCCTGGAATGGAATGCTCACTTGTTGCTTGTTCAGGGAACTGATGATGCCAACAATTCTTTGTAGTTGGCACGTAACCAGGCCCTAAAGTTTGTCCAACTTCTCAGTTCTGGCTGCCAACACTGGCAGCATCGTTTCCAGATAATTGACCTTGGTTCTGCTGACTGAGAAAGTCAACTCCCAGAGTCAAACAGGACTCCTATTTAGATAGGACCAATGTTATTTAACCTTTGGGATGTGGGGGTGGGGAAAGGTATTCATGAAACTGAAATGAAAGGATTTATGTGAACCTTGGAGCCAACATCCATAAACCTTAAATAAGACTTTAAAATTAAACTACCTTGCAAGACCATATATTTTCCTTTGCCTCTTCTAAAATGTTTTCTCCTGGGAATGACCTAAGGCTAGGCTATCAGTGGGTGAACTACTAGACACAACACTGTGAGTGTTGATGGTCCTTTTAACAAACACATTTATGTATCACTACTTTATTCAAAATATTATTCCATTTGGGAGAAGTTTGTATTCCCATCAAAAACAAGCTTGAGGTGAGATGAAAAGTAATTGACTTGGTAAGTTTGCACAACAGTACCCCCCACTGTAAAGAACACATAACAATATAACTTTATTTCCACTAACCAAGCTTGAAAGCAGTAACAAATTTGGCAGAGCTCAGTGGAAAATGCTCATTAATGAGAGGTTATAGTCTCTTCTCACGCACTTATAGGCAGCAGTGTGTTGTGAATTAAAGAACTGTTCTATTGCAGTCAAGATAGTGCACTGGTCACCCACTTTCCCAGTGTTTCTGAGTTTGCCACACCTGCAAATCTAGATAGTACACACTGTGTTTTCTTTGAAAAACCAGCTTACACACCTCTATTTCACCAAGACTTTTTTTTTCCTTTTGTAACAAAACATCCTGCGAAGATCTGTAAGACCAAGAAGGACTGCTCCCAGAAGACCCTGGCACTATAAAGATAGGATATTTGTAACAAGTTGGTGAGCTTTTGACAACTGTGAAAACAGCTTTGGAGAATTTCGACAACTTCCCCCACATCACCTAGCAGAGATAGAGATAGAGAAAGGCTGTGAATGGCATACTTTTTATAACAGGCCTATGGATCTTGGATCTTATCATTTTCTCTTTCAACGACTTTTGGATTTGAAATACTTAGACTTGAAATCTTTTATGCGACTAAAAGAACAGCTTTGAAATCAGACTGTGGGAACTAAGTGGCTACTGATTTTGTAAAATACAATGCGGTGGTCTGCACAAGACAGGTGACAGTGTTAACAGAGAAACTGTTACAATTGAGGGGGGAGTTAAATGTAAATTGCTTTTGAATAAGTCTGTATCCATACATTCCAAAGATTACACAGGAAACATTCTAGTTACAGCATGCCCTTCTAATTTAGATCACTGAAGAAATGAAAAAAATAAAAAAATGTTTGGAACTACAGAGGCAGCTGAAACAACCTGCATAGTGCTTTCAGACTGAACTGTTATATCTTCACAGTTGGCAAAGTATCTTAGAAAGGAGACATACTAAACACTCTGACAAATATTTTCTATCTGCAAGGTTTTTAAGTCATTAAAATGCCCATAGCATGTGACAATGGTTCAATTAATTTAAAACATGTATATAGCATGAAGTTGTGTTTTCATTAAATAAAATAAAACATCACAATATTAAGATTTTATATTGTCAGGAAATCTGAAACTTTAAAAGATAATATACTGAATTGTAAGCAGTAAAATAAATCCCTTTTAATAATATTTAATGTATTTCCCTACCTTTTTTTCCAAGTATAAAATGGAGCATTTTTATCTATACACAATTAAACTACTATACAACTGTTTTGTGTCCTGTGTGGATTTATTCTTTGATTTAACTATTCAGGCCAGGCTGTCCTCAAGCTCACAGAGCTCTGCCTGCATCTGCCTCCCGAAGTGATAGGATTACAGGTATGCGCCACTGCGCCCGATGAGAATAAAATTATAAACATGTAATTGATTGAACAATTTTCCCCTAATCATCATGTATGAGTTTTATATTTGAAATAAAAATTATTATTTAAAGTTGGGCATGGTGGTGCACGCCTTTAATCCCAGCACTCAGGAGGCAGAAGCAGGAGGATCACTGTGAGTTCTAGGCCAGCCTAGTCTACAAAGTGAGTCTAGGACATCCAAGGCTACACAGAGGAAACCCTGTCTCAAAAAACAAAACAAAACAAAATTATTATTTAAGACAAAGGGCAGAAAAGCATAACCTTTTTAGGGAAATCATTTGTCAGACCTCAGTTTTCACCTGAGATGAATCCTTTCGAAAGAGTTATTTACAACCGTCTAATTCCTCATTACAAAAGAAAGATCATTGTATTTCTCAATCATTCCAATTTGTACTCTAATGCTTCAGGTATAAATAGCTCCAGGCTGCAAAACAAAGAGAAAGCAAAAAATAGAAAAGCTGCTGCTAAGAGAGTGGATTATCCTAACGACTGGGTAGCAAATTGATTTTCCAGTTGTTTGCTTTCATCAGAATTGAGGACTTAATTTGTCAACTCACATATATTTTAAAATAGTCCTTAAATACAGTTATGAAGAAGTTTGTGTGTAACTTGTAAAGAACTGGAAATGACATTGATACAGCAAACTTTATATTTGGATCTCTTTAAGCAGCTTCTCATCACTTAAAAAATGAAAAAAATAAGACTAATCAACAACTAAATAGAAAAAAACCAATAAAAATAAAAATGGGAGTGGGGCTAGAGAAAAGCTCAGTGGTTGAGAACCGACAGCTCTTCCAGAGGACCTGGGTGCATTTCCCAGCTCCCACGTGGTAGCTAATACCATCTGTGACTCCAGCTTCAAGGAGGATCCTATGCCCTCTTCTGACCATTTGCTAGCTTCCGTGGGTGCGGCATACACATTGTTAATAGATATATATTCAAAGTAAATACCCATACAAATAAAATAAAAACAAATCTCAAAAATATTTTTTTTAAAAAGAGGGGGAGATCTGGGAAGTTGACTCAGTGGTTAGGAGCACTTGCTGCTCTTGGAGAGGGACCAGGTTTGATTTTCAGGACCCACATGCCTGCAACTCTAGTACCAGAGGATCATGTGCTCTCTTCAGACCTCCATGGGCATAACACATGAACGTAGAACACATACATAGATGCAGACAAAACATTCATTTGCATAATAAAATAAATAAAATTTTAAAATATTAAAAATAAAAGATAATAAAACGCAGGGGCTGAACAGATGGTTCAAAGGGTTTGTGTTCTACTCCTTACTCTTAGGTCACACAGTTCACAATCACCTATAATACCATCTTCAAAGGGATCACACACATACACACACACACACACACACACACACACACACACACACACACACGGCATACATTCATACAAACATGCAAACATACATTTAACTATTTTGGTAAAATCATTACAAAAGATAGAAACAAGGGCCAACGTCAAGTCATAGTCACATAATGTAAAAATAAACCAGAGCTACCCATCTCCTCATATAAAGTGTTAGCCTTTGTGTTGTTTACATGTCAACTGCACCTTTTAAAAAACGTTTTCTCTCTCTCTCTCTCTCTCTCTCTCTCTCTCTCTCTCTCTCTCTCTCTCTCTCTCTCTCTCTCTCTGTGTGTGTGTGTGTGTGTGTAGTGTGGTATAGTTGTTCAGTTGTGAAGGTCAGGGGTCAACTTGGATACTAGGGTTGGAACTCAGGCTGTCTGGCTTTCCAGGCATACAGTTTTCCTGGACAGGTCAGACATCCTGCCAGTACCACCTACAATGCTATTTCGTATGTACTAAACACTATTGCATAAAAAAATATTTGAAAAAGAAGTCTCCTAAAACTTTATGGTTACAGACAATATTTTTTCACTTAAATAATATTAATGGTGATTTGATAGGGTGAGCAAGGTAAGACTTTCAAGCATTAAGGGGCTGAGATGATAGCTCAATGGTTAAAGTACTTCTTTAGCATGTCTCTAGGTTGAATTCCCAGCATCCCTCTAATAAAAATACATTAAGATTAAGAACATGAAAGAAGGAGAGATCATAAATCTGATTTTTTAATGAAATTGTATTTTGAATAAAAACGAAAAGGTGTACATTTGTACAAAAAAATCTTTATTTTGGAAACTGTAAAACTTGGGGGAAACAGAGGACAGAGTGCCATCACCAAATTTAAATAATTACTAATAGGTTGCCAACCTTCTTTTACTTCCTCATCACCTTTTTTCCCCTATAGTTTTAGGTGCAATTCACAATTATATTTTTATAGTTTATAGATTTGGAAAGCGGATGATGGTAGGTATTAAAATCTTGTTCAGAGTTAATTGGATATAAGGAAAAAGAGCAACATGACATTTGGATTTTTTATTTTATTTGTTTTTTAAATATATTTTATTCATTTTAACATCTCAATTGTTATCCCATCCCTTGTATCCTCCCATTGACATTTTGATTTTTAAATGTCAATATTTACAGTTAATCTGAACTCACTGCATTTTACTGATTCTAAGGTGCAGATTTGGTGTTATTCCTTTCCTCTTTGTGGTGGTTTGAATAGGGATAATCCGTGTATGCTCATATATTTAAATGCTTGGTCATCAGGGGTGGCACTACTTGTGAGGAATAAGGAGGTGTGGCCTTGTTGGAGAAAGTGTGTAACTGGCGCTAGGCTTTGAGTTTCAGAAGCTCAAGCCAGGTGCCAGTGACTCACTCTTTTCCTGCTGCTCACAGATCAAGATGTAGAACTCTGAGTTACCTCTCTCGTGCCATGCGCCCTACATGCCACCATGCTTCCCACCATGATGACAACAAACTAAGCCTCGGTATCTGCAAGCAAGCCCCAATTAAATGTTTTCCTTTATAAGAATTTCTATGGTCCTAGTGTCTCTTCATAGTAATAGAACATTGATTAAGGCATCTTGTAGGGGTTTGAATGAAAATGGCCCCATAGGCTCATAGGAAGTGGCATTATTTTAGATGTGGCTTTGTTGGAGTAGATGCAGCTTTGTTGGAGGAAGTGTATCACTGGGAGTGCGATTAAAGGTATGCGCCACCACACCTGGCTTGTTCTAGATAATTTACCTGTCAACTTGACAGAGTTTAAAGTCACCTGAGAAGAGATTCTCAGTTGGGGAACTGGCCAGACCGCATTGGCCTGCAGGTCTATCTGGCTGGCTTGGTTATTAATGTAGGGAGGCCCAGTCCACTGCGTGTTGTGCTATCCACCAGGCAGGTGGTCTGTGTCTGTATAAGAAAGCATGGGCCTGTGAACAAGGCAGCTCCTGTCGATGATAAACTGTAAGCTGTTGGCTGAAATAAACTTCCTCTAAGCTGCTTTTATTGATGGTATCTGTCCCAGCAACAGAAAGGAAGCTAGAACAATGACAGACAGAGGCGCTTTTCTCTTCTTTGCTAGTGTGAGCATGCTACAGTACACATGAGGATGCAGGTACCCTTTCATAGGCTCACTGCCTTCCGTTAGGTGTGTGTCCAGTAATGAGGCTATTGAATCAAGTACTACACTGATTTTCTTTCTTTTTTGGGGGTAGGGGGAAACAAACGTTTCCAACAATGAGTAATTTAATTCACATTTCCACAAATTAAAAGGTTTCTTTATTATTGTCAGTATTGTTATCTTTTGCGTATGGTACTAGGCCTTCTGAGATGAGAGTGACATCTTGGTGATTAGTGATGCTGAACATGTTTTCAGATGCCTACTGGATACTTGCTTGTCTTCCATTGAGAAATGCCTACTTAGCTCTATTGCCCACTTTTAAAATAGGAAATTTAGCTCTGCCATAGAATTCTTTGAGGATTGTGGATATTTTGTTGGTATTAGTCCTTTTTAAGATGTACAGTTTGTATATATTTTCTTCCATTTTTGTGGGTACTCTTTTTAAACTTACCCCTTTTTACTTTTACATTTGAGTTTATTTTGGAGCTTTAATACCTAAGTTAGCTTTATTTGTCAACTTCACACTTGCCTAAGGTCATTCTAAGAGGAAAGCCTTACCTGAGGAATTGCCCAATCAGATTGGCCTGTGGGTATGTCTGTTGGGATGGTATTGATCGGTAACTGGTGCAGGAGGGCCCTGTCCACTGCGGGCAGCATCCTCCCTAGACAGATGGTCTTGAGTTGTATGAGAACACTACCTAAGCATAAAGCCTATGAGTGAGCAAGCCAACAAGCTGCAGTGTTCCTCCTCGAGTTTAGCACTTAGAGCTCAAAGCTTCTTCCTGGAGTCCCTGATGACTTGAAAATGTAAACCAAATAAACCTCCCTTTCCCTAAATTGTTTTTGGTATCAGTGTTTTATCACAGCAACATAAAGGAAGTATAGTAAATGTATTTTTAAAATTTATTCCCTTAGAAATAAAACCTCCTGCATGTACATAATGTCTTTTGCCCATACTCACTCTTCATTAGAGTCAATTAGTGCTGCCTAGGAACGTGTGTGGGGCCATCCTCCGAATCAGGATAATGAAGGCTGACTCTCCACTACTGACTGTTTTTTGGTTTTGCTTGTATAGTTCTTTCATTTTGATAAAACCTCATTTGTTTATTTTTGGTTTTTGTTTCCTATGCTTGTCACGTCTTAGCCAAAAAAAATCCTTGGCTATTCTAATGTAACATATTTCCCTTATGTTTTCTTTCAGAATTTTATAATTTTGTGTTTTACATTTAATTTTTCCAAGGTGAACCGACCTTTGTAACTGTTGAGATATGGGTCTCTAATTTGACTCTTCTACATGTGGATATCTTCTGTACTTTTAGGTTCCTTTTTGCATCACTTACTTTGTAGTTGGGGGGGTCTGTTCTCTGTAAAGTTAACTAAACAGAATATGCTATAAAGCAACTGGGCAAAGCACTCATGTGCTGATCACATGAGAAAAGCTCCATTTATCTTAAAAATGAAGGAACTTTTAAATAGAGCTCAGCTAACACATGGCAGCTTCCCTGCCTCAGGAATTGAACTTGTTTTCTCTAAAATAGAACCAAATGCTAAGAGCTTTCACTTATTATTAGACACATTTATATGTGGAAACAGCACTAAACTAATTCCACAGTGGATTTTTTTTAGCCATTTTGCTTACTTTGCAATGTCTTCCTGACTTTATATCCCATAATTCTTCTCCAGCAAGTCCTAAAACCTATTTATTCCTAAAGTCTGTTAGAAAAAAAACAACAAGTTCTACAGGAATTTTCTGAAGTTTAAACAAGTGTTTCTTACATTTTGACTTTTACATTCTATGTATACAATTCTAAAAACACATTTCAGGCTAGAGAAATGGTTCAGCAGTTAGCAGTATTTACTATTCTTGCAGAGGACCCTAGGCCAATTCTTAGCACTCATGTCAGGTGGCTCCTCAACACCTTTAACTCCAGCTCCAGCTCCAGGGTGATCTGACACCTCTGGTCTCTGTAGGAACCTGCACACAAATACACACACACATGCACACACATACATAGTGAAAAATACATTTTTAAAAAGTCTTAATTGTCTACAGTAATAGCATACTGCATAGTGCATGCCAAAAATTAAGTCCATGTTGGTCATGATGGTGCACACTTGAAAATCTCAGCACTCAGAAGGCTGAGGCAGGGGGATCTGAAATTCAAGACCAGATTGACCTATATAGCAAGAAAGACCTTATGTCAAAAGAAGAAGAAACAGGTTGTCAAAATGGCTTATCAGGCAGAGGCTCTCTTCACCGCATCTGGCAACCTGAACTTGATTGCTGAGACCCACATGGTGGGGGAAAGAAATCAATTCTGCCAAAATGTCCCCTCAGCTCCACACAGGAGTAGTGCCACATCTGAGCCCATACACATGCACACAAAATAAGTAAACAGTGCCACATCTGTGTTCATACCACGTCTGTGCATATACCACATCTGAGGCCATACACATGTACACAAAATAAGTAAGTAGAAATGTGTTTTAAAGCCACAGAAATGAGTGAGCGCATAAACACCATGTTCATCAAGACATCTGACATTTAGGTAAGCTCTTCATAAGAAAAAGTGTTGAAATTAATAAATGGGACCTCATGAGGCTGAGAAGCTTCTGTAAGGCAGGAGACACTGTCAAAAGAACAAAGCGACCGCCTACAGACTGGGAAATAATCTTCACCAACCCTGCATCTGACAAAGGTCTAATATCCAAACTTTATAAAGAACTCAAGAAATTAAACGCCACCAAACCAAATAACCCAATTGAGAAATGGGGCTCAGAATTAAACAGAGAATTCTCAACAGAGGAATATCAAATGGCTGAGAAACACTTAAAGAAATGCTCAACATCTCTAGTCATCAGAGAAATGCAAATCAAAACAACTCTGAGATTCCATCTTACACCCATCAGAATGGCTAAAATCAAACATTCATGTGACAACACATGCTGGCGAGGATGTGGAGAGAGAGGAACACTCCTTCATTGCTGGTGGGAATGCAAACTAGTACAGCCACTTTGGAAATCTATCTGGTGCTACCTTAGAAAACTGGGAATAGGGCTTCCTCAAGCCCCAGCTATTGCTCTCCTTGGAATATACCCAGAAGATGCTCCAGCACACAACAAGAAAATTTGTTCAACCATGTTCATAGCAGCCTTATTCATAATAGCCAGAATATGGAAACAGCCTAAGTGTCCATCAGCAGAAGAATGGATAAAGAAACTGTGGTACATATACACTATGGAATACTACTCAGCTATTAAAAATAAGGAATTCCCGAAATTTGTGGACAAATGGATTGAACTAGAAATGATCATAATGAGTGAGCTAACCCAGAAGCAGAAAGACTCAAATGGTATATACTCACTTATAACTGGACACTAGCCCAAGGGGCAGGTCCCATCAAAATCTGCACCTACCAGGAAAGTGGGACAGAGGTGAGAACATCCTATTGAGACTCTAGGTGAGAAAAATATTGGGGGATAGGGAAGTAAGTGGATCCAGAGGGTCCTAGAAACCTACAAGAGGAACATTATGATGGGTGGATCTGAGCCCAGGGGTTCTGCTTGATCAAAGGCACCAACCAAGGACAAAACATGCAACCATCATCAAACCCCTACCCAGATCTAACCAAGGGACAGAACATTCTCCACAGTTAAGTGGAGACTGGGGACTGACTTTCACAGGATCTCTGGTGCCCCATATTTGGCCATGTCCCTTTGTTGGGGAGGCCCAATGGCACTCGGAGGAAGGATAGCAGACTACCAAGAAGAGACTTGATACCCTAGCACCATATTCAGGGGGAGGAGGTCCCCCTTGATCACAGTCATAGGGAAGGGGGATTGGGGTGAAAGTGGGAGGGAGGGAGGAATGGGAGGATGTATGGGATGGGATAGAAAATGAGACGTAATATGAATTATTTTATCTTTCAATAAAAATGTGTTAAAAAAATAAATTTAAAAAAAAGTGTTGAATTTCAAGAACAATGGAAAACATACACTTACAGCTGATGTTATAGCTTGGCAGGTAGAGTCCTTGCTGGGAATGCACAGCTCTGAGTTTGTGAAGATTGATTTTACCCATGTTAGTTTTGAGGTTCAAGTCTAAGATCAGGCAGCACCACAGGTTTGGGTTTGGGTGAAAACAGGATACTATGATACATGTCAGACCAAAGAGTCATATCTTACACCAGAAAAGAGAGAAGGAGGGAGGTAGGTGATTGAAGGGACAGGGCAGGAAGGCACATCATCCCTCCAGAGTATATTCCCAAGGACCTAAAATCCTCCCAGTCAATGGCAGCTCCAAAAGCTCCACAGTACCTCTTGATACTACTGTGGCAGGGGTTAGGCATTTATACATAGGACTTTCAGGGACACTCATCTCAACCATAACAGTAAGAGAATAAAGAATAATTTCCTTTCCCTTGTGTAGCTTAATTTTTTTTTTCTGTAAAGACTATTTTTGAGACAGAATCTTGGTAGGTAGTCCATGATTGCTTCAAATTTGTAGGCCTACAATCTCAGTCTCCCAAGAGGTCAGCAGGCCCACCTCTAGCTCTACATTTCTCATCCTTGGTTGCCCTTAGAATGTCAATGAAGAGCTGGTGTTCGTTGGTGGTTCATAGTGGGGCATGGCTGTAACCCCAGCACTCAGGAGGCAGAGGCAGGTGGATCACTGTGAGTTCCAGGCCAGCCTAGTCTACAAAGCGAGTTCAGGACAGCCAAGGCTACACAGAAAAACCCTGTCTTTAAAAAAAAAAAAAAAGGAATGTCAATGAACAGCTTGGTAGCTATCTGAGCTGTCCAAGGGTTTGTATGCTGGAAGCATGAGATAGGATGGAACACTGAAGAGGTAGGACTTAGCAGGAGGTACTGAGAATGTGATAACATCACTCTCAAAAAAGGTGAATGCTCTTCTCCCAAGTGTTGACTTCTTATAGGACTGGATTGGGTAGTTTAAGGTTAGGTTGTCATAAGTGAAGGCTACCTTACACGTTTAATCACACTATATTGCATAGGCTTCTTGCTATTCTCACACAAAATGATTCGGACAGTCACCTACTATGCTATGACAAACCATGAGAAATAAGATGTCCTTCCATTCCCATACAAAACACTCTCCTCAGCACGTCAGGGTAAATATGTATTATCTTTACTACCTGGGTGTACCACCACAACAAGATCTGCCTCTGCTTCACTTGTGTCAAGGGCTAATTTCTAGTTTCCTTTCCTGTTACTGTGATAAAACATTCTGACCAAAAGCTGCCCAGGGGAGGAAAGGTATTTTTTTCAGCTTACACTTCCTGGTAACAGTCCATCACAGCAGAGAGATGTAAGGGCAGGATGGATCTTAAGTAGAAGCAGAAGCCGAAACCTAGTGGGAAAGCTGTTAACAGAGGGCTTGCTTGCTCCTTCTAGCTCATGATCAGCCAGTGTCTTCTACAGCTCAGGACCCCCTGTCCCGGGTGGAGCACCCACCAATGGGCTGGACCCTCTCATGTCAATCATCAGTCAAGAGAATTCTCCATCCACATGGCCACCCTCATGATCTAAGGAAACTCTAAAATGAGACTCTCTCTTCCCAGGGACTCTTAGCTGAATAAAGTTGACAAAAACTAATCAGAATGGCCAATGTGGAGAACTGATTTATTAAAATTAGAAGTGCATTTTAGAATGAACATTTCCTTGGTGTTGTTGAGGTTTACAGGGGTTATTGCACACAACTCTCTTAGTTATACGGGTACTCTCTGACAAGTACTCCCTGGGTGTCATTTGCTCTTATGCACCTTGCTTACTCTCACCTGCTGACCCCTTAGTGTAACAGCTGCTTGCTACTTTGTGGGTTCTTTATTCTCTCTTCCACCCTTCTCCACCCTTTTCACCCCAACACCAGATAGTAGAGAAGAAGGGATAGAGGGGCAAGTGGGCAAAGTTACGGTTACACTGCTTCCTGCTGATTAGGGCTGGTGAGTTCATTGGGACAAGCTTAATCTTCACTATCAGTTTATTTAATTTCTTTTTGTTTCTTTGCACAGGACTACTTGACAAACTGCAACCAAAGCGTCCAACCACAAACCAGCCAATAGCAACAACCTTGCTTCTGGGGCCCTAGCACTTATATATCCTTCAAAAAGTTCCCAGAATTTCAAATGTTATAAACTATCAGAAACTATCTGCAGTTGGCAAAACCACATCCCTGCTAGAGCATGAGAAAAATCATAGTCAGCTACTTCGAAGCAACCTCATATCCCCACAACTGGGATAGAAACAAAAATGTATTCCCATAAATTTTATTTTATTTTTTATAGAAATCAAAAATTTAAAAATTCTCACTACACTTTTAGAATCATGGTATGTCATACACTTTGCATCTTTGCCTGTGACTGCTTTCAACAAGTTAGCAAATATGCAAAGGTAAAACCCAAAGACATGATGCCATTGTCACTGGTCTAATTTCAACATCATCCCAGTTCTCATTTAAGTTTCCTTTAGTGCAGAAGCCAGGTCAACAATGAGTGTCTTCTGTAATTGTTCTGTACTGTTTTGTTGTTTATTTTTGAGGTACAATCTCTTCCTGCATCTGGAGCTTGCCAATACTTCTAGACTGGCTGGGCAGCAAACCCCAGGGATCCTCCTGTTTCTGCCTGCTTGACCGATGCTGACTGCAGCATGTTCCAGGGCACCCAGAGCCTCATGCTTGCATAACAAACATTTTAGCAGCTGAGCCATCACCACAGCTCCCAGATAGGGAAATCTTTAGAGAGAATCTCAGCCCAGCAACATTTAGGCCTGGGTATGGGACATTTGACACATCTGATAGGAGACATGTGTCCTTAGGTTACCTGGCCTATGGTACAGCCTTCCTCCAGTTTCTATGGAGAATGAAGAGGACTTGCTGATCTTTTGGGAAGGTTTTGAATCTTTTTCTAAACCCTCCTTTCATCAATACGGTCCTTCATGTTTTTTATTTATCTCTAACCTAATTCATGTATCTGTATAGCCTGTTTTATTACAATTATGAGACGGCTTTATTAAAAACAGCTATATTAAAAAATATAGCTGTTAGATATTTAATTTTTCAGTCTACATTTCTGTATCTACACTGTCACTTTATGTTTTCCTAACATATCCTCTGCAGAAAGCATTTTCTATCAAATTCTCAGTTCATTTAACCATCATGTGGTTCTAGATAAAGAACTCAGTGTTCTGGGAAGGAGTCGTTCACCTACCATGAAATCCTTGCCTGGGCAGCAAGTAGCTGGTGTGTCAGAGTTTGTAGGATTGTGGTACCTATAGAACATAACATGATTTTCTGTGCAAAAGTATGTATGTGGATGTGGCTCATATACTTATGTGAGTACATATATTTATCATTAAAAAGAACTAAAAATCATTTAAAATGGTTGTATCCCATCTTATGATCATCACAATTCATTTTAAGTACTGGTATCATGTCTTCACAAAATATGGCACTGCTTTCATTGCACCACTAAATACTATGAGGAATTAGTTGAATGGACATTAATGTAGAAAATCCCTGATAAGAATTTATATTACAAATCCAATGTGCTCTTACAACTCAGCAAGAAGACAAATAAAGGTTGGAGAAATCAATCAGCAGTTGGGAGTTCCAGAGCACCCAAGTTGCATTCTCAGCACCCATGTGGCATCTCACAACTATCTGTAAGTATCTCATGCTCTCTTATGGACTCAGCAAGCACCACGCACATACAGGGTGCACAAACATACATGTAGATGAAGCAGTCACACTTAAATTTTGAGTTAATGTTTACCAGATAACTCCAATGAAATAATGGACCAAAGGTACAAACCCACACTGTACTAAGAAGGCAGGTGAGGGCTGGCAAGATTACTTGGTAGGTACAGGCGTTTGCTGCCAAGTCTGACCACTGCATTTAGTCTCCAGGAGCCACACTGTAAAAGGGAGGAGAAGATTCACAAAAGCTGTCCTCTGACCACCGTATATATGTCATGGTGGATGAAGAGAACCTACTCCCAAAGTTGTCCTCTAATAACTTGTGTATATTTTAGCATACATTAAAATTTCCTGGGGCTGGAGAGATGGCTCTGTATAAAAAAGAATTTTTTTTTTTCCTAGAGGGTATTACTTAATGTGCAGGCTGGATAATGTTCACAGCTGTGTTTTTGTGTAACTCTGTGCTCTTGCATGAGATGTAGTTTCTCTTTCAATGTTCTGATGAACATGTTATTGAACTGGTGTGTTTGGGGGACTGATTTACAAGAGGCAGGATTGTGACTGTTAATCATTACTATGGACTCAATGAGTGTATGCATGAGGGTGTTTCTAGAGAGCTTTGACTAAGGAGGGAAGATCACTCAGCAAATGGTAGAACTGTCCCTTGGGATGGAGGTTGAGACTCAACAAAGTAGGAAAAGAAGAAAGCCTGATGATGCTGATGAACACTGCATAACTGATCGAGGACACCATGTGGCCAGGTACTTCACAGTGCCACTGCCATGCCTTCCCTGCCACAAGGGATTGTACTTGCTGAAACTGCGCCAAAATAAAGCTTTCCACCTTAAGTTCATTTCCCATCAGGTATTCGGTCACAGAGATGTCAAGAACAACCTACGTCAAAGAAGCGGTGACTCTATCAACATAATCAGAGCTATGCCATTTCAAGTGAGAAAAAGATTTCAGAGTAACGGAAAAAAAATCTTACCCATATTTTGGCGGTAAAGTACATTTTCATAAGCAGCCAAGGAATTTAACACCTAAATTAATCAAACAGTTTACAAGTCGTCATTTACTTTCAAAGTGAAAAGCTGGTTACACAAAGCCTGTCTGAATGGATTGGTCCTCAGAGTTTTCCTCAATAATATAAGCAGGGAGAAGGGGGATCATGGTCCTCTAGGAAATGTTGGCACCTCAAAAGCAGAGGAGGTAGAGAAACAGCCATCAGACAACTCCCAGAAACCACCTTACAGCAGTGCTGGCTAGCTGTCAACTGGATGCCTTTTTACCAGGCTTCCCTATGGTGGCCCTCCGCACTATCTGGGCCTGACACATCGGTAGGAGGCAATACAAGGCAATATTGGAAAAAAGAGTACATGGATAAAAGTATCAGCAACAAACAGGGAGTAAAGATTCTGTGCAAGCCAACAAATCGGCGCCAGTAAGACATAACGTCTCTACAAGCTTATAACCCACTCAGACTCGTGCAGTTTGTGGCTGTGCCATGCCGCTAAACTCAGCAGGTGTGTACACGTGTTCGGATTTGCTCAGCCTGTCCTCCTTGTATCTGAAGTCCGGCATTAGGCTTCTGTTGCGAGACTTTAGTATCAGGACTAGTACCCACTGGAACCTAATTCAGATTGCAGAGAAGAGGTCGCCTTGTTCCACAGGTTAATCTCTACAGTCTATTAGGGACTATCTCAGCTTTTGCTTGTCTCACAGCACAGCACCTACCTTAAGTAATAAAAGCTACATGTAAATTCTATCAAAGTATTTATCCTGGGTAGAATTATATGCCAAGTAATAATAAGGTCCTAAATATAGTGTATTTCAGTAGGGGATTCACAGAAGAATTGTATTGTACCTTGGAATGATGAACATTCAGAAACCACTTAACATAGATCAGATCTGTTAATTCTTTCAAGGAAAAAAATGTCAATTTATTATCTTTGTATCTGATATCAGTAAATATAATTATGATGTTCACAAAGGAATGCACTACTTTGTATGGTATGTTAAAATTAGTTAAAAAGCTAAAAGTTTACTATTTCAAAACTAGTTACTTAGTAAATAGAATTCACAAGTATCAACAGAATAGTAAAGTTTATGAAGACATTTATATATTAAAGAAACCTACACATTTCAGATTGACATATCAAATATAAGCTGATATTAGAAATAGCCATGCTGTAATACAAACCCATAAGTCAAGAGTATTAAGAACGGAAGATCTGGTGTGCTGTTAAGCCAGAAGTGCATAGGAAAATTTCTTGGTGTCAGAAATAAAGATTGAATAGAAAATGGAAGGCAGAGATCTGTGAGGTGGAACAAAACTAAGAAGCCTGCCAGTAACCTCAGTATTAGGATGGCAGGTGCAGGCAGATATCATGAGTTCTAGGCCAGCTTGCTGGTCTACATATTACATTCTAGGGCAGACAAGCCGACACAGTGGGACAATGTGGAAACAACAAGAACAAACAACAACTCTGTAACACTGTAGTGACCATACACATGATGGTTACCAAGGCTGTCTTTTTTGTACCTGCTACTCAAGAGTAATTAACATTAGTGTACTTTTCAATTTCCAAAGTACTCTGACATAGACCATTAGCTGTCAGCTCTTATTAGCTAAACAGATATTTTGAAATCTGATATAATGTTCATGAGTGTGATGTTGGGTTACTGACAAACAGCACTAAGAGCATCTTGACCAAAATCTGACTAAGTTGATTGCACAGCCGTAGGAGTTTCGAACGGATGACCAATCTGTGATATGGGAGAAATCTCTGCCCTTGACCATGCCTCTGAATCAGCAAGAATGCTTATCCTCTATTGAGGCTCTGAAGTGGAAAAAGTCACAGCAAGCCAGCACTTCAGCCTGTGGTAAGCTGTGGAGTACAAATTCATTCTGTGTGATTGGCTCAAATGATCCTAAGCAGATGTGCACATGGTAACTGGTCAGGATATAACTAAATCCACACAATGTAGGCAAATGCAAAACTGCTTGTGGTTAATATTCTACATACTAAGCACACTCCAGCCAAGGAAGATCTGCTGGAGATAAATTTACAGTGTGTAGAAGTGAGTCACTCCAAGGAAGCATCAGTAGACACAACAAGTAGAATTTGTATAGCAAGGACCAGAACAGGGACAAGGTCTTCTTATGACTACACTTTGAAATCAAGAATGAAGAATATAATCATAGAACTAGAGAGTACTTTTAATAATACCAGGAAGATTTGTAAGAAAACCAAACAGAATCCCCTTGCAAATAAAATACATACTCAAAAGAAAATAGTAGAGGGAAAGTTCCAATCACTTTTCTTTCATTAGTCTGCCTAAAGTACTGGTATTTTGTGATATTTAAGCCTGGAAAATGACTCTTGCATACATAAGAAATTTATATTAGCTTTCCCCCCTTGAAACTACATGTGGAAGGCAGATGTGCTTTTCATTTTGTTAGTTGTTTCAATTTGCCAAAACCTTGCATTTTTAAATTCTAGATATCCCACAAAATTTACAGCACATTTGTTAGCCTTCATTGATTTCTCTATGATACATAAATTGACATAAAATGCACACAATTCTATAAAGGCATACTCTAGGCAAACACTGCAATATAACAGCCATTAGTTAATCTAATGATTATTTTAACCATGTTGTAGCTGGTACAAAAATACTACTTATGACTGAAGACTTGGTTTCTAAGACTTACTAAGATCTATTGTTAGACTGAGATCAAAGATAAGGATATAGTTATTCTATACAGTTATTAGTAATACTAAATATCTCATAACATCACAAGTAAATAAATGAAGTGATTTTATTATAAAAGTTTAATATCTTAAGTTAGGCTTTCAGGTCCTAAAAGTACGGACAATTCATACCTTAGAATAAAGCATATTAAAAATAAATTATATAATGATGGGAATTAAATGCCTAAAACAATACAAAGCAAGAACATTAAAAATAAATTAAACAATAGTGGGCGTCAAAGTAAAGTAGTTTGTTCTCTAGATATTTGACATTATACTGCTTTGTCTAAGGGTTTTTGTGTGTTTGTTTGTTTTTGTTTTGGAAATAAATACAAAATAGCCGTGTTTAAACTGGACCTAGTGGCACATGCCAATAATTCCAGTACTTGGGAAGTTGGTGTACTAAGACAGCAAGTTTAGGACCTGTCAGACATTAGCTAGACCTTATGTTAATTAAAAACTAAGCAACCTCTGGGGGCTTGAGAGACAATATAGTCAATAAAGTGTCTGTTGGATAAGCATGAGGACCAGAACCCACATAAAAGCTGGTGTGATGGTCCACATCTGTACCCCAGAGCTGCAGGAGTGGAGATGTTGGACCCTGACCTCACTGGCCAGCCAGGCCAGCCAACAGGAAGTTCCAGGTGCAGTAAGAGACTCATGATAGAAGATGACACCTAACAGTAGCCTCTGGCCTCCAAACATACGTGCAAGTATGTCCATACACATCCACATGCCTACATTCACATAAGAACACACACAGGCACACAAAATTCCTTAGGTGTCTCTCAAGACAGGGGTAGCATGCTTACCTGTGAATTGTCTATGTAGCTAAGGTAGGCTTTGAACTCCAGATCTTTCTGCTTCTTCTGGAGTTCTGGGATTATACATAGTTCCAACTGAGTGCTTGCAGAGCAGGCAGGAAGTCTTTGGTTTAATCAATATAAAACACTCGCTCCTCACTCTCTGCGTTTTCCGAAGAGCAGTGGATGTTCAAACCGAGAATCTTTGTTTATGTGTTCCACATGAGTCTGAGATCAAAGAAGAACATTATGCAAAACAAAGCATGGCGGAGCTAGAAAAACCTTGCATGAAAACAAAACAAAACAAAAACTTGCATGGACTGGGGAGATTGGCTTTCTTAAACCTAAAAGAAAATGTAAGAGCAGAATGACAAAAATACACTTGTAAGAGAAAAAATATTCTAGAGTCCTCCTAAATGACTCTATTTGTTGGCATATATTTGAATCCTCAAGCTTATAGTTTGGATTGTAGGAAAGGGACCCCTTTCCAAATATATGTTCTGAAGCAAGAAGATGCTGAGTTTGTGTCCAACCTAGACTACATAGTGAGATCCTGTCTCAAAATAAAAAAGCAACCAATAAAAAAGAAAATACAATATTAACAGTTTACTTTAAGCTCACAACTGATAAGAAAATACCACATTAAAAAAAAAAGAAAATACCACATAATAGAAAAGCAAGTTAAATTAGAATTCATTTATGTTAATCTTTTTCTTTTATACATTAAACAACTAATGTTTACAGGTGTAAAATAACTTGACCAACATTTTATAGACACTTCACAGATCGAAGGAGGCTATAGGCCAGACCTTTGGACTAACAGCCCAGCCCCACGGGAGACAGAACATTTGCCTGGGGAGATCTGAAGACTTTATGTAAGTGTGTAATGCTAGCACACTCTAAACACACATTACATAATGTGGCTACACACTTTTTTTTTTTAAGGAAGAAAATGAGCCAAATGCTATTTAAGAAGCCAGTGAAGTTCAACAAATATTTATTGAGGGTTCATGTAGTGGGCGTTTTTGTTTCTTTAAAAACTCAGACATGGTATGTAAACATGTTTTGTTTTAATCCCAGGTGTTGGATATGGGGATGCTTCAGATTGTCCACAGCCCCAGACTATTTTCCTTGTGCAGCTCTGAGAGGGGCACAATCTTTGCCAGCTGTGGATAGTTTAATTCTGAGGATTCTGAGAGGGTATAAATGTCAGAGCTCAGAAAAGGGCACGCCAAGGAAGAAGAAGGCTGTTCCTCCTGGATGCTGTTGTTGCAGACTGAAGAGAAGAAGTTGGAGCTACCCAGATGACGAAGACTGGACTTGCCCGAAGGAAATTAATGACCCTCACCAAAAGGAAGTAGCCTTTGAGATCTGCGCCCCCTTACCCCACTAACGTTCCTTCTCTCCTACTTGGGGCTGGGGTGTTGGAAGGGATTGGGGTGGAGAAGGGAGGTAAAGATATGAGATAGATGAAAGAACAGATAAAAACTACAACCTAACAAGTGGCACCCAGAGGTAGGGCTTGGAATAATGGAAACTGGTTTCTAATGAGGTAGAGGAGACAGCAGGGTATGAAGGAATGAATACACTGTTTCAGGATAGCAGCAAAAGGTTTACTGTGGCTTCTGACACTGGGTTCTCTCCTACTTTACTCCCACAGGGGATTTTCTGTTTCAGTTTGATGAGAAACAAAGGGTGGACTTGCCCCCAGAAACCCAACAAGCCTAATCAGCAGGAATGAGTCAAAAGAGAAGTACACCCCTTCTCCACAGTAACTTTCTTTCTCTCCTACCTGGTGTTGGGGTGCTGGAAGGGATAAGGGTGGGGAAGGGAGAGATATAAGAAACCCAAATAAAATAAAAAAATATAAGATAACAGGTTCACTGATGTTGAGTGTTTCAGACACTTAAGACTTGTTTTGTCTCTACGTAGCTCTGGCTAGCCTGGAACGCAGTGTAGAGACTGTTTGGCTGATTTGAATTGGTAGAGATTCTCCTGCCTCTGTCTCTTAAGAGCTGGGATTAAAGGGGAGCACCATCATGTCCAGCATTAATGGGTACCATTTTTTTCCCCTTTGAGAACTGTTCATTTTATTTTTATTTTTATTTTTTATTAATTTATTCTTGTTACATCTCAATGGTTATCCCATCCCTTGAATGGGTACCATTTTTAACAGATAGGGAAGGATATATTTTTAAACAGCCTCATTGAGGAGGTAAGAGATATAGCCATGTGCTCATGGTGGAATGTGTCAGGCAGAGGAAATGGGCAGCACAAAGTTCTAAGAGCTTGTTTAATGAGAACTGCGGTAGGTGTGAGAGGAGTTCGAGAATATGGGGAACAGCTCATGTTCACTACAGTAGAGGAAAGGCATGCTGGGAGAGCGGGTATTGACCATAATTAACTTTGAAAATGAAACAAAAGCTACACATTTTCTATTTATGCTACAACCTATGAAAAGACAAATGTGTGTGCATAGGAGCTGGGCATACAGCTCAGTTGGTAGAGCACTTGCCAAACGTGTAGGATGGCCTGGGTCAGATCACTGACACTGCATAAACCAGGAGTGGTGACATATGTGTATAGCGCCAGCACTGGGAAGGTAGAGGCAGAGTCATCAGAAATTTAGCATCTCCTTTAGCTACATAATAAATTTAGTGAGTTCAGAGCTAACCTGGGATACAAAAAAAAGACAAAACCAAAACAAACAAACAAACAAACAAACAAACAAAAAACCTGTCTCAAAAGAAAAGGAAAGGAAGCAAGAAAGGCAGGCAGTCACACCCAGCACTGGGGAGACAAAGAAGGGTGGATTTCTGAGTTCAAAGCCCGCCTGGTTTCAGAGCAAGTATCAGGGCAGCAAGGGCTACACAGAGAAGTCCTATCTTGAAAAATAAAACAAAACAAAGGCAACTCTTGGTTTTCAAAAAAGGGAAAAGATTGAGTACAGTTGTTCTTTTTTTTTTCTTTTTTTTTGGGGGGGGGTTTCGAGACAGGGTTTCTCTGTGTAGCCTTGGCCATCCTGGACTCACTTTGTAGACCAGGCTGGCCTTGAACTCACAGCGATCCGCCTGCCTCTGTCTGCCAAGTGCTGGGATTAAAGGCGTGCGCCACCACGCCCAGCTGAATATAGTTGTTCTTTTTCAGATTTCCAACTTTCAGAATGAAATGTTTGAAAAAGTAGAGTTGTAGCCGGGTGTGGTGGCCCACGCCTTTAATCCCAGCACTCGGGAGGCAGAGGCAGGTGGATCGCTGTGAGTTCAAGGCCAGCCTGGTCTACAAAGTGAGTCCAGGATGGCCAAGGCTACACAGAGAAACCCTGTCTCAAAAAACAAACAAACAAACAAAAAAGGAAAAAGAAAAAATAGAGTTGTGACGGGAATGGTGGCTCATTCCTGTAATCCAAGTACTCAGGGGCAGAGGAAGAAGGATTGCTGTCAATTTTGGGTAAATCTGGTTAACACAGTGAATTTTAGGCTAGTCAGGACAGCTTAGCCATACTCATCCCTCATTCTTCCCAAAAGATGGAGGTCAGTTTGACAGTTTCGTCAATTCAGTGGCTGACCGTTCAGAAATCGCCTGGCTTGAATGATGGGCCTCAGGTCCCTTCCATGGAAACTTCTAAACTTAAATGATGAAGGGGACACAGCAGGGGAAGCACTGAAGCTCACAACTGAGGGTGTGTTTTAGAAGCTCCACTGTGTATCAATATGCAGCCAAGGTTAAGAAACACAACTCCTGGCCCAGTAACTGCTCATTGCTCACCAGAACTGCCCCTTTCCATGCTACCCAGCACTCTCAAATCACAAATTCCACCTGCAGAAATGATGGGAATGCTATTCCACTGTCGACCAGAAAAGTGGTGCAGACTGTTTTTCCTTTGTGCCCCTTTATGAGTTCCCATCATCAGCACACAACAGCAAGTGTTGTCAAAATCTTGCGTCAGACACTAGAACAGAATGGCAGAGGAACGGGGAAATGGCAGTAGCATGGTTGGCATCAATTGCTCAACAGACCTTAAAGACTAAGCTGTCCAATATTCAATCACACATTTTGGTACTGTCATGATAGAAAATATTCTGTCTCCAATCCTCAGAAAAGTCCATTTCATAATGTGTGTGCCTGGCAAAATAACATACTATGGATAAAGTGTTCTGAATGCAAAAAACACCCATCTTTCCCCAACATTTCCAATCTTTAAAAAACAAAACAAAACAAAAAACCTTTTTATTAGGGCTGGAGAGGTGGCTCGGAGGGTAAGAGCAGTGACTACTCTTCCAGAGGTCCTGAGTTCAATTCCCAGCAGCCACATGGTGGCTCACACCCATCTATAATGTAATCTGATGCCCCCCTCTGGCCTGCAAGTGGAGATGCAGGCAGAGCATGTATCTATAATAAGTAAGTAAATAAATAAATCTTTAAAAACTTTTTTTCTATTGCTTTTCTGTAATTTCACTTAACAGACCCCAATCCCACTCATCTCCTTGTCCCTTATCTGCCCTCTGCCCTGGCAACACCTCTCCCCCCAAAACACACACACACACACACACACACACACACACACACCTTGCTGTGCAAGCTGCAGTCTGTCAGCGTGTCACAGCATACACTTTTCTTCAAACAACTTTTCTTGCAAATGTTCATTGCAATGAGTCACTGGTCTGGTCGAGGTCTCAGGCTTCTGCTACACCATCAGTCCTGGATCCTCACTGGGACTCCTCTCAGACATCCTGTTGTTGCTCTGTGTCATGGAGATCCTGCACAACACTTCCAATCTTGTTGCCTAGAGACAACCACTATACTTAATACCCTCATATATTTAATAAGCTTATGATGCTAATTCTTGATTATTGTTAGATCTTACTTAAACTTCATGACACAAATTGGATACATTAAACTATTCTAATTGCTTTTAATGCACAGCATCTAAATTATCACTATGGCTAGTTTCCCCACAGATTACATTTGTGACTTTAAATCTATATTTCAATTTTTATTTATTTAAACAATAGGTAGTATATCATCACTTTGTAAGACAATTTTGTACCACAAACTTTTAATCCCCCATGCCTTTTCCCATTATAGTATTTAACATTTGCCCCAGCTTGGTGAGGACAATAAAGAGCTTCTTACCTTGTTTATGGGATGTAAATCTGAAAATAGATGGATGTTCATGTGTCTCCATGTAAACAACATTCCCTGTGCAGGCAAATCTCATTCCCCTTACTGGACATTTTTGTCACAAAGTCATCTCAATTGGATTTCAGATTGCAGTTTTATTTTTGTCTTTAAAGTTTACTTTTATGGCAGTATTATTAGGAGAGGTTCTTAAAATATTTTCAGGATACTATCATAACTGGGAACTCCTTTTTTTCCCCTGTAGGTAGTTACTCCCTACATCCCTGTAGTTCATTAATCTAGTTATCAGCTCTCCAAGTGAAACGGCATTACCTGGAACTTTCAAAGGTTTACCTCCTAAGACTCAGTCTTGTTGAGAATGAGTCAGCTGATAATCTGATTGTCACTTTCTCTTCTTTTTCTTTCTCTCCTCCTCCTCCTCCTTCTTTTTTTTTTCAGTTTATCAAGACAGGGTTTCTCTGTGAACTGCTGGCTGTCCTGGACTCACGCTGGAAACCAGGCTGGACTTGAACTCACAGCGATCCACCTCCTCTACCTGTTGAGTGCTGGGATTAAAGGCGTGCGCCACCCGCCGGCCTAACTCTCACTTCTTCAACTTTTTCTACCTATGCATTTCTTCCAACATCTTCTACTCTCACTTTCTGAAAATTAAAAAAAAAAAAAAATCTGTTATCTTTTGTCACATGAAATGTCTCACGTTTCTGTTTTCCTCTCTAATCTTTTAACAATGCAAACAGTGCCTATATACTGCGTTTACAATATGGACACTGTAAAACATGTCTGAGTCTCTCCTACCTTGTGTCCATCCCTTTCATTTAGTTCAAGACACATCCAGCTTCAGTGCCGCTGAATTATGTGGCAATCAAACGTGTTTTCCTTTTTTTTTTTTTTTTTTGTTTTTCGAGACAGGGTTTCTCTGTGTAGCCTTGGCCACAAACGTGTTTTTCTATGCCCACTCTAGCTCCCAAACATAACACAGAGACCTGTACATTTATAATAAGCTTCAAGCACCATAACTGGGTGCATATCGATCTATTCTAACTTGACTGGGTACAGAAATCCACCTACTGCCTCCTCTGTCCATTATAGGCTCTTCAGTTTCTATATTAACCAAATAGAGATAAGTAAGTTTTACTCAACATTGAGACAGGAGATTCCTTAACAGTAATGACAATACCAGAATCTGTTAGCATTTAGCCCCCTGCCACTTCAGTCATTTACAATTGAATACACAGAGACACATCTTAATACAATGTAAATAAAGGTCACCTCTATGAATTTACTTTTGTGTTATCAGCGCGTTCCACCACAAGCCATAGTTCTGACCTCCTAACCTAACCTTGTAGCAGAGGAAGAAAACAGAAAACACACCAAAACCCTGCCTGTCAAGATAGCTGTAGCTAGCTTTCTGATTGGGCACACAGCTTTTCATTCTGGCAGTGATGGAATCTTCCAGTGTGACCTGGGGAGTTGTCTGAATCACACCTACATTAGGCTTCTTCTGCCCTCTTATTCTGTAAAGTAACCTGTGTGAAACATAATGTACGCCTGAATTATTTTTATTTTTCTCTGTAAACTCTCTGCAGCTGAATCACATTGTTGCTATATTAAAGAAAACTTTAAAAAGGCTTATTTAAGTGGGAAGTCTCTTGGTTAGATTTCTGTCTCTTGAAATCAAACTTGCAGGGTCAAACCTCATCTGAAGTCTTTAACAGAGCTTCTACACCCAGTGTTGAATGTAATCACTGAAGCATTCCTAATACTTCCTGTGTAGAGCAGAAAACTAAACTGACACGGATTCCAGCATCATCAGAGGTGGGCACAGCTTCATATGGTACCAAAAAGGACAAATGATCTTGATGATAAAAAGTTTGAAATCTTCTCCAGCTTCAAGTTAATAAAGTATCATTTCTAAAATCTTTCCTGGAACTTCCTGAGTATCATATGGTCAACTTACTGGCTTTTCTGACATGGCTCATTACCAGGTTTCCCCAGAGTATATAAAATGCAACTATTTGTTTTGAATGATTATAAAACTTGTTTGTAAAAATGCAAAAACATATTATCTTAGTCAGGCTGCCACACTGTAATACTACAGATTAGAAGGTTTAACACCAGGAATTTATTTTCTCACAGTTCTGACACATTCAACACATCAGAGGCTGGAGAGACAGCTCAACTCTTAAGAATGTTATTGCTTAATAGAGGACCAGACTTGGGTTCCCAGCACAGAGACTGGACAGCTCCCAACTGCCTAAAACTTCTGGTCCAGAGGACTCCCATACCTTCTTATGGTTTCTGTTGGCACCTGCACTCATGTACTCCTTCCTGCCCCGTACACTCTGGACACAAGTGATTTAAAAATCTTTGTTAAAAAACCCATTAAATACAAACCAATGTAAACTTGAAATCTGATGTGCCCACTTTATTCTGCAACTATTGTAAAACAAAAACAAGGGCTGGGCATGCCTTTAATTCCAGCACTCCGGAGGCAGATGCAGGTGTATCGCTGTGAGTTCGAGGCCAGACTGGTCTACAAGGCGAGTCCAGCCAATGCCCTGTCTTAGGGTCCGGGGCGGGGGGGGAAGAAATTTTTTAAAAGGATAGCAGTATTAGAAGAAGTATAATCTCACATGTCATGTTGTTGATGCAAAAAACACAGCTTTCCTCTAAACAGACTAAGAGGAAATTGAAATTACAGTGGAACCATTTTGAGAGACTGTAGCCCAGGAACACAGATTTAAAACTACCTCATATTTCACGTTCCAGCTGGAAGCAGTTTTGTGAAGTTTTACAGAACAAAGAAATCAAGACAAATTTAAGCTACATTGGTGTGCTTTATAAAGTACACCAGAGAGACGGGCACAACAAGACAGGGGATACTTTCCTGTAGTCTCAGGATGCTGCTAGCTTACTGCATTCTTAAAAACAAGCTTTATAAGCATTCAAAACAAATAGCTGTATTTTATATACTCTGGGGAAATCTGGTAACGAGCCATGTCTGAAAGCCAGTTGGTGGGAGTTAGATTCTAAAAGGTTTTACTAAGCACAGTTCACACACGGAGGTGGGCAAGTATGCTGTTCTGCAGTGCTAGAAGTAGCCCAGGATGAGGCAATTTCCCCCGGGACCCGCAGCGTTTCAAGCTTTCCCCCGTGCTGCAGTTCTAGAAAGTCAATCAGTCTCTGCAGACACAGCTTCTCTCCCGAAATTCTGCGTCACGACTTGTGAACACGTTAGCAGTAAAATCAACTGTCATGCTATTACTTCAACGAGGAGAAAAATAGTTTAAAAAAACTAATAAACACACTTTTAGATACGGAAGCCTGGAGGCAGGCTGAGTGCTTTCTTTCTTTTTCTTTTACTTATTTTTTTTGGTTTTTTTCGAAACAGGGTCTCTCTGTGTAGCCCTGGCTGTCCTGGACTCACTTTGTAGTCCAGGCTGGCCTCGAACCCACAGCGATCCGCCTGACTCTGCCTCCCAAGGGCTGGGATTAAAGGCATGCGCCACCACGCCCGGCTCTTTTAGTTAATTTTTGAGACAGGGTTTCTCTATAAAACCCTGGCTGTCCTGTGTAGATCACACTGGACTTGAACTTATGGAGATCCACCTGCATCTTCCCCTACTCGCTGCCCCCAAGTGCTGATATTAAAGGGGTGAGCCACAACGCTCTGCCAGGATGAGTTCTCTTAAAAATCCAAAGACTCCAATTTGGAAAAATTTAAAGAGAACTTCCTTCAAAGACATAAACATACACATATTTTAACTGCTCCCAATAATCTTGGTTTACCGAGAGGGGGGAATGACATTGTGTGCACAGCAGGTAGTCAATCGCTCCTATCGTGTCCACCCCCACCTTTTAGGACAAATAGCAAATAGGATTCGCTCCCCATTCAGAAATGTCCAGACTACCTACGGAGTTGGAGACACCTGGAGGAACTAAAAACATTTCTGGCTCTGCCCCTTCCCCCAAATGTCTCTGCGGGGCTGAGGCCTTTCCCCACTTTGGGGAATGTTGGAGGCTTATTTAAGAAGGGAGGCCGAACCCGGCTGGGAGAAGCGCCAGGCTTGCGGCCGGAGCACTTGTGGTTTGCGGGATTCTCAGGGTGACCGCGATGCGGGGACCGGGGTCAGACGCACCCGAGACAGCGCGAGGACGTGAGCTCAGGTAAGGTTCTCCCTGCCGGACTTCCCTCAGACCCACAGGCCGGAGAGAGAAGCCCCTTCCCCTCTGCTAGACAACCCCAGGGCGCGAGCACGGAGTTCGCACGGCGGGCCGCGACCACAGGCCTCGCGACCACCGGGACCGCAGGGCCGCCGCCGCCGCGCGCAGCTTGCCCTTCTCCGTGGGCCCGCCCCTCACCGCGGCTCCACCAATCGGCGGCCTCGCCCACGCGCCGCAGTTGGTGGGCGGAGCCGCGCGTCGCCAGCGTAGCGCCCGGTCCCGCCCCCGGCGCGGCGCGGCGCTCTTCACCCGCTGCGCCGCCTTGCCGCCGGCGGAGAAGAGCGGAAACCGCTGTCCGGAGCCAGCCTCCCGCGCCCGTGAGCCGCGGTGCAGCAGAGGCGCGCGCCGGGACGAGCCCGCCGACGACAGCCGCTCTCCATGCCTGTGTGGTGCTGCCGCTGCTCCCTGGCCGGTCATTTCAGGTGACTTTCCCCCGGGGACGGGTCGGAGCTGGCTCCGCCGCATGTGCTCCTCAGCCGCCGCCCGCTGGGCCGGCGCTGCTCGGAGCTCCGGGGACCCCACTCTTTTCTTGTCCCTGGACCTCCTGGGTTACGGGACGCCGAGAGTGGCTAGGCCGGTGGTGAGTCGGTTACATGTAAATGGTAAATCTGAAAATCTGCAAAGAGCCTCCTTTAAATTTTTATCTTTTAAAAATCTAGGAGCATAAGTTACTGGCTTGAAGGGAAGTAGAGAAGAATGTGTCATGTAATGACAACGGATTGTGACTTACTAAGGTTGTTAGTAATTTTAAGCCATGTTGGGATGGAGGAATTTGCAAAATGGTAGTTTTATACTCAAATTATGGTGAAAGTTTCTCAAGGTGAGAGAGAAAAAGTATGAATGAGTGTGTGTTTTAAATACAGTACAATTAACCAACACTTAATAGAATTACAGAAAAAAGCCAAAGTACTATAAAGTGGGTATTAACAGTGGGGTGAAAAAATGTTATGTTTAGTAAGGACTCCAGGACCTGGTTTCCATGTGTGACTGTTATAGAATAAGGATGTGTAACACTTGAGTTTTGCTGTTTGTTCATTTAATTTTATCTTTACTTATTTATTTTTGCAAAATTAAAAAAAACTGATCAAGAGTTGTTTAATAAAGGCTCATAGAATTTAGGTAACCATTAACTTGCATGGATAGGATATTAATTTCACTTCCAAAAATACTATTTCCTTCATTACTAATGTGAGCTACAAGTCACAGTATTTGTGACTGTCATCAACACAAACCATGGAGCTTGTTATATAATAGAGATAAATTGTATGTATTTAATAACAATCACAGAAGAGGTTCCAAAGAGGTTGTGAGATGCAGAGAAAGCACAGACTCCTGCTGTAAATAGCAACAAGCTTGGTCGTCCCAACCTAGTTAGTTTGTAACAAGGCTTTAAATTCTAGATCCTGAAAAACTTTCATGTCATAGGCTGCTGGATAATAGCTTCCAGACAGATTGATTGTTGTGTACATAAGAAACTATTCACTCTGAATGTCTTAGAAAGCAGATTGTAGTGAGAATTCGAAGCCTCTTGGAAAAAAGTATATTCCTTTAAGAAAATAAACCTCCAACACCTTGGTATACTGTTGAACAGTAAGGGAAAAGGTTGGAATTTGTACTCTTTGGCTGTGTGGTAAATGCCATCTCTTATCTATATGCAGAGACATTTATAGGAGGGCCGGGCAGGCGGTGGTGGTACATGCCTTTTATTTGTTTTTTGGCTTTTTTTTTTTTTTTTTTTTTGACAGGGCTTCTCTATATAGTTGTAGCTGTCCTGGAACTCTCTGAAGACCAGGCTGGCCTCGACCTCACAGAAATCTGCCTTCCTCCGCCTCCTGAGTGCTGGGATTAAAGACGTGATGTGTGCCTTTAGTCCTAGCCGAGGCAGGCCTGGTCTACAGAGAGAATTCCAAGAAAGCCAAGGCTACACAGAGAAACCCTGTCTTGAAAAACCAAAGGGCAGGGGAAGAAATTTAGAGGAGAGAGTGAAAAGTATTTGCTACATTTTAGTGTTGGGGGAGAAGAAAGGGTATCTACTACATTGTCATAGTTGAATGTATCATTGTGAAAATATGTCTGTTAGGCCCAGGGTGGATGTTTATTTATGTATTTAATTTTAAAGATTGTTTGCCAGCTCATTCAGGAACATTTGTAGTGGTATTTTCATTCACTTATTTTTGCGTTGCTTGGGATGAAATGTAGGGGCCCTTGCTAATAAGCAAGTGTTTTCTCATTGCATTGACTGCCCTCAGCCACTCATGCTGTCCTTTGTACAGGGTTAGTGGAAACTTACTTTAAAACAGTCTGTGGTAACAGCTACATCTTGGGGTGTCTCCAAAGTCTGCATTAATAGGCATTGTGATATAATTTTTCAAGGGAGAAAACTTCACACTTTCTACTCTGGATATTAAAATGTGAGATTGCCTTTAGTTGGCACATTAGAACTCTCTTTCAATGTAGCACTGTCAGTTTGAGAAAACATAGAATTGCAGTTCTAATGCCCTTAGAATTAAAGTGCAAATTTGTATTTGATGATTTAATAAAAGGTGTTGCTATGATTGAGTAGAAGTTTTTTATTATGCCTAAAATTATGCCTATAGTATATTTAGAAATTTTGGACTGTAGTGTTTAAAAAACAAACAAAAGGAAGGCTTTCAAAATCATAGCAAGTGGTCTTTAATGTCTGACTGTATGTGTGTGGTAACATTTTTACATGTGTGCAAAATGCTCTTCTGTATTGATTCTGAAATGTAATTCTACAAATTTTGTAATTTTCTTGGTGCCATGAATAATGAAACAGTGGAGTTAAAAAAAAAAAAAAAACCTCAAAATAGTTGGTTTTCAATAGACGATTCATCGAGTTCGAAATCTAAGGACAAATGAACACTGTTCGTACTCCTGAACTATAGCACGCATGAACTGTAGAGAAATGCAGCAACATCGCCTTCCTAATGTAGGTCGTGCATAGTTACTAGTAAACTTATATTTCATTAGTGCTTTAGGCAAACCAGCTAACCAGAGTTTGGGAAATGTATTGCCAGTGGTTTGCCACACTAGAAGATTAGCTAATGACTAAGAAATCACGAGTTGCTTTATTGTGTAATTCAGGGAAGATCTTGTACAGAGATATTAGAGCCGCTAAACTTTGTTTTGTTTTTTTCTCATGTCTTAGGAAATGCTTCAGTCAAAACTTCTTGAGACCTATACCAAATTCAGCAGTATTTCAGAATACAAGATTGATGTACAAGACTGAAATATACTTGTATACAGCGATAATGGATAACCAGAAAGTGAAATTAACAAAATAGTTTCACTTAGCATTAAAAAAAAAATGAAACACTAAGAGGGACATTTAATAAAAAATACAAGATTGTACATTGAAAAGTAGGAAGCCTGAGAAGAAATTAGGGTCTAAGGGTGCTGCATGAGGAAGTTACAGACCGTGACAGACTGAATATAGGTGTGGCTTCCCGTATGTTTACATTTTTTGCACGACGGTGTTATCATAGGGATGGAAATAGCTGGCACACTTCTCAGAACATCTTCCCCCAAAGCACAAGTATGTGAACAGTATAAGTGTTTTACGTTCATAGACCAAGAACCTGAATTGTTTTAAATTCATACTCTTGTAGCTGATCTACAGATCAGTGCAGTTTTATAAAGATAAACTACCCTCTTTGCACAAACTGATTGATGGGGATTCAAGGGACCAGAGTAGTCTCGCCAAGGTTGAAAAGGCAAAGTTAAAGGGTTCACTGTTTTTTAGTTTAAAAATTTAGCACAAAGCAGCAATAATCAAGAAAACTTGGCATTGGCATAAACAGAAGCATAAACCAGTGGGATGAAATAGGAAGCCCAGAAATCATTTTATTTTAGGTGAGTTAAGTCTTTAATGAGGGCTCCAAAAAGTAGGAAATGGACATTAGTTTCAGCAAATGCCTTCGGTCAGATCTCTACAAACTAAACAATGAACTTGTCTACTTGCTCACATTGCACAAAAATGAAAGGAGAAAATTCTTAGATGAAATCAGTAAATATTGGTGGCTACAAATTAAGCAGTCATCTCTTACTTATGACATCAAAAGCACAGCAACGGAATTAAAAGTCCATTGGGAGTGGCCAGAACTTAAAATGTATGTAAAGGTTACTAAGAAAGTGAAGAAATAGACCATCAAGATAGTAATGGTGCTTGCTGCTGAGCCTGCTGACCAGAGGGACACCACATGGCAGAAGAAAATTGAGTTTCACACACGCACATGCACAGACAATGTACACCATGACACACACAAAGGAAAAAACCCGCAAAATGGGAGAAAATGTTTACAAACTACATATCGGAAGAGACTTGAATCCAGAACTTAGGGAAAAAACCCAAAACCTTAAAAGATTATCTATGCTAAATTTAAAGCCAGGCAAACAATTTGGGGAGGGGGAGGGGAGGAGAGGGGAGGGAGAGAGAGGGGGGCATATGAATGAATTATAATGAGAATAAATGACAAATACATGGAATGATGCTTAATATTATTAGGGAAATACGAATCAAAACTCCAGTGTAATGCTGCTGGGATAGTGAAGAGCCAGGGTGTATGTTGATTAGTTGGAGGGGATGCTAATTTTCTAAAGGGCTGGAGAGATGGCTCAGTGGTTGAATGCTTTCTGTGTAGTTGTGAGGACCTGAGTTCAAATCTCCAGCAATCTTGTTAAAACCAAGGTGTGATTGTGTGTGCCTATAGCCTCTGGATTTAGGGAGGCAGAGACAGGAGGATTGCTGGGACTTGATGGCTGCTGGTGCAGCTCAGGATTTAGTGACTCCCTGAGTCAGGGTAATAAGGCAGCAAATGTCTTTGGAGCAGGAAGTCTTTGTCTTCTCGCCTCCACCCTGCACATGGGCACACACCATCACACAACATGTGTGCACACACCATGTACACATAAAGAATAAAAGCTAATAAGATAGTTGTTTCTCGAAATTAGTGTTGATTACAAAAAAGAGAATACATTGGAAACCATGGATTTATCTATGGGAACCTCACAAAAACAGGAAATGGATACTAGTTTCAGCCTTGCAATACTAGGTGTGATTCTCTCCTGTGTAGAAGGCCTCAGGCTCAACCAGAAAGCAGTTTGTTCTTCCCAGAACAAACCTGCCACTCCTGTGCCAGTGGGTACATCTTGCTGGGCCAGTCAGGAGTATACTTGCAGGGTCCACAGCTGAGTACGGATGTTGGCAGTTTCCCCTCAGCAGCCTGTGTGTCCTCTTCTGGCACTATGAGGGCTAGCCAGCCTGGAGGAGCCTTCTTTCCCAGTTACAGCTTGACTTCTTTTCCTGTGACCAGAGCATGTGATGTCTACAGCAGTAAGATCTTAACATCTAGTTCTGTTGTATTGCCAACAGCAGTGTTAATTACTTGCATTATTTGGGGGGCCTCTAGAGCCTCCCTGACCAATAGCTTGTAGGGAGAGAGCCAACTTCTGGGCATTGGGATTTTCAATCAACATCCTATGGATTCTGGGAGCCACTTTATTGACCCACATAGAGTAGTGCTATTTTATAACCTCTTTAAAATTTGAGTGTGTTGGTGGAGGGTACATGGAGGTCGGGAGTGGGTGTTGGACATTGGGTAGCCTCATATCATTCTATTCTGTCTTACTGAACCTAGAATGTGTACTTGGGAACCAAGCTAGCAGCCACCAGTCTCCATTGATCCTCCTGTCTCTACCCTCTCAGTGTGGAGATTTTAGGCATACAGGAACCATGGCTGGTTTGTTATGTGATGCAGCAAGCCAAACTCAGGTCTCCATAATTGCACTTCCAAGTTTGCACTGGTACCTCTTGCCTGCTCTTCTACTCTGAGTAGCTCAGCTCATCACAGGCAAGGAAGATGCTGCTAATAGCTATGCCCATTGCCATTACACCATTGGCAAGGAGATCATTGACCTTGTCTTCAACAGAGTAACAGACTGGCTGACCAATGCACAGGTCCTCAAGGCTTCTTGATTTTTCTTAGCTTTGACAGGGGAACTGGCTCTGGCTTCACACCCCCCCACACCCCCTGCTGATGGAGTAGCTCTCTGTTGATTAAGTGAGGAAGTCCAAGCTGGAGTTTTTACTGCTGTTGTTGAGCCCTACCATTTAATCCTCCCCACCAATACCACCCTAGAGCACTCTGATTGTGCCTTCATGGTAGACAACGAGGCCATCTATCACATATGTCATAGACATTTTAACAATGAGTGTCCAACTTACACTAACCTGAATAGTTTGATAGGTCAAATTATGTCTTCCATTAATGATTCCCTCAGATTTGATGGGCTCCTGACTGTTGGTTGGTTGGACTGATGGAATTTCAGACCACTCTGGTGCCCCACTCTCAAATCCATTTCCCCCGGCCACATATGCCCCTGTCATCTCTGCTGAGAAAGCCTACCATGGGCAGCTTTCTGCGGCAGAAATCACCAATGCCTGCTTTTAGCTAGCAAACCAGCTGGTGAATTGTGAGCCTTGGCATAGCTTGCTGCTGCGTTGTTCAGTAGTGATGTGCTTACCAAAGCTGTCCGTGCTCTCATTGCCAGCATCAAGACCATCTAGTTCGTAGACTGCTGTCCCACTGGCTTTGACATTGGCATTAACTACCAGCTTCCCACTGTTGTACCTGGTGGAGACCTGGCCAATGTCCAGAGAGCTGCGTGCATGCTGAGCAACACCCACAGCCATTGCTGAGATCTAAGTTTTATCTGATATATGCCAAGTGTGCCTTTGTGCACTGGAATGTGAGTGAGGCCATGGAGCGGGGAGCCTTTCTGAAGTCTGAGAGAACATGGCTGCTGTAGAGAGGGATTATGAGGAAGTTAGAGTTGCGTCTGTTGAGGGAAAGGGTGAGGAAGAAGGAGAATACTAAATAAAATTTCACAAAGGTGCTGCTTTTACATTACATAATGTTTTGCCATTAAAAAGTGGTCTGGTCGGTTAATTTGTATGTGGCAATGTGTGCATTTCATACAGTTACTGACTTATGCTTTAAACATGAATAATTTGTCATAGACCCAAGCTGTCCATTTCATTCATGGGTTTTAAATAAATATTCCCCGCTTCAAAAACAAAACAAAGCAAACAAACAAAAACAGAACTTTAATAATGTCACTATTAACTGCCTTTAAGGGAATATATTTCTTTTTAGAGCCAGGAAAGCTTAGTACTTTGTACTATCCTGGGGTATTATATTGGATACATATTGTGACTTTATACTATCCTGAAGTATTGTACTAGATGCATAGTGTAACTTTGTATTATTCTGGGGTGTTAAATTGGATAGTTAGTGTAACTTTATATTATCCTGGGGGTATTAGATACATAGTGTAACTTTGTACTATTCTGGGGTATTGTATAGGACACTTAGTGTAGCTTTTTACTACCTGGGGTATTGTATTGGATTCTTTAAAGGAATAGAACTGATCAATTAGATATTAAAGAGGATTTAGTAAACTGACTTACATGGTCCAGATAGTCCAACAATGGCTGTTTCAGGATGGAAACACAGAGAATCTGATAGCTGCTTAGTCCATGAGGCTGGATGTCCCAGCATTTCCAGTCTGGCATCAAAGTCCTAGAAGGTTCCTGGAGAGCTGTTGGTCTTCAATCTGTGTTGGTGCCCTGAAGAAGCTGGTTCTAGTATTAATGAAGGAAGGCTATAGCAACAGAATAGTAGATGAACTTGCCAGCAAGATGAAGGCAAACAGGCTAAAAAGCAAATTTCCTTTTATGTTCTTTTTTTCTGGGTTCCTACTAGAAGGTGTGACCCACACTTATGGTAGGTCTTTATCTTTCAAAAATTTTGTCAAGAAAATTCCTCAGATCCAGTCAGAGTGACAGGAGATATTAGCTATCATAGATAGGATGGAGTCTCTGAAAGTTACAGGGAAGTGAAAGTCCTGCCTGGAATTCTTTCCATTTATCAACACTGGAGATTAACAATTTCACCTTAGTCCTATGAAATAGCATCTATTATTTAGAAAGTCATAATAAACACAGGTAGTGTCCTACATTAACCCTTCCAGACATTAAAACTGTTGTTGACTAAAGATGAAAAGGAATTTGGGGATTCTATTCTGAAGTAGTCTAAAAATAACAGCATTAATTGAGTTCAGAGGATGCTACATTTATTGAATGAACATGTCAGAATACTGAAACTAGTTTCTAGAGAGGCAGTTGAGAAATTGACATTAAGGTCTTTCCTTACTTAAAAATAAAAATGTGCACACCTCATTTCTTTTACCAAAAAGGCCCAGTTTTGTTTGTTTGTTTTTTACA
Source organism: Acomys russatus (assembly GCF_903995435.1). Classification (NCBI taxonomy): domain Eukaryota; kingdom Metazoa; phylum Chordata; class Mammalia; order Rodentia; family Muridae; genus Acomys; species Acomys russatus. Next base: position 39,954,125 of record NC_067138.1, on the reverse strand, counting down.
ATAAACTTTCTTTAAAATATCTGTGACTAGATCTGTCTAAATGCTTTGGGGGGGGGGGTGGGAAGCATAGTTTCTCTGTATAATCCTGGCTGTTCTAGAAGTCTGTAAAACAGGCTGGCCTCAAACTCAGGTGTCCATCTGCCTCTGTCTTCTGAATGCTGGGATTGAAGTTGTGTACCACCACTGTCCATTTGGGGGGCGGGGGAAGGAGGACAAATTAGCCCTTCCTAGGTATTTCAAAAGACTTACAAAATTTCAAGTATAATTCTGTCTTTGGTAGGTAGGAGGAGCTGTGTGTGTGTGTGTGTGTGTGTGTGTGTGTGTGTCTGTCTGTCTGTCTGTCTTAGTGTCTTAGAAATCTACATATTTGGTTGTATTTTCTAGATGGGATCATCCACGGGCCTGGAGCTTGTCAAGTAGACTGGACTGGCTGACTAGTGATCTCCAGGAGTCTGACACAGGGCTCAGCATTTTTGTGTGGTTCTGGTGATCCTTAGCCTGGATAAAAGTTTACTCAGTAGTTAACTTGCTTATAAGATACTAAAACAAGATAAATGGCTACTTCAGACTTGTGGACTTAAATGATATACCATTGAAAGCATTATGCAACTGATGGATAATATGAAAAAGAATTGAGTTTATAAAACCTGTATTAACTATACATTTTTTTTTAACTATAGTGACACTGAAACTGAAGGAGAGATTTTTAATTCTTTAGTACAATATTTTGGTGATAATTTGGGGCCAAAAGTTAAAGGGATGCCATTAGTTGAAGAAACTTCTTTACTTGAAGATTCATCAGTAACTTTGCCTGTGGTAATAATTGGTAAGTTATTGTATTTTATTTCTTAGAGCTAGTTAGCTGCTCTTACTACTGTTGTAACTCTAAAGTGTGTATGTTCTTACATTTATTGAAAATTCTCCACACCTTAAAATAGCAGCAGTTTGGATGCTCCCAGCACAAATAATTGATATGCATCTGAAGTGATGTATATGTTACTTTGATCTAATTACTATTGTATATATGCATTAAAATGCCACACTTTGCCTCACAAATATCTATACCCACCATGTGGCAATTAATAAATATCTTAAAAGAACAAAAGTAAAAGGTGATGCTTCTGTGACTGGAGGCATGTAATAAAGCACAGAATTATAATGAAGTAGAAAGTTGTTTAATATGCTAAAATAACCATTACCAAATCTTTGGAGAGGATGTGGCTTATATGATACAGAGTCTGTATTGGAATGCAATAGCTTTTTTCTGCATTACTGATAGTAGCCATTAATGGTAACCACCTGCTATTTATTATATATATATTATATATACATATGTATGTATGTGTGTGTGTGTGTGTATATTTTTTTTTTTTTTTTTTTTTTTGGTTTTTCGAGACAGGGTCTCTCTGTATTAGCCCTGGCTGTCCTGGACTTGCTTTGTAGACCAGTCTGGCCTTGAAATCACAGTGATCCACCTGCCTCTGCCTCCCGAGTACTGGGATTAAAGGCGTGTGCCACCACGCCCGGCTATATTTTTAATCTAATATTCAGACTTGAGGAAGTCAGACAAGACCTGTCTCAAGGTAGCATTGTGGTGGCTATTTGCTTTTTTAAGTAATTTTAGAATAGATATTCGAACAGACTTGCCTTCAGTTGTGTAGGTCATCCTGTGTATAATATTATTAGATTTCAACTCTATTATAGCTCTGTGGTATTGGTTACATTGCAATTGGAATTGTACTAAAGCTATTCATAAACGATCTACAATCAATAATTTTGAGTCTTCCTATCTATGAACATGGAATATCTTCCCATCTTTGTAGACCTCTTTAAAGTTATTTCTTTAGTCAGATTTTGTGGGTTTTTTATGTAGCTCATATATATTTTGTTAAAATTATGCTAAATATTTCTTTTGACATAAAGATAAATGATAGTATGGTTTTTATTTCAAATCCCACTTTTTTCATTGCTGATGTAAGAAAATAATTGACTTTTGTATATTGACTTGTATCCTACAGTCGTGCCATAATTGTTTGTTATGAGGTCTTGAGGGGTTGATTCTTGGGATTTTCTATGTAGATAATCAAGTCATTGGCGAACAGCACAGCATCTCTCCCCCTGCCCCTCACTTTTCCCAATTTGTGCATCTTTTCTTTCATTCCTCCCAGCCTTCCATCATGTGCAGAGTAGGACTGGTTTTTTTAGTTTTTGTTTCTTTTAACATGTTCTTTGTCATGTTGAAATTTTCCTCTTTCAAATATGCTTCATGCTTTTTAAATTTTGGATAGCTGCTGGGTTTTGTCAAACTGCTTTTCTTGCATTGCATTTGTGAATATTACCACATGCATTCTCTTGCTTTCTAAAAGGTATTTTAAAAGTTTTTTTACATCTGTTTTTGTCTGTTTGCTTATTGATGTAATTTGTATATGTGTCCTCCAATCCCCAGCATATGTGGAGGGCAAGGACAACTTGCAAGAAGCGGTTCTCCTTCTACTGTGTGAGTTCCAGAGGTTTAACTCAGATTGATGAGAAGGGTGGCAATTGCCTTTACCTGTTGAGTCATCTTTCCTGCCCATTGTCTTAACTTATTTTTGATTCCACATCAATTGTAATAAAGAAGTAGCCAATGAAAAACCTTTATTTCTCAAGAACAAGTCATCCGAGGCAACTAATTTTGGAAGTCAGTAGCATCGAGATTTTGAAAGGCATAGAGAGAGAGTGTAGAGGTCAAGCTTGTGAGAGGCAGGCTCTCGTTGGCTGGAGGAAGAACACGTGAGGGGATGTGGGAAGCAATCAGGAGACCAACTTGTATTGTTTTGCTTTTTTAAAAAACACAGGAAATGGACCTTCAGGAATATGCCTTTCGTATATGCTGTCAGGCTACAGGCCGTATTTATCAGCTGAAGCAATCCATCCAAATACAATCCTACATAGTAAACTAGAAGACGCAAGACATCTCTCCATTGTCGATCAGGTATTACTTGTCCCAATAATCAGTTTTTAAAACATTTTAATGCTAAAACAAGATTAGTTTTATGTATTTCTTGTTGTAAATCCTTTGTTCCAAGTAATGCTTTTTCTATTTATTTTAACTTTATATATTCTGATATCATATAGAAATTATATTGAATTTTTGAGCAAAAAAATACCAAATTGTTTCCTAATGGAGATTTAAAAATCTGTATGTGTCTGTGGGTTCATGTTTATTGAGAGCATGAGTGCGTACATGCATGTAGGCCACAAGTTAACCTTGGGTGTTGTTTCTCAGGAACTGTCCATCATGGTTATTGAAATGAGGTCTCTTCCATGCCTTAATCTTACCTAGGCCAGTAAGCCAGAGAAGTCCTCTTCTCCTCCTCCATGGTGCTATGGTTATAAGCCTAGGCCACCATGCCTGCCTTTAAAATGCAAGTCGACAGCACTCTCAGCCTTGCATCGGAGGGTTGAATGTTCTCTGTGGTGAAATCAATTTGGGAAGTGCTACCTGTACACCCTAGCTGACATGTGTGTGCCAAAGGCATCGTTGGCCTTTACTGGTTTGTTTTTTTTTTAACCTTGTTTTAAACCCAAACATTGCCTAGGTTTATTTTGCTAAGGAATCTAATATTAATGAGCTTACGAAAATACATGTTGTTTAACTCTCTGGGAACCACTGACTGGTCATGTCCTTTAGTAACATAATTGTCTTGGCTTTTATCAAACTCACGTTTTTTTCCCTGCTCTGGTTCAGGACTTAGAATACCTGTCTGAGGGACTTGAGGGTCGATCATCCAATCCGGTAGCAGTACTTTTTGATACACTTCTTCATCCAGATGCTGACTTTGGGTATGATTACCCTTCCATTCTGCACTGGAAATTGGAACAACATCATTATATCCCTCATTTAGTTCTTGGTAAAGGCCCGCCTGGTGGGGCATGGCATGTAAGTATGTTATGCACATTTTAGTGTATATTGAAGCATTTATTATATATTGCCTTAATAGAACCAACTTGAGTTTTATTTGTTTTGTTTTTTCAAGACAGGGTTTCTCTGTGTAGAACTTACTTTGTAGACAAGGCTGACCTCAAACTCAGAGGTCCACCTGCCTCTGCTCCCAATACCAGTTTGCAACTGGATTATTTGTAAGGGGGGCAGGGGACTGGGTTGTTGTAACTCACTCTGTAGTCCAGGCTGGCCTCCATCTCAGAGATTCATCTGCTTCTGCCTTGAGTGCTGGGAATAAAGGTGTGCACCACCATGCCCAGTTTAATTTTAGTGTTCTATCATGTGTACATTATAGGTAGTTAAGCCAGATTTTTATTAAAAATATAATCTTTGAATAAACATTTCTAAACTACCTTATACAAATTGTGTAGAAAAATAAAGGGTATATATTTAATAAAACATAAAATATTATTAGTTTAAAGCTTAGAAAAATCTTGCAGAATATTTTGAAAACCACTATCTCTTATTTCCATGTATTTTTTTTAAAGATATATTTACATTTTATGAGTATCAGTGTTTTGTCTGTGTATATTTGTGTACCATGTGGGTACCTGGTGCCCACAGAAGTTAGAAGAGGAATTGGAGTTACACATGGTTGTGAGCTGGCATATAGGTGCTGGGAATCAAACCCTAGTCCTCTGGAAGAACAGCCTGTGCACTTAAACACTGAGCTCTGTCTCCAGACCCTATTTCCATGTATTTTCAAGATTTAAAAAAATGTAAATGAAACGTTTGATTTGAACAAAAGACACTTCTCACAGTTAAGGAGCCTGTAAAGTCCTGGAGTGAACCCCATTGAGTGACTCTGTCTTAGTCTACTGCTGGGAAAAAACACATGGCCAAGGCAATTCTTATGAAAGAAAGCATGTAATTGGGGCCTTGCTTATAGTTCCCTACCTTATCATCATGGTGGGGAGCATGGTGGCATGCAGTGAGGCTTAGTCCTGAAGAATCCACAGGTAGCAGGAAGAGAGAGGGACACTGGCCCAGCAAGGGCTTTTGAAACTTCAGAGCCCACTCCCAGCTAGTTACCTACTGCCTCCAACAAGGCCACAACTCCTAATCCTTCCAAAAAGGAAACAACTCCTGTCTAAGCATGCAGATGTATAAGCCTTGGGGGGCCATTCTCATTCAAACCACCTTGGTAACACGACACTAACTGAGCAGCTGCTTAAACCTTGCTATTTGCTGAAGATCTGTTGAAATCTCTCAACAGTGAATGATGTATGAAAATCTGCTTGTAAAGCTGCCAAGCAGGGACACTCAGCATTGTGTGTGTGTGTGTGTGTGTGTGTGTGTGTGTGTGTGTGTGTGTGTGTCCTCAATAGATATATTTCTTAATCAGCCTAACCTAACCCTAAACTCCCAGAGTAGGAAAGATGATTTTGAACCCCTGCTCTTCCTATCTCTACTTCCCAAATGTTGGAATTTCACGTGCTGAGGACAGCACAGGGCTGTGTGTATGCTAGGCAAGTACTCTATCAACTGGGCTGAGCCCATCAAGAGAGAGACAGACAGGCAGGCAGACAGATAGACTGACTGACTGGTAGGTGTGGCCTCTGTCTTAAGAGCACTAGTATCCACCCTAAATTACATTGTTAGGATACTGTCATTGGTCACAGAAGCACAGCATTCATGGCCTGAGGCTCAGGTATGCAAATACACACTCATTAAGTACAAGATTCCAGAGGCTTAGAGATCTTTGAGCCTTGGAGACACTGGCCTGTTTTAGAAATCTGAAACCTTGGAGTAACCCAGGCTTGCAGAGTTGATCATCTCTTCACCAGTTTGGTTTCTTTGAATTCCTTGAAAGACACTGATGACCTTTTTCATTAGGCTCTTACATCAGCTTTTATCTTGCCTGGAATATTCTCCTTTCTAATGGTACATCTCCAAAACCTGTTTTTATTTTTGAAGAAGTGCCATTTCATACACACTCGGACAATACTTCTGTCACATTTGCCCCTTCAGAACACTGCTGTCCCAGTGACAGCAGGCATTCATGACATACACATCGCATAGAGAAGTTCAAGATCAGACTGGCATATATGAGACCGTGTGTTAAAAATTTACATAAAGAAACCAGAGATAAATGAGACCAACTCAAAAATTATGTAAGTGAATGGATAAAATGTATTATAATACATCCATTCTCAGCGCTGGGCTGTGTAGAAACAGGGCAAGTTATGAGAACACAGCCATTGTGTACCAGAGCTGAATGGGAGTGGTGATTGGGTAGGCCCCTCGGCACTTAGTCTTTTTGCTTTATTTTGCTTGAAGCAGAAGTAGGGTGCGAAAGCTTGAGAGGCTTACTTCTTTGATAACATTAACTCCAGTACTGAGTCTGTTTCTTAGGCAACCACTGCTTACTTTTCTATTTTTAGAAAGTGATTATGTTGTATCCAGCCTCGTCCAGATTTCAAAATCATAATTGATAGAGAAAAGCGGTTTTCTAATTTAAAAAAAAAAATCTATGAAACAAATGCCAAAATGAAAAAAGAAAAATTTGGAAATTAATGAACATTTTTATTTTATTTAAAGGAGTGGAAGTATTGATTCATTCTTTAACATGTATATCTTAATTGTACTGATCAAAGATGAAAGCTAGTTCAGTAATTTGTTTCATAAATATATGACTATAGATAATACCAAATGTTGAAAGTGTATGAAAGTTTTATTTAGAAGCTTGGTGCTGTGGTGCATGCCCGTAATCCCAGCACTCAGGAGGCAGAGGCAGGTGGGTCTCTGTGAGATCTAGGTCAGCCTGTTCTACAAAGTGAGTCTAGAACAGCCAAGGCTACACAGAGAAACCCTGTCTTGAAAAAAGCTAAAAACAAAACAACAACAACAAAGTAGAATTTTAAAGGAAATATACTACAAATCAGAAAAATAAGATACTTGGATTTCTGAAAGCTAGTGCTGTAATTTGTTTCATAAATGTATGCCGAGTATAAGACCAAATGGTGAAAATATAAGAAAGTTTTATGAGAATGGTTTTAAAATGAGAAATGAGAAAACATAAGATCCTTGTATTCTGAAAGTGGCTTAATTCACTTAACAGGATTATCTCCAGTTCCCTATCATGTAGCTTTTATTCTTTATGTCTGAAAACAAAATCCATAGTATTTATTATATGAATTCTTGTGAATATGTTTTTTATGATCTGAATTTATATATAAATGTGTTTGGTTTCAAAAGGTAATACTCCTTTCTTTTTAAACTGTTCTTTACTCTAGAATATGGAAGGCTCTATGTTGACAATCAGCTTTGGAAATTGGATGGAGTTACCTGGACTTAAATTTAAAGATTGGATGTCTAGCAAACGAAGGTAACGACTGACTAAATTAAAATTTTTGATGTATGAAGAAAAGGGGACTGTGAGAAGTATTCACAGTATCTGGGACTCCTGTATTAGATGAATAGAAATATACTTGTTAAATGAAATCTCTTGTGAAGCAGTGATTATGAGCTAGTTTCCAATTAGTCTATACAGCTGTATGTACACAAGGAACTGTTGACAGGAGCCTTCCTGCAACCTTGCTAATCAGGATTTACCTTTCATATTAAATCACTCTTACTTTCTCATATACCTATGCATTATTTCCCAAACTTGTGTCAGTTTTTGAGTGGGTATGTGATTATTTATGTATACTTCATGCATACATACCTAAGGTAGCTTGCTTTTTTGGTTTGGTGTAGTTTTGGTTTCTTGAGAGAAAGACTACATATTCTTGGCAGGCCTGGAACTCACAGAGATCTGTCTGACTCTGCCAGAATTATTAAATTTGCTAGGATTAAAGATGTACCCCACCACATCCAGGAGGGGGTTTATTTTTGAAATGTAATTATGATTGATCATTTAGAATGATAAACAAAAACATGGGATATGGCTGGCTACTTTTGACATGAAGGTAAACATCCAATTATAAATACTTTAAGTAGGACTGAGAAGTTTCTTGAAAGAATACAGGTCTTACTCATTTTGGGGGAAAGAACATAAAATTCAGAAGAAGTGTAAAGATCCCTATCATTTTCAGGTACATGTACAAGCTAGGTTTGAATTACTAACACAGAACATATAATTTTACTACTAATGAAAGTAAGTTCAAGCAAGAACTTAATCTTTGCTAGAGTAGATGTAAAAGTTTGAGTTATTGACATCCTGCTAGGTAGCAACTGTTTAATCCATAAAATTTTTTTTCTTAATTTTAAGAGATTTCTGGATTTTGGATCTAGATCATTGAGGTAGCACATGCCTTTGATCTCAGCACTTGGGAGGCAGAGGCAGGCAGGGCTCTGTGTTCAACAGAGCAAGTTCTAGGACAGCCAGGGCTACACAGAGAGGCCATCTCAAAAAACAAACAAAAGATCTAGATCATAATGAATTTAATTAAGATTAAATTTTCAGGGGGCTGGAGAGATGGCTCAGTGATTAAGAGCACTTGCTTTTTTTGTTTAATGACTTACTTATTTTTATTTCTTGTGCATTGGTGTTTTAGCTGCATATATGTCTCTATGAGGGTATAAGCCTGAAACTGGAGTTACAGATAATTGTGAGCTGCCATCTGGGTGCTGGAAATTGAACCTAGGACCTGGAAAAGCAGCCAGTGCCCTTGACGACTGAGCCATCTCTCCAGCCCCAAATATCTATTTTCTTTTCTTTTGGGTTTTTTCTTTTTTGTTGCTGTTGTTGTTGTTTGAGACAGCGTTTCTCTGTGTAGTCTTGGCTGTCCCGGAATTCTGCTCTTAACTAGAAGCATTTATCTTTCTAAATTAAACAGAGAATTAAAGGTGTGTGCCATGGTATCCATCTTTGTGCTGGGATCTTAACCTAGGCACTGTTAATTGCTGAGGTATTTATCTAGCCCCAGCCCCACCCCTTGCACTGTACTTTGTTAATGATATAATCTAAGTAGTTACAGTTGTAAGATAAAATCTCATTTTTGGATATCTACATTTTAATTCACTTATTAATTGAAAGTGTATCAAGCAGTCCCTTCTCACTTGCTTCCTTTGATCCTGGACAGCTTTACTTCTCTTTTCTGGTCACTTATATATAAATACATGCTTTTATATACTAATAGTCCAGGAACTACTGCGACTGGTCAGATTGACTTAATATGGTTATGCAGTGCATCCGTTTTCCTGTGGAACTTCTTTACTTGTTATGTCTCTGGGGGAAAGGTTTTTTGTTTTTTAATGATGCATTTATTAAGTATACAGTGTTCTGCCTGCATGTATGCCTGCACAACAGAAGAGGGCTTCAGATCTTATTATAGATGGTCGTGAGCCACCATGTGGTTGCTGCGAATTGAACTCAGGACCTTTGGATGAGCCAACTGTGGTCTTAACCTCTGTGCCATCTCTCCAGTCCTAGGAAATCTTGTTTTTTTGTTTTTGTTTTTGAGACAAGGGTTCTCTGTGTACCCTTGGCTGCCCTGAACTCGCTTTGTAAACCAGGCTGGTCTCAAACTCACAGTGATCCACCTGCCTCTGCCTCCCAAGTGCTGGGATTAAAGGCATGCGCCACCCGTGCCAAGCTGGGAAAAAGGTTTTATATGCTATGTTTTATCTGTTTTTTGTGCTGGACACTTAGGTTGGTTCTACAGCTTGGCTGTTTTGACTAGTGCTGTAATAAATGCTGATGTGCACATATAAATATCTCTGTGACATGTCAGCTTGAAGCCCTTTAGATAAATACCCAGGAGTGGTGTAACTGTGTCAGGAAAGATCTAGTGTTCGTTTTTTGAGAGCCCTCCATACAGATTTGTGATGTGACGAGACAGGTTTGTATACTTTACCAGCAGTGTCCCTTTTACCCACATCCTTACTAGCATTTGTTGTTATGTGTTTTGCTAATGACTGTGATTCTGACTAGGATAAAAAGACTGAGAACAGTTTTTATAAAGCATGAGGATACTTTTTAGCTGATACCATCTTGAAAGAACTAAGATATAAAAGCGTGCTAGCTAGAGAAAAAAATCTGAAACTGAAAGTGCTGTCTTCATAGGGTATTTTTTCCTTTTCATCTTACAGGAACTTAAAGGGGGACCGTGTTATGCCAGAGGAAATAGCTCGCTACTACAAGCACTATGTAAAGGTCATGGGTCTTCAGAAGAATTTCCGAGAGAATACTTACATAACCTCTGTGTCAAGACTCTACAGAGACCAAGGTGATAACAGTAGTCAAGACAGAGATATTTCAGCACAGTGTTTACAGAACCAGAAGTCAAAATTTATCAAGAGAAACTGGGAAATCAGAGGCTATCAGCGACTTGCAGGTGGTTCTCACGTTCCCTTTTGCCTCTTCGCTGAGAATGTAGCTCTTGCAACAGGGACACTGGATTCTCCTGCCCATCTGGAAGTTGAAGGGGAAGAGTTTCCTTTTGTGTTTCATTCAATGCCTGAATTTGGAGCTGCTATAAACAAAGGGAAGCTGTGTGGCAGAGTGGATCCGGTGCTGATCGTAGGTTCCGGTCTTACTGCAGCTGATGCTGTGCTCTGTGCTTACAACAATAATATCCCTGTGGTCCACGTGTTTCGCAGACGAGTGACTGATCCAAGCTTAATTTTCAAACAGCTTCCCAAGAAGCTGTATCCTGAGTACCACAAAGTCTATCACATGATGTGTACTCAGTCATACTCTGCAGACTCAGATCCTGTGTCTGATTATACCAGTTTTCCTGAGCACCGTGTGCTTGCCTTTAAGTCAGACATGAAATGCATTCTTCAAAGTGTCTCTGGATTGAAGAAAATATTTAAGCTGTCTGCAGCTGTAATCTTGATAGGGTCACATCCTAACCTATCTTTTCTGAAGGAACACGGGTGTTACCTAGGCCGTAACTCAAACCAGCCAATAACATGCAAGGGTAACCCTGTGGAGGTTGATGCATACACCTATGAATGTGTTAAAGAAGCCAACCTTTTTGCTTTGGGTCCTTTGGTTGGAGACAATTTTGTTCGATTTTTAAAGGGGGGGGCATTGGGCGTTACACGCTGTTTGGCTACAAGACAGAAGAAAAGGCAGCATTTGTTTGTTCAAAGAGGAGGAGGAGATGGGATAGCTTAAAGTTTACGAGTCATTTAAATGGACCCTTATCCATTAAATAATTTTAACAGTGGTTTGCAGTGTACTGGCTTGAATTAACTGGGAGAGCATCCAGCTGTCACTCTTCTAAAGTTAACAAAGCTTGGTATCCAGAGTTGTATTCAAGTATATCAAAGACAAATCCAAACACTGCCAACGTGGTATGCTTCATGCTGTCATTTAACCAGACGTTTTTCTAACCTGGCGTTTATAAAGCCCGTCACTCAGACAGAAAGCATATTTGATACTGGGTCACCTTACTGCTCAAGGGAGGTTCCAAGGGCCAGCCCCACCAGCTTCCTCTGGAGCTCACGAGGAATCTAGGCTTGCAACGCTTACACAAGCTCCCAAGGGTTCTGTGTGTGTCCACTGACGTTTGTAACACACTGGTCTAAATGAAAATGGGCCATAAATATGTATGCGGGGTAGGATAGGAGGAAGCATTTTTAACTCAGGTTTTATTTATTTTTAAATTATCAGTTATATAAACATAATTTATTACCAAATATGATGGTCTTTAAAAATATTTTTACTGTTGAAACTTGGATAGGTACTTGATATCCTTAACTTCTCATAATTTCATATTTCAGTAATGCTGGCATCTAGGAACCCACTAAGATACTTTTTAGAGATTTATTCTCTGTTTAGCCATTATAACATCTAATGAATCTGATTTGCAATTCAATAAATTGTGGATGGAACTACTTACCATTGTGTCAATACTGAGTTAGTTAATTTCTATTAATGAAACAGAAGATTTGGGGCACGGTATGTACTAAAATTAAAATGCTGTCTGGGTATTGCCAGAACAATTAAAGGTTAATGTGGAAAATCAGATTGTGCCCTTTTCCGTTCTCAAAGTGATTACTGGAGATCTTTAACAGTTACTCATTTATACGAAACGACACAGCGGCCCACACTGGTTATTAGGCTTATCTCCTCTAACACTCATGATTGGTTTATGCATGAACTGTAGAATGTGTTAGCGCTAAACAAAGTCTGTCAGAGTTCTTTGGAAGTTTTCAAAAGTTGTTTTAACCCTTGTGTGTGTGAGTGGTATAATTTTATTTAGGATGTACTGACTGGATTTCTGTTTCCAGTTTTCTGAAAACACACACACAAACAGTGGACTACCTAGCACTGAGTGTCCTGTTGCCTGCAGTGTTGCGTGCTCATGACTCACCTTCTAACAACTAATCACACCAGATAAGGTTCTGACTCCTGATAGCTATTAGCTGTGTCATGACTGTGCAGTCTACTGTTAGCTCCTTATTAAGACTGAACTGTTCTCAGCACACCTTCACACCGTCAGGAGTCTCTTCCCTGCCTGGGCTGCTTTAATGTATTTGGTACATCAAAAATATCAGAAAATGTAATTTCTGGGGTAAAATGAGACTGGTTGGCATTCTCTTCTATCTCAGGAGACTGTTCTATATTTAGCAATTGTAATTGCTGGGGTGGGGTGGGGTGGGGGTGAGCTTACACATTTTAAGAATAATGCCAGAGAAATTCACGAAGTCCTTAAATAAGCCTGGTATATGAACTCCTCCCAGATAAACTCCAGCTTCCCACAACTCCACGGATTATCACAATCATTAACGCTGATGTACTATCCTTCTATACTCTTATCAATTAACTGATTAACTTCTGTGCCAAAATTCCATTTAATTTGTAGTACAGACTTTTTAAAATGAACTAAGTACCTGACTTCTTGCATGTGAGTATTCTTATCCTATGTAAGATACAGACCATACTTAAAATTGATGAATGCTCAAAGTCTTCTGGTGGGAATTAAAAACAAGCAAACAAACAGATGAACAGGCAAGGGCAGCACAGCCACAAGTGCCTTCGAACCCCTAAGATGCACACTGGTAGTACTTTTCTATGAATAAACATGAGAACATTAGAGATTGTGAAAAAGATTGTAAAATATGGATGTCTTAGTTAATGTTGATATAAAAATTATGACCAAGGCAACTTACAGAAGCAGGAATTTATTTGGGGGTTATGAGTCCATCACTGTCCTGGGGAGCATGGTGGCAGACAGACAGGCATGGCTCTGCAGCAGCAGCTGAGGACACACGCCTTGATCCGTAAACAGGAAGCAGAGAGAGCTAATTCTAAAGTGATGCGAACTTTTGAAACAGCGTTCTTACCAGAGCCACACCTAATTTCCCCAACAGCCACCAGCTGTGAACCAAGTATTCAAATGCCCAAGGCTGGGATGGGGAAGAATCACATTCACACCAATGCAATGGCATAGTCAAGAGGAAGTGGTGCAGCCTTCTAAATCCATTTTCAAAACAAGCTCTGGTAACTCCTGTTTGTGAAATGGAAGACTCAGATTGAAACAAATTTAGACTAAATTTAAACTTCACATCAATGAGATGTGTTCACACGAATGAAAGAAGACAAGAGGTGGTAAGGTTTTCCTAAAAGTACTTAGAATCTGATTGTTGAAAGGAATATACTTAAAATCAAAACCTAATATTTCAAAATTTAAGTAAGACAAGCAATATGAGTTAAAGCATAAATAACAGGAAGGTGAGTGAAATATAAGGTATGTAGAGTACACATTAAATGTTGCTACTAATTTAAAGTGAACAGTTACATATTCTTACATTTGCTAAAACTGATAAAGCTACAAAACCAGTTCAGGAGACCAAATGAGTAAGAAAAGGCTGAAACGCAGAGGAAAAACTGAGCACTGGAATAAAGCTGTCACATAGCCAAAGCAATGCAGGCTGAAGTAGTTTCAGGTACAAACAATAAGACATGGTCTTAAATGATCTACAGGACCTAGAGCAAATTAATCCCTAAGTATAAAGAAGGGAATAATGGAAACCAATGAAGTAACATACAACAAATAAAAGGCCCTTCAAAATATTAATAGACTTGACATGCCCTTAACAAGACAGATAAGAGGAACAAAGTGCTAGTAACAAGAATGGAAAAGGAGCTATCAGTACATATATAAATGGAAAATGTAATAGGAAAGCATACGAGAATGAATAAATTCCTTGAAAGAGACAAGAAATGGAAAGTCTATGATCAAGCATAATGCGTGGCATTGTTTTAATAGTCAATTGATTTAATAAAATGAGAGAAATGGCAGAACAATTGGGAAGAAATCAGAATTACAAGTGCATATGTAAAAAATTGAGAAATTATACAAATACTGGAATTTATATTAAGGTGAATTTAGCTACTTACAGGGTTCCACATTCATTATACAAAAGATTTTTCCCATATACAAGCAATATATCATTAAGATGAGCTTTTTGGAAGACCATTTACAATGTCAAAATTACTAAGTACACTAGAGTTAAGTTTAAAACACGCAAGCCTCGCAGTGGAAATAACAAAAGAGTTGAAATGGGTAGGAAAAAAAGAATTGAGTAGCTATATAGATTGTATATTTTAAAGGTATCATTTCTTAGTGGAGTGTACTGGCACACTCCTTTAATCCCAGCACTAGGGAGGCAGAGACAAGTAGATCTCTTGGGGCCAGCCTGCTCTGCAAGGCAAGTTCCAGGACAGGCATGGGTACACAGAGAAACCCTGTTTTGAAAAACCAAACCAAACAAAAAGCAAACTAAAAGATATCAGTCCTCTTAACTAATTTCTAGTACAATTCCAGTTAAAATCTGTTGTTTTCACCCTGCCCCACCACTCTTCACAGCATTAACGCCTGTGGTCAGGCTTCACTGAGCAGCTCTTTAGTTGAGAGGAACTTCCTTTGAAGTGAGTGTACATCATTGGCTGGTGCTAAGGTCCCTGGAATGTCTTATTTGCCTTTGTTCAACTTCCTATTGAGAAATTCCATGTGCTTGCTGGACTGGACCTTAAAAAGAAAGGTTTAACCTGACTGCAGTTACATGACCTCTGGTATAGGCAAAGGTTGTGTGTGTGTGTGTGTGTGTGTGTGTGTGTGTGTGTGTGTTGGGGGGCATACAGTCTCAGGGAAGGGGAAGTGGTGCCTACTACAGCTCTGGAGATTTCTGGGGTTGGACATAGCCCTGACCCCACTTTTGCTCAGGGACCAACTCTTTGTGGTTTCACAGTACTCTGGCCCCACAAAAATCCTATCAGATTTCCTGAAAGGAACTGGTTTACTGGAAGGACTGAAGTGTTGGATTTCAGGGAATGGGGAGATAGATGGCTCAGTCATCAAGCACTTGTCTCAGAAACTGAGCAATGGATTCAGGTCCCCAGAAGGAAGAAGTGGGATCCCTAAAACAAGATGGCTAACCATACCTATGAGCTGCAACTTGAGAGACCCGACTTCAGTGAATAAATTAGAGCAGGATTTTCAACATCAACTTTGGGCCTCCACATGCTTGTGAACATATGCACATGTGCTTAAAGAAGAGTACTGGTTGTCAAGGCTTACATACAGTTATAGTAATTCAAGGAGTAGTCTGATGAAAAGATGGGTAAACAAGTCATAAGTAATGTGTGATAAAGTTGACAAGATAATTTAATGCAGAAAAGACTTCTTCTAATGAACTGTTTGACATTCCTATGGGAGAAGCCTACTCCTGGCCACTTTATATAATACTTAAAGGCTAAGGAATTTATAATAGTATTTATGAAAATATTAAAATGTAACCTTATGGATTAACACTGAGTTTTGGAGTTAAACATTATTTGTATGTGTGTGTAGGAATAATATCAAAGAAAATAGGTAAATGAGACTTTATCAAAAATTAAAAGTTTGGGCGGGTGTGTAGTTCAGCTGGTAGAGTGCCTAGCGTCATGTAGGCTTGGATTCTCCCCAGCACCACACCAAGTGGTCTTCCTCGCTGGGCCATCTCTCCAGCCTATAGAAGACATTTTAACAAAACTACTAGATCTGAGACTAGAGATCTTTGTGCCTATTTCTTCGGTGTGTTGAGGAAAAGCAATGCGTTAGACATATGCTTAATGTTTTATTAACAAAATTTGACAGAGTAATGAAGGATGAGAATAAAAGCCCATATTTGTAATTTGTCCCTATAGAACTGTAGTAGTGTGTTCTAGGGTTTGGTAAAAGGTAGAAAGTAGCTAATCCAGACACTTAAGTGTAATTGTAAAGGGACACACAGAAACCTAGCAAATATATCTGTTGTTTCTGTTATTTCTGACTAAAAAAGGTAAAATTGCTAGGGAGGCAGAATTTACATGGACCAGGAAGCTTTCAGTTTGTACTAAAAGGCTTATAATACGTTCTAGAATATAATGTATAATATACAGAGTTGAGGTCTACTTCTCTATTAAAATATCTGAAAAAAAAAAAACCATTTCCTGTTATCATTTTCCTTTTCAGGTAGAAGGCAAACTCACTGCCTCTACTTTACAGATAGACATACTTAGACATTAAAGAAGCCAAGACAGAGTCACTGTGCTCAGCACAACCACTGAAAAGGGGTCGACCTCTCTTTGGTGAGATCTAGTCACAGTGTGAAGCCTACGTACTACCTCAATCTCTTGTGCAAGGATGTGGAAGATATTCATTCTTGCATTGGCATCGTTTCACTTGGGTCATATCAGTCTGGGCATCTTACAGAATAATAATAAAAGGTAAGATTACATTGATGTGCCTGTTATCTAATCTATACTGAAAACAAGGTACAAAGTAACTACACATGTAATTCCTGAAAAACGTTATGCACAGGAATTTGAGTCACCGGAAGTAATTACACCTATATCTGTATCTATTAACACTCCCCTTCCCCACACCGAGAGAAACCAAGTAGCTAGGAGAAGGGAGACTTGGGTCTTTACCCTTCATGCAGTTTCAGGATTTTGGACACTATGATTGTGATACTTACTTAGTAAGAAACACATTGAAAATAGAAAAAGAAAATATGCCATGAAAGAGAAGATTACAAAGCCCCCATGGATAACAACACATAAAATGAATGGAATTTGTTGGCTTTATTTAATGAACTGAAGCCTTAAAGGATTTGTAATTTCCATGTACTATATTTGCGTATCCCAGTTGGCCTGAAATAAACGTTTGCTAAGAAATGTGTTTCTATGGCTTCCTTCACAAAGTTCAGTTATCTTCTTTTTACATTAGGATTATATCTGCAAAGAAAAAAAATCAGTTAAAGGACATTTCACTAATGGATCACATTAAAGGGCTTTCAACCTGTAGTTTTCATGCTAGCAAACTTCATGAAAATATCAATGTTGTTATTAGAGTTGGATGATAAACATGGTTTTCTTTCCATTTATCCTTTGATGTTGCTTAGATACATGGTAAAATCATCATTAACAAAAATCAAATGAAGCATTAAAACTAAAACAATAGCATAAAAAATTTAGTGTGGGTTTGAATAGATCCTATATAATCATTTCCCCAAATAAAAGTACAAAAAGCTAGGGACTCTAAAATATAATTACTATTTTATAAGATTTTCTCCTACAGAAACTCAGGAACTAGATGTCTCATTGATTCTTGTAGTCATGAAAATTCAGTATGTCACCATTCTTACCAGTGACTTGTAGCATTTACTTCAAGTCAACGGAATTGGAGAATTGGCTGCAAAATAGACTGGGGGCGGGGGGGTGGCAGCAAGATAGCTCAGCAGGTAAAGTTCTTGCTGCTGAGCCTAATGACCTGAGTTCAGTCCCCGTCACCCACATGGCAGGAGAAAACTGACTCCTGAAAGTTGTCTGTCAGAGGTCTAGGGGAGGGGAAGATAAGAGCGAGGGCAATAATAATCGGAATGCAATGTGAATAAATTATAATAAATTTTTAAAATTTATTTTAAAAAAAGTTGTCTTCTAACTTCCACACACACATTATGGCATGCATGCTACAACACACATATACATACGTGCAGGCATGTATACATGTGTGTACATACACAGAGTAAATGTGTAAAAAAAAAAGATTAAGACACCCTGTATTTTAGGCTGGGAAAATGTTACTGTCTACCTGATCTGGTACTTCATTAGTATTTGAGAGGTAACAATTATAAAGTTGATTTGCTTTATAGAAATGCTCAAAATGTATTAAATTATAATCATTTCTATCAACAATCTAAACCTGCCATAAAGCAAACAAAAAACAAAGCCAGTTTTGGATCTCATCCATCTTTCTCATCTCATCTCTAGCATCTTTCATTTTTATCCATTTGCCAAGTTAGAAGTAGACAAATGGTCTGGACACTTGGCTGATTTCAAAATCTGTTCCTTTAATTCTACTATAAGAAAAAACCTCACAGGCTGATAATCTAAATATTTTAGGAGACTTCCTTTACCTGAAAGATACCATGCAAAATTTAAATGTGATAAAACTGAATCAAACTTTAAATCTATGGCCAGGAAATTAATATGTGTTCAAGTAATAAAAATACAGGAGTTAAAAGTCAAACATTCTTTGTGTGAAGAGATTAGGTGTTTCTTATAAGGACAGAAGAAACAAATATTTGATTGGCATGAATATAAATTGTATCTACATTTCTCAAAAGGCCTTGTGAGCAAAGTCTAATCTTACCTAAACAGGTCATCAGCAAGAGAATCTTCTTTCGCTTGTTGTTTCTGTACCTGTCAAAGTTAACATAAAGTGAATCATTTGCTCAGTGGCCAATACTTGTTACGCCGATTATACAGTCATCTTCCAGAGTTCCAAATCCAAGATGTCACTCCTCGGGAACATCCTTTCTTCTGGAGTCTCTCCCATTTAGCTGACCCCTTTATTTTCACTTCATGCTAAGGTTACTATAAGATTGTTATAATTAAATAACTGTCTAGTCAATTTCAAAGACATCCAACATACACTGCTAGCTTACTGAGTTTGTAAACATCCTTTCTGTCAGGAAGTCCAGTGTTCTGGGTTCAAGAATGATGATGCTACATGGGCTTTCTTAAAACTGGGGGTTTAGGAACAGCCAGTTGGCTCAATGAGAAGGTGCATGCTGGCAAGCCTGATGACCCACGTTCAACACATGATAGAGGGAGAGAACAGACTGCCACAGGCTGGCTTCTGGTATCCATGCACACAGAATAGCAGGGAGGTGCACACACACACACACACAAAACTACAGGATAAAAGCTTTTCATTAGGGATTTAAAGAGAGACTTGACTAACTTTCTCTGAGTCATAGTCATTGCCTATGAGCATGAAAGCACAATAATCATGCTGTCTTCAACAAAGCAGCATTACAGACAAAAGATCTCCCTTCCTCTTACTTCTGGATCAGGACAGAAGTTTTTCTCCACAATCATTTTCAGCAGACCTCCCCAAGTTCTGAAAGTACCACGGAGTTAGGATCAGGGAAAAGCCTCCTCTGACAGCTCCTACGTGCCACTCAACACCCCTCTGTGACTTCTATGTACCAAAGAGAGCACAGCTCCTGAGTGTGACCCTTAAAATACGCGAACCTTCTTAAATCTGGCTCTCAAGTGTACTGCCATCCCAAACTCCTCGTGCCTCCCAATGGGCCCTATGTGCTTGTTTGTTAGTCAAAACAGAGCTGCAAAGAGAATCATCTCCTACGTATGTAATTCTTTCTGGTTTTGTTCATATTTTTTCCTAGGCTCAGAAAGATGCCCCCCCATTGCTATTTTCCCACATCTAATCAAGGTCAATTTATCTAGTATTTACTTATTGCCTACTACACAATGAGGAGCACACTGACAAGGGCTGTGGGTCTCCTGTACTTAAATAGAACACCTGCAAAAATTCACCCCAAACCATCTGCTACAGAACTTATGTAGCCTATGATTGATCCCTGGGCCACAAGGCAGAACAAAGAACTAATTCCTCCAAGTTGTCCTCTGACCTATGCTTGAGCACTGCGGCACGCCACATGTGTGAGCATATGTGCACACATACATATGTACACACACACAGACAAAATTAAGTACAATGTAATTTTTAAAATGTTGAATAGTGACCTGTACAGATTTAATCCTACATAGATTTCTTTTATGCATATTGTGAAATGTCAAAATGAAATCACATCTTTTCTTTTTACATTTTCTATTACAGTAGCAGAAAAGAACATAAATAGGAAAACAAAATGTGCATAAAAGAGTTTTTTAAAAAGCTGTTTAAATCATTTTTCTAAAAAAAAAAATCTCAAAGCTTCATGACAAAGGATACTAAATTTTAAAGGGACAATAAAGAAAAAATAACAAAGGAGTATTATTTTAGAAAATACATTTGGACAGTATAAAGAAACAGAAATGACTTGTCAGAAATTCTTGGAAGGACTAAGATTTTATCTCAATATTTCAATATTCAAATCAGGTATCAGCACAAAGTTAAAGATTATGTTTGATCTACAGAATGACAACATCTCAAAGGAAACTTTAAGAACTGGTCCACTGATTATCAAAATTAAGATGGGTCTGCAGCGTAACTAGAAGGGCTGAAAAAATAAAAAGTACACTCTACAAAAGGAAAGTAGTGGGAGTAAGTCTAGGGCAAGATGACAGCATGTGGTACACTGAGGTATGTGTGCAGTAGCTGTATGGAGTAGTTTTACGGAATGTCTAAATCACTGTGGCAACAAACCCAGAGCTTGCTGCTATAAACCGAGCACACTTAAAGCACAGGTCTTTAACTCCTGGAGAAAGGAACAGAAGATGGAACAAGTCAGCAGCTACATCATCATTTTAACTTCTGCCAAGCATCCAAAGAGCAATGAGCTGGGTGCATTTGGTGTGGCTTCCTTCTACTTGGTCTTTCCTCGCTCCCAGTCTGCTTCTGCCTCTCACCCTGCTCGACAAAGAGCATTTTGACTATTATTCACTTAATGTTCCAACAGGTAATTTCTGGGGTTTAGGTTTAACCTTCATTATTTTACATACTGCCATAAAAGAATGTGTACTCATAAAACATTTGTACACATAAAAACAAATAATTTAAACAAATCAGATATTGAAATCATTGGTAAAAAACATATCTGTAGAAAACAGGAAGAATAGGAAAAAAACAACACAGGCTTTCAGCAACAAAAACATCCAAGTCCAAATTTAAAATTCCATGGCTAAGCCGGGTATGGTGGCGCACGCCTTTAGTCCCAGCACTCGGGAGGCAGAGGCAGGCAGA
Organism: Acomys russatus; assembly: GCF_903995435.1. Lineage (NCBI taxonomy): Eukaryota > Metazoa > Chordata > Mammalia > Rodentia > Muridae > Acomys > Acomys russatus. Next base: position 39,933,002 of record NC_067138.1, on the reverse strand, counting down.
TCGCTGTGAGTTCGAGGCCAGCCTGGTCTACAAAGTGAGTCCAGGATGGCCAAGGCTACACAGAGAAACCCTGTCTCGAAAAACCAAAAAAAAAAAAAAAAAAAAAAAAAAAAACACAACAACAACAACTCCATGGCTAGATGCAAACAATTAGTGTTGAAGACAAACAGTAAACTGAATGACAATGGAAAGAAATGACTAAAATTATAGTCAAGAAAAATTAAACTTGATAAAGTTTTGCTGGGCGTTTCAGATAGACACTGTAGGGGAAACAGGAAGGAGGATCCAGAACTGCTGGGCAGCAGCTCCCAGATGAAGGCCCTAGCTACCACTTGGGTCTAGAAGGAAGCGCTGCAGGAGGCCCTGGGGACATCTTTCTCAGTGTGAAGCTTTCTCACTTATACTTTCTTGTTTCAGTCTTCCTTTTCCCTTTACATTAGGATTTACAATTAATATACTCAGGCCCCACTGACTTTTTAACTAACAAAAATCTATAATTCTCTTAAATATGGATAAGTCAAGGTTAGTCCTAATGTTCTGTAGTAGAATAATTTTCCTAAATGAACGAACTGAAGTCACTTAGGTCTGCATGTAAGAACATGCTTGGGGCTGGGGAAATGGCTCTGTGGATAAAGGGCATGCTGTCCAAGCATGACAACGTGAACACAGAGCTCTAGCACCCACGTAAAAAGCGAGGCACACACCAGGGACCTCTGACCTAGGGGACAGAGACAGGCAGATTGAGAGGGCACAGCAGCCAGCAGTCCACGTCCAGTGAGAGACCCTATCTCAGAAACAAATAAATACAAACAAACAGATACAAATAAGGTAGACAATAATAAAGACTCCTGAACTCAACCTTTGGCCTCCAATATGCATGCACAGGCATGCACACCCAAGCACATACCTACACATGCATACATACCACCCACATTAAAAAGAAAAAAAAGTTTACTCAGAAAGTTACAAATGGCTAAAGTGACACGCAAAGTGAGGGCCCCACTTGCCACTAACCTCCATTTCATGTTTCAGCCACTCTTCTAATTCTGTGTTCTTTCTAGCATGGTGAGCTACTAAATCTGATCCTCCAATGATGTGTGGAAGCCTTCCTGCTCCAGGAAATGTGGTCTGGAAAACAGTAAATTGTGAGATTAAGCATATTAATAAATTAAGATAAATGTTTTTAAAAAATACCTAAAATGTAAGCAGTGTAAGTCATGCATAAGCATCAAAGGTGTGTGTATTGTTAGTGAAAATGAGACACAGAAAACTGTGCCAGACCCATCTGTCTTCACCCTTTTCTAATTATTACTATATCTAGATTTAGATATGCCATTAGGCCTTATACACTAAGAAAAATAACTTGAATTTTAATTGTAGGTTTTATTTAAAAATCACCTTAGTTTGCTACCTAGCAATCAAACCAACTCAAGAAAACAAACTATAGTTTAAAGCACTATATAAGTTTTTCAAAATTTATCCTGTAATCCTAGCCCTTGAGAGGCTGGTGCAGGAAGATTAAAGAGTTCAAAGCAAGCCTGGGTACACAGTGAATTCCAGGACAGCTCATACTTCATGTAAGGCTCTATCTAAATAATAATAATAACAATAACAACAACAACAACAATAATAATAATTAAAAAATTAATTTTAAAAAATGGGGATGGCTCTGGGGGTAAAGGCGCCTGCCACCAAGCTTGATAACCTGAGTTCAATTCTCATGACTCATAGTGGAAGAAGAGACATACAACTCTTTTTTTTTTTTTAATGTTTTTTTTTTTTTAAAGATTTATTTATTTATTTATTGTGTATGAGTGCTTTATCTGCAGAAGAGGACATCAGATCACATTACGGATGGTATTGAGCTACCATGTGGTTGCTGGGAATTGAACTCAGGACCTCTGGAAGAGCAGGAGGGGCTCTTAACCACTGAGCCATCTCGCTAACCTAGAGACATACAACTCTTACACATTATCCTATGACTTCCAGATAACACACACAAACAATACATTAACTTAAAATGCACAACAAAAACAAACCCATTAAATACTCCTTTGATCTGTATTTAGTGTCAATGTTGTTTCAAACAATCCTAACGCTGCCATCTTGAGACACAGTTAATAAAGACACTTACCTTCTTGAATTTCTTGAAATTCTTCAGTTGACCATAATCACTTAGCACGCACAGACTTCTGGCAGTGGAGTGACTAACCACCAATGACCTAAATTCCGTCAGCAGCACTCTCCTCGGAAGCACCTCACTGCTGTCCTGAAGTTCATCACTACCCTTAAGTGGGGATTAAAGGGTTAGATAAGGAGCGAAGGAAAGGGAACTTGTCATTTAGAGATCTACAGAAAAAGCTCAACTGCCCAAGGACAACAGAGAATTGTTCCTGCCACCTGAACTTTGTACTTGGAATCAATCCTATCTATTACAAAACCAAAAAAATTACTCAGCATCTCTATAGCACTGAAAACATCTATAGCATGTCAGCCTAGAAGACTATAATTAGCACAGTATTTTCCACCTAAAGGCTTGTGAAGCACCTCAGTGAGCAAGCTTCCTTCTTTACATAGTCTCCTGACATATATCATCACTGTCTGCTTCTTTCCCACTGACACTGCATGCCACAACTACTAAATATTCTATTCTACAGGTCCCCAGCTACTATATATATTTTTTTGTTTTTGTTTTTGTTTTTGAAAACAGGGTGTCTTTGTGTAGCCTTGACTATCCAGGACTCACTTTGTAGACCAGGCTGGCCTTGAACTCACAGAGATCCACCTGCCTCTGCCTCCCGAGTGCTGGAATTAAAGGTGTGCGCCACCACACCTGACCTATATTTGTATTTTTAACACATCTAGAAACCAATTCTGAACACACTTGGTCATTAACTAATAATCTGTTCACTGAGATTCTTTGCTTATGTCACTTACCACCATTACATTGGTAGTAACTGCAGTTTTACATTGGTAAAATTTGCTGTTTGATCTTGAAATACAGTTTAACAAATGTGGCTACAGAATATTAAGAATTGTAATGCATATTTCCTGCTTTATGTTTTTTCTAATGACTTTCTGTTCTCTGCGTATTTTATACTATAAAAAATGATGTTAGACAAAAAACAAATCTGAGTGAGTTTGTTGAGTTTAAAATGTCTCATAAGGCAGCAGAGACCCAGGAATTGCTGATGGACATATATGCAGTGATGATTAAAGAAGCTTAGCAAAGGCGGTGGGGGAGCCTTGAACATGAGAAGGGTGGTAGCAGCCACCAGAAAGCAGGGACAACTGAGAACACTCATTGAAGAAGATCTGCTTATAACTACAAGAAAAGTTACCAAAGAATTCAATACAGACCAAGTATTATTCAGCATCTGAAGCAAATCTGAAAGGTGATAAGGCTTCACAAGTGGATGCTTGGAGAGATGAGAGATAATAATGATGATAATAATAAATAATACATCAGTTTGACTTTGGTTCTCTCTTATCCTATACAACAAGCCACTTCTCAGTCCGACTGTGGTATGTAGCACAAAGTATACTGTACATGACGATCAGTGATAATTATTTCACTGGATTGAGAAGCTCCAGAACAGATCACTCAGCAAAACCAAACTTGCACCCTAAAAAGGTCATGATCACTGGTTGTCTGCTGCTGGCCTGACCCAGGACAACTTTTTAATTCCTAGTGTAACCATTGCATCTGAGAAGTATGAGCAGCCAAGCGGTACGATACACCCAGAGCTGCAATGAGTACAGCCAGCACTGACTGACACAAAGTTCCTCATTCTCCATCACACCATCAACACTTCTCAAGTTGAAAAGCACTGGACTATGAAGTTTTGCCTCACCCATGATGTTCTTGCTAACTGACTACCACTCCTTCAGGCATCCTGCCACCTTTTTACAGGAAAATATTAGCAAGCAGAAAATGCTTCTCAAGAGTTCCTTAAATCTTGAAACATGGGTTTTTATGGCACAGAAATAAACTTAATTCTCACTGGCAAAAATGTATTGATTGTAACAGTTCCCATTTTGATTAATAAGGATGTATTTGAGCCTAGTTATAACTATAATGACTTAGAATTCACCGCCTGGATCTGCAATTTCTTTTACTTTTAATCTAATCTTTATCTAATCTAATTCAACCTAATACATATCAAGCCTAACCACCCCAATTATTTTTTTTTCCTTCGAGAAAGGGTCTCATTATGTAATCCTGGCTCACCTGAAACTTGCTACGTAGTTCAGGCTTTTTAAGAATTCACAGAGATCTGCTTAGTGCTAGGATTAAAGGCATAGGCCACATTCAGTTTATTAACTCTTTTAATTGATGAACTATATAATTCATATGTAATATAAGTACAGATAGAACAAAAAAGGAAAGTCACTAAAAAAGGCTTTTCTGGCCAGGCAGTGGTGGCACATGCCTTTAATCCCAGCACTCAGGAGGCAGGTGGATCTCTGTGAGTTCAAGGCCAGCCTGGTCTATAGAACAAGTTCCAGGACAGCCTAGGCTACACAGAAAAGCTCTGTCTCAAAAAACAAAAAGGGTCTTCTGATAATAAAATGTAATCAGAATCTTACGTAAGTAAAACAGGCCTAATTCTTTTGGAATTTACAGGTAACACATATCCATCACTGTATTTGATATAAACAACAACACTGCTGGAAAGCTTCAGTTGTTTTATAAACGAAGGAATTTTGGTCCTTAAGAAAACGAATTGTTGGGCCGGGCGTGGTGGCACACGCCTTTAATCCCAGCACTCGGGAGGCAGAGGCAGGTGGATCACTGTGAGTTCGAGGCCAGCCTGGTCTACAAAGTGAGTCCAGGATGGCCAAGGCTACACAGAGAAACCCGTCTCAAAAAACCAAAAAAAAAAAAAAAAAAAAAAAAAGAAAACGAATTGTTTAAGATTGCGTATCCATGCAGTATAGAGAAAGGAGTTAAACCTAAGGTTCTCTGTACTCTTAATTGTCTCATAGCTAAAGCATAATCTATTTCCAGAAGAGGCCAAATCCTAAAATGGACCAGAATTACAAAAGGAAGTATTTAATAAGATAAGCCAGGCGTGGTGTCGTGGTGTCGGATGCCTTTAATCCCAGCACTTGGGAGGCAGAGATAGGCAGATCTCTGAGTTTGAGGCCAGCCTGGTCTACAAAGTCCAGGACAGCCAGGACTACAAGACAAACCCTGTCTCAAAAAAAAAAAAAAAAACAAAAAACAACAAACAAACAAACAAAGAATGTAAATTAGCAGAAACTTGTATGATGGTAATCATTTTAAGTCAAATGTTTGTAATAATTAAGTAAGAATTTTCTTACAGTTTTTTCATCTTTTGTTGCCCGTGGTAATTCTCTCTGGAACTCATTTTTCTTTTCTGTTTCATCTTCCTAAAAATTAAAAAAAAATCACTATTCATATGAGTTATTAATAATCTTTTTAAAAACCTTAAAAGTAATCATGCTGTGAAATAAATATAAATTGTATCTTAGAGAATAACCAACAAAATGTGAATACAACAACAAGAAGTTATAAAATCATATCCAGAAAACTGAATTGATAGTTGATCTATACTGAAATATACAGATAGATAGATAGATAGATAGATAGAAAGAAAGAAAGAAAGAAAGAAAGAAGATACTATGCCTGGCTGGGATGGTAGAGCATCAGTAAACTGCTGGCACACCTTCCTTTATAAGCACATACAGAGATAAATTCAAAATGGTTTAAGAAAATCAAATGATGAATAATCCCACAGGGAGTAAGGCCGGTTAACTGCACCATTCCTATAGTGATGTATCAAGCTGTCTAACTGACCAGGAAAACCAACTGAAGGGCACATGCACCCTCTAGACCATTTCTTTCATATACAAGAGAGTCAGCAATTACTTTAAAATAAAAAGAGTTTTATTGTTGTTTTGTTTTTGGAGGCAGGGTCTTACTGTGCAGCCCTGGGTGGGTAGGAACTTACTATGTAGAACAGGGTGGTCTCAGATCTACCAGCCTCTGCCTCCTGAATGCTAGAAAAATAAAATGTCCTTAATACCTTACAATAAAAACAAAACTCTTTTTCAAATGACTCTTGGTAAAAACAAGTTAATTCTAGAATATAATGATCTCTTTTAATAGATCCTAACTTGCTTATTCTCTCTTAACTTCTACATTGTATTTTTCACATATCGTGTCACTGTTAGATCCAAAGGGACACCTCCCCCACCACCCTGACCAAAGCAGTGATATCTCAAAATGGAACTCTGGGCTCAGCTCAGGCTGCATATAGCATTACTGGTAGCTAGACAAAGGCTCAAAAGCAGCCTTCCTCAGGAGCCTGTGGCACAGATTTCTGTCTGCCAGAAAGAGGCACTCGCTTACATCTTTCTATTGTAGAAGGCAAACAGGGCATCTAGTTACCTATCAAAGCCCCACGCTAGCCTTCCGGCTCCTCCGGATCCCTATTACCTTGTACCTGTTACACAGCATACCAGAGCCCCGACATTAGCCTCCTGGCCGCTCACATCTCCCCTTCCAGTCTAGAACTCCACGCTGCCCCAGTTTATAGGCTTCTCTCCTCTGACTCTACAGCTACCGGCTCTTTATAATGGCTGAGCACCCTCTCTCCAATTTCTCTGTACTCCAGAGAGATATCTCTGTCTGCTAGGTTACCCTCTGCCCCAGAGAGGTAGCCATGGCTGCTTTGAACTCCCCCAAATGTCTCTAGTTACTCTCTCTCATCTCTACACGAAGAACCTTTCACCCCTGGATGGGGTGATCAGGCCAGAGGTTTCGCTGCACCTTGCTTAAGTCAGTTTGTCCTAAGTTTCAAAATAGTAAAATAAGAATAAAAGAAAGCTGCTATAAAACCATATACACACATAATATTACTGTCTGATACCATTATCATGAACCCTTAAATAGTAAATGAAAGGCTTTTGCTGCTTTACAAAAGACAATTTTAGCAGAGTCCACGATACATAGTACTCACGTCCTGTCTTTTCTCAAATAACAGGAACTCTGAACAAACGTCTAACAAAAGCAGGCACTGAAGACTATAAAGTAAAGTCAAAGAGCAAAGACATCTGTGACTCACAGCACAGCCACTTTTTGTGGGTCGGTGTTCACTGTGTGCAGGTGGATCAATGTGGGATGGAATTTAAGGAAAAGAAACAAAGCCATGTAAAAACTGAACTGTAATCCCAGCACTCAGGACACGAAGGCAGGAGGCAACCAGCCTGGGGGTGCATGAGACCTCGCCTCATAAAGTCACTTGTTACTTACAATTATTCTGTTGCTCTCTGGCACTGTCTCACCATTAAGGTGATGATTCCATTCTGCATCTGTCCTCGGCTTTTTTCTGGTGCTGACATCTTCCTCTTGCTTTTCAACTTTCACCTCAACTGCCAGCTCTGGCTTTGTCCTCCTGAGTAACTCTTCCAGGGCTTCCTCTTCTAGAGCCAAGTCAACGACTTTTCTTTTTTTTGGTTTAAGAGTTTCTATGGAAAAGGCTGTAATGGCGGAACTCTTCCCGCTGGGTTTTATGTCTCTGTCACCCTCAAATGAGGCATGTGCTTCCTTGTCCACAGGCTTGTTCTGAGACAGATGCTCCTTGCTTTTCCACAGTGAGGGTGCAGCAGGCTGTGTCTCTTCTAAAAGAGAACAAGACAGTTCCAGTCTCGATGATTTGGATGAGGACATTTCTGCATTTTCTTCATGCCTTTCCCTTAGGTTTAAAAGAGAAAACAAAGTCAGAATGAGAATTTTGCTTAAGTTGTCATTACTTAATATTCACTCTGCTTAACTCACAGCCTACCCCCAACTTTATTAACAGTACTAATAGAATGCACACCTTTCGAATGGCGCATGCTCCATATGCTTCCTACTGCTAACAGGATCCTGTGGCTAAAACACAGGAAGAGCCCTGTCCTCTCTGCTAATGTACAATCAGCCAATAAATCAACATGAGGGAAGAGAGAAATATATGAAACACAGGAGGCCCACTGGCAGACGGCAGCACCCTTATTTAGCAGTGAAGGGATTAATGGGCACTTACACCTTTACCTGGGACTATTGCCTGATGAGCTGGAGGCACGAAACTAAGACAAAGGGACTAAATGTAGAATGTGCCACCAACTGAGTACTGAAAACACCATGTGACCATGTCTCTAACAATACTTTCTACAACAGCACATCATTTGCTCAGGAAGTACTAAACACTTTTGTTTACACAATTTTTACAGCAGTCCAGAGGACTCACACTTGGTTCTTTACTTTCTAGGTTGTCAAAGATGTTAGTGTACAGCTGGCCACAAATGTACAGTAGTGGAGAGATAGATCCGGGGAGGCAGAGAAGAAATAATTAACGATTACAATAATTTACCCTTTTTACCTCGCAAGATAAGATTATTATAGAAAAGCTACAAGAAAGATGATTCTGGAACTTAGGTTTGGGTAATCGTTCCTACAGACAGACAGCACACAACACAAAAACTAAAGTAGAAGGAAGATGAAGAAAAACAAAGTGCAGTCGGCATAATGAGCCTAGTGAAGGAGAGGAGGACAAAACTAAGATGGAATGAGCTCAGAAACAAAACCACTGGGCCAGCCTGGTGGCTCAGCTGGTAAGGGCCACTAATCCTGACTATGCTGACAGGTTTTGTATGTGAACTTGACACAGAGTCATCACACAGAAAAAAGCCTCAGATGAGGAAATGCCTCCATGAGATCTAGCTATAAGGCACTTCTCTCAATTAGTGATAGACTAAGGAGAGGGCTCAGCCCATTGTGGGCGCTGTCATCCCTGGGCTGTGAATCCTGGGTTCTATACAAAAGCTGAGCAAGCCATGGGAAGCAAGCAAACCAGTAAGCAGTGTAGGCGCAACTTTCTTAACAATTATACTTTATTATGAACACACTAACAGAGTTTACCTCACTTACAACCTGCTTACCCAAACAATCGGAAAAGGAGATTAAAGAACACAATAATGAAACTTTAAGGGATCAGTTCTGAGGAACGATTCTCCTGGTGTAGTTAGCAGGACCTCAGCAAACCCACAATTGAACCAAGGTTGCTGCTGGTACCTGGAACAGCAGCTGAGGCACAGAACCTCAGCTGGAGCCTTCCCTGGAGTAGTTCTCTCTAGGAAGTCTCTAGAAGTGCAGGGATGAACAGTCAAAACAATCCCAAGTCCTCTCTCTCTTCCGTGCCCTCTTGTTTTGGGTGTATATATATATATATCCTCTCAGAGTCTCTACTAGGATGTTTTCAGCTGGCAACATCCAAGCTCCCCCACAAAGTGGTTTTAAGGGGATAAACATCCTGCTCTCACTAGTCTGTTTCCCAATTCCACACTTGGGATCAACACAAAAACATGTTTATCTCTCCTACAAAGCAGCACCCTCCCTGCCCTCTGCATCAGGGCCTGTCTCCAGGTTCCAGCACCCCCCATGGCCTCTGCATCAGGGCCTGCCTCCAGGTTCCAGCACCCTCCCTGCCCTCTGCATCAGGGCCTGCCTCCAGGTTCCAGCACCCCCCATGGCCTCTGCATCAGGGCCTGCCTCCAGGTTCCAGCCCAGCTTGCATTCCTGCTCTGACTTCTTCCAACGATGGCCTGCGATCTGGAAGTGTAAGCCCAATAAACGCTTTGCTCTCCAACTTGCTTTTTGGTCACGGTGCTTTCTTGCAGTGATAGAAACTGAAACTAAAACACTGACAATCTGCAGTCAAGGCAAGCCTCCAAGTTGTCTTCTGACCTCCATAAAAGTATCACAGAGAGAGAGAGAAAGAGAGAAAGAGAGAGAGAGAGAAAGGGAGAGAGAGAGACAACAACAACAAAAAAACCAGAACTACAAGCTTTCTATAGAAGTATTCTGTTTCTATTTCAAGAGAGCAGGCAAACCTTTTCTTCAGACACAGTTGAGGGATTACCGACGACACACCTTTTCCTGCCACATGGCTGGAAGTAGTTTTTGATGGAGCTCTGCTGCTGTGCAGAAGCCCAGCCTTTATTTTTATTTGCAGCAGGGGATTTCATCGGTGAAAGCTGGTAGTCTGGAATCTTTTCCCTAGGCAGCATATCTGATGCTGCACTACCCGTTTTGGAGCTTGGTTTGTGGGCGTCCTTTATGTTGTAGGTTTCTTGAGAAAGCTTTCTAGAATTCTGTTCCATCCCAGCGATCTTTGCTTCTCTTGGTCTTTCACTCAGAGACATACTATAGGGAAAGGAAGGAAAGGCAAACAATTAGCAGCAAGTTTTACTTAAAAACAAAGGTCTCTAAATTTTCTGATAAATAAGATTATTAGGTCATAGCTAATTCATCTAATTAGATAATTTAAGTTAACATATCTTCTCATCCCAAGAAAGTAGCCCACCTGCTATCTAAGTGCCTGAAGGATGAGATCAAGGTAGCACACACCTTCAGGCACTCTCCTAGGAACAGCTGCCAAGCACACTTATGGCCTTAACCCAGGGTCCTACTGTATATGAGGTGGTAGGCCTATGTAATCTTTATTTTATTCAAACATTTTAAATTATTTTTATGTAAAAGTGCTATAATACAAACACACACATCATATATATAACCTATTATTCCAGCATCACACATACAGTGCACTTAAATCACCGCAGAAAGGTTGATATCTGTCTACGCAGATATCAAACGGTAGTCTCTACTCTAGAACTCCGCACTACTAGAAAAACATTTTGAGGACACACATTGTTTTGCAAAATTTGACTGAGTGGACTAAAAACCAAACAAAGCTCTTTCAAGCAACTACTAAAAATTAATTGTTTCTTTTACAAGTTCTGCCCACAATAGTAAAAAAGTATATACAACCTAACAGTGTTATTAAGTATCTTCATAGGAACACATTTTTGTGTAATATTGAAAATTAGACTTAAATGGAAACTATCAAAGAATATAAAAAGGGTAACCCTTTCTGCTGAACAACAAAAACAAACAAACATAAAATAACAAGAATTCTTCAAATAAGAGAAACCATTGAAAAACTACATGTGTGGATGAATATAATATTATTTCGGTATCCAAGCTGACCTAATACATTATCTCCGAAATTACAAACAATATTTAATTACAGACATTATGTCCAGGGCAAGACAGTGCACATGTTCCTCCATCTTATATTCTTCCTGAGGCCATTTTGGGTTTAACTAGAATTTGATCTTCTTGATGAAAAATCACATGGCAAGTTACCCATCTCTATTCCAGGACCCAAGGCCAAGACGCCCCAGCTACCTTATCTTAGTTTCTTTTAAACTGCCTACTTGTGCAAACCTCCCTCTGTAGCTGCTGAGCAAGACGACAGGGTGTGGGTTTTGTCTTTAAAAGCCTCTTGGTCTAAATGCTTAGGGCTACATGCAGGACCAAATACATGAGTGTAGTTCCAGCTGCCTGGAGAAAGCTTTCAAATGCTTATAAGCTGTGTCTCAGTGGTCATCTACGGTGAGCTCCCTGTACCAATTATACAAACTAACATATTTATTCTAATATCCCCATATTCATGAGGAATACATTCCAAGACCATCAGGCACTTGAGACCTAAAACCAATGATAGTGCCAAATTCTATACATACATGTTTCTTTCTTTTCTTTTCTTACATACACCTCTCTCTCTCTCTCTCTCTCTCTCTCTCTCTCTCTCTCTCTCTCTCTCTCTCTCAATGAGACAGGGTTTCTCTGTGTTAGCCTTGGCTGTCCAGGAACTTGGAGATCTGTCCTGTAGACCAAGCTAGCCTGCAACTCTGAGATATGTCTGCCTGTCTCCCAGAGTGCTGGGATTACAGGTATGCACCACAGTGCTCAGCTATAAATATATATTCTTATACATATATACCATTAGTTTATAAATTAAGCGTAAGTTAGAGATAAAACATAGTAACTAAAAAAATTAATATTTACAATGTACTATAATAAAAGTCATGCGAATGTGTTATCTCCTACGATATCTTATTGCACTATACCCACCCTTCTTATAAGACATAAAATAATTAGTATGTGGTTAAAATGAAGAGAACTGAATGCTTCAGGCACTGTGATATAGGATCAGGTGACTGTATAGAAATTACATGAACACAGTACTGAAACACTCAAGTCAATCCAATAACCACAGCAGCTAGCAGTGACTAACAGGTGGGTAGCATATACAGTACAGACCTCAGAACAAAGGAATAATGTGCATCTAAGTAAGCTAACATGACAGTGAGTTAAAATCTGTGGGTTGTGACCCCTTTGGGGGTTGAATGACCCTTTTGCAGGGTCGCCTAAGACCATCAGAAAACATATTTACATTACGATTAGCAACAAAAATAATTTTATGGTGGGGGGGTCACTACAACATAAGGAGCTGTATTAAGGGGTGGCAGCATTAGAAAGGTTAAGAGATTTCATCAGGATATTCAGAAGCATATGTTAAAACTTAGAAATGTACAGTTTCAGCTACTTCCCATTCAATACAGCGATTTACTGTGGAAAATTAAAAATATTATGTAAGCAGGGGCTACTATATTTCAAGTGTACTTCATCAGCCACAAACTCTTTTTCTCTTTCAAATACATTTGAAGGAATAATAAAAATTACCCTAAGGCAGTAAAAGTACTGTTTGTAGACAAATCAGATCCACGCCACTGCCCTCAGCCATACAATGTCGACAGCTCCTCTGATTCTGCAAGGGCAGAGTTATGGAGCTATAACACACACGACTCACAGTGCCACAGGACTTCCCTGCTGAAGGAACTACCTCCAACAAAGGAATGCTGAAGGTAGGAGGAAGTCGTCCCCATGGAAGAGCACACCTGTTGGTTATCCAGTATTAAACGGCCAGCCCTGAAAACATGCATACAAGTATATACAGACTGAGCAAGTTGTATTCATGCATTTAGGAATACACACACACACACACACACACACACACACACACACACACACACAGGAAAAAAGAGGTTATGAATTTGAAAGAGGGGGTAAGAGAAGATTTGGAGGGAAAAAATGGAAGGGGGAAATGATGTAATTTTAATCTCAGAAAAAAAAAAAAAAAAAGAAAGAAAATTGGCTGATCTGAGATTCCATTTTCGCTGGCATCCCCTTCTTCCATGCTTTACCTTCTAAAAGATGACGGGGTAACAGCAGCAACTTTTTCTTGAATATGCTATTAATTGATAAAATAATGACAACAGCTCGCTAACAAAGACACTTTACCATGTGTCCGCTGGCTCTGATTCTGTGTCCGCTACATATGCTGTCATGTTCACTGGAGCACTTGGCATTATTTTTCCATTGACTGACAAGTCTTGGGAAAGGCTTGGTCCTGGAGTCGTTGTCTTTAATTCTACACATCATGCAAGTCAAAAGAGAGAGAGAGAGAAGTCAGAACTATTACATATCAGATGGAAACAATTATAAAAACCTCAAGCTGTTTTGGAGGCAAAACAAACTGACAAATGGACAGCAATAGGAAGTCCTGAGAAGCCAGCACAGGACTATGTCACTGTTAGCTGTTATTCTAATCATGTGGTTTGAGTTGCTCATTCTTTATTCTTTGTGTTTAACATGATTATAGGCATATAGACAATCACTGATAATGTTTACAAATAAATTCATAAATATGAAGAAGAGGAGAAGAGGAATGAAGGAGACTGTCACTGATTGGTATGAAGTCATTTAAGACAGAACCCTATCAAGGCTACCTCTGAGAATGCAAAGAGTGCAACAACTGTTTACAGTGTACACTTCTATTCCCTTTCACGGCCTGGTTTCTATATAAAATCGTATACTAGAGAAAGAACTGATCTGCCAGTCAGAAAACCAAATGCACAATCAGTTTGGCTCTGACAGTTATAAGATCTCAAATGTTCTCAGCTTTGACATCTGCCCTACCTCCCTTGGAGACACGGTTTCATAAAGCTCATGCTGGCCTTGAACTCAGAATGTAACTATCTTTGAATGCCTGCTCCTTCTACGGCTGCCCTTGGAATACTGCAATTTCAGGCTTGTACCACTTCACTTGGTGGCTTTCTAAAAAATCTGACAATGAACTTTAATTTTAGAAAGTTTTAGATGTATGGAAAAATTGAGCCATTAGCACAGAGATTGCTCATATATCCAGTAACTCTTACTATTAGCATTTTACAGTTATATAATTCGGTGGTTCTTAATCTGTGGGTCATGACCCCTTTGGAGGTTGAGCAGCCCTTTCCCAGGGGTCACATATCAGATATCCTGCACATCAGATATTTACACTGTGATTCATGACAGTAGCAAAACTACAGTTATGAAGTATCAGTAAAATAATGTTATGGTTGGGGATCACCACAACATGAGGAACTGTATTAAAGGGTCACAGCATTAGGAAGGCTGAGAACCATTGATATAATACAGCTATTAAAATGAATCAGTAATAATACTTAATACTATTACCAAATAAAGCTTCTGGTTTATGAATGTTTAATTTTTTTTAACTCTTCTTTTTCTACTATAGGATACTTGGTGTATTTACTTGCCAACTTTTATAATCATATTTATTTATTTATTTATCCATTTACCTACTCATCTAGTTAACTAGTTAAGTTTATGAGGATGGAGCCCAGGACCTTACATGAGCTAGGCAAGCACTCAACCTCTGAGCTACAGTGGCAGCTCTACCTCTTCATTTTTAAACAAAAGATTCAATAATCTCCAAGGGGTTTTCACCCATAAATGCCATGTCCTCAGTGAAACCTTCTCTGAAGACCAGACTGGGACAGCACCCTTCCCTAGTCAGCTTCCTGTTTGTACTCAGCAATCCTGCACTGTGTGAGTGCTCTGCTTGTTCACTGTCCGAACCCCGATGGCTAAGGACAGGGGTCCTATCCATTTTACTCCCTGATGAAGCTGCAGCAACTAGAGCTGCCCCCAGTGTATGGCAGAACTGTGTACTGGATGAGCAAACGAACGAACGAACGAACGAAGGGCTAAGTAGATGGACTAGAGAAGAGGTATATGGTCACACTTTGCAAGTAGAACAGAAAAGCACACACAAACAAATACGTGCATATATAAAACTTCTAATGTTATTTACCTGTACAAGGCTGGCCCTGTGGATTACAGTAATTCTCTGTAGTCATAAAAATAACAGCCAATCCAATTTCTGCTTCAGGAATAGGTCTAAGGCCATGCCTGTGAGAATAAAATAGTTTAAATATGGTAATATAGTGAAACTAACAACTTTAATTAATATAATATCAAGCTTCATAGATCTATTTTTCTCCCCAAAGAGAAACTGAAATTTTATGGTGTGGAGAGAACCTGAAATGCAGTGAGCTGCTTTGAATTCCTCACTAGAGCAGTGCTGTTGGGGAAAATCCATCATTTTCCAGGAACTTGGCTAGCATCATCAATAAAATAAGCGGCTAGAGCAAAGGATGAAGACTGCCCAGTTCTAACTTTCTATGATAATTTTAGAATTAAAAAAAAAAAAAAAACAAAAAAAACCAGTTCTATCTAGAGACAGGAAAACAGACCTTCATAAACAAATCTACGATTACACCAATCCCCAAATAGACGGCAAGTAGGTGGGGGACATAAACCACCATATATAATCTCTATCCACACGCATACACAGGTCAGCAAATGAAGTCAGCGCAGACTTCATACATTCAGACATCTTTGTGGGGAGGTGAGAGGGCACAGTCTTGCCATGCTGCACTGACTAGTGATCCCCCCAGCTCAGCCCTGAGAGCCCTGGACTGTAGGTTATAGGCTGGCTCACAGAACTTCATTTAAGAGGCTATGGGGACTCGATGTGCTACATTTTATAATATGAATTATTTTACAGACCAGAATATTAGCATAATTTTTAAAACACTATCCAGAAACTATGGCTTAAATTTTAAGCTATAAAGCACCTTTTAATACTCATTGAAGAGCTGTCTTAAATGACTGTGGTAATCTAAATTATGCGGCATGTTTTATGTGCTCTGAACTTGGAGTTCTATTGTATGTGTAATTATGATATTGCAGAGCTACAAGAGATGTGTCTCAGTAATTAAGCCTATCCTTCACAGCCTACATCCACTATCCCTCCCACAAGGAGCTCCAGCAGGGTCAGCTACAACAGGCTGGGAGGGGTGGCTAGATACTCAGGTGAGGGTCCAGTGATCCTTCCCACACGGCCTTCTATGAGGAAAGGGCAGTGCTCAAAAAGCCTAGCTATAGTGGGGCATAGTGGCACACGCCTGTAATCCCAGCACGCTGGAAGCAGAGGCAGGCAGATCTTTCTGAGTTTGAGGCCAGCCTGGTCTACAAAGTCAGTTCCAGGATATCCAGGGCTATCTACCCAGTGAGTCTCTGCTCCCCTCACCCACACACACCCCATCAAAAAAGAAAGGGAGGAAAGGGAGGAATGGCTATGATGGTCTTTTTTTGAGTGGCCCAGTCAGACTCCTGAAGATGGCAGCAGTTTGGCTCTGAGGATAGTCTTGCAAATCAGGGATCGAGATGAGCTCAGTTGGCAGAGTGCGTGCCTATCATACACGAAGCCCTAGGTTTGATCTGTAGCCTAAAAACAGCTCAGTGGTTTAAGCTTGTAATCCCATCACTTAGTAGGAAGTGGAGACAAGAGGACCACAAGTACAAGGTCATCCTTGGCTACACAAGTTTGAGACCAGTTCTGTCTCAAAACAAACAAAACCAGAAGAGCCCAGAAAACAGCTAACATTTCCCTATCTTCCCATACTGTCACACATATATGTAAATACATGTGGAATTATATATAATATGTAATATAGAAGTACAAATAATTATGAAGGGCAAATTTTTTATTTAATTTACTTACCTTTATTTTATATGTATTGGTGTTTTACCTGCATATATCTCTATGTGAAAGCATCAGATCTTGGAGCTACAGTAAGTTGTGATCTGCCATGTGGATGCTGGGATTTGAACCCAGGTCCTCCGGAGGAGCAGTCACTGCCCTTAACCACTGAGCCATCCCTCCAGACCCTGAAGGGTAAACTTTGCAGTTCTTGGTACTTTTAAAAAATATTTTACTTTTTGAGTTTTAATCCTAGCTACGATATATTATTGTACATAAAATCTACTAACTCATTAAATTTAAGAAACTACTGGATGTGGTGGTACATGCCTTTAATCCTAGCACTCAGGGCGGGAGGCAGGGAAGGCATGTAGATCTCTGTGAGTTCAAGACCAGCTTGATCTATATAGTGAATTTCAGGACAGCCAGAGCTACATAGTGTGA
Source organism: Acomys russatus (assembly GCF_903995435.1). Classification (NCBI taxonomy): domain Eukaryota; kingdom Metazoa; phylum Chordata; class Mammalia; order Rodentia; family Muridae; genus Acomys; species Acomys russatus. The sequence continues at coordinate 39,915,750 of NC_067138.1, read as the reverse complement.
CTCAGTCTTAAACAAAACAAAACAGCAAATTCTATAAATTTTATTAAAAGAGCAAAAGGCAGAAAATACCTAAAAAAAAATTATACATATATTTCATGGTCTAGTACTCCAAATCATAATTCTCAAGAATATGGCATGACAAACCTTTGTACACACATTTATATTAACTGAGAGGCATGTAAAATCTACTTGCATTTTTAACTAGTGAAGAATTTTGTACCTTTGAAGCATATCCATTATCAAATGAATCCATTTCTTCTGGGAGTCAGTAATTGTGATCTGTGTATTTGTTATTCCTATGTCGATAACACAAGTTCCAGGAGCTGAAAAAAAACTCTCTTCCTCTTCATTTTCTTCTGCTATCAGCCTGGCTTCCCCGCCTCCGAAAGTAATCGCTGAACTTAATTTCTTATGCTGGAACAGGAAGAAGCATTTAAAAAGCAAAGCAACAGCTGGAGTGAAGTTTTTGAGCACATTCTCATTATGAACAAATTTGGCCTGGCAATTACGACAGAAGAACTCATCCTCCTCCCAGAGGGCTACTTGAGCTTGCACTTTGAAGCTCCCAGTGCAGCAGCCCTGTCTACGTCCCACACACCACACCCGGACACGGTCTCCAATGGTTGGATAACCAGCACAGTTTTGCCACTACAACATAACCTCCTGAGATTCACATTTTGGAACACAAAAGACATTCCACAAATGTTTCGTAAGATAAACCACTTAGGACTTGAATGTTTTCTGCCCTCCCTACTATGGTGCTCACATAAATGAAATAGGCCAATTAGGCAGTATTCAGAAATACCATAATCAGATACACAATCACTGGGCAGGTTCTGTGCACAAGTGGCTTTTTATCTTACTTCACACATCTACATAAAAACCCAAAATGGAAAGCCTAAGAGCTGTTAATAAGAGTGCTAATGTAGCGGCTATGGAGGCACCTCAGTGACTAAGAGCACTGGACAGTCTTGCAGAGGACCTGGGTTCAGCTTCCAGAACCCAAACGGCAGTAACTCACAAGCATTTGTAACTCTGGTCCCAGGAATCAGACACCCTCACTGACGTCCAAGAGTACCAGGCATGCATGTGATAAGCATGCAAAAAGACACCCATACATAACATATAAACAAATACAACTAAGAAAATAGGAATATATCCTAGCTTTAAAATTACCTGTTTTGCATTTAAAAATACAAATGTTTTCCCTTTGAAGATTTGTTTTCTTTCCTGTCGTCCTGACAAATCAACACTTTTACTTCCAATAGCTGGTTCATCAATGGGTGGGTAAAAACTGTAAAAATAATCAAAATATACTCTAATTATATACTGTTCTCTATGATTACTATTAAACTTGCAAAAGAACTGACACCTGATACAAAAAAGGCTGAATTTCAATATTCTCTGACCAGGCATAAAGATACAAGTCTGTATCCCCACGAGGCAGAAGCGGGGAGTCAGAGCCAGTTTGGGGCTAACCTGGCCTACATTATGAAATGAAGTAACTGAGAGAACATTATAGGACATGAGCGACCAACCAGGCCACCACAGCAAGATCCAGTCATAAAAACAAAAACAACAATGACAGCAAAGAAAACCCCCAAAAAAGAAAGCAAAAGCCAGTATTTAGAGAGGCTTTGTTTTGTTTTCTGGTAAAGAGTTTTATCTGGGACAAAATGAGCAAATATATCTAGATGCCTTTTCCTAAAATATGATATCTGTTGCATCTATTATAGCAAAATGCCTCTGTACTTCTTCAAATAATACGCTAAGGAAGATGATTGCAACAAAGCCCATATTTAAGCAAAAATAAGTTGAAAGGTTGTTTAGGGCAGATCTCTTCTTAACCAAGTTCCTTGGAGTGTGTATAGGAGGCACATGTGATCATCTGTGTTCCAGGGTGAGGAGCACTGCATTTGTGAGTCCCAACCACCCATCAACAAGCAAGCTCTTTATTTCAGAAGAGCTATTGCTTCACCTCCCAAGATTCTCACTGCAAACATTACTCAGAAATGGCTGTGGAGAGGGCTGGCAGAGCTCTGTAGTCTTTGCATAGCCAGCAAGCTATGTATGAATGTCAGAGATCTACCGAGACTCTCCCAACAGTCAGAGACCTGCTTGAAATAATAAAACTGAGACAACATGTCACAACATGAGCACTCTGTACAAACTGAAAGGGAACGCCTTCTTTTCCTTACAATAAGACAGACACAATGTGGACTTTCTATGAGAATATGCATAGTACAATTAAACAATCCTGTACAGCACCAAGTCTTCTAAAAAGAGACTTCATCTATCCCAGTACTGAGAATGGCTTACAGAAGCCAGGAATCACAAACCACATGAGGTACATGCAGTGCTGACTGTCTTACTGTTGGTGACCAGCAGAACGGAGATATAACTACACTAAACAGGGCAGCACTTGCTGCACAATAAGACCATACATGCCCCTGATTTAAATTCAGAGCTAGTCAGATTCTCAGAACTAAAAGAAGTGTAGTGACATCAAGAACCACTATAGTTTATTTGCTATCGCCTTTATATTTTCATTTCTTCTTCTCCTCCTCCTCCTCCTCCTCCTCCTCCTCCTCCTCCTCCTCCTCCTCCTCCTCCTTCTTCTCTTTTGGGGGGACAGTGTTTCTCTGTGTGCATCCCTGGCTGTCCTGGACTCGCTTTGTAGACTAGGCTGGCCTCAAACTCACAGTGATCTACCTGCCTCTGCCTCCCAAGCGCTGGGATTAAAGGTGTGCACCACCATGCCTGGCTTTATATTCATTTCTATTAATATATTTAAATTTTTATGTTCATGAGCCTTTGCCAGGTGTGGTGGTACACTCTTGTAATGCCAGCATTCAGGAGGCAGAAGCAGGCAGATTTATCCTTCAAGGCTGAGGACGCAGTTCAACTAATAAAGTGCTTGCCTAGCACATAAGAAGCTCAGGGTTTTCTCCCAAACCTGCAGAAACTGAGGACTGTGAAAGTCACCTGCAGTCCTAGCAACCAGGAGGCAAGAAGAACACACATTCAAAGTCATCTTTTGTCTACAGGAGTTTAAGGGCCACCTGGGTCACAGGAGACCCTGTGTCAAAGATGACAACAGGGCTGCAGGGATGCTTCAGTGGGTAAGGACTGGTCACTAAGCGGGATGATCTCAGTTCAATCTCGGAACTCACATGGTGGAAGGAGAGAGCCTCCCTCCCCTTGTATGCCGGGGCACACTTGTCCACACATACATGCACCAAGAAATAAAATTTCCTCAAGCACTAGGCAGTATCCTATAAAGATACCCCATAAGTGAAAGCCTTCACTTACCAGGAAACTGGGACAGAGGGGAGGGCATCCTATTGGGACTCTAAATGAGAGAACAATGGGAGAATAGCAAAATAAAAGTATACAGAGGGTCCTAGAAACCTACAAGTAGAACAATATGATAGGCAGATTTGGGCCCAGGGGTCCTGCTCAAACTAAGGCACCAGCCAAGGACAATACAGGCGGTAAACTTTAAACCCCTTCCCAGATCTAGCCAATGGTCAGAATATTCTCCACAGTTGAGTGGAGAGTGTGATATGACTTTCTCACGTACTCTGGTGCCTCACATTTGACCATGTCCCCTGGAGGGGGAGACCTGGTGGCACTCAGAAGAAGGACAGCAGGTTGCCAAGAAGAGACTTGATACCCTATGAGAATATACAGGGGGAGGTAATCTCCCTCAGGAACAGTCATAGGGGAGGGGAATAATGGGAAAATGGGGGGCGGGGAGGAATGGGAGGATACAAGGGATGGGATAAACATTGAGATGTAACAAGAATAAATTAATAAAAAAAAGGAAAAAAAATATGTAAACTAAAAAAAAAAAAAAGATACCCCATAAGCAGTCAGTCTATTCTACTGACATATTTTGCATTAAGTAAAATCCCTATATATTAAATTGACAAAAAAAAAAAACACCATTTTATAGTTTCTAGCAGCCTTGCCATGCAACCTATGAAAAAAAAAAGGTCAAGTATCTTCCTTTTTAATCACAATTTATATTATTTCAAAGTATCACTATACAATATATAAATTTCCTAAGATGCCTGCTTAAAACTTGATGGAATATCAAAAGCAATAAAGCAAGACTATAAATCTATTCTATTCTTTTTTGGCGGGGGGTTGTTTTTTTAGACAAGGTTTCTCTGTGTTAGCCTTGGCTTTCCTGGACTCACTTTGTAGACCAGGCTAGCCTCGAACTCACAGAGATCCACCTGCCTCTGCCTCCCAAGTGCTGGGATTAAAGGTGTGCGCCACCACTGACCGGCCAGATTATTTTCAGTTAACAACAACAAACATTTCTTTTCAGCAAGCGCTTATCTCAGAAAACATGTTCAGTTTTTAAACAGTACATTATCACTAATACTTAAAATAGCTCAGCTAGGAAGCATTAGTCACCCCTGATAGATAGGTGAGTTTTCTTTTTGTTGAGGCAGGGTTTCACCATGCAGTCCACCTGGTTGTGAATCTGTCATACTTCTGCCTTCGCCCCCTGCTGAGTGTTGGAGCTATCAGCACAAGGCTCCTCCGCAGCCAGCTTAGCCATATATTTTCTTAAGATTTACTTTACTTATTATATATACAAAGTTCTGCCTGCATGTGTGCCTGCCGCCAGAAGAGGGCACTAGATCTCATTATAGATGGCTGTAAGCTGCCATGTGATTGCTGGGAATTGAACTCAGGACCTCTAGAAGAGCAGCCAGTGCAGTGCATTTAACCTTTGAGCCATCTCTCTCTCCCGCTTCCTTAGCCGCATTTTTTACATGAGGTAACTAAGACCAGAGACCTGCTCTCTGTGGCTGCAAGACTCTCGCTGCACACCCTGTCTCAAAAAACAAACAAAACACCCCAGAATGCCTACTTATACCTATGCTATATTTTATTATGTTTAATATAAATTGTATACCTTTCAATTTCTGGAGGCTGTTTCTTAGACTCAACCGCTTTGAGAAATTCAGAAAAGTATTCCGGCTTTATAATTGGACATCCACAAATGAGTGCACATATGGTCTAAAATGAAAAATCGCATGTAATTATAAATACATATATTCATACAACAGCTTGTTTAAAAGAGAATTACAAGTTATAAATTCAAAGATGCTGTTTTACACTATTTCTCCTTTCAAAGTCCTAAATGTACAAAATGTACAAAGGAGATATAATTTAAAATAAAAGTCAGTACTCAGTCACAGCTTAGGTTTAGAATACAAACCACTATATAAACATTCAAACTTAAGAAGCCCTCAATCACTGCGGCAAAGGCACACATCCACACATCTAGGTTGTTGAGACTCACTAAGGTAATACTAAACTACAAGAATCCCCAAGTCTTTGTAGATAGAATGTGATTTGTAAGTAGAATGTGAGATCATGAGATGATATGAGCATAGGAGAGGCAAGTTAACAGAGGAGACGTGAGATGTTAGCTTTCAAACGTAGCAAACAGTTTAATTTATAGATCATAAAAACATGATCTATGCAGTTAAATAAATTTTCATGGTAAAAGATAATATAAAACATTTTAGAAATTACCAAATCAAAATGTGAAATATAATTTGGTGAGGTTCTGCTTCTCTAATACATAATAAAAAGCCATTCCAGCCCAAATACAAACACGGAGTAGTCGTGCGTAAATCTCCAGCCATTCTGACAGTTTCAGAGTAGGTGACTGTAAAAGTCTGTGCATAGTAACTAATTAGGAATAAGCTGACAGAACTTGATCTCAAGATAGAAAGACTTCCACCTACTTTAATGGTGACTTTGACCGACGACATGACAAGATGAGTACATTCTTCTGCCCAGTTGTTTGTTGTAAGTCCTCCAAGCTGTAACACAGCTTGATTCAAAGCGGCTTTCCCAGTGACATCTAAACAAGAAGAACAAACAACCAAAGGCTCGTATTCTACTCTGCAAATGAAAAGAAGTACATAAAGTTAGACTGCGATTCTAAAGACAGCAACTTATAGGACTTTAAAATATCAGCCATTTTAGTTTCAATGTACTTTCCTAAGAAATTATCATTTCTTAAGTCTTGAATCCTAATGAAGAAAAAGCAATGACCCAAATTCACATTACAATGTAACCTATGAGGACTCAAACAACTGAGCTACCATTACAACTTGCAACTCATTCAGTTATGGCAGTTTAACTCACTGTCCAGCCCCTTCCTTTAGAATTTCAAATAATGTGGATTTTACATCAACTTTGAAACTTCTTACCTGAATTTACTTTCAAACACGCCAAAGGTAACTCTGTCTCCTGTCTTCAAAGTGTAGGAAAGGCCATTCTGCATTTTTTCCTCATTAACAAAGGTTCCATACTTAGAATTATCTTTTATTGTCAATGTAGGAATTTCATCTGTTTGACTCTGGAAAAAAAATCAACAAATGACTTAAAGTCTTTTGCCACTTAGTAATTACAGGGTAGATGTCACAAGATTAGTAACTTTCTGGGTAAGCAGGAACTAAGTAGATGATGATCCATTTAGGCCACCTTCCTCAGGGAAGAAGCACCCGGCCAGCATTTTTTCCTAAAGTCATTTCTTTCTTTTTTCTCTTTTTTTTTAAATTTAAATTTATTTTTAAAAATTTGTTCATTTTACATCCCAATTGTAGCCACTTTCCCTCATCTCCTCCAGGTCCCACCCTCCCTCCCTCATGCTCCTCCTGCCCCCCCCTCAGGAAGGGGGAGCCCTCCTCCCTTATCAACAGACAACAGCCTATCAAGTCTTATCAGGACTGCCTGCATGCTCTTGCTCTGTGGCCTCGGAAGGCATGCTGCCTGAGGGAAGTGATCAAAGAGCAGGCAATAGAATCCATGGCAGAGGTAGCCCCTGCTCCCCTTACTAGGGGACCCCTATGGAGACTGGGCTGCTACATCTGAGCAGGGGGCCTAGGTGCTCTCTTCTTAAAACCAAGAATTGCCCCTCTCAGATTTCACTGCTAAGACTGTGGATTTCCCTGACCACTCAGATTCCTTCTTCCGAGGCTTTTTTGTTCAGTACAGTCTGTTTTGTGTTTAATGAGCCAAGTATACCCTCTCCTACATGTTTTTAGCACTATCAAAAATCATATTGTTAAAAACGAACCCAATGAAAATACAAGGTAAAAGGCTAGCATTTGTGACTGCATGTAACAATATTTTACTTTTTTTTTTAATTTTACTTTTTCTAGAGAAATTTCAATAATAAACATTTTCTCTGTTCCTAAGCAATCAGACTGAAAACCTGAATTTCTTTGAGCATATCTAGCATTTACATACAGGCACCCTATGCACAGAACAGTAGCTTTTCCTATGCACAAGTACGAGCATATAAGCAGATAGTTAAAAAATACTTTATCACTTCCATCACCCATGGCTGTGATAAAATATACCAGAACCATTCAATGGAGCTATACAGCATAAGCAGCTGATTCTCCCCAGTAAAATATATCAATTCCTACTCTGAAAATGTGTTACATAAGAAAAGCTAGCGTCTACACAGCTGCAAAGTCCTCTAAGACTGTGGGTCGAGCCGGGCGTGGTGGCGCACAACTTTATACCCAGCACTTGAGAGGCAGAGGCAAGCAGATCTCTGTGAGTTTGAGTACAGCCTGGTCTACAATGTGAGTCCAGAACAGCTAGCACTATAAGAGAAACCCTGTCTCGAAAAAAAAAAAAAAAGAAAAGAAAAAACCCAAAAGACTGTGGGTCATGAAGGTAATTCACTATTGCATTTCCAGAGTTGGCACATGACTGATACATACAAACCATTCAATAAATGCCTGACAGTTTGGATCTGAGTCTGCTTCAAAGATCTATATGTTAAAGGCTTAGATGTCAGCCTGTCAGGTCAGAGGAAGGAAGTCAGAAGCGTGGAAGTGTACCCTGGAAGGAGTTCTGGGGCCTCCACTCTCTGCTCTCCGTTTGCTTCCTGGCTGTCAAGAGGGAAGCAGCCTCTATTAAGAGTTCCATGACGTACGACGTGGGCCACAGATCTAACATCATGCAGTAAGGAGACCACAGATGGAAATCTTGAGCGAAAATTAGTATGTTCCTCTTTGAGCTGTTCGTCTTAGGCTATTTCATCGCTGTGACAAAAGACTAACACAAAATGCTTTCTAACACGTTCTCTGAATTTCAAAATCGCCCAAAGAAAAAGTAAACTTTCAAATGGAAGCTTCCTTTTTCAAAACAATTATGAGTAGAATCACTGCTAATTTTGTGTAGCTTTTTCCTGTTGTTGTTCTGTTTTGTTTTTGTCTAATATTCTCACAAGACAGTAAGATAAAGTAGCAGCATACCAAATTGGTTACAGCAAAGTTTGCTGTTAACACGGCATGATTCCGACTGATTGACTGATCATTTTCTATCAGAATGGCGCAGTTTTTTCTTCCAACAATGTACTCTACACCAGCCAAAAGTCTGCATGGTTCTCCTAAGGGAACGCAAAAGTAACAAAACATAAGGTACACATACATATACGCATAATCTAGGACATACTGAATAGGTATCACCAATAAATCATACTTCTGCTATTTAAATGCTAAACAACTTGACATTATATGTATGTATGTATTTATTTATTTATTTATTTTGGTTTTTCGAGACAGGGTTTCTCTGTGTAGCCTTGGCCATCCTGGACTCACTTTGTAGACCAGGCTGGCCTTGAACTCACAGCGATCCGCCTGCCTCTGCCTCCCGAGTGCTGGGATTAAAGGCGTGCGCCACCACACCCGGCTAGTATATGTATTTATATATACATATATTTATACATACATACAAATACACACACACATATAAAATATGGGGTTTTACTTTAAAAATTTTTTGCTAGATCTGTTTTATATGTTCTGCCTACATGTATGTATGTGCACCATGTGTGGGGATCTGTGCAGCTTTCCATGGAGAGTCAAAAATAAGGCTTGGTTTAGCTTGACTTAGCCAGTGCTATTTAAACTTCTAGAGTCAAACACCAGGCAGTTTATTTTAGTCATATTTAAGCACAGCACAACTTTGGAAAAAAGTTTCCTGATCTTGGAATTGATTAAATGATATTGTAAGGACCAAACTAATGCCATGGTCTGTATGTCCTGTAACTAATGCCATGGTCGGTATTTTCTGTGAGAGCTTGTCCTCCCTGCATTCCAGGAATGACCAAGTACTGCTATAAACTGCACCTGCTAGCAGTCCCCAGAAACTCCACCAGAGCGATTAGATATAATCAGCTCCCAGTGTTCCTCTGAGATGAAAAAAACTTCACCTCAAGACTCAGCCTCCACTCAATCCACAGGAAGGTCGCCATCCCTGTGACCCACAACCCCCCTTACTGTTTTCCCCCGTTATAAGCCCATTGCCCTTGAAGTTCTACACCACTCTCCTATCCTGTTGTGTCAGGAAGGATTGTGGTCTGAGCTCAAGCCCGTAATACAGGGCCGTGTGTATGTTGCATCGGTATCGAGTCCTGGTGGTCGTCTTCGGGGGTCTTGTGATCTGGGTACTACAATATCCAAACTTCACTGGGAAACTATCTTAAAAATAAATCAAGCAAACTGGACATGCTTTTAAACCCAGCACTCAGAAGGCAGATCTCTGTGATTTGAGGCCAACCAGGTCGATATGGTTGAGGACACACACACTCTCGGTCTCTGTCTCTCTCTTTAAAAAGCTGGTAAGAAAAACAATTATCAAAACTATTTTATTTTTGATTTATGTATATGAGCATTAGTGCGAACATAGGCTCAGAGACCAGAGGATGGTGTTGGGTTACAGGCTGTTACACTAAAACCCAGACCCTCAGAGAAGGACAGCCTTAAGCGCCCCTAAGATGCTGAAATTTAATCATTTTAAAGGAAGTTTGTAACTGATGGATTACAAAATATGCCAAAAGCTATAGTAACTAAAAGATGTTTCAATGGACCAGGGGGAAAAACACCCAACATAGATTAATACAATTAAGATCAGATTAGCTGCAACTATACATTTGGAAGACTTTTGTTCTATTGTTAATAGTAGCATTTCAAATTATGTGAAAAAATTATTAATTAAAAAAAAAAAAAGTTGTGGTGACTATTTGGAAGAGGCCCCAGGTCCCACTAAGATGAGCAAGTAAGTGTGGAGAGATAGAAAGAGAAGGTAGAATGGTGTGTGCACAATGAGGAACAGACGGATGGGAGAAGCCTGTGCTGCCGCCTGGGGCCATGGTGAGGACGTGGCTCATGCTGGCCCTGCAGCAGTGAGGGTCTGTATCAAAGACAGCGCCCCCCCCCCCATCACTAAAGGTCATGTCACTGGTCTGGGCCACTGCCTGGGGCCATGTTGTCTGAGGGCTGTGCAGAGGTGGCCCCGCCCCTCACCAGCTGTGGCACTCAGGAGAGGAGGCCCTGTCCCTCACTATGCCACCCAGGCTGTCTTCAAACTCAACGTCCACAGCTTCAAAGAGCTGGGGTGAAAGGAAGGCATCATCTTACTCAGTTTACCAGAGATTAACTCAGGGGGTTTCAAGGAGGAAAACGTTCTGTTATTTTCTAATGTACACAAAGGGGACCAACTAGCTTGAAAACTAATCCATTAGAGTACATCAGAATCTGAGATGCATTTCTGCCATTGATTCTAGAAGCGTATTTATTTTGCTATAATCTTTTGGGGGGAGGGGTCCTAAAGTAGTGGATTTAAAAAATTAATTTATTCAGATTACATCTCAACTGTTCCCCCATCACTGTATCCTCCCATTTCTCCCTCCCTCCCACTTTCACCCTATTCCCCTCCCCTGGGTCTATGACTGAGAGAGACCTCCTCCCCTACTCTATGGTCATAGGCAATCAAGTCTCATCTTGGTAGCCTGCTTATTCTTTCTCTGGGTGTGATCAGGCCTCCCCACCAAGGGGACGTGGTCAAATATGGGGCACCAGAGTTCATGTCAGAGTCAGTCCCCGCTCTCTACGTAATTATGGAGAATGTCTTGTTCATTGGCTAGATCAGAGTAGGGGCTCAATGTTTACTGCTTGTATTGTGTCCTCGGTTGGTGCAGTAGTTTGAACAGACCCCCTGGGTCCAGATCCACCAGTCATGATGGTCTTCTTGTAGGTTTCTAGGACCTTCTGGTAATAAAGGGTTATGGCTGCCTGGTGATACTGAACTGTAGCCTAACAGTACACTTTTCTAACAGAGGGCCCAGTATCAGCCAGTCACAGACTGCCAACAGATCACATAGAGTCCTTCCACTGAAAATGCCTAACACTGCCGAAATAGGGCGACTGCTGAAGTAAAATTCAATCGAGGTGTTTTTCTAAGTTATTTCCAGTTCCTGTCTACAAATTATTGGCTGTGTGGAACTCTTGTTTAATTTTACTCACTCAAGATGAGAGGCAATTCACGAATCTTTCCCTCATTTAAACTTAAATTTGGCGGACTGCTTCTCTGTTTTGAGACAGGATCTCACGTGAGGATCCTGTAACTCCGGATCCTCCTTCCTCCAAGTGCTGGGGTTACAGGCCTTTAGAAAATTACTGGTATTTTACAGAAACCCACAGATCAGCTAGACTCAAGGCTAATTATTGAGTCCTACTTGCTCACTAGCACAAATTTGTGTTCTATCTTTGCAGTGTGTCAACCCACACAGATAACCTTTCAGACTTCCTATTTCCCTGCATACTGTTGGTAAACTGCGTCCTGAGAACAAAACGCGTTACCTTCCACCAACTAATAACGTCTATATCAGGGTACAACCACTTAGCATGGAAATAACCTTTTCACTATGTAAAAATAGGTGGGTGGAGGGCTTTTTTCCACTGTTCTGATAGTATGCGGGGAAATTCTGAAAACTTTCGAGTGGTAACTGTGGTGTCACGTGATTTTTCGCAAACACGCTCCGGTTTGGGTCTTCCGTCCCCACCCGTGGCTGAGCGTCTGAGCTAACCTCTACGTGTTTCCCGTCAGTGCTTAAGTTCTGCTCCACAGTTCTCAGCCTAGCTGGAGAGGGTCTAACCTGGGGCACGCACATCCACCGCCCCAAAGTACGGTGGGTTCACGCCTCAGCTTCCCGCATTGCCCGCGTCTGGGATGTCAGGGGCGACCGCCGGAAGGCGAGGAGGACGGACCGGAAGCGCGCTCCGCAGCTTCCCCACCCCCACCTCCCCGCAGCCACAGCCGGGAAGAACTCCGGGCCGCCTCCTTATTCGCGCCTACCTGGAGCCGCTCCCGAGGCCGGGAGCAGTTTCCACATGGGTCCTCCGTCTCAGAGCTCCTCGCGACCTGCAACGCCAACCGCGGCTGCCCAGCGTGCGCGGTCACCGTGCTGCACCGGCGCGGGCTTCGGGACGTGCGCGCTCCCAGGACTCCTCCAAGTTCTTCCGAAACGCGGGAATTGAGGCCAGAGCGCGCCGCCGGCGCCACCTGGTGCTGTAGACGCGACAGTGCAGTGCAGAAAGTGTGCGATGGACCAAACCCACTTCACACTTTATTCCGCAAGCTGGGATAGTGTTTAAAAACATCGGAAGTAATGTGGATTTTAAAGTAAATGCGTTAAAGAGCTGGTTGGTCACACCATTTCCTGTATTTAAATTGTCTTAATTTACATCATTTGTGGTAGTGTGCGTTTCATGACAAAACCAACTGTATGTTTAATCTTTTCCAGTGTGTCCTAAGTGCATTATGCCAGAAATGTATGTTTGCCTCTTTCCACAATGTCAGAATGCAACAATAAATTCACAAGCTGTATTGGTATCTGTGGCTGCAATTTGCCAAGTAGTCCCACTTCCCTTTATTAGTTGATCATTGGCAAACATGTTTTTTATTCCATTTGCGATTGCTAATAGTAACTTTGAGATATAATGTTACACATAATAAGTAAGTGTGAGTGTGTGTGTGTGTGTGTGTGTGTGTGTGTGTGTGCAGATTAAAGAATGACTGCAAGGGAGTGAAAGAGACTGTAGCAAAAGAAGTCAAGGGATTTGGGAAGCTAAAGTGTGTAGCCGACAGACACAAGCAGTGCTTGCCTGGCATGCATGATGCAATGGTTTTGATCTTCAGCACCAATAAATAAATAGCACAGTAATCTTCACATATGGTGTAATTGACTACTAGATTACATATATATTACAAAATGCAAGTGCCACTTAAACAGTTGTCAGATTCTATTGTTTAGAGAATAGTTTGAAAAAAATCTATACATGTCCAGCAGAAATACTTTTTTTTATATTAATTTATTCTTGTTACATCTCAGTGGTTATCTCATCCCTTATATCCTCCCATTCTTCCCTCCCTCCCATTTTCCCCTTATTCCCCTCCCCTATGACTGTTCCTGAGGGGGATTTCCTCCCCCTGTATATGCTCATAGGGTATCAAGTCTCTTCTTGGAGAAATACTTTTTTTTTAAATGGTGGTTTTGGTTTGTGGTGACTAGAATCTGGAAATCCAGAGAGCCCTTAGAATCTAAGACTTAGCTGGAGAGTCAATTGTTTACACTAAGGGCCCTCTTCTTTTATTTACGACAAGGAGTACTGAGCTTGAAAATTAAGCTTATTATTCTTTTTGTTTGGTTGGTTGCTTGGTTTGGTGGAGAGAGAGCCTCATTATGTAGTGCTGGCTGTCCTGGAACTCCTTGTGTAGATCAGGCTGACCTTGTACTCAGAGAGATCCACCTGCCTCTGCTTTCAAGCACTAGGATTAAAGGTGTGGGCCACCATGACCAACTCAGCTGCTAAGCTATTTATTGATCATTCATTTTATTTATTTATTTATTTATTTTTGGTCTTTAGACAGGGTTTCTCAGTGTAGCCCTGGCCGTCCGGCAATGGTTTATTCTTAATTGTGCCTGTACTGCAAAGCTGGGAGGGATTGACCACTCCTTTGAAATACTTTCCTTGCCCCAGGCCCTATGAAGTCTGATTTAATCCAGATTTAACATAAATTTATACAAGGCACTGCATATTGGGTTTTTATAAAAACTAACAAAAACATTAACCAGTAGTTTTGTAACTTCTGGACAACATTTTGGTCAGGACAGTTGAAATGCCACCTCAATTTTCTGCTCCAAAAATCCCAAACCAAACCGAACCAAAACAACAACAACAACAACAAAAACCCAAAACCAAAAAACTCTGAGGTTGTTGTTTACTTTTCATTCAGTTTGCTAAACAACTACAACATGGGAGACCATTAAAAAAAGAAGAAGAAGAAGAAGAAAGACCTAGGGGAGGGAATAGGGTGAAAGCGGGAGGGAGGAAGGAATGGGAGGATACAAGTGATGGGATAACAATTGAGCTGTAATCTGAATAAGTTAATAAAATTAAAATAAAAAAAGAATAAAAAGACTAATAAAAAATTTTAAAAGAAGAAAGAAAGAACATTAAAACCAGTGTCAGTTCCTGTCTTATCATTCTAGCTTTTCAACTATTCTCTGTCTCTGTCTCTCTGTCTTTGTCTCTGTCTCACTGTCACTGTCTATCTGTCTCATCTCTTCTCTCTCTCTCTCTCTCTCTTCTCGCCTCTCCCCCTCCTCTCTATCTCTGTCTCCTCCAACCCTCTCTTTTAAGATGCAGTTGCTCTATGTAGCCCTGACTGTCCGGGAGCTCACGCTGTAGACCAGGCTGGCCTCACAGAGATCCACCTGTCTCTGCCTCCCAAGTGCGGGGATCACAGGTGACCGTCACCACCTCTGGGCCAGCAGGAAGTATTGAGCATTCGCTGTCTGTTACTAGACTAAGGCATGTTCTAAGTGTTTTAAACTTACTAGGAGAGGAAGGAAATGTGGGTGAATCCTACCTGGAGGAAGCAGGTACTTAACGAACATGTTGGCACTGGAAAAAAAAAAAAAAAAAAAAAAAAAAAAAACACCAAAAGAATACTATATTCTTAAGGCAAATAGGAGTACCGTTGCCCCGAGATATGCATTCAGGTTGTTCTAAATACACCTCTCCCAAAATGGAAATAGTTCCCTGAAGCTGTAGTTACAGAAGAAAAGAAAGTCTTAAATCAGTGTACTTTCTAAACACCTTGGTGGAAGCACCAGGCAGGCAGGTTGCAGCAAAGGAGAGAAACATACACTATGTCCTTATGATATCTGATGATGCGCTTAGCCTTTTTGTTGCCGGAAGCTAGTTGTCTGTTAATACACGTTAAAAGGGTTTAACTGGTACAAAGATGTTGAGTCAGACACAGACGTAGGTGCAGTGAATGCTGTTAACAGTCCAACTCTTCACAATGGCAGCGTTTTGGTCAATCACCGCCTCCTGCAGCAGGGGAACAGGGTGAGGCAGCCCAGACCTGGAGCCAGCAGTCTGTGGACTGTCTTATCCCTCAGGTGGCACCGGTTGGACCACGCTGGATCCTTAACTTCGCTGCAGAAAAGCATTTCATAAAGCAGAAATGGAGTTGGTTAAAGTGAGATTTTTTTTTTTTTAAAACAAAGATGTAAGTGCAAGGGATTAGCACAGCGGTGCTCAGGGAAGGATTAGACATGTCCAAGAGCATGGGGGCAGGCTTTTGAGAAGAGAGCTGCACTTCTAAAGTGTCGTGTGGTGATCCTTGTATGATTGTATGTGTGTATGTATGTATGTATATGTGTATGTATGTATGCATGCATGCATGCATGTATATATGTGTAAGATGTTAAGCTACATCTAAAAGGCTGTTAAGGAACTCCTTTCCTAGATGGGTGTGGTGTCACATGATGTCAATCCCAGCACTGAGGAAGTAGAGGCAGATGGGCAGATCTCTGTGAGTTTAAGGCTAGTTGGTCTACATAGTGAGTTCCAGGACAGCCAGGACTGCATAGTGAAACCCTCCCTATCGTAGTGAGAACCTGTTTCAAAAAAAACAAAAAACAAAACAAAGTAAAAAACCCAAAACCTTTTCCCACTTATTTGGTGTGTGTGTGTGTGTGTGTGTGTGTGTGTGTGTGTGTGTGTGTGTGTGTATCCCTTCACACCCTTTACCCTCTGTGGTGGTTTGAATGACAATGGCCCCCACAGGCTCATATATTTGCATACTTAGTCCCCAATTGAAAAATCCTTTGGAAAGGATTATGAGGTGTGGCCTGGTTAGAGTTGTGTGGCCTTGTTGGAGGAAGTGCATCCCTGCGGTGGAACCCACACCAGGCCCAGGCTCTCTCTTAATCTGCTGGCCAACTGTGGATCAGGATATAAAGCTCTCAGCAACTGCTCTATTGCCATGCCTACCTGCTTCCCACTGTGATGGTCTCAGACTAACCCTCTGTACCAGTCAGTGTTCTTTAGAGTAGCAGAACTCACAGAATAAACCTCTTTCTCTCATATATATGGGATTCATTAGAGTCACTTTCAGACTATGGTCTGCCTAATCCAACATTGGCAGGCTGTGATCAGAAAGTCCAAGAATCCAGAAGTTGCTCGACCTGACAGCAGGCTGGATATCTCCTCTTGTCTTCATCAGAAGTTGTAATCTCAAAGAAGTGGGCTTTAATGCCAGTGAAGGAATGGATTTGCTAACAAGGCAAGCCCAAGCAGGCAACAAGCAAACACTTCCTTCCTCCCTGTCGTTATATGGGCTTCCAGCAGATGGTGTGACCAGATTAAATATGTATCTTTCTGACTTAAGACCTGGATCAGTGGTGTGTATCTGTATACCTCAAAGGTCAAGACTAGAAGTGGATTCATCCACCTCAAACCAAGCAAAAATATCTCCCACAGATGTGCCCTCCATTTCCAGATTGTTGTTGATTCCAGATGTGGTCAATTCAATAACCAGGACTAGCCACCACATCCTCTAAAACTGTAAGCAAGACCACGATTAATGCCTTCTTGTAGAAGAGTTGCTATGGTCATATGTCTCTTCCGAGCAAGAGCACAGTAACTTAGAAGTCATCTTTCCAATTGGTTCTAGTTTTACTTCTACTTTCAAGTCACACACACACACACACACACACACGAGCATTTTTCCCTGCAAGTCCCTTGACATATACTCTGGGTAGTCAGATGACAGTTTGCTGAGACTGTCAGCTTCAAGTTTCCAGGTGTTCTCTTCTTTGTGGGTTACTGTCAGGGTATTGCACACTTTCCTCAGTCTGCTGTGTTGGAAAGTTCTTGGGTATCTTTTCCCCAGTATGATTTTAATATGCCCATGTGACCATATGGTCCCAAGTCACTTTGATAAGTTTGTAGGCTGGTACAAACCTTATCTAGAAATAAGTTATCTCTCAGTGAGTGCCTTGTGGATAGTGCCAGAACAAGAACAAGTTGTGGTCACCTTGACTCCCTGTTTGCACTCAAAACGGGGTCACATTCTGCCTATACAATGGAGTCTCTCTAGGCACATCCTGGTAAGTCACTGTTTTCACACAGTATGGAAAAACACAGTAGGCAGTAGGGAACAGGCTGATTTTAGCACATTGACACCTCTGGAGTGTTCCCAAACCAAGCCTGTTTAGGTCAGGTATTTTGTTCCAAGGATGCAAAGTCAACTCAAACACTTCACAGGTGCCTGTGAGAGTTAGGGTTGTGATAAATTATACTGACCCTAGCTGCGCGCGCACACACACACACGTACACATACACACCAACATTGATATAATGTTAGCTTTCAAGACAAATATATGCTTGGGCACTGAAATTAACCCCTAGTTCTTTTTGTTTGTTTGTTTGTGTGTTTTTGTTTCTGTTTTGTTTTTGTTTTCTGAAACAGGGTTTCTCTGTGTAGCCTTGGCTGTCCTGGACTAACTTTGTAGACCAGGCCGGCCTCGAACTCACAGCTATGCGCCTGCCTCTGCCTCCTGAATGCTGGGATAAAGGCATGCGCCACCACCGCCCACCTAATCCCTAGTTCTTAAATTCTTGGTCAAGTCAATTCAGAAGGGACAGTATAGAAGAGGGAGTTTATTATAGAATAATATCAGAGGAAAGGTAGTAATGGATTGTCAAGAACTCAAAATCATAGGTCTCATCACAATTAATCATTGTTTCTGTCAATTTAACACAAACCGACGCATGCCTGGGAATTGAGAATCTTAAGTGAGGAATCGCCTTCATCAGATTGGCCTGTGTGCCTGTTGGAGGCATTGTTACTGACTGATGTGGAACAGCCCACTGTGTGAGGTACCAGTAGGGCAGGTGGCTGGGGCATCAGCTGAGCAATCAACAGGAAGGAAGCCAGTGAGAAGTGTTGCTATAAGGTCTCTGCTTCAGGTTTGTTTGTTTGTTTGTTTGTTTGTTTTTGAGATAGGGTTTCTCTGTGTAGCCTTGGCTGTCCTGGACTCGATTTTGTAGACCAGGCTGTCCTCAAACTCACAGAGATCCACCTGCCTCTGCCTACCAAGTGCTGGGAATAAAGGTGTGTGCCTGGCTCTTCTGCTTCAGTTCTTGAAGACACCTCCCCCCACCCCAACGTTCTTGCCTTGACTTGGCTTTCTTTCTAAGGGACTACAACCTGTAAGACAAATAAGCCCCTTCCTCCACATGCTGCTTATAGTTATGGTGTCTACCACAGCAACAGAAAACAAAATAGGACACCAAGGGAATATGAGCAACCATGGCCCAGAAAAATGGATTCATATTACTTGAAATATTATGTTCCAACATGGTCACAGGACCCGGTTCATTGACAGGGCCCTTAGAAAGAAGGTCGGTAGATCCAGAGATAAAAAGGATAATAGAAAAAATAAACAGACTAGGGTTTGGGAGATTTGCACAAACTACGTCTTATGTAAAAAAAAAAAGTTTACTAAGAAGTGTGGCATCTAGCCAGGCAGTGGTGGCGCGTGCCTTTAATGCCAGGACTTGGGAGGCAGAGGCAGGTGGATTCCTGTGAGTTCCAGGACAGACAAGGCAAACAGAGAAACTCTTGTCTGGGGGAAAAAAAAAGTGTAACATCTTGTATCATTTCCAGGGAAGAAATGGGGCAAAGTCAGCAGGCTCTACCACACAAAGGGACAGACTCAGCAGGGGGCTAATCAAGCAGTGTTGCACAATTAGAACACAAGCTATCTAAAGAGCATTGCACACTGAACACGCAGTGGCCTTGGTACTGATAACCTTTGCCCATTAGCGTGGAAGAATTGGTTCTCAGGGCCTGAAAACACAGTTTCCCTAAGGCCCTGGCCATTGCCTATTACTACCTCTGTGAAGCATATTCCTTCTTTTAGAGATGGAGCTGTTTGTTTGTTTGTTTTTTCCTCTATGCATCAGTGCCTCAGGGAAAAGTGTCTAAGGCCTTGGCCTCAAGCTCTTACCAGCTATGCCAGGAGTGTTCCCAGTTTTGAGAGAAGAAGCTGTGTTACTTTCTTTGCTTATCCATACGTCAATGCCTCAGAGAAAGCCTCAGCAGATCAGTGTAGCCTTCAACAGTTAACTCTTTCTTGAATTTTTTTTTATAGACACAGAAAAAAAAAAAAAAAAGGTACAAGCGAATACACTTTTCAGATGGATTGGTAGAAATACCAGGTAGGGGTAATAGCAAAGCAGGGAGCAGGGAAATGCCTGCTGGTATCAGAGTCAGACGCTATCCGTTGACAGCCGTAGCTTTCTGGTCAGCGGTAGTATGCTGTCTGTTAATGTATCCCTCAAAGCTTCATACTGTCATCACCTTGGGGTTGGATCAGAGCCAGAGGTGGACTCGCTTGTTTCTGTCCTACTTCATACTCTGGCCAAACTGGCCCCTAAGCTTCCAGGCAGCTCTCCTGTCTCACCATAGACATGCTTGGAATAAAGTGGCATGCCTCACATCTATTTTTTTTTAAATCACTTTGAAGTATTGAATGCAGGCTGTTAAGCTTTCCCACCAACCACTTGTACCTGCTCAGCCTTCTTGATGGCCCCCAATTCATTAAAACAATTTTTTTAAGAAGGAAAAAATATCATTACGGACTCCTTAGAACCTAAAATTCAATAGAAGACAGGGAAAGTAGAAGGAGAGGGGTTTTCTTGAATTCCATTAAGGAAAAGCAGTTTCTTTCTGATGATATATTTTTAATTATGTGTGCACATATATATCTGCACCGATATGTGTACATAAATGCTGGTACCTGCAAGGGAAGGTTCATCCCTTGGAGCTGGAGTTGCAGGTGGTTATGAGCCAAAGGGGTACTGTGAGCCAAACTCTGCCCTTTGTAAGAGAAGTACATGATTTTAACTACTAAGTCATCTCTCCATCCCAGGCATGGCCATTCTTATGCTCTGGGAGGGTGAAAACTGATGTTTTGTTTTATTTATTTTAGTTAATTAATTAATTAATTTTATTTTTTTGGTTTTTCAAGACAAGGTTTCTCTATGTAGCCTAGGCTGTCCTGGACTGGCTTTGTAGACCAGGCTGGCTCAAACTCACATCAATCCACCTGCCTCTGCCTCTCAAATGCTGGAATTAAAGGCGTGTGCCACCACCCCTGGCCAAGACTGGTATTTCAAATTTCTCAGAAGATAAAGACACTTGTTGCAGGATATTTGATCCTGTTGTGATCCCTGAGATTGTGAACTGTAAATCCCTGTTTCCTGTGCTTGAGCCTTAGCACACACCTTTAATCCAAGAGCTATCTGTACACAGGATTTAATAAAGTTAATCCTAGTTCAAGAGGCCGAGCAAGAAATCCACTGATAGGGATTAAAGACTGGGAGGGACCTTTGAGTTGGAGGGTGTTTAAGACAGTGTGTAGAAGTAGAAGAAGCTTTTAGTTCTTTAGCTCTTGAGCTCCTTGGCCTTTGGGCCTTTTGGAATTTTTGAGCTTTGAGCTTCCAAGCTTTTGGCCTTGGGTTATTTTGGCCTTTTCTCCTGGATTGTCAGCTAAGGTAGTGAGCCTTTAGGGCCTTTCCCATTGGGATGTGAGCTGAGTAGGAAGGTCAGCTGGGTGCTTTCCCTGCTTCTCTGAGCTAGCAGGTTTTCACCCAAACATCTGGCTCCTGAGTCTTTATTGGTAAAATAGAACATTTGGGATTTTTCAATTAAAACAACAGACACTAACATTTAATTGAGAATTTCAGGTAAAAAAAAATAAAGATGGACAACTATCCACGCCATTAAATATTATGTTAAATTGGACTGTCAATCACCTGGTCAGCGCTGCCTCCCTCCCTGAAAGCTGGCTGTTTAGAGACCTTATAAAGTAGAATATAGCCTACCTAAAAATGTATGGCAGCACAGTGGTCTTTTTATTATTGTTTATTTTGACCCATGAGAGTGTTTTCTTAAAAAAAAAAAAAAAAAAAAAAAAAGCGAAGACAGCTATTGGTAACAAGCGGGCTCAATGAAATAAACCTGACTATGTGGCTATTAGAATTGTTCTGTGGCTGAAATGTGGGAGAATTTACAACTTGTGGTTAGAAAAAGGTTTGAATGCTTTAATCTCAATTGATCATTGTGATGGGATCTCTTGAGCCGGCACCCACTACCCACATTTCTCTCAACATTCTTGTCTGCCAAGATCCCATCAGAATGTTGAGAGAAATGTGGGTAGTGGGGGCCAGCTCATGAGATGTCAGAGGTGAACAGTGACACCATAAGGAACTGGCGAAGGGACATTCATCTGATATTTTTGGTCAGGAATATGGGCTTATTCTACCCATGCCCTTAGAACCTGAGAGATTTGTTTCAAGCCTCTGGAGAGCAACTAATGTAAGAGCTACTTTCCTTTTGCTGTGATAAATTCCATGACCAAAACTAATGTACGGAAGAAAGAGTTTATTTTAGCTTATGGTTTCAGAAGGCTAGAGTGTTTAGGATGGTGTAAAGGACTGGCACGGTGGCAGGAATAGAAAGCACAGGAAGGAGAGAGAGGGAGAGGGGAAGAAAGGGGGAAGGAGGGGAGAGGAGGGAGGGAGGGATTATTGTTAATCGTGAACTTGAAAAGATCACATGGCAGATCAGTCTTTGAGGCCTGGCAGTTATCTTGATTGTGTTATTTGATGTGGAAAGAGCCATCTTCAGTTTGGGTAGGAGTATTCCTTGGGCAGGGGAATGGAGAAAGAGGCCTGATTACTCACAGAGACAGCCATTGCTTTCTCTTGTCTTCTAACATAGTGTGGCTACGGATTCACGCCCTGCTGTTTTGACCTTCCATCAGGGTGGATCCTGAGCTTTGAGCTAAGGCAAACACTTTCTCCTCTTTTTTTCCCAAAGAGTTTAAACCTTTTAAAATAGATTTATTTATTTATTTGTGTGTGTGTGTGTGTGTGTGTGTGTGTGTGTGTGTGTGTGTACTTGTGCAGATTCAGAAGACAGCATGCTCTCTCCTACTTTCAGTGTTTATTTTAAATATATATATATATATATTTAGTGTGTGTGTGTGTGTGTGTGTGTGTGTGTGAACTTGTGAAGATTCAGAAGACAACGGGCTGGAGTTGGTTCTCTCCTTCTCCTATGGGCCCTAGGGATGGAACTCACTTGAGTTACTTCAGAGTCCCCAGTCAGGGTCAGAGTACTTTACAGGAAAACAAGCAAGACACATACCTTTTTAGCTGATAAGGACAGGCGGACTTTTTTTTTTTCTTTCTTTCAATTTTTCAAGTCTGAAAAACTGTAACCTTTTATAGTTCATTTCAAACCCTGGTGTTCTAAGTCATTTATACTATAATTGTGTGTTTGCTTTTTTGTTTGTTTGTTTGATTTTTGTTTATCAAGACAGGGTTTCTCTGTGTACCCTTGGCTGTCCTAGACCCTTGTAGACCAGGCTGGCCTTGAACTCACAGTGATCCACCTGCCTCTGCCTCTCGAGTGCTGGGATTAAAGAAGTTTTTGCTTTTTAAGTGTGCACTAGTTCCTTGAAGAGAAAAGTAAGGGCTTAGTGGACAGAGCCAATCTCCCTGTGATAGGGCAGTGGTGTGCCCTCTAACATTTCATGGTCGCTTGTCTTTAGAAAAGAGGCCATAGTTTTAAGTACAAAATATTGTTCTGATTGTACGTGATGGAATTTTGCGAGGATGGATTTACATACTTGAAGAATAAACGCAAATGACCAAAAGGCATTAGTTGCACTAACTGAGCAGGTCGTGGATTTCAGGAAACTTTTTTATTGAGCAGAGACTGGTCCTGAACTCATTCCGCCTAGGACGTGATTCTCCTGTCGGGGAAAGGCGGGAACTACAAGGAGCAGCAGCCTAAAAGCCCGGAGGAGCTGCCCCCTCCACAGGCTGCGTTGCTCGCGGTCACAGCCTGGCCCAGCCCCTCCATCCGCCCTTGAACCGAGACTTCCGGACGGGGGCGGGCCCTGGCACTAAGGACAGAGTTCTGCTGGAGACATGGCGCTGCTGGGCCGTGTGCTGCTTCTTCGGGTGACCGGCCTACCCTGCTATCCCGCTGCTCCGAGGGTAAGGCAGCGCGGGGTTGGTGAGGAGCAGGCTCGGCTCGCTTCGGCAGGGAGGCGAGACAGGGTGGAGGGGAGAGAAGAGCGGGGTTCCTTGGGGGGGGGGGGGGGGGAGGGGCACGTGAAACAAGGCTACTCCACGACAGGGAAGTGGGAAAGTCCGGCAGGCGGAGGAAAACAGGGCTGAGACCTTGGGGTGCAAGGAGGCAAGAGATGCCAGGTGTCTCAGGGAGCAGAGGGTGCAAGGAGAGGTGCGAAGAGACAAGGGTTCTAGGACTTGGATAGATGTGAGGGGAGAGAGAGAGGCCTGGCTAATTTGGAGAAGCCGGGGGGGGGGGCAGGGGGGGTCTCAGGGCTCTGGACGACTAGAAAGTGTGTGGGGGGCGGGGGAGGGCGCGGGGAGAGGGCGGAGAGAGACACGAACCCTGCCTCCCCAATAAAGGAACTTTAATTTGTGAAAGAACAGGGTAATCAAAGAATGGGACAGATGTGTAGCAGACTGGGTGAACTCTGGTCTGTAAAGCGAACAAAGAGGTTTTGTTAGGATGGGGAAATCAAAGGCTGTTTTGGAAGAAACCCATGGACCTTTTACCCACTTTTAGCAGTGCCAAGGCCTTAGTCAAAGCTAGCCAGGAGGGCACAGCGGTCAGCTCTCTGGGTAGGAAAGAGAAAGAGTAGGTTAGTAGATTGGTTAGGTTTCTGAAGAAGACGCTTTCCCTGAGCAAATGTTACCCTTTCACCAGCACCCCGCCGCCCCGACTGCCCCCACCCCAGCTCCGTCCTCCACCCTCAGTGCCTTGTTTTTGTGGGACATGACAGGGCTGACTTCATTTTGTAAAATGAATTTTCATGAAAGAAATGGCGCATTAAAATGAAATAAACGAAAAGTCAAGACTTTGTGGAAGTTTGGTCTCACCTTCTACCATCTGACCCCAGGATCCAGCTCTCAGGCCTCTCTGACCCCCAAGTAAACAAGCACAGTGTGATAAATTCGAAGTATTTGGAAATAAATGTGAAATAGTTTGAAAAAGTCAAAGCCTACGATTCAACAATTGTTACCCTCCACCCCCTTTGCATTTGATAGACTGGCCCTGCAGTGTTCACTTTAGGAAAATGTGGGGGTGAGAAAGCAGGGTACTGGAGGGCAGCGAGGTGTGAGGCCGGGATCCTAGGGGTACAGAGAAGCACAGGAGGGAGAGCCGGCAGGAAGCAGTGTGGTAGGTCCTTCAAGTCAAGAGAGCCTACTGGGAAGTGGTCTGTCTACTGCTGGAGTTGTGTTGAAAGACCCTTTTCCCTGTATAGATACCGCAGCATTGTAAAGACAGACAAAAAACCCTGTGTTCCTTTTCCGAGGACTGGACCTTTTCCAAGCCTGCAGCACATGGAAAAGTGCCCTACAGATGCTGTTAAGATTGCACTGACAGAGCCCCAGCTCAGATGCCCCCCCGCCAGTCTTCTGAGACCATGGGACAGTGCATTTCGAAAAAGAAAAAGAAAATATAAAAAAGTTGCAACCTGACATTTTGAAATTGGCTTGCATAAGAAAAGTGTTAGAGATCAGGTAGAGTGGCTCACACCTTTAATCCCAGCACCTGGGAGGCAGAGACAGGTGCATCTCTGGGAATTTAAAACTATCCTGCTCTACAAAGTGAGTTTCAGGATAGCTAGGGGTTTGTAGAGAGACCCTGTTTCAAAAAAAAAAAAAAAAAGTTTAGAGGTGGTAAAGGTGCCTGTTTCTCTGACACATGAAGTCTGAAGTTTGAATCCTATGGGGAAAGAAACATGTTTTTGAGAGCAAATACAAGACACTGTAGTTAAAACCATGCATGTGAGAAATGCTTCAACTGGCATCAGCCCTACCTGTGAATCCTAGTTTAGATTGACCCTTGACCTAGGCAGACCTCAGTTCAATCCATTAAACATCTAAGACTCCCTCTTCTTGGCAAGTGCTGTGTCCTGGAGATTTAAAAAAAGTACCTCGCCCTTACTTTGTGCTTCAGTCTCCTGAGGAAACATTGAATTTAATCAGTTGCTTGTCATGAAATGTAATTGTTGAGCTTTCTTCAGAGAGACACTAACACTCCCCCCCTTACCCCCATTCCGCCCCCCCAAAAGGCGAGCCTGCCTTCAGTGTGGATACAGTTTCATTTATGCTTCTAGAGTGTGGTTAATAACTCATGATTGGGATTTGAAATGCATTTAGTGTAACAAAAATAAATGTAGCAAAGAATTAGACCACAAAGGCAATGCCATTGTGTCTTGTAGTAAGGGTAAAATTCCTTAAATATGCCCCTTCTGTAGACTTGCTGCCCAGTCCTCACTGCATGACCTTTTGTTTTTTATCTAGAGTAATCACTATATTTTTATTTTTATAAGTGATTCCTCTTCAGTGGTAATATAAGCACGGTAGTTAAATAAAGTACAGAGTAACACTATTCTGTAGAAAAATAAAGTTTTCCTTTATCGTACTTAAAACTCTAATATTCTGTCTGGTTAACTCACTGCTTGTTCCTATCACAGGGCCCGGCACAGAGTGTATGTGGAAAAAGAGTGGTATATGAGTGACTGTACACACCATGTTGTGGAGTTGGAGAATGTATATCACTGTTTACCACACATAAAACAATGTGTGAAAAATGATAGTTTAATGAGTTAGCACCAACTCCAACAGACAGAGGACATGGTGTGCTATAATGCATAGAGAGGCAAAACTCCACGCATGGAGAGGCAGAAAGACTCAGGAGCTAGAGGAGGCGGGTCCTAGCACTGATGTTTGTTTTCCAGCACTCACGTTAGGTAGTCACAACCACCTGTAAGTACAGCTCCAGGCGCTCTGACGCCTACTTCTGTCCTTGCTGGGCGCCTGCCTTGGCCATTGTTTGATTGTGAAGAGACACCGTGACCAAAGCAACTCAAAAGAAGGAAGCCTTTAACTGGGGGCTTGCTTACAGTTTCAGAGGTTAGGCCACTATCATTGTGGCAGGGAGCAAGTGCTGGAGATGTAGGTATCTCAGTGTTCTATATCTGGACCCAAAAGCAAAGAGAGAGAGAGACACACACAGAGAGAGACTCTGGGATTGGCCACTCTAGTAACACACTTGCTTCAACAAGGCCACACCTCCTAATCCTTGTAACCCTTTCAAATAGTGCCACTCCCGGATGACTAAGCATTCAAATATATGAGTCTTTAGGGGCCGTTCTCATTCAAACCTCCACAGCACTTGTACACATGTGTCCTTACAAACATACACATATATTTACATATATGTATACATACATACATATATTTAAAAAGGTGATTTCAATTTGAATAATAACATGCATCGGCAAGTGTAAGGTCATTGACGATTTCTAAAAGTCTGTATGATTTGATGTAGTGGAGTTTATGCCTTAGGGCGCGTAAAAAAATACACGAGATTCTTGATCTCAGTCTGAGGAGATCACTGTTTTATTTTTATTTATTGATTTTGAAAATATTTATTTTCATTTCATGTGCATGAATGTTTTGGCTTCATGTGTGTCTGTGCCCCAAATGCATTCCTGGTTCCTGCAGAGGCTGGAAGAGGCCATTAGTTTCCCTATATAGATGGTTTCAGTCACCATTCAGGTTCTGGAGACCGAACCCAGGTCTTCTTGAAGAGCAGGATGGTCTCTTTGTTGCTGAGCCATCTCTTTAGCCTCCATTAAAAAAGAAAAAATGTTCTCAGGGTCAAGCTTTTGCCTGAGGTAGCCTCAGATTCATGGTGATTTTCCTGCCTCAAACTCCAGAGTTCTAGGGTTATAGTCACGTGCATCTCCTATCTGTACGGGCCTCTGTTTTTAGCTTAGAGTTTGCTCTAAGATCCAGCTGTGCTTGTCACTGGCCTTTCTGAACCGGGTATACCTACCACCTCAGAATGGTTCCAGTGTTGCCCAATGGGGCACCTAGCTCCCAAGAGGAGGTAGGTCTTGGAAGCTTTTTGCCCACTGATTATCTCCACAGTTTACCAGACAGATAAAGCAGCTCTGCAGAAACACCATGCCTAGAAGCAGAAAGGGCTGGAGTTTCAGAGCAGCCCCTGAGCTGCCCTAAAGAGAGTGGCCTATGTTTCCATCCAGAGTCTAGGTGATTGGTGTAGCATGAAGCGGCAGGTGGTGATAGTTAGATTCCTGGGCAAGGTGGGCTCCCCCAAGGGAGGACTTAGAATTTCTCCCAAAGCCAGTGGAGTGGAGGCAGATTGTCAGCCCCGGCTAACCTTCCGAGGTGGGAGATGGTGTGGCTTCCGGTAATGGGTGGAGCGAATGGAGAAGCTAGAAGTGGGATGGGGTTTAGGAGGTATGCTGAGAGGCCAGGTGAATGGTTAAGATGGGAGTTGGGGGTAAGGAGGAAAAATTGGGGTGCTCTGATGGGATGATAAGGTGCCATTGCGTATACACACTGTACATGCCACAGGCCCCCTGGGCGCAGCTGTGCCCTCGTTTTCCCTGTAACAGTATTCCACCTCCGTTCTACACCACCCTGTAACATATACTGTATATTTCACTTAATTTGTTTATCCCCTTCTCCAAAATCTAATCTCACCAAAGGTAGAATAGTGTATTTTGGTTTTTGTTTTGGTTTGTTTTTTTGTCCACTGCTCTATTGTCATTCTCTAGAATAGTGCTTGGGACATAATAGATGCTTAATTAAAATTTGCTAAAAAAAAAAAAAAAAAAAATAAGTAGATGAATTTTCATGTCTGTTTTCTGTTTAACAATTTCCCATCTAAGCAAATGACCAAACCCAAACAGTCCTTTTGTAAGAGAAGGGTTCTGATTTTTGGTTCGATAATGAAAGACAATGTTACTCTTGGCTTCAGTAATAGGGAGTCAGTAAAAGATGTCTCAAAGGCAGACAGCAATGAAGACTCCAGTGGCATACCTTAGACTGCTTCCTAACTCGTGGCCAATCTCATCCTTGTTTATTGTACAGGATTTAAAAATATCTTGGTCCACAGACAGATAAGAACTGTAGTAACAAAGGGAAGTACACGCGGAGGCACAGAGTAGTGACTTTTCAAGGACTTTGGTTCATTGCTGTGGGACGTGTCATTACTCAGAAATGTAATTTTTGCCTCTCTCTTGGCAACTGCATGATTCCGCCTAGCCTTTGGAGCTTGAAGCACAGCAATGGATTTTCTTTTTACATTCAGTCTAGTTGCTGTGGCAACAAGATCTGAGCTCCTCAGAAACTCTGCATCCCAGTACTCTGTACTCTGCGCAGTGGTCTACCGAGTTAGTGGACACGCTCAGGTGGTACACCGAGTTAGAGATGAACTTAACATTGCCTGTGAAGTGGCAGGGGGTGACAGGGTTTTTGACATTCAGGCTGCTGGTCTCTAAGAACCTTCCTTTCTACACTGGAATGTGCAGAAGAGCCGTCCCTGTTACCACATGCCTCCTGCTACGGACCGTAGGTGCTGTGTGAAAAGGCAGTGTCTGGACACTCAAAAGAACACGTGGCTGGCACTGAAAAGTACATTTTATCACCTGGACAAAAATTGCAAGCAGCAACAAAGGCTTATTATATGTAGGTAACACAGGGAGTGCTTTGGGAGTATAGAGATTCACGTTTTTCAAAAATATGCTTTGAAATATACGCTTGGCCAGTTTTTTACCAGATTGATGTTACATGACTGTTAAAGAGTGATCTGCACAAGCTCCTGCTTTTGCATGAATCTGAGTTGAAGAAAGTTTGATCTAAAACTATTCACCTGACATAAACCAAAAGACACAAGGCCCCTGCCCCTCTCCCTGAAAGAACGATGGAAGGACGTTCATTGTCTGCAGTGGTACTCAGTAACGTGCTGTCCTTACGAGCCGTTTCTGTACTGCTGTTTCCATCTCAAGCCTTCCTGTATTGTGTGCTTGCCCACATGATGATTCAATTTGTGTTGGATATTTCGAGGGAAATATTATCTAGTGAACGTGGTGAATACTCAAGCAGTGTACTGTGGCTATCTTGTAGCCCTCGTCGTCTGTCTGGTCGTTCACGACAATGACTGGTTTCCCTGGTTTGTTTGTGCTTGTGTCAGCACATGTAGGAGGGCAGCCTCTTCTAAAAACATACAGGAGATTATACACACCATTTTCTTTGCACCTTTCTTGTAACAAATGAGGTTTCACATTGTTAATTCACATCCAATGTTGAGCAATTGGAGAAACTGTGGCAATATTTACCTTCGGCATTGAGTTGTGCCCTTTTAATGGGTAACAGGACCACACTTTATAGTTTTGGCTATTTCAAGCCTGTTTTGCAGTTCCATATCAATTTTAGGATAGTCTCATCAACTTTTGTAGAAAGCTTTTGATAAGGATTTTATTATTTTTATTTAGTTTTGGTTTCTCGAGACAGGGTTTCTCTGTTATCTTGGCTGTCCTAGACTCACTTTGTAGACCAGGCTGGCCTCGAACTCATTGCCATCCGCCTGCCTCTGCCTCCCGAGTGCTGGGATTAAAGGCATGTGCCATTACACCAGGTTAACTTATTTTTAATGTTGGCAAATTTGTACATGCTAGGCAAGTGCTCTACCACTGAGCTGACCTCTTGCTCTTTAACACATATTCTTGAACAGAATATCCCTTCTCCACCAGCTCCGTGAGTGACTGGATCAAAGGGTATTGTATGTAATATTTGATCAGTGTTGCCAAATTGGCCCCCAGAGAAGTCAGCAAATGGGAGGGGAAATGTTGACACTTTTGTCTGGTTGACCCATGATTCTGCAAAGTTGCGAAAGAGTAGTTCAGGCTATAGAGAAAAATAGAGCAAAGGTTATAAGGTGAAAGTTCGGGGCAAGCTTTAGGAATGCTGTAGCAATACCAACTGCAGAGTTTATTGTTGGAACTGGTATGGAGTAGTTTTAGAAAAGCAAGCTGTGTCACCGTAAAAGGGTGGCTTTGAAGACCTGAGCACGTCCCCAGAATCCATGTAAAAGTGGGTCAGGGCCGGGTGGTGGTGGCTCATGCCTTTAATCCCAGCACTTGGGAGGCTGGGCAGCCAAGGCTACACAGGGAAACCCTGTCTTGAACAATAAAACAAAACAAACAAGCAAACAAAAGTGGGTCAGGTAGTATATACTTACAACCCCAGTGCTTGGGAGGCAGAGGTTGGAGGACTTGTGAGCCATGCTAGGCAGCCAGTGTAGCCTAATCAGCAATTCCCAGGCCAATGACAGACTAAGTTCCAAAAACTACAGGGGACAATTGCTGATGAATGATATTGGATGTTGGTCTCTGGTGCACATGTGCTTTAATCCCCTCCCTCCCTCCCCCCCTTCTCTCTCTCCCTGTCTCTCAAATACATACAAACACAGAGGGAGAGAGGAAAGAAACAGACAAAGAGACAGACAGAGGCAGAGAAACAGAAACAAGTAGATACATAGAGAAAAAGAGGGAGAGAGAGAAAATTGAAGTGTGTGGCTTTGTCTTTTTAATTCTGGATGTATCCTTGGTTTTTTTTTTGTTTTTTTTTTTGTTTTTTTTTTTTGTGTGTGTGTGTGTGTGTGTGTGTGTGTATCCTTGTTTTTGAGGTATGTGGTTTGATTGTGGAGGCCTGATCAATAGTGATAACGTTGCTGTTGAAATAGCTGAGCCAATAGTTATTAAATATTGATCCCTGGGAAAATCTATTGCTTAATGAATTTTACAGATTTGAAACTTAGTTTTCAAAAAAACAAAATCTAGCATGTTTAAATACTATTTTAAAAGATATTTATTTCATGTGGAGTGTGAGAAGCTTATTTGTGGTGCAGAAGAAGCAAAACAGCACAGTGTCCTCTACAAAAATACCAAACTTGTCCCACCTCTTTTTGTTGTGGTGCTTTGGTTTTGCTTAGACACGGGTCTCAAATGCCCCAGGTCCCTGAAGACCCTGCAAATGAAGGAAGCCATTCCGTGGAAGGGACACATTTAACCTCTGTGGTGGAGGCTGAGCAGGCAGCAGAACTGACCTCAGGTGGACGTGGCTCAGGATTGTTCTTATGTGGTCTTAGGAATTCTGAGTTCTCTGTGAGTTGTCCCAACATCTTAATGTTGAGCCAAAGTTTCAAGACTTTGCCCGCTTCATAATGTGCATGTGGCCTAAGATTACCAATGTCTGTGTATTTTTAGTTACTCTACTTATTTTAGGCTAGCAAAAGTCCTTAAATCATTCAGGTATGAATCTCATCTATGGTTTTTACTCCCTTAGGGAAAGGACAAAGAGAATACTTTTTCAGCATTGCCATTTTGAGGATAAGTGTGATCACCCTGGCGTACACGCTGGATATGCAGTGGGAGGCTGACAAGTATGGGGGCAGAAGGGGGTCGGGGGAGAGCCAATCTTCCTAAGGCAGATTTAGAGCTCAACACGTAATAAGTTGGCATTTTCAAAATCAGAAAGTTTTAGAAACTTTGTAAATGTTCAGGACACCAAAGTTCTACAAGAAAATCGATGCTGATAAGAAAGGTATTATTTCTAATTAAACAAACAAACCCAACTCACTCCTACAAAAGCCATGTGTAGAAAGCCGCAGTGCAAGATTTGAAGGTCACTCAAGGTCCATTTATGTTGCATCGGCTTCTCCTAATTCAGAAGGAAGTGGCCAGATGCAGTTTTGGGTTATTCAGGATATTGCCTTGTAAAAAGAGGCACAACCACAACCCGATCTTGTGAGATCTAGTCGCTTTTGTGAGTCTTAACAGCTTGGGATTAGGCAAAGAGATGGCTGAGTTCATGCTCACACGTGTGCTCTTAATCATCAGAGGATGACGCCAATTAAAATAGCAAGTCAGTGTTTTCCCTTTCAGTGGCAGGGAAGGAATTCATGAGATTATTATCGGGTTATGTGAACTTACTAAGACAAGTAATGATGCTTCATTTATTTATACAGTAGGGATTTCTATTATCAAATATAATATTGTTACCCTTGTTTTTCCTCTGCCAATTAGAAGGCTGGTAAAATGCTTTTAAATGTATTTTAAATGTTCTTATTTAAATATTCAATTATTCTTCACAAAGCTTCAAATTTCCTACACAAATTAACCCCAAAGAAATACAAATTCATGGCAGAGGCTTTTGAACATGAAGAACATTTTTACATTATTCCCAGATAGTGACAAATTTACCAGCCCACTTGCACACATTTCCTGATTCATCATCTTAGTGGAGTCCTTGTGGAGGTGGGTGGAAATCTTAAGCAAATCTGCCATTTATGAAGAAGAAGATGCTGTAGGATGCTTGGATTATTGTTTTATGGCAAAAGGGTACAGAGGAAAGAAAAAAAACCAGCACCGTCAACATGATGATGGAATTATGATGAAGATGAGACATAACCAGATTTGCAAAACCTGACCTTTGCTGATGATTTTTCCTGATTAGGAGATAAGATCATACTCTCTCAGTAGATTTTAAAAGTACTTAAAACTGATGGAAAAGAAAAAAAGAATACCCATAACCTGTCACTTAGAGTTAGTAACCAAGTATAGGAGACACTATGGAGCCAGACACATCTTGGAGTGGAGTCAATTCCTCACTTCTTACTATTATTTATTGTAGACATACTACTTTTAACATTTTTATTTATGCATCTGTGTGAGTGTACACCATATGGTTGGGATGCTCAGGGTGCCAGAGGAAGGTGCCAGACTGCCCAGAGCTGGAGTTACAGGCGGTTATGAGCCCAGTGGTGGGTGCTGGGAGATGAACTCAGATCTCTGGGCATCTCTCCGGCTCCCTTACTATTCCATTTAAAAGTAGATTATTTGGCTTTTTAGAGTTTCAATTTCCTAATCTGCAAAATGAACATGACAACAGAATTTACACTGTAGCTGCTGTTTACATGGTCAGGTAGCACATAGTTCACTACTTAGTGTTATTTTCTTCCTGTCTTTGTGGAGACCTGGCAGCCTTAGACTTGCTATGTATTTGAAAAAGACCCTGAACTTTTCACCCCCACGCCTCTACCTATGTGGTATAGCGATTACAAGTGTGCACTACCAAGCCTCCTTTTCTGTACAGTGCTGCCTTTGAATCCAGGCCTTGATTACATTGAACACATGCTAGCATTACTCTGCCAACTGAGCTAATCCCCACCAAGAAACACTGGTTTTTGAAAATTTGTAATTAAGAACCTATTATATATATTGACATCACATCATAACGGCTGTCCAGTTGGATAGACATGTTTTTTTTAAGTCTACTCACAATTCCAATGATTTCTTTGGGGGTAAATTTGTAGATACCATGGATCAACTGATGATGGCTATGTAGCATACAGAAAAACTCTAGAAGGCAAAGAAAGGTCTGTAACTTTGATCTTGCAACCATGGCCTACCATTGGGGGTAATGTCACATCACTCTCTGGTGTATTAATGAGGCTTAAGAGAAACTGAAGAGGAAGGCCAGAGGCAGTGTGCCAAGGTGTGATAAGAGCAGGCTCCAGAGTTTGACAGCCTAAGTTTGAATTTGGTCCTGCAACTTTGTCCATGTTCAGAACTCCTCTGAGCCTCTGCTAGGCAGTGAGGCCAAAGTAATACCTGTTTCACGTGGCTGTGGTGATCACATGGTTTGTTATCTAATCCTAGCCCATAAGAAACACTAAACAAATGTTAGTTTTTACGGTGGGTTTTGTTCCACACTTAAAATTAGCTTTTATAATTAAAATGTTTGAGAATAGGAGGACATTTCAAAAGTAGCTGATTTTTAAACTGATATATAACACCAAGCAAAGGAAATACGTGTTGGCTCTGTTTTTTAACAATTAAACTTTACTATACAACCCAGCCAGTTTACACAAGAGGGAAAAAGGTTAAAGGGACAAAAGAGTGAACCTTCTGGTAGCCGTTCCACTGGACGGGTCCTTAGGTGTCTCCCTGGCCCGCGTGCTGGTCTGGCCTGTTCGCTGTTACACACACACATACACACACACACACACACTCTCAAGCCTGGGTTGAACTTGTTCTCTCCTGGTCTGGCCTGTTCTCTGTTACACACACACACACACACACACACGCACACGCACACGCACACGCACACTCAAGCCTGGGTTGAACTTGTTCTCTCCTCCCCACCTGCCTGAGTCACATGGGAAGGGCAGTCTCCTTCTCCTGTTGAGGGTCAATTAGAAAAACAATAGCCCAGTTGGGGTTCCCAGGTCTGTTTCTTGAATTCCAGGCCCAGGATGGCTCCACTCAGTCTGTCACAAGGTATTCATGGGGTGCCCCAAGGGTAAAGCCCGCCAAGACTGCTTCCACCTGTGACAAAGCTTAATCTTTCCCACAAATATGTTTAAGTTAATTTGAATTATTTACCTTCATTTTAAATATAGCAGGAATATTTTACCTGCTCTAAATTTTTTTTTGGCCAGAAGAAAGCATAAGAAAAGGCAATTGGTAAACTTTATAAAGAATTTAAAAATAATTGTTGTCTTAGTTAGGGTTTCTAGTGTTGTGAAGAGACACCATGACCACAGTACCTCTTATGAGGAAAAACATTTAATTGAGATTGGCTTACTAAGCTTAAAGGTTTAGTCCATCAAAGGTTTAATCATGGTGGAAAACATGGCAGTATGCAGGTAGATGTGGTGCTGGAGAGGGAGCTGAGAGGCTACATTTGGTTCTACAGGCAGCAGGAAGAGACAATGAGACACCGGGCCTGGCTTGAGTATCTGAGACCTCAAAGCCCACCTCCTGTGACACATTTTCTTTAGCAAGGCCACACCTACTCCAACAAGAATACACCTCCTAGTAGTGCCACTCTATATGAGCCGAGGTGGTGGGTTTCATTCAAACCACCACAACTAGCTTCAGTAATTCAAAGACAGAATGTGGTTTTTCATCTGAATTATTCTTTTTCTTTTGTTAATGGTTGTGTTAGGCCAAATTGGCCTCTGTTGTAGTACTAGAGTTGTAACACAAACCACTTGAAGACCAATCTCAGTGGGTTGTTGAGGGTTCATTGAGTGAAGGAACACCCCAAGACAAGACTAATTGCAATGGGCCACAGAAAGAACTCGGGAGCCTAACTGACACCGACCTATTTCTAAGGCAGGCCTTTTATAAGAGGAACCGTTACCACGTAACAACCAGGTATCCAGGTAGGAAGCAAGGGGAGGGCAGCGTTATATCAGTTTGATTAGCTAAGCCCAAGAAGAATTGATTTTGTTCCAACTACATTGTAACCAGGTGGCTAAACAAAGCATTTTATGCTGATTGACTAGGATATAGGCTTGGGGCCTTTCTAGTTCCCCACATTCGAGGAGAAGGGAACATAGTAAAGTTTTGTGGCTTTGTTTGAGTAGAACTTAAATCATTAATTCAAGCAGAACATTCAACAAGATTTGAATTGTAAGTAAAAAGCTATTCAAGGTCCGAGGCAGGCAGAGCTGAGAACCAGAACTTAGTTTCACCTTATGATCAGAATGGAAACTTAAAAACAAAATGGCTCCTCTTACCATGAGGAGCTACAGTTACGCTAAGAACTAAAGTAGGTCTCAGTGGAGGGGCTACAGAATTTAAGCAGGTCACAACACCTCAAACTCTCAGATATCTGCCTCTCTGCTTCCTGAGTGAATGCTGAGATGAAAGGCAGGTGCCATTACTGCCCAATTCAAATATTCTTTAAAAAGGCAGAAAACAAAGAAGCTTTATGTTTTTTTGTGAGTTGAGGGTTGAGAAAAAGTCTCATATGGCCCTTTGTGGCTCAAGCTTGCTCTGACCTTGCGTTCCTCATCCTTCTGCACTACGCTCCCCAGCTGTACTACTTTTGTTTTGGTTTTTGTTTTTTTCTTTGTTTGTTTGAGACAGGGTTTCTCTGTACCCCTGGTTGTGCTGGAACTTGCTCTGTAGACCAGGCTGGCCTCGAACTCTGAGATCCACCTCTCTCTGCCTCTGAAGTGCTGAGATTAAAGGCATGCACCAGCGCCACCCAGCAAGCTGTATTAACTTTTAAAACTTGAACATAAATGTAACACCTGGAAATGGTAGTGCCACCATTTACACCATAGTACCATGTGCTGTGTGCTACTTCCTTGGGCTAAGTATCACTGTAGTTATTTTACTTACAACTCATGAA
This sequence comes from Acomys russatus, assembly GCF_903995435.1. NCBI lineage: Eukaryota > Metazoa > Chordata > Mammalia > Rodentia > Muridae > Acomys > Acomys russatus. Next base: position 39,879,412 of record NC_067138.1, on the reverse strand, counting down.
ATCCTTACATGTCCCATGAAGATGCTTTTGCTGATCTCATTTTACGGATGAAGAAACTGAGGCACAAAGAAATTTAAGTCCTTGTTTATGCTTACCAGACTGTTGAGGAATTTCTGTCTTATGTTGTCTAAGCCCTGGAGCCCATGCTTTTTAAACCACCTCATTATAGTACTTACTCACTTCATACAGTTAATCATTCAGAAAAAATTGCCGAAATACAATAATGATGTGTAGTTAGAAGATTTCATTTCTTTTGCAAATACGCAGGTGTGCAAGTCTCAATTCATTTTTTTTTCCTTTTAGTTTTTCAGTAATGGAACAAAGACACTGTATCAAAGCATCGATGCTCCACAGTCCAAATTCTTCCCGCCCCTTTCAAAGCCTATGCTGCCAGCTAACACTTTCCAAGGGAAGGTGGCTTTCATTACTGGAGGAGGTACTGGCCTTGGCAAGGCAATGACAACTTTCCTGTCCAGCCTGGGTGCCCAGTGTGTGATAGCCAGCAGGTATGTGTTGCTTGGGAGTCTGAAGAAACTAGCTGTGTCCCAGTATTAAAAACAGTTTACCAGGGCTATTTGATTGCGTCTTATATAAAACATAAATCTCCTTGGAAAAATTCAGTTGCAATTTAAGATGTAAGCATAGTAATGTTACGAAACTGCTGGCGTTTGCAGTTTTCAGTTTTTGAAGATAAAGGTAGATTGTAAAAGAACTACGTTGAGGTGGTTTTGATTTTTGTTGGAGCCCTTATGCTTTTTCCTAATTCAACTGGTAGTTAACCTCGCACTACTATGATGGATGCAAGCCTTATGGCTGCTTTAAGTTGGACAAGAATTTCACAATATGTACTGTGGTGGATCTAAAGCGCCACACGCAGAAGTTCTTATGTAGGTACCATCTAACTGTGAAATCTGGATCTTTAGATTCTTGGTAAAAATTTCACCCAAGTAGTCATCTCAGTGACAGTTACTATGACATTTACAAATGCAAATTGGCCAGAACATTTATTTTATTTTGTTCTTAATGTTGCAGCGTTTTTAAGAATTTAAAAATATTATTTTCACTTTAATGTTGTACAGTTGGCATTCATGGTTTGTGATTTGATTTCTTAGGATGTAACACTGCGCATGTAGAGTTACCCAAACCATAAATTTAATCTGAAACCCACATGTATTATTGTGGGAATATATTTCTTTGGTTGAAGAATGAATAGAATGATTCTAATCAAGGAAATAATTTAAGTTAATAAGTAAGTTCTGTAACCCTAGCACGTGGGAGGTAGCAGCAGGAGGATGAATTCGATGTCACTGTCTGAAATATAACAGAGAGTTGAAGACCAACATTGACTACATGAGTTCCTGTTTCCAAAACCAAACCCCCTTAAATAATGTGGTATGTAGGTAATGCTGTAGCTACTCATAAAAGTGACTAATTCTGTGAATTAGTTTCAGATATATAAACATTATTTCAATTTAATCTTTAAAAAATTGAAATCAATCAACTTGAATTTCATGTAAGTATAAATTTCATACTTTCCCAGAAATGCTTTTCTTTAAACTGTCAGTTGCCTGTGTTCTTTGGCTTAGGGAGTTAAAAAGAAAAGTGTAACACAAGAGCACTTTAGGGCTCACGTGAAGTTCCCTGTGTTCATTTCTAGGAATCTTGATGTTTTGAAAGCTACTGCAGAAGAGATTTCTTCTAAAACTGGAAATAAGGTATATTGAGCAGCAGCCCTTAAAGTCTGATATGAGTATTATCATACATTTATATAGTGTGTTGGTGGTCTTGGCTTAGGAAGCCTGGATATGCTGAGTTCTTTGTTCTTTATCTTGTTGCAGGTTCATGCACTTCGGTGTGATGTGCGGGATCCCGATATGGTCCACAACACGGTGCTGGAGCTGATCAAAGTTGCAGGGCACCCTGATGTAAGTGATTCTGAGACCACCACCAGGACACAGAGGGAGTGAGCTCTTGGCATGAGCAAGAGCCAGGCTGGGGAAATGCCAGCTCTGCTTAAAGCAGAGAGAAGATTAGGTGAACTGCTATGACATTACCCTACAGGGACACTTAAAAAACACATTTCTTAAGTCATGAGATTATACAATAGCGAGAGCAGTTACCCAAGAGCACTGTAGCTTGTTTAGGTGATTGCTCAGGTTATCTTTTCCTGGCAACTGTCAGTGTCTCTGAGTGGAGGGGAATGGCACAAACCAGGAAAACTATCAGAAATGCCACATTTCTGCTGCCTAGACCTAAGAGGTAGTGAGGACTTTACTGTTCTGTGGCTCCTTTAGTAGAGAAAAGCGTTTCTTCCAATAGACTCAGAGAACACTTTTTTTTTTCTGTTAGAAGTTATTTCAGACAGACCTTACTGCTCAAGCTACAGGAAAACCTAGCAGATCCTTTACTGGGAGTGAGAAGAGGGCCACCAGTGAAGAAGTTCATTACTTAAAATTAAAGGACAGCACAATTTAAAAGGCATTTTTTCCCCTTGGTGATTTGTGCCTTTGGGTGGAGGGTGAGGCAAGGATTCCCTGTCCACGTAGCACAAGCTAGCCTGAACTCCTAAAGTACCCCAGGCTAGCTTTCAATTCTCAGTTCTCTTGCCTCTGCTTTTGAGCCAGCAGCAACACAGCTGGTCCAAAGGCATTTTAGGATTATTCAAAGTAAAGTGCAGTTACATGGGACATCAGCTTACCTACATTTGTTGTCTCTTTAGTCTACACTCATTTACAGACAGGCCTGGGAATTCTGACTGTTGGAAATAACACACACAGGCTTTTCCAGACTTCAGAAACAGAAAAGTCAAGCTAGTGCCGCGGCATTGCTTTGTAGCTAAGTGTGCTTTTAGGATGCACTTCCTGACACCTCGCCGTATTTATTCCAGGTGGTGATAAACAACGCAGCAGGGAACTTCATTTCTCCCAGTGAAAGACTGTCTCCCAATGCTTGGAAGACCATAACGGACATAGTCCTCAATGGCACGGCCTACGTGACTCTAGAAATCGGAAAGCAGCTAATCAAAGCACAGAAAGGTATGTCCGTTCATTCCTCCTATGTTTACTGGGCACTTTCTGAGCTGAGTCTGTGCTAAGTCCCATCATACTTCAATGTAAATGAGACAGTCTGCACTTGTACATCTCACATCTTCCCGGAGGCTATGGTAAACCTCTTAGTAAACACATCTTCAAGGACGTTTGGAAGCCCAGAGACAGGAATGACACATCTTCTGATGGCTGACTCATTCCTTATGATTGCCTTTTATTTTAACACAGACTTCAGTCTATTTTTACCTGGATAGAGGCCTGGTGGAGGGGAAGGGCAGACGTGTTAAGAGAGTAATAAAGAACTCGGTGTGGATAGGGAAGGGGAGAGAGGAAGCAGGAAACAGCTATAGGGAGGTGGCCTAATGTGTAGATGGGAAAGTGCCAGTTGTCTTGTGAAGGGCAGTGGTTTGGTGTAAGACATCACTGACGACATTGCGATGCTGCGATGCTGGGAGCTGTGGTGGTTTTCCTTTTGGCGTTTGGAGAGATGACATGGGTGGTTAGGCGGGAGAAGTTTCAAAGCTGACAGCAGCAGAACTTACTGGAGGACTGTGTTTTAGCTGGGGGAATAGTACGTTTGAAAGTGATGTCTTTGGGACTGCAAACACTGGAGAGAATGAAAACACCACGAAGAGACCAGATTTAAGTGGATGCTACTACAACATTTATACTCAAACACACACACATACAGGGGGGCGTGAAGAGAGGCAGGGAGGGGACACAGAGAGACAGGCACGGGGGTGGGGGGGTTAAGGAAGAAGGGAGGGATGAACAAAGAGAGAGATAAGAGAGGCCAGACTGGAGAGAAGGAGGCAGGAGGGGGGTGGGCGTGGTCAGGGAGAGGGCTGCTACAGCTACAGTGCTCTGTTTACTAGACTCTAACTACTGACTTTATGTAACAGACCTTGTGCTGTGTGCCTTCTGGAGCAGAAAGGACAAGTTTGTGCCACTCAACAATTTGGGGTCAGGACTTGAACCTTAGGGCATTTTCTCAGAGTAGAAAGAGAATACCAAACAAGGCCAAGGACTCTCAGGGCCTGAGTGAGGGATGGAAGACACGCATCTGACCTTAGTCTCCTCTCCCCAGTGTGGATAATTTGCAAACTGACCTGAGAAGGGAAAATTAAAAAAAAAAAAAAAAAAAAAAAGGAATGGTGAAAAGCATTATTGAAGAATACAGCATTGTAAAGATGCTAATATTTTCCCTCCTTTCCCCAGCACTCAGCATAATCCTCATTACCCATTTCCACTAAGCAAGGAGGATGTGATTTGGATGAGGACTTTGTGCTACCATTATTTTGCTCACTGGCTTAGTTTTTCCTGACAGATGATGGTCTGGGGAAGGAAGATGGCATGGTGGGCTGACTCTGCATGCTTCTGGTTACTTCATGTCTTTCTTTTTTTCTTCACCTTCTGATCCTGTCTCTATTTCTTTCTCACTCTCTGCTCCCTTTGTAGGCTCTTCATTTTTGGTTCTCTGTTTCGTCCTGTCTCCTCCTTGTTTCATTATCTCTTATTTCTTCCTTTGCTCATCCTTGGGGTCCTTAGTTTTCTGACTGACTCACTTCTCATTATTGTCTTTCATTTTAACACCGACTTTGATCTATTTTTGCTCATCACACTGGATTAAAATTCTATGGGCTTCATTATAAATGAATCAAGCAAGACTCTTTAAAAGATGGAAGCCCATTTCTATTCTTCCACACTTCCTGTCTGTTGAGGCTGTCACCTGACACTCTGTGTCTTGGGCTGCAGACTGTGTCTAACTAAGCTGGTACCACATGAGCATGCATGCCAGTGTGGATAAGCCTGGATGCTGGTTCAGGGACAGCAATGCCTGCAATCCTTCACCAAAAATTTGTAGGCATCCAACACCAAGGAGGTCAGTCTCAAAATGCCATGGGGTAGATGTCTAGTGAAGATAAGGGTACCAACTTCAAGGGCACTGCTGCTTCTTAGGGGGCAGAGGATGACACAGCAGGGGGTTGAGGGTCAAGGGCAGAGTAGCTACAGTTAGAGGCACAGCTGGCCGTGATGCAAAGTTTACAGCTATGAAGAAGTCAAAAAGAAGTGAGCCTGGCATCACTTGCCTCTGCATTGTCCTGGAGCCACTAAATCGCCACATCCCTTGTCTTTCCACCCAAGGAGATTTTCCAGGCAAACCTGTTTTCCGAGATCTGAAAGGCTGTGTCTGGCATGTAGAAGGACTTGTCAGAATGCCTAACATAGCCATGCTTACCCACATATCCTCAAAGAGCACTCCAGAGCCCTCCTCCACCCCACACTCTCAGACTGAGCTTGTTTCTGTTCAGAAATATGTCCATAGAAGGAGACTTAAGTGTGTGTGTGGAGGGCACAAAGAACTTACAGAAGTGTGCTTCAGGATGCTTTTCTTTGTGGCCCTGAAAGTTTAAACCACTTCCTCCCATTTTTCGTCCCATTGTTTTGAGGCAAGGTCTCATTATGTAGTCCAGGCTGTACTTCAACCCAGGACTCAGCCTTGAACGTGTGGGGATTACAGGTGTGTGCCACCATACCCCACTTTGAAATATAGAATAATAAATGTATGCTTTGTAAAACTTTTGAGTATATTTTATTATGCTTTTATAATATCACAGTCTTTTTATATCTAGTGATATATCTGAGAAGTAGAAAAATCTGTATTCTCATAACCTAGAGTTTTGTTCCAACTTCTGATTCATTCAGTTTACTAAGACACTGTTATATACTAGGCTCATGTGTATAGTGTCATGACTTTATGCAGTCAGTTTAAGGCATTAAGAAACAAGAAGGGAGGCTCTCCATTTACCTACATACTTACCATTTGTGATATGGTCCATCTGAATTTCTTTCTAATACTGATTTGATTTAGCCTTAAGGCTATCTCTAATTTAAATTCCTTCTGATGAGGCTAGGGTCTGTGAACTCTCTCTGCCTTGGTGTATCAGGACAACACACCTTCAGTTTAAGGACCTTTTTTTTTGTTGGTTATGGAATGTTGACAAGATTTTTGTTTCAGACTCTTCAAGGTGTCACTGTCTTCCATGTGGCCCCTGACGAGGGTTGGGGGCTGCTAGTTACCTGTGCTACCTCATCCTACCTCTCCTAGTGCCTTATTGTCTTCTTTCTGTTTCTGCCTTATGTTCATCTCTCTTGACATTTATTTGCCTCGTAGCAAATGTAATGTATAGTTCTTACCAAATTTGATATTTTTTCAGGCTGTATCTCTCCCTTCCAGATCTCCAGTTACATATATATTCTCTTAGACTATTCCACAGGCACTTGATGTTCTGGTCTTTTGTTTGTAACTGTTTCCCCTATGACCTTTGTATTGGACAGTTTTTACTGTGTTCTCACTGAAGATCTTCTACAGCTAAGCTCCCTCATTTAATGTTAGATTTTCAGATATTACATTTTCTGCCATAGATGCTCTTTGATTCTGTTTGTAAATTTTTGTAATTTCATTTATTTACTTGTGTTTGGGTATGCACATGTGTGCACGTATGTGTGGACATATTCTGCTGTGAGCACATGGGGTCAACGGACAACTTTCAGAATCAGTTCTCTCTTTCCACTGTGTGGGTCCCGGAGGCTGAACTCGGGTTATCAAGTTGGCAACAGGTTCCTTTACCCAGAGTCACATATTTAGCCATCTGTGAACCCTTTTGACATGTTTTCTGTGAAATCCTTTATCAAGTTAATAATACTGTTATAAAGGTTGTTGCATGCTAATTATATCTTTCTGGTCAGTATTAGACTCTTTCTATAAATTGCTTTTCCTCATGTTTCTGACTCAGTGTGAACACAAAGCCTGCGTTTTGAGTTTTTCTTTAAGTGTTTTGAGTCTTCCTTTAGGAAGCAGTTGCTCTGAGTCCCTGGTCATTATACAGCTCATCTTTAAAGTTTACTTAGGTGGGTAGAGTAGCTTTCCCTCCGGGGCTAATTTAGCCCTTAGGGACGATTCTTGTGAGCTGGCTACGGAGTTTTTGATGTTCATTAGGTTGCTATCACCCCGTGTCTCCCGGCCTTTTGTGAGAGGTCTACAGACACCCTGGAGCTCAAAGCTGCAACAGGCAATTGCTCGTTGCCAGAATTCATGGACGCTTACCCTCAGGTACAGACTCAGGGAGCCGCTATGAAAAGTAGCTGAGTCCTGTGCACATTGCTTCTCAGAGTTGCTTCTCACTGAGATTCTAAGAAGATGCTAGGCTTATCATATTGGGATGACAGTCCTCCACCTGCTGTAATCTGTCTGCCAATGACAGTATCGGTATCAGGTCTCCTGTACATTTTTAAATGATGTTTATGAATTCTTTATGGGTAGTAATTAGAAGTCCTTGATAATTTAATTCTGGTTTCTTTCTTCTTTTTTGTTTCATTTTGCTTTTTGCTTTTTGAGACAGGGTTTCTCTGTGTAACCTTGGCTGTCCTGGACTTGCTTTTTGTAGACCTGGCTGGCCTCGAACTCAGACTACCTTTGCCTCCCTGAGTGCTGGGATGAAAGGTGTGCACCACCACACCTGGCAAATCCTAATTTCTTTATATTGAAGTAGTGCTTGGCTACAGGATGCAGTCTCTTAAATTTGGGTCTTTGTATTGACACAACAGGCACAGAACTGCAGCCACTGCAGACTGGCAGGATGTCACACCTTTCTCAGATTATTCTTTCAGTGATGAAGGCTACTAAACTTAAAAACCAGATTAAGCCCTCTAGACTTGTGATTCCTTTTTGTCCCGGACCTCATTCTTGTCGGTCCTGTTTCTCTGATGTGAGCTGATGGAGCTGCCTTGCCGATAACCACACCCTTTCACTTTGCAGGAGCCGCATTTCTTGCTATCACTACCGTCTACGCTGAGACTGGATCAGGCTTTGTCATGCCAAGTTCTTCAGCCAAATCAGGCGTGGAAGCCATGAATAAGTGAGCACTGCAGAGTTAATTATGTGGCTGAAAATAGGTAAAGTTCTCTGGTTTCCATCCAGAGAAAGATTTAAAAAAAAAAAAAAAAGGACTGATGTGGAACAGGGCTGTGTTTGATCACATGTTCCCTCCCAAGCTATAGGACTGGCTTTGATCGACACTCTCAAGTATCTTCATAGGAACGATGCAGTTTTATGGACTTTACTGAATTTTATCTGTTGCAAAGTTACAGCATCTTAAGGTCATCATTATGTTAAAACCTTTTCTTTTTATAAACTTCCCAGGAGGGAATGTTTTCCTGAGTTTTAGTCTGAGCAAATTGCTGAAAAAGTGCTGTTTCTCACAGGCACTGCAAACTCCATGACTGCCTAGCTTAGCATTTTCACTGAGTCATGGTAAGTGGATGCAGATTTGACATTACATGAAATACTTTTTTGGGGGAGAGCAGGTGTTGAGACTGGAATTCTTTGCATAGCCCTTGGCTGTTCTGGAACTCACTGTGTAGACCAGGCTGGCCCCAAACTCGCAAAGATCCACCTGCCTCTGCCTTCTGAGTGCAGGGAGTAAAGTCATTTGTCACCATTCCCTGATACATAAAACTTTTTTTTAAAAAACGATTTATTTATGTATATGTGTACTTTGTCTGCATGTACATCTGCATACCAGAAGGCGGCATCAGACAGTTGTGAGCTGCCATGTGGGTGCTGGGAATTGAACTCAGCACCTTCATAAGAGTGGCAAGTGCTCTTAGCCACTGAGCCATCTCTCCAGGCCCCATACCCTAAACATCTCAGTGCATTGCCCTTGTCTCCGTTGTGCTTTCTTGTCTGCCTTGGTCTTTCCCTGCTTCTTCCCTCCCTGTCTTATGGTCCTTATTTGCATCTTTTAAGGTAATTTAACTTCTTTTGCAACTATATTAAGTACACACACACACACACACACACACACACACACACACACACACACGTACAATCTGTAAAATATGAGCCTGATGAAAAGTAGACCATCAAGTGTGTCTCTAAACAGGCTACTACACAGTTCCCTGTTCACTCTCATGTGTGTACTTTGGTTTAGGACATTCAAGACTTTCAGTCTTGTTTCCTTTGAAGCTCAGTTCAACAGTTATGTTAAATCCTAGTTAAACAAGTCTATGTTACTATTCTAATTAGCTGTGTAATCCATCTCTGTTTCAGCTGATATACTTGTGATGCTATCTACAGACATTGTGATCAGAGTATAGGCTAGAAGGAAAAGTATTGACCTTTGCTAATGTAGTCTTGAGCTGCAGAGGGCAGTGGGGATGAGCCCAAAGCTCTCATGTAAAGCCGGCTGGCTTTAAACTCATAGAAATCCATCTACCTGTGTCTCCTAAGTGCTGGGAGTAAAGGTATGTCTCACTATGCCTGGCGTATTAGCTTTCTTGTTGTAAAATGTAGGCACCACTAAGGACACTAAAACATGAATGCTAAGTTTTGTAGTAGAGGAAGTAACCATGCCTAGGCTCCCAGGGGTTGACAGATTAGCAACAGGACCTTAAGAAAATGTTTTAATCTTCTGTGCCTCCGTTATCTGCTGATTTGTAACAAAGAGAGTAATAGCACTTACCTGCTGCCTATGATTCCTGGCAAGCCGCAGATGTGCACTGAGGCCTGCTTCTTCATGCTTGAACATACAGTACAGTCTTTTAGAATGCACTTTGTGTACTTTAATTTTCTATTTTTGTCTCCTTTAATGCTTAGGTCTCTTGCGGCTGAATGGGGTAGATATGGAATGCGTTTCAACATAATTCAGCCAGGGCCTATTAAAACCAAGGCAAGTTTTATTTGACATATTATAACACTGTGAGTGATTAAAGAATGAAACGGTGATGGATAAATTCTGATTGCTGGGTGAGAATTTCCAGGGAGCTCTGGATCTGAAACCCTTGTTGTTGGCAAAGAGTGTTGGTTCCAGTATAAATAATGGGAATGCGGCTAGGGCCGGTGCCAGGGCTTCAGACTCCAGGATAGTTAGGCCAGCACTTTTTCCACTTTGGTTATTAATTTCTGTCACAGTAAATATGGTATTTTCCTGCATTTCTTAATTTATTGCCTATTTTAAAAATGTATGTTTTATGTGTATAGGTGTATTACCTACATATTTGGCTGTGTACCACTTGTATGCAGTGGAGTGGAGGCCAGAAGAGGGCTAAATCCCCTGGCACTGGAGTTACAGGGGTTGTGAGCTGCCGTGTGGGTGCTGGGAATAGAACCCTGGGTGTCTGGAGAAGCAGCCGCTAGTGCTCCTAACCACTGACCTACCTTTCCAGCCCAATATTTGCTCATTCCTAATGTTCCATTGTTTCCATAGTCTTTTATTTTTATGTTGTGAAAAACGTCAGTGTATCTGTAGCTTATAAGCACCTCTAGAAATCTTGGAGGAAGGCATTTGGGAGCGTTTTCTTTGGCTCGTTCCTATGCCTTTTCACTGCCAGCCAGCCATGCTTGCCATTGACTTTCCATCTGAGTGAAATTCCCTCTGCGGGAGTGTATCTCATCGTTCTTACTAACCCTCCAGACAGTCATTACAGCCCCAGACTCACTCTCATGGACAGGGCTTAGAATGTGCACACATTTCTGCTCTCACACTATCTCCTGATGACTTCACTCTTAAGTATCTTTTATTTGTACAGGAAGCCAGAATGTATGATTCTGGAAATACAACTTTGGAAACCCAGCAAATTACATAAAAGCTATACCAAGGTATATTCATTGAGTAGTGGGTAGTGTTAAATTTTACCGTGGAAATTGCACCATTAGTTTATTAATCTAATAGAAAATGCGAAGACAAGGTGCAGAGTGAATGAAAATTGAATGAAGACACACACACACACACACACACACACACACACATTCAGTAATCAAAGTCTAATAAAACTAATGGCAAAATAATTGAAAGCCAAAGCACATAAATTGAGTTTCCTCTGCTGGACTCTGTTCCAGAGGAATAATAGTTGCAGAAACTTCTTTCCTGGACTCCGGTGACTAGAAGAGATCATCATCTTTATGAATTTATTTGGCTTGTGTTTCTTTACCTTTTAAAACATTTTTTACTTTATGTGCATTGGTTGGAGTGAGGGTATCAGATCCCTTGAAACTGGAGTTGCAGAGAGTTGTGAGCTGCCATGTGGGTGCTGGGAATCGAACCCCGGTCCTTTGGAGGAGCAGACAATGTACTTAACCACTGAGCCATCTCTCCAGCCCCTCTTTACCTTTTAAAAAATTCTTCCTTATTTTATGTCTGTTTTGTCTTCATGCATATCTGTATACCACGTGCATGCTTGGCACCACAGAAGTTAGAAGAGTGCATTGAATCCCCTGGAACCGGAGTTAGAGATGGCTGTAAATCACCATGCTGGGAATTGAACTGGGTCTTCTGCAAGAGCATCAAGTGCGCGTAACTGCTGCGCCATCTCTTCAGCCCCCTACATTGAATTTTTTGAGTGCCCACTGTATAGAAACATATTGGGAAAGACGTGAGAAGTGGAGAAGTGCAGACAGGGGTTGTTTCCACGTAGTAGGTATTTCATTTTAAAAAGAGAAAGCAGAAGCCCAGAATATTCGTGGCAGGATGAAGGTTGCCCTAGCTGGTGCTATGAATCTCTGCTGCCTTGTACCTGCCTTGGGTGAACTGCAGGCTCACCTGGCACCTCCAGGGTGAGCCTCACACCTATTAGGAGAAAATCCAGCCCCTGGACTCAGAGGTCTACAAGAGGAGGGACCATCATTTTTGTGAGTCTGTAAGCGTTGACCACACCTTCCTGTGTCTGCACATCACAGACACAAGCAGAGACCCATCATGGTCATCACTGGTCCCCCCTTCTCATGTGGATTTGGACTTAATAACTTCTGCTTTATCTTTTCTTTTTTTACTTTTGAAGAAAATAACTTGTCTTAAACATCTCATGTTTGTGTCACTTTTCTGTGTTTACTGTATGAAATAACAATCCCATTGTGTCAATGATACAATGTAACCTCAGAGCTCTTTTGGGCGTATTGTTTATTTGCAGATTTTTGTAATGACTTGCTGGTGTAGGAGAAATTTAAAACTAAGGTAACAGTTTACATTGTTGATAGATTTTTTTTTTTCCTTTTAAAGGGTAGATTGAGGTAAAATGACTTGTTTTTTGCCTGACAATGATGTGAAAAAAACTGTAGTGACGTTGTTTTTACTGTAGTGACGTTGTTTTTACTGTAGTGACGTTGTTTTTACAAGGTCTACGGTGTGAACAGCATGCTATAGTACAAGTTGCATTTTATGTAAATTTGAGAAATAAAGCACACCTGCCCACGCATGATTACTCACCCACAGTCACACACTAACTTAACTCTTATTTCCTTGGTAAGGGCGCCTTTAGCCGTTTGGATCCAACTGGAAGATTTGAGAAAGAAATGATTCAGAGAATTCCCTGTGGCCGGCTGGGGACTGTGGAGGAAATTGCAAATCTAGCCACTTTCCTTTGCAGTGATTACGCCTCTTGGATTAATGGGGCGGTAAGCATTGCTGTGTGTCTTCACTTTCGAGGGGTGGAGCGAGCTCTATTTTGGAATCAGTCCTAATAATGCTGATCATAAATATGATTAAAAAATATTTAGCTAGCTATGTGCAATACAAAGTATTTGCACATTATTCATCCTAAACATTTATTCCTTGATAAATTCGTTTTAAGTTTAGGTTGCCTTGGTAGACATTGTTTAAAGATGATCTTTAAATTGAATAGAATTTTGTCTGAAAGAGCTAGAACAAGTACATTTAGATTATGTCTCAGTTTTATCTTTTGGAATTTGAGCTTGATTGAAGCCATCAAGGAGATTACATTCAGTTAGGCTCTGAAGATGGATAATGGTTAAAAGACCTCTCAGAAGAAGTGAAAGGGTTTGTGGTATCTTTTTCAGGTCATTAGATTTGACGGTGGAGAGGAAGTATTTTTGTCAGGTGAATTCAACTCTCTACAGAAGGTAATGCCGTTTGGTTCATATACTATTACAGGGTACAGGACTGGGCTTATTTAAACCAAGTGCAGACCCAATTGAATTGACATAATTTCCTTCTGTCAGATCACCAAGGAGGAGTGGGACATAATGGAAGGACTCATCAGGAAGACAAAAGGCTCCTGAGATGGTTGCATCTTCATCTGGGACAAACTAAACTTCGAGGCTCGAGACAATACAGATGGACCGTGGTCTTCTGCTTGTTTGCAGGGTTAATAAATGGCTTGCTTTGATGATTTCTGTAGTTCCGGGGGTCAAACCTGGGGTGCCTGGTGTGGTCGTGTACTACCTCTGAGATGCAACTCAGCCCTAACAGATGGTTTATGTTTATAGAGTGTGTACAATGCACCAGCTCAGGGATGGCCACTGTGTAGTGAAGGATAAATTGACCAGGATATCTTTTCTTTAAAGCATGAGTAAAACAAAAAGAGGTCGAGATTTTTAAAAAAATTATTCTTGTGTTAGTGAGATGGCTCAGTAGGTAAAGGTGCTTGCTGCTAAGCCTGGTGACTTGAGTTCAATCTCAAGGCTCCCCACTGTAGGATAGAACCAACTCTCCAAAGTTGTCCTCTGACTGTTGCACACACACTATCACATGTGCACACCTCCCCCCAGTGTGTGCTGTGTGTGTGTGTGTGTGTATGTACATATAATATAAATTATTTTTCATAACTTCATCCATATATAAATGGCTTAATTATATTCATACTCTCCCATTGAACCCTTTCTTTCTCCCTACCAATCTACTCATAATTTCAGGGTTGCTTTCTTTGGAGTGGGTGGGAGATTATTTGCTTCAGTCACAGACCCTTACCAATGGCTGTAGCACTGAGAAATATGAGCCCCTCCCCCAGCAACCATTCGCTGCCTTTAGCTCCCTGGATGGGGTATGTTGTATGCTAAGATAGTACTGGAATGTGTGTAGAAATGCAGAGGATGGAAAAAGGCTTCTGTGATCTGGTGAGGCAGAAGAAGCAACACTGCAGGTAGCCTGTGGGACATACATTACACTGCGCCTGTGGCATTGAGGCCTAGAGAGGAGAGGAGCCACACTGATCACAGAACCTGCCTTCTCAGTATGTGCCATTTTCACTTAGACTCGTGCATTGTCTTCTTCATAGCTCTGTATTAATTCAACCCTAGGAGACTGTGTATTATGCCAGATATTGTATTGTAGTTGATAAAAAATAACAAATAGTCCTTGGCTCTTGCAAGGAGCTAGCCAGAATGATGGAGTTCTAAAATAAGTATCTGAGTCATCACAGGGGATGTGGGCAAGAATTAATTTGCATGTAAGGTTGGCATACGTAGTAATATGAGGTAGCATTCAGAGATTCAAAGCAAAAGTAGAGAAGAGTAATGAAGGCTACGAAGTATGTATATATATATATACACACACTTTTTAAATTTGGGCTATAATCTTGTAATCTTGAACGTCAGATGAAAGTAAAGCCACAGCTTTCAGCCTGGAGACTTAGAGTTTTGAACCTGTGTTATTAGACAGTACATTTTCTTTCATAGCAACCACTTACAGCGTCTTTACTGGACGTACAGCCTCCATTGTCGTCCTTGCTGCAAAGGAAGCTGCTTTTATCTTACTTCATTGAACAGACCTATGGAAGAGTCTAGAATTTCTGCTCGTTATATGTTAAACTTGTATGGGAACTCTACACATTGACAATTATGTCCATAAATGATGCTTATTGTTCAATAAACATATGCACAGGGTCATCGTTTGGGTTTGAATAAGGCCCTTGACAGTAGCTGTTACACTGACGCGTGCTGGGCTTCTCTAAGAGGCTAATTAATACTTTCCCGTAGGTGCTTTTTAGTACCAATAGCTAACCCTGCTTCCCCTAACATTAGTCTCTACTTTCTTCTCACTTATGCTCATCCTCTGCTTTAAAATGATCAGTACTTCTCCAAGCATTGAAAAAAGTTTCAGCAGTTTATATAATCTTGTAGAGGTTTTGTCATGTATTTCCTTTAAAACAAATTACTTAAGTCTGTGTGTCTGTACACGTGTGTGGGTGCACACAGAGGCCAGCAGAAACACCAGCTTTGGAGTTAATACTTCACAGGTGATTGAGAGCTGCCCACCTCCCATGTGGGTAAACGAGTCCTTTACAAGAGCAGAATGTGCTCTCAGCCGTTTCTTTGCCCCCTTTTTTTTTCATCAACAAAATACTAGATTATGATATCTTCTTCATGGAGTTATGGGGTGAAGTGAGATGAACTAAAGCTTTTAAGAATGCAAAACACATGGATAAGAATATTTGGCCTCACGATTTTCTTTTTGGTTCACTTCCATTTTCTTTTTAATTTTTAATCTTATTTTTATTATTTAAAACAAGTTTAACTTTAAATATATTTTCATCATATGCTGCCCCTCTAAATTCCTCTAGATCCGCTCTCTACCCCTTCAACTTTAAGTTCTTTCACAAAACAAAACAAAACAAAAAAACAAAAACCCAATACAACAAAATCCCCCAAAGCCAAGAAAACGAAATAAATCCATGGCCCAAAAGAAAAATAAAACACCAGAAAAAAAAAAAAAAAAAAAGCAAGAACAAAAACAAAACAAAACCACACACTAAAAAACCGTAGAGTTCAAAAAACAAAACAAGAGAATATAGAGTTCATTTTATGTTGATAAACTACTAAACACGAATGAGGCTTTGCCCTGCAGTGGTTGGTGTACCCAATGGAAAAAACTACTGGAAAAAACTAATTCTCCCTCTCCCAACAGGTATAAGTGACAGTTCAGTTGCTAACTATTACTCTAGTGGCTAGGTTTGCATTCACTCAACAACTCACTCACTCACTCACTCACTGATTCTTTTAAGAAATATATAACAATAAAATACAATTAGATGAAACAATTATCACATTGATGTTGAACAAGATAAGCCAACTGAAGGAAAAGAGCCCATGACAAGGCACGAGATTCTTTCGCTCTCTTAGGAACCACATAAAAACACTAAGCTTTCAGGAGCCATAATGTTTAAGCAAAGGACCTAGTGTAGGCCTGTGCATGCTGTTTCAGTCTCCGAGTTCATATGAGCTTTGCTGACATTGATTTAGAAGGCCTTGTTTTCCTGGTGTCCTCCATTCCCTGTAGCTCTTATCCTTTTTCCACCTCCTCTTGGTTGGCGTTCTCTGAGCTCTGATGAAAGGATTTAATGGACACATTCTATTTGGGGTTATGTGTTTCAAGGTCTCTCTGTGTGATGTCTGGATGTGCGTCTCATTTGTTCCCATCTGCTGCAGAAGGAGGCTTCTCTAATGATAGCTGAACGAGGAACTGACTTATGAGTATAGCTGAATTATCATTGGGAACCATTTTATCACTACATTTTTGTTGTACTTACACCAGTATTATTTGGTTTTACCCTTGGTCTCTGGGCTATCTAATCTCAGATTCTTATCATCCAAGCAGTGCCACGTATGGGTTCTATCTTGCTGAGTGACCCTTAAGTCAAATGAGTTATTGGTTCATTACCCCAACAAGCTTTTTGGCATCATTACTCAGCGTATCTTGTAGGCCGTATACCATTGTAAGTGAAGGGTTTGGGGCTGGCTTGGTGTTTAGGTTTCTCCTTTGAGAGTTCTAGCTGAATGAAATCACCAAATAAGTTCTTTGAGAAAGAACTTAAAGTTGGATAGGGAGACAGGGTCACAACTGGCTATTTCCTGTCACTAAACAAAGCTTCCAGTACTGAGATTGGTTTATATCTAATAGAGTTGTTGGCCACAGAGTGCCCTGGGGATCCCCATACAACCCAGGCTGTTGCCAAGACTATATGTTATTTTCCAGAAACTGACAGCCCCATTCCTTATAACATCACCTATGCAACTCATTGAAGATGGACATGTTGAGCAGGTGCCTACTGAGAGCCTTCACCCCTACTGTCCAGTATCTTTGATACAAGATGGTACTTGTTTGTTCTAAAGACATGATTATCATAGAAAGAGTAAGAACACTTAAGAATAGAAAAAGAAATCTTGTTAATGCTTGAAAATGTTTGCTCTTGGCCTTTTCCTTTTTAGTTAGTTTTTTATAAAACAATGTAATTTACCCAAAAGTCTACTTCGGCTCCTACTCTATAGCTAACTTCCCCTAACAATTATCTTTTTCCCCTTAGAATACACTTTTTAAAAAACATACTCCAAATATGTTGAACTTCTTCTGCAAATGATTATTTATCTTCAGTCTATTCCACACCCTCTTTCTTCTTCCCATCATTAACCAAATGCACATAGTCAAAGCTCACTCTTCCTATTAATTCTATCAATATATTCTTATCCCTATTTTTGTTAAATGGATGTTGTTTTCCATTTTATGATTTACAAAATATTTCTCCAATGTTTTCTTAATTACCTTACTTTAAAAAATCCTTCAGAACCCCTACACAGATCTAGCCAATGGTCAGAACATTCTCCACAGTTGAGTGGAGAGTGGGATATGACTTTCTCATGTACTCTGGTGCCTCACATTTGACCATGTCCCCTGGAGGGGGAGACCTGGTGGCACTCAGAGGAAGGACAGCAGGTTACCAAGAAGAGACTTGATACCCTATGAGCATATACAGGGGGAGGTAATCCCCCTCAGGAACAGTCATAGGGGAGGGGAATAATGGGAAAATAGGAGGGAGGGAAGAATGGGAGGATACAAGGGATGGGATAAACATTGAGATGTAACAAGAATAAATTAATAAAAAATTTTTTAAAAATCCTTCAGATTATATTATTACCTAGGAAAAATGTAAACTCTACAGTTTTACTTGGCTTCTTTTGACTTTAAAAATCTCTGAAATAGGGGCCTAGTGAGATGGGTCAGTTTGTAAAGTGTCTGGCATGCAACTGTGAGAACATGAGTTTGGCCCTCCAGTGCCCCCACCTCTACCCCTAAAAGCTAAATATAACAGCATGGGTCTATAATCCCAGCACTCGGGTGGTAGAGACTGGAGGATACCTGGATTTTGCTGGCCAGCCAGACTAGACATTTGGTGAGCTCTAGGCTCAATGAGAGACCCTAGCTCAGAAAATAGGGTTAAGAGCAACTGAAGAAAACACCCAACATTGACTTCAGCCTTTCACGTGCACAAGCACACATATACATTTGCATACACATATAGATGCACACACAACAATCACTAACCTTGAGAATCAGCCTGTTTCTAACTTAGCCTTTGGGTAATATTTCCACTCAATTCTGTAGGTAGTCCTGTTAATTATTTATGAAAATTGGTCTGAGACATTAATAAGAGAGTGGCTTCCTCCATAATGACCTAATTTCTTTCACCAAAACATCATGATTGACAGATAGCCAGCTGTTAGGTTCTACGGTTCTCCTTCCAGAGCATCATAAGTTCTTCCCTAACGTAAGCCTGCCCTCGGCCATTTGTGTAGGGAAAAAGAGCTTGAAACCTCAACTTGCTATGTAGCCAAGGAAGACCTCAAACCTGATCTTCCTATGTTCACCTCTATAGTACAGGGAGGCACACCATGCTCAATGTTTACCATGCTGGGACCGAACAAGGGCTTCTAGCCTGTTACACAAACCATTTACCATATTTCCAGTCCCCAGATCATTCTTCGTCCTGTATCCCAGCAACTTGTTCTCAAGTCTTTACCATCTTTTGGTTGTTATTTTGCTTTTTTTAGACAGAATTTTACTATGTAGCTCTGGCTGTCTTGGAACTAGGTATGATGACCATGTTGGCTTAGATTTCTGGGTTTCCCAACTCTTTAGGCTTTCTGAGTGGCAAGGTCTTAAATCCAGCCAGTGACAGCATAATATTCAGATCCTGGGTTGTTGTTGTTGTTTTTTTTTTTTTTTTTTTGATACTTTTAAAAAATATATAAATATGATACGTATTCTGTGGTTTAACTGTATTAATTTATTAATTCTTAGCACTAGTTTCTTTTGTAATTAAAATAATTTTTCACTCAGGATGCTTGATGGTTCTCCCTTAGGTAATGGGCTTTTAAATAATTAATATTTTGATTGACAAATCATAATAGGATATATTTATGGGAGATAATTTGATATCTTTATTTTTTGA